>NC_089650.1:47255700-47885700 GCF_037042795.1 Molothrus aeneus
TCTTGTACCCACTATCTCTCACAACCCTTTACCCAGAGCCCTTGGTAAGGAGAAGAAATGGGCTGAGAATGGGTGCACCAAATGCACCTCCCCAATGTATATGTTAATGTTGCCATTTTCTGTTTAACAGCATAGTCAAGAATTTTCAAAGCCTTAAGTAGTGCTTTGATAGTAGTAGAATGCATCAGGTTTTTTCTTCTATATGTATGTTCTTCAGCTTTTGTGGTTTTCCTGTAAGGAAACTCTAATTTGTATGCTGCTTCTGAAGCATGACCTTGGTGTGTCTTGTGTATTGATTAAGAGAGAAGGGATACCTGAGTGTTTAAGCTCTAGCAGATCATTTCAGTATTATGTCCAATTTAAACAGCTTTAATTTGGTTTTTATATAAATATCACACCACCAAATAGGGTTTTTTGTCTGTCAGTGCAGTTTAGCCACACAGGACAGTTTGCAATTAGCTGATGTGCTGTTCTGGAGCTCTAAAGGCACAGCTGGCATACGCAAACAACCTTTCTATCCCTGCCTTTGCCTCTTCTGTCTGCCAGAAAAGTTGGTTCTGCACACAGACCTCATGTGCACTTTGCAACCCTCTCCGCGCCTTCTCTCTCAAGATCTGCTGGTCTGTGAAAGGGGAGCTGTGGTTTTGTCTCCTTTCTTGTACCCCGTGTAGCAGTGGTAGATGAAAAAACTAATTGCAGATAAAGGTACAAAAGCCTTTAGAGCTGTAGAAGCTGTAGAGCTTTGTATAAGGTACAGAGCTCTTCTCTCTGAAACCTTTTGCTATGGCCCTTTTTCTTTCTTAAGGCCAGAACTCTGTACTAATCCAAGAAATGACTGCACCTTGTGGATACAATCAAACCTTTACTAAATAACCTTCAGTCATTTTCACCATGAAATTCATTTACTTTTAAGTATTATTTTTGCTGTTGTTAAAAAACACTGTGCTACGCTGTCAATGACAGAATTTATTTCTGTTTAACCAGTTAACCTGAGTTTTGGAAGGAAGGAGTTATATATGATCAGAAACATCACTCTCATGTACAAAGTTTTCTTTGCCCTTCTTAGAGGCATTAAAAGAGTGATTCTGGGGTGGGCACAGTGTCCCTCTAAATGCACATGGATGTACACTCTAAGATAAGTGACATCTGCAGTAAGGGAGCAGAGTGAGAACTGCTGTCCTTGATGTGGTTATGTTGCTTGGAGCAGAGATAACTGAATAGAGGATATTGGTTTTGGTGTGTTATAAAGCTGTGAAAGAGAAGGTTGAGAGAAGGAAGGGGAGAGAAACCTGCTTGTAAATGCCATTGTCCCCTAAATGTCCCAAATGTACAAGGACGTCCTAAAAGAGCTCTAATCCCGTGACTAGTCTTCAAGATTTTAGTGGGACCACTGATGCTCAAAATTAAACATGCCCTTAGGAGCGTGTCCTCATGGAGCAATGCTAAGAAGCAGCATCTCCCATTGGCTGCTGACAGTCATCTCTTTCTCACCCTGTGTGCCTCCTGATCATGCAGAAAAATGCTTTCTGTAAAGCAATGATGTAATTCAGTCTCATAAATAAACAGCCCTTGAGAAAACAGGCACAACGATTTTACATCACACAAAAGTGATATATAATGACCTCATCAGTCAACATTTTAACTTTAATTTACACCATCCTTTTGCTGCAACAGAGAGGATTTTAGGCTTTAAAATAAACTAAAAAGATGCTATATCACATCATTAAAGCTGTCACTAAATCATTGCTAAAATATTGCTTTTATTTTCTCTTTGGAAAATACATAATGTAAAAAGGAATGAAGAGTAGGTTAATGAAGAGAATAAAGAAATAAAGATATAATAGAAAGCTCCCAAAAAGAGAGGGGAGGGTTATGCAAGGGAACCCTGTGCACTCCCTGAAATGTCCGTGCATCTAAGATATCAATCTGTCACAGGCAGTATAGGCTGACCTTGTTCACTGGGTAAAGCTGAAATGGAAAATTGAACTGCAGCTTTGGGATCATAGGGGCAGCCAAAGGTCACCCGCCACTCAAGCTCTGCCAATGCATATTCCCTGCTGACTCCGTCTAATCCACGGCTAGCTGCTCTCAGTCACCTAGATAACATCTGCAGCAACAGCCTGCTTCAGGGGAGCGTCTTCCTGAGGCATTTTCTGCAAAATACTCCTTCTTTTGGGCACATCTTAGATGTTGTTTAAAATAATGAAAGGAAATAAAGCATTTTGAAAATTGACCATGTTTCACCAGTTAATAAAGATCATGTGTATCTGACTGTGCCCTATTCTGGATTCCTGCTGAGGAGTAAATACACCATTACAAACAGACTTGAGCAAAAAAAGACACAGGATAAGGGCCTGAACTTCAAGGTTTCTTTAAGATCCTGTGCTGATCTCATCATTGCTCACAGAGCAGTATAGCATCAAAATGTCTAGCAGTGCTTTTCACAAAACTACAAGACAGTCCAGATGTAGATGTCTGATATTAATTTTATCAGGATAAATGTTTTTTTAAGTATTTTCCAGTAAAAGTCTTATTTCCTCATTATAAAGGATTCTGTCAAAACACTATAAAGAATAAAACTGTGAAGTCATATCTGCCCAAGTGTAGGCTATCTGTTCATCTAGACAAGACACAGATTATATATATACAACCATGCCATTAAAGAAAGTAGATATACATGGTATCCAGCATTAGACACAGAGAGTTCCAGAGTTCCTTGCTCTGAGCACTGCAGCCTGCTGGAGGTTTATCCCCTTGTGCGTCAGAAGGACTTGCATCTTCATAAACTGAAACCACAGGCGCACACACATACACACTTTTTTTCCTCTCTTCCTATTTATACCTCTTAGATTCTTTGAAGTAAAAGGTCTGGTCTTTTATTATATCAAGCATGAATGTATCTCCTATATTTAGCAACCTGAAAAAACCTCTTTGCACAGGTGCATCCTAAACCATTCTGGCCTCTAGCTATTGTTATCTATCCCAGTTTTCTTCTAAATTGTATGGTATTGTTTTTCCTAGAGACATTTGAATGTTGTCTGTTTCTTATTTTGTTCTTATTTCAAGTTAATTTTGGGTGTTTCTTTGATATTATAAATGTGTTTATGCTTCCTACATATCCTGATTAGAATAATTTGTTTTTACTATTCCAATATCTCTAGAGCCCTGCACTTCATGTAATCCTTTACATGTATCTATTGCAAATGCAATACTACTATAAAATCAAAATAATAACTATGAATGTTTGCATTAGGTGTTAGACACCTAAGAATTGAACTTTAATTATTCACATTTCCCCCGCATATGGAAGGAAAATGGGGACATCTCTGTACTTCTTGTAAAAACTTCTAAGCTTTGAAGTCTTTTGAAAGATATTTTTAGGTGAGGGCTCAGTTTCTGTCAGTCACTGGTATAAAAGGAAAGTGACTGTGCATGTGTTGTGTGTATGCATGTGCATCCGTAAACAAACTTATTTAAGACTTCTTAATTTCCCAGCAATATTGATTGCTGAGATACTGATTATCAATTAGGATTGTCTGTCATGCAGAGAATATTCATTACTTCACAAAGATGCACAGAGCTTCATGGGTTTGACTCAAAATGTCTGCAACTGGTTTGCATAACTTCATGAATTAACATAAATAACTCAGGACTGTAGTTTAATTATGTTACAGGTATGATTTTAGAGTACACATCACTCAAAATGGAAATTTTTTAGCATAGTAATAAGTCTCAAGAAGAAGAAAAAAAGCAGTTCAATAAGTATTTCTGTTTTGGGGAAAAAGCCAAATGCTCTTGTGACAGCACAGGATAAGGAAAAGCATTTTCTGCTTCAATTGTAAGTAGAGGTTAAACAGAAGCTACTGGAGTTAAACAATTTCAAGTTACCATCTGTAGTTACCTTGCATCTAAGAGCCTGGAAGTCAAGGATCTCTCTGGATTATTGCTAGTGATTTTTTATTTTCCTTGGAACAACTAGAGAAATTCTATAGGCATAAAAGATAATTGCAGTTATATCATTTTCTAAGGCCAACCTGGGAAGTATAAACTTACAGGAAAAGTGATACCCCAATAAAGAAAGTATTAACCAAGATTAGTATATTAAAGGACAATCAGAAAGAGAAAAAAATTATTCCCTTCAAACACAGTTTCATTTTAATAAGAAAATTTACTTTCATTAATATTGTTCATATTTTATATCAAAAATAATGTAAGACAAAGATTTAGCATTGTTATTTATTTTTATATGAAAAATGAGGAAGTAAAAATTTACTAATAAACCAAAAGGGCTAAGTACTAGCTAGAAAACAAAATCATCATCTACATCTCTAACAAAACTGTCGAAGGAATCTTCTGCTATTCTGAGGATGTCAGTGTCCTTTTATTTAATATATTGTGAATAAATATATATACAAAAATACATATATGAAAAAAGTTTTCATTTGACACAGAAATTAGAGTACTGATAAATGTTGAAATAAATTGTACATTTTATAGAAAGTAAAAAGTGGCAAAATACAAATAAGGTCCTCAGACTTTATACACAGACCTGTATCAGTCCATAGGTAAAGTCCTTCCATTGCTTAAGTCTTTAGTGTTGATAAAATTCCCCAGTGATCTTGTACCCATTTGAAAACTACATGAAGAATATTAATACAGAAAGAGTACAGAGACATTTCATAAAGTGTTTAAGCAAGTGAAAAGCAAAATATATGTTAAAAGACTGAGGAAGTTCTATGCATTCTCTTTATAAAATAAAACAGAACCTAAAGTAAAATTGTTCGTGACAGTACTGAGGTTATGGGTAACAATCATTTGTTCTGAACCACATTTGGACAAGAGCTAACCTCAGGGAAGCCCTGAAATCTGTGTTATGTAAGCAATAATGATTGTTGATATTGTTTTGGGTCTATGAACTAGGAATTTATGAAAACCTGTATCTTGGACAAGATACCATCACAGAAAACAATTTCTAAAGCTAATACCTGAAAAACCTAGAAGATGATACTGAAGACCAGATAGGGTGAACTGTTCATTTTGCTGGACATCATTAAGGAAAGAGAAAATATTCCACGTAGTTTAATTCCTTGATGCTGAAATCTCATAATGTTTTGAGAAATCCTTACATCCTAAATATTTTATTTACAAGAAAAAAAAATCTGATTTAATTTTAAAAGAAATGTTTTCCTGAGAAATAGGAGACACAGAGTGGAGATCCTCTTCTCAGATCCTCTGAATGGTGGAATGGTGAGAGATTAACTTGGTCCAGAGTGTGACATTTTCCTGGAAGTATTCAAATTGGCATTTCTTATAAACATCAACAATAAACAACACAGAAACCAGATATGACCTTTGTCTTAGGTTAAACCTTTATCAAACTCTGCAACTAAGATGTCTGAAACATCTTCTCTCTGTGTACTGATATACAATAAAACATTTTTAGAACTTTATCTAAATGGATGGCAGAATATTTTACAAAAATATTCTCCTGACATTAGAGAGGTATGTAGAAATATCAACTCATTTTACATGAGGGGATGCCAAGTGTGAGAGAAATTAAGTAGTTTTCTTAATATCTTGGAGGAAGGCAATGACAAATATGGGACTAAGTAGCAGTGCCTGTGATGCTGATGTGGACTGCTGCTGCTGGCTGAGAATCCTATGTATCTTGCCAGCACAACAAGGAAACTATGGCTCATCCTCCTCACAGATCTGGTTGTTTCCTTGATTTCTTCTGATTAATCAGAATTACAAGTCATTTGTTTCTTAACTCAGTCCAAAATTGCACACACCATTTATGGACCTGTGCCTTATTGCATTTTTTATTTTCTCTTTCAAGAGGATTCAGCCCAATTCAAAGGTTACACTCTTTTTAGATAAGTCTTCCAAATCAAATGGCTTTATATATGACCTCTGGTTTAGTTAAGGAGGTCCTTTGGCAACAGCTCCTAAACATTGAATTAAAAGCCACTTTAAAATTGAAAATCTCAACTGAACCCAAATAATAGGGTCCTGTCCTGAAATTCTAGGACTAATGTTGAAATAAATTGGCTTTAAATCACCATTACAAGCTTGTTTGTAGTTTCTGTGTCTCCCCCTTGAAAGTATATGTTAAAAGACATGGTAAGGTTTGTTTGTCAAGCAGTTGAAATTGCTGAATATCAGAAAGCAATAATTAACTTAGGGCAAATTTTTCAGTTTTAAAAGAAATCATTTTAAGTAGAGTAAATCATACAGTGGAATTAAGAATAATATTTTGAAGATAAAAATATATTACTTTTATTATCAAAATACTCTTTGACTTTTATAAGTAGTAGTATGGGCTGTAAAATTAAAAATTTTAAATGTTCACTAATGTTGATGGTCAAAGAGACAGACTGTAATGAGACTTTAGAATAAGAAAAAAGTGTACATCCTTTTTTACAATTGTTTTACTTTAGAAATCTCATTTCATGTTCATAATTGAAACATCCATTTTAGCACTACTAATAATGTCAAGACACAGCATGGAAGCTAAAAATTCCGGTAAATTTTATCTGGCCAGTAAAACTCTGTTGTATTTATCTTCCTGACAGTTGTAATGACAGATGCCTAATATCAGCTGTAGCTGGATCTTCTCTTTTACAATACCTGCCAGCAGGAAGTGAGCTGTTCCAAAATTTACTAACAGCAGTATGATCAACGTGACATCATAATGAAACTTGGGAGAATATTAGAATAATATGTCAGATGTCAGACCAGGAACTATCATTTGTGCAATGTCACTAAGCAGAATATGGCATTTTTCTGACTGAGAATACACCAGGGTGCTTTGTTCCTCCAAGGATTGCTCATGTAACAGTGCAATCTTCTGATTTAAACCCTCACAAGCATGGCTGGAACAGCTTGTGGAATAAAGCACGTTGATTAAATAATTCAAAGTACTGTAGAGGGAAATGATGTGTAATCCCTGTTCTTGTAATAGCTCTGCTTGAGATCAGGCAAGGTGCAGCACAGCAGCAGATAGAAACACTCAGTCTATTAAGGCCCAGTGCTGGGAGGTGCAGAGCTTCTCCTGAAGCTCTCACTGGAGTTGCAGTGCGTGAGCAGCTCCCTGGAAGAAGCTTTCACTTGCCAAATATAGACAAAGAGCATTTTTGTTCAGGACATTTATATTAGTCTTCTCTGCATTCTATACATAGCTGCTGTTCCCTTTTATGGCTTGTTCTCTGAAGGGGGTATTCACACCATCTAACTTCTGGCATCTAACTTGGGGACCTAAATTAAGATTGTGGGCTTCATACTTAGTGTTGCTTCAACAGGCAATTCAGAGCTAGTCTGCCCTAAATATCTGCTATTTCAAAAAGGTGGCAAGCAACTAGAGTAAATCGTAGTAAACAGTCTTTGTTATTGTAGCAGAGTTTATATCAAAATACCATACCTGCATGAACATACACATTTTAATCAAGGTATAAATTCATAAATAGCAGGTGTCAAATACTGGAGGCAGCTTGCTTTGCTAAAGGTAGATTGATGGAATCACATATGTGTAAATACATGTTTACTTATATGTATTATGTCCATTATAATTAAGGTTTTACTCACTGCTTAACTTCTAAGCTTCTGAGCACAAATTTTATTTCAGAAAATGAAGTTTAAATCAGTTGGTAATACAGTAATTCTTTTTAGTTATTCTATGTATTTTAAGGCTACTCATCTTTTTAAATGCTCTCTTGTGTGATTGGCTTAAAAAGTGTGTTGTGCACACCTTTTAACAAAAGAGCCATCACTGAGGTCAATGAGAGCTGCTGAAGTGCAGTGTCTCTAAAAATTGGTCCACCTTTATGCAAACCTTTAGATTATGGGGTTTCTCATTGCAAGTCTACATGCAGATCTACAGTTTATAATAAGCAGTGATAGTGAGCTCATGGCATGCGTGACAGAATTAGAACACAGGATTGTCCTCAACAGCAGACAAACAGAGCCCTGGGGTCCACCTACTTCTTCTGTCTTCAGGTGACAAGTGGCAGCAAGGGGCTGGGGAGGGAACAGCAGCTGGGAGCAGGAGGAATGAGAGGGAATTCGGAGGCCAAATGGGAAAGGTAATGCACAAGAAATTCAAACAAACAGGCAAACCAAACAAACAAAATCCCAACCCAAAGAAAACAAACACCCCCACCTCTGATTTTTTCTAATTCCTGTAGGCTGAGAATATAAAGCCTATTATATAAATATTAAGGTTAAAAGTTCTTACTCTGATTTCAGCCTTCTTACATGAACAGAAGAGGGTCACATGTAGGTAAGCTGTAGTTACTACGGGAAATTCCAGGTCAGACTGGAAGAGATCTGGTGAATTTCAGTGATCTGGATCCCATCCTTACTACTGAGATTTTTAAATGCAGAAATGAGAACCACTATGAGGTACTATTCTCACACAGAGTCACAGATGGTTGAGGTCAGAAGGGACCTCTGAAAGTCACTTGGTCCAAGCCACTCTTTAAGAAAAGGCCAGTGGCCCAGAACCATGTCCAGATGGCTTTCTGATTTCTCTGTGGATAAAGACACTGCTATCTCTCTGGGCAAACTCTGCTGGTGCTTGCTCACCCTCACAGATAAAAAGTCTTTGCTGATGTTCAAAGGGAGCTTCCTGTGTTTTAGTTTATGCCCATTGCCTTTTGTCCTGTCACTGGGCACCACTAGAAAGAACCTGGCTCCATCTTCCTTACTTTCTTTCCTTGGATATTTATACATATTCATGAGACTAAGACTTCTTTTCTCCAGGCTAAACAGCTCCATATCCCTCAGCCTTTCCTCATATGAGAGGTGCTCCAGGCATCCTTGCAGCCCTTCAGAGGACTTTCTGTAGTAGTCTTCTAGTTCCACATCTCCTATCTTGGGGAGCTCAGAAGTCGACACAGCCACTGGTGTGGCCCTGCCAGTGCTGAGTAGTGGTTCACAGGAATGCTGTGAAGATATGAATATGTGAAGATTGTGAAGATATCCAGTACCCCAATGACTGGAAAACAAAATAGATCACACAAATAAACACAGAGAGTGTCTGAGCTAATGCAATGAGCTCAATCTTAACTATGTTGTTACATAAGCCTTGTGTACTTGACTTTCAGAAGAGAATAACATTCCTTTAATGTAGCATAAGTTTCTTTGGTCTAAGATTTCGCACGTTTAAAAAGTAGAGTTTAAAAAATCCTGTGATGCAGAATAACATTGGCACACCCATGATTTATTCAGGAGGTTTTGAAGGTGTTTAAGAACATGGGAAAGACGTCATTAGGATTTCTTGTTTGTTTTAAGAATGCCAAAAAAGAATCCTGCCTCACTATGGATCTCTGTTGTGTCTATTCCCTTATGCTAAAAGCCCTACAACCACTGCTCCTCCTTTATGTTCCTGTCCTGCTTCAGCTGCTCACACAAACTCTGTATTTTCCCTCTCAAGCTATTCCTCTTGATGCAAGCAATCAGACCCTGCCCCCATTGCCATCTTTCCACATACCTGCTCTCCACCTTACATCCCAAGGAGATGCTTGAGTTCCCCTCTACAGTGAACACTGCTTACAAAAAACCTCTCAAACAACCTCTCCCTCTTATTCTTCGTTCCGTGTTCCTTCCTTCTTGTTCTTTCAATAACAAGTCATTATGAAACAAACATGTAGCATGAAAACTGTTGACCAGTACTTTGGCCTCTAATTTTGTCTAAAAATGCTTTAGTGTTAGAAAACTCCCTATTATCATTGTACCAGAAACATGTATTTCTGCATGTAGTCATATAAGTTTAAAATTTAAAATCTATATTATGATACAATAATTTTAAAATATTCAGAGTATCAGGACAAACCTAAGTCACAAATGCAGAGAACAACTTAAAATCATCTGAATTCCATCAAACAATTACAAAAATGATTTGCCATTTTATGGATATAATCTCTTTCTAGAGTCAGATCATGGCATATATATAAAGAGCAAATGGTAATAGAATATACAGTATTTTTTCTATAGCAAAATTTTAAATTTCAAAAAACAACCTCATGGGAAATAGTATTTGATACAAGGAATAGAATTTGAATTCCGTCTTAACTGTTTTTTCTCCAGGTTTTGTAGATATTGACTTGAGATTCAAACAAGGCCCATGCATTTGCTTTTTGGTTTGGTTTTTTTTCTGATTTTTTTTTTTAGTCACATATATTCATTTGGGTGCATTTGTCTGCTAAAATGCAAAACGTTTTGTCACATCTGGCTACCCCTAAATGATAAAAAGAAGAGTGCTAAAAGAAAAAGGCTAAAATAAATGTATCCTACAGAAATCTCTCCTAGTCATTGTGCAATACTGCCTTTCACAAATCTTCATTATTTAAAATACACTTAAATAAGGATTGATGAAATACTTAGTAGTTCATAGATCTATGTGGTCACCTGACTTTTAAACTTTGAATGAAGTAGAGTTCTGTCCTTGCTACTAAAAGAGGATTTCATTTGTGGACTTGTGGCTGAAGGTGGCTACTTGAATCATCATGGATTATGTGGTATCAAATGCAGGAGGGAGAATTGTCTGCCCAGGAATTTCTGAATCCAGAGTTTTATAATTAAGGTACAATATGCTTGCAATGGGAAAATGTATTTTCCTTTCTATATTGCATCAGTATTTTTTGATAGACTGGGGCAAGGAGGGTCCATATCAGTCATTTAATGGAATTGACAAAGTAAATTTCTTTTCTTGGCTTCCTTAGTGCAACATTCTCTTCTCTGTACTAATGGCATAGTGGTCTAGTGATCACTGAGAGAAGAATGATAGTGAAGTGTTCAGCTCTACATTTACATATGTTAAGAATTTTTATGGCCCAAATTTTTCTCAGTGATGTTTATTTCTAGGGAGAAGCTTCCTACTCAGTAGCTATTATGTAAATCTTTGTGGTTAATCATCATCTGACATTTTGGCTTGACTGATGGGCTGATGCCTTTGCTCAGCTGATGTCTGTAACTTGCCTTCTCAGTGTCACTGTGTTTGGACAACTTTTACCATGAACAAAGACACTGTAGGGAGGATGTACTCACTGGAAGAGTATAAAATGGTTCTGTTTTGCTATTATGCACTACAGAAAATGTGGACCAAAAAAAAAAAAACCAAAGAAAAAAGAAAGGAAAATAAGCATTAAGATGTTTAAAGTCCTCTGTAAATCATGCAGCAAGTCTGTGCTGGCCAGACAGCCTCCATTGCTAGTCCTCAGTGCTGCTGATACACCATCTTTGTGCCTTCTCATGTCAGTGTTTTTGTCTTGGAATCATAGAGATGCCAACGAACCCTGTCTCAGCAAACTTACCTCTGTCTGCCATTTTACCCTTCTTTTCTAGCTCAGTACTTTTTCACGGCTCTTTCTCACAACTTAGCATTTTTGTCGGAAGTTTGAGGCAAGATTATACAACCATGTTATGTCAAAAGCAGTCCTTGATGAGAGGAGCCCTAGGAGAGAGGTTATGCACCAATGACACTGGGAGATGGACGCTATTTACTGAGGAAAGCTTCTGTGAGTTTAAGTAGGAAGGATGAAGTGCTGTTCATAGTGGACATACAATAGTCTGGTTTATGTGAAATTAAAACGGCCAAAGCCTCACCTTGCAATGGCTAAATTTTAGAGTGAAGCTCTAAAGAAAGGGAGGAATGAAAGTAAAAGTATCTCTCAGCTTCCTCTCAAAGCATTGCCCACTGTGCACCATGTATTTCAGAACCTTCCATTTTTCTACAAATTCACCTCAAAGAATTTAACTATCACACATTTGAGCCTTCCTTTCCTAGGAGATTAGAGGACCATCTGCTCAGGTTTAGACAACACAGTAGTTAAAATGCTGGCATCCTTCCTGCTCTAGCACTTTCATGGCTGTTGCAATCAAAGGAGGCGAAGAAGAGATAACACCTCCACGTGTGTGAGGTGAGGGAGGAATGCTGAACACCGACAACATGGTAATGAGTAGGAGAATGTGTAGATGGAGAAAGGAAAGACTTAGTTGCTGAAGCAGAATATCAAGTGAGAGGCAAGTGAAAATAGTCTGTCCAAAAATGAAAAAAAAGGAATTCGAATTCCATCAAGAAAATGAGAAAGTGGAAAAATTGAATAGGTCAAAAAGAAATGGACTGAGTGCTGTAACTGCGCCAAGGATTCTTCTGAGAGGGTCCAGAGGGATCAGAGGTGTTGACCTAGAAGAACTGAAATGTCCATAGAGGTCACAGATTCTGCCTATAAATTAAATTTAAAAAAAAAAAAGTAAGAAATAAAATGTCCTAGTATAAAATATTTGTACTATATGGTCATTATCATGCCAAAAGAGTAGGTTTTTTACATGCAGTATAATTCAAGATAAGGATAGACAGGCTAAGATATGTATGTAGAAGCACATAGAGATAGGAATCAGAGATTTAAATCATCAGTGAATGTACAGCAGGTAAAATTCACATCAGGCAGGCTGGATGCCGTCTGTCACAGTTAGGTTTCCATGAGATGATTGGAAATAGATGTCAACAGATTCCTGCTTAAAACTATCTATTTAAATATTCAAGAAAAAGTGTTTTTCTGCTATTATAATCACCATTTCTGTTTACAGTTTTGCATGTAGACAGTAGAAATACATCAGTATATCCTTAAGAAGCTTTGTGGCACAACAATAAAGGGTTCTGCTTTATTCTTGATACTGATTTATTAAGTTTCAAATCCTTCCTAAGGCAATTTCCTTTTTCTGAATAAAGAGTATGTTAATCTACTAGTGTCAAGCTCTGTTTCTTTCTCTGTGCACTAAACCTAATATTGAGGCTATCACTCTCCTTAGTTCCAGGAGGAACAAAAATTTTTAAAAAGAGGGGTTTTTTTAGATTAACTCCTCAACCTTTCTGCAGGAATAAAAATAAGATAAATACTGGAAAGTACATTAGGCGACTAATATCACAATATTTTATTAAATTTGTTAAGCGTTTAGACAAAATATTTTATTGTTCCTAGCTTTCTGTAGTCAAAAAATATAAATTCAAAATGACTATGTTGCTGTAATAGGTTCCTCTCCAGAAAAATCTTTCCCATGAGCAAACAGTTCTTTGATGGATCTGTGAATGAGATGTTATGGTGTGATACATGAATTAAATCATAAAATACTGCATTTTTTTTGTGAAAACATTTGGTTTCATCCTGTGCTATGTATTTTAATAGGAACTGTGTACACAATTTCAAATAGAATAAAATCAATAAAAGTTAAGAGAAGGTTGTTTATGCCTGTGTATTTTTACATTAAATATCAGCAAATTCATAAGTCACACATGCTGCATTTTTTGGTTTCCTGACAACAACAAAAGTTACTAGAGCTTTTAGTTTACCTTTTAGTTAAGCAACAATATATTACAGGATACTTTCTTCAATACAGTAAACTCAGAACTCCCCTCTGGTTTCAACTATTTTAAGACAGAAGTTGTGGTTAGTTTGATTTAAAATTTCATGTTTTCTTTTAAAAGGAAAAAAACAATTCTACAAACCATTACTACCAGGATAGCAGTGTATATTGAAAAAAACTGTTCCATGTTACTTTTTGCATCTCTTTACTGTTAGTCCGACACTATTATTTATTCTGATAACCATAAATATACACTGATGCCTAAAGAAGGCACATCTTACATGTCCTGGCTGACCACACAGTAATTCGGCTAACCTATTTGTATATGAGGGTATATTTTGTGTGTATATAATTATTTATACATTACGTATTTATTTGGTCTAGTGGGAGGTGTCCCTGACTATGCAGAAGGGTTGGGATGAGGTGAACTTTAAGGTCCCTCCCAAAACTTAATGTTCTATGATTCTGTGTAAGCTTAATACATAGTGGTGTACCTGGATTCCACGTTACAGTTGTAGGATGAACTTTCCAAAACCATGGAAAATTCAAGGTCTTCTGCAGTTATAGTCCAAACTTTTTTTTGGATCTAGGAAGTAAATTTTAAAGAAAAAGCTGTGCTGTGGTGTAATTGCTGAAATGACAGCTATAAATCCAGTTGCATTCCTGTTTGGACCATAGTATCACATTCAGAATAGAGGCTCAGTATTCTCCATGGGCGTTTGAATGATACCACTGTACTGGTATCAAGAACTTGTGGGCTCTTGACTGTCTTGGAAGGTTCAAAATATAAAAATAATGACAAAAATTAAAGAATTAAAGCATTATATATATATATATATATATATATATATATATATGTATAAACATTTTTTAAAGTTTAAAATTTACCAACTAAATTCAGAGCAGCTATAACATGAAAATGCACAGAAATTACAGCATAGAAGGTGGAAGGTGGCTCCTGTAATAGTGCAATATTATGAAGTGGGACTATAAGACAAAGGAAAACATTAGCACATCACAGTATTCAGTAAATTCATAAAAGTAGAAATCAACACACATCTAAGTGGAAGAAAATTGAAACTACATGTCTTGATTGACTTTGAATTTTAAAAGTAGCTTTAAATTTCATCCCATTTAGTACAGTTTAGTACCCAGAAAGATAAATAACAGTTATTAATAAGAAAACAGTTTAAGCAAGTGATACACATGGAAGTTTTAGAAAACATATATACATTTTATTTTGTGTAGTCAAGTTCTTGCATGATAAGATCTGGAGGATAAGTGCTGTAAAAAGAAAAAAGTATCTTTTTAAAATTTTCTTGTGGAACAGAATCACACAGAATGCCTAGGTTGGAAGAGACTTTCAAGCTCATGCCCTAACACCTCAACTAAACCATGGCACTGGGTGCCACATCCAATCTTTTTTAAAACACATCCAGGGATGGTGACTTCACCGCCTCCCTGGGCAGACCATTCCAGTCCTTTATCACTCTTTCCATAAAAACCTTTTTCCTAATATCCAACCTATATTTTCCTTGGCACTCCTTAAGATTGTGTCCTTTTGTTCTGTCAGTTGCTGCCTGGAGAAAGAGACCAACCCCACCTGACCACAGCCACCTTTCAGGGAGTTGTAGACAGTGACAAGGTCACCTCTGAGTCTCCTTTTCTCCAGGCTAAACACCCCCAGCTCCCTCAGTCATTCCTCACAGGGTTTGTGTTCCCAGCCCCTCTCCAGCCTCATTGCTCTCCTCTGGACACGCTCAAGCATCTCAATGTCCCTCCTAAACTGAGGGGCCAGAACTGGGCACAGCACTCAAGGTGTGGCCTCACCAGTGCCGAGTACAGGGGAAGGATGACCTCCCTGCTCCTGCTGGCCACACTGTTCCTGACACAGCCCAGGATGCCATTGGCCTCCTTGGCCACCTGGGCACACTGCTGGCTCATCTTCAGCTGGCTGTTGACCCCCAGGTCCCTTTTCTCCTGAGCACTGTCCAGCCACACCGTCCCCAGCCTATAATGCTGCAGGGGGTTATTGTGGCCAAAATGCAGGACTCTGCACTTGGATTTATTAAACTTCATCTTACTGGACTCTGCCCATCCATGCAACTGTTCCATGTCTCTCTGCAGAGCCATCCTACCCTGCAACAGATAGACACCCACTCCCAGCTTAGTGTTGTCTGCAAATTTACTAATGGAAGACTAAATACCTTCATCCATGTCATCAATAAAAATCTTGAACTTTTAATGTTGACGTTTTATAGAATCATAGGAAGGCTTGGCTCAGAGGGGACCTTAAAGATCAGATAGTTCCTACTCCCCCCCACCACCACCAGCATCATGGGCATGGATGACACTTTGCTCAGGACCCCATGCACTCTGGCCTTGAACCCTTCAATGGAGGGAGCAGCTACAACTCAACTTTCCCAGCTTTTCATCCACAAAAACCCAAGGTCAATCTCTGCAGGGCTGCTCTCAACGAGTTCTTCTCCCAGTCTGTATTCATGTCTGGGATTGAGATGAGTACATCACTTGTCATCAGGTTCTTGTAGGCCCTCTTCTCAAGTGTCCATGTTCCTCTGGATGGCATCCCATCCTTCTGTTTTGTCAACTGCACCGCTCAGCTTCATGTCATCTGCAAACTTGCTGATGTTGCACTCAATCTCAATGTGATTGATAAAGATATTAAAGAGCACCATCCCCAAGAAAGACCCTGAGGTACACCACTTACACCTCCATCTGGATATAGAGCCATTGGCCACAAATCTCTGGCTGCATCCATCCAGCACATTCCTTATTTACTGAGTAGTCCATCCTTCAAATCCCTGTCTCTCCAATCTGGAGATGAGGATGTCATGTGGAACCATTTTGAAGGCTGAACTCCAGGTAGATTACATCAGTCAGTTTTACTTTGTCAGCTGACTTTTAACCACTTTACTTGGATTTTTCTTCAGGGTTCTGTGAAAGAACAGAAAATGGTAGGACGGACTCTTTCAACATGATTATTGGTTTCCAGATGCAGTACATTAGCACTCTTTTTCGGGTGATTTCTTGATGTCTGTCACATAAATATTAATGTTTATGCTGTTATGGAACCACTGTGTACTTTTGATAGTTTGGATCATAAAACTGGTCATACATGTGAGCATGGACAGGGTCATCCACTGTTTCCTTCATTCTTTCTCCTCAGACTGAGTGAAATTCATGTTGGGCTATTTCTTCACACTAAAGAAGATTCAAGCTTCTGTCATCTTTTTAAAATCTAAGGGTATATTAGATTGCCAGGATTTGGTGTGGAGATGTCAGTTGAAATATGAGTAGCATCTTGATGATGCACAGTTTTGCATCGTTCTGTTATATTAAATATTCTACTGACATCAATCAGGACACTGATGTAAGAAAATTGCTTTTTCATGTCTGAAGGAGATAAAAAGTGAGAAGATAATGATGGCATGTGGGTATTTTGGCAGTCTTCTTAATCTAGAACATTTGCCAGACACTTGGACAATAAAAAAATAAATTATGCTTTCCTGCATTTTCAGGTGTTTTGAGAAAATCTAATGGAAACTTTCCCAAATAAAAAAGATAAAGTCTAAAGTTCTTTTTGTGAAATACATGCTCTTTTCATATCTTTTCAGATGTGAAACCCATGCTTTTGCTATCTTTAGACAAGTCTAGTTAAATATTTTATTGTGCGTTAGACTGAAGAGATATTTGGTGAAGAACCCAGTGACAACTTGTTATTGAGAATATTAGACAGAAAGACTGCAAAATACACATACTGAATTATAATGTTGCTTTTAGTAAGTAAAGAACTAAATCTCTCCTACTTGGAAAAAAACATTTTTCTTTCTATAATTGCTCTCTCATATTTAATTTCTTGTTCCTTGCTGCATTATGGCATACAGACAGGTTCCACATTTTAGGGAATTCTCTAATATATAAATAATTGTCTATTATAGTGGCTTTCTTTAAATCCTTTTTAATAAAACAAACCTACAGAGAAACAATCTTAAAAAAAGTTGACAATAAACACTGCATAACACCTCCTTAAACTTCATCTACACTCAGGAAAATATTTCTTCTATATAAGCAGGATCAATAGTTTTTAATTGCAAAATAGTATGATAAAGAGAAGGGCAAGAGGCTCTGAACCATATGAGAGCCTTGTTCTTCCACAGCTCTTAGGATTCATGTGAGATTTTTTTCCCTGTTGTCATGGTTTAACCCAAAGAGCAATTCCAGGAATTCATCAAAGGAATTGCCAACTGTGATTCAGTAAGATGCATTTGTATGAAATGATCAGTGGAGCCTAGCTACTTCATTAGGACATATCCATAGGTACAGCAATAACCTAGGGAGGAATCAGTATTAGATGTAGAAAGCCCACTGAAGATACTTAAAGATAGAAATTGTATGAACAGTAAAATTCTTTCTCCTGAACTATAATATCATGTGCTAGACAGTCCCATGATAATGACTGCTCTAAATTCATGCTGTTTCTTCAAACTAAAACCAAGCAAAAGTAAACTAAATACATCTAGGCACCTCTAGACTCATAACTGAAGAAGAAAATGGCCACATTCCTGGAGTACTGAACCACACAACTCTGACCTAGTTCATTACTAGAAAAAAAATAATTTAAGTCAAATCCTGACAAACTAAAGCTGTTAAGCAATTTTATCCTGCTTCATACTGCAGTTCAATTGTACCATAAAACCATAGCCACCACTTGCCAAGTCATTTCACCCTATCATAACGGCACAGCATGGGAGAACTGCAATTTCCAGCAATGGGCGTCATCTGCTGCACTCCACCAAGCACACTCTGCTATACCATGTCCCTGGCTGGCTGCCAGATTGCTTCAGGACTCCACAACACTCCATGTCCAGCTCATAACTCAGCCTGCTAGTATCAGGACACCATAATGGACATCTTTGTGTAAAGAAAGATTTAGCACAGCTGTAACATGATGCAGTTGACACTCTCATTGTGATACATTACCTTATAAAACCAGGAACATCCAGAAGAGGAGAAATAGAATTGGCTGGTCAGATGAGAGTGCAGCCCTACTGTTTTCCAAACCTCTGTATCATATATTACGATATCAGATTTCAAACTGGGTTTTGGAAGCTGAAAAATGTAATACAACATTTTGCATATATATAAACACCATAAGATTCCTAGACCAAAGTCTGTCGTGTCTTATAGCCGTGTAGTACTATTGAATTCACTCTGTGTGGTTAATGCCCAGCCGGTGTGCTAATTTTAGCAAAATGTTCAGTGTCAGATTATGCAGCCCTCCACATGGGCTACAATGTCACACTGCATGGAGGAGACAAAATCCATTATGCACTGAGAAGTCTGTCTTGGTTCTCAATTCAGCCTGATGAGCAAATGAACTCCAAATAGGAGGCCCTCCAGAAAATAAACAAAACACAACAAAACACATACTTTTTAATTCTGATACGTGTGAAGAAAGAAAATGGAGAGCTATCAGTTGAACAAAGCTGAAGACTACCTGAGTGAGTTTATGGGCAATGTGGCTTAACTAAGCAATTTGCAGCCAGGCAACTAGATGAGGTTTTACAGCCTAATATATCCAGAATCATCACTAGCAGATGAGCAGCTCCAGCCTCCCTTTGGCATGGGCTGGATTTTAAAACTCTGCTCAATCCATCACACTGGTTGACCTCTGAAGGACAGAACTAGGTTTTTATTTTTTCATCAGTGGAGCAGAATAGGATTTTCTCCCTTTCTAAGAGTAAAAGAAAAAGAGCTGGAACCTCCATGAGGTAGGTTTTTCAAGGTGATGTCTGTGTTTCATACATACCATTGTTTCTGGGTGTCCACAGATGGAAGTAGAGATAGGAGTCACCCTCCCAAAGGGCAGGAAAAGGTGAAAAATGTTATGATGAATGCATTTCTGCAGAGATTAAGAGAAACCTGGTGAAGGCTGTGATGTTCTTAGCTAGAAACAAAGATGAGGAACAAATGGGCCATGCCTCTCTTCTTCGGGAAGGATTGTGTAGACATATATTTATTGTATCTTTTGAGAGCATGAGAGCTCACTGGATTGAATGAATGTGAGAAAGAATAGGACATTCTGCACATTCCCCTTAGGACCCTAAGGAATCTCTACTTGGAGCAGACATGGCAGCCTCCTATCTTTCTTCTCACACTTTAAGGACAATTCTTACCTTTGTTTGACATTTGGTCTCCTAATGATCTTCAGCTGCTCCCAATTCAGGGTGTGACTAAAAGCTAGAATCTTTGGATGGGCAGCAGCATATTCAAGTACCATCCCCATAGACAGGTATATGTTATAAAGCTTAGAAAGCACTCCGGAGCCATGTAGTCTATACAAAAGTAAAAAGCATTTTTATTAACTCAACAAGTCTTCATTTAAAGCAAATGAATTTTGGCTCTGGGAAACCTCCAAATTATGATTCAAGGAGATATTGGAAAAGGATATTTAACTCAAATTCTAGGCTTACATCCCATTGGTGAATAGTCTAAGAGAGTCTTTATTGGCAAAGAAATTATCTTATAAAATTATGTCCTTTACCTAACATATACATTGAATTAGGGCACAAACTGGGTGTCCCAGAATGCTAAAAGTATCTGTTGTAATATTGCCCTCCTCTACTAACACAGGCCCTCCTAAATTTACAGCGTGACTATCATTTCTTGTCCAGTCTGTCAATTTGTGAGGTTTTTAGGAAGTTTATCAATACTCTGAATGAAGAAAATGTCCAACTAAAAATTCTAGATTGTATCTTCAAATAGTGATTTCTAAAAGTACCAAAATCACCTTTCTCCCTTCTGACTCTTCCCAATATTCTCTACATGTTTTTTATTTAGAAAGCATAATCTCCCCTTTCAAAATGTAAGTATGAATTTGTAAAAGTTTAGACCCCATGCCTATTTCACATACAAACTGAAAGTTAGACTGAATGGTGTAATTACAACTGTCTGTGTATTTGGTAAGCAGTTAAACATTAGGCTAAGACAAATGATGATCAGTGTTGACATCTAAAGGAATGAGGAAATAATCATCCAGGAAATGATTAGAGGTGGCACATACTTAGCCAGATCCTGCAGTATATTTGGATTTGCAACAGTTAAAAAAAAAAAGTAAAAATGGTAATAAACTGTGTGTCTTTTGTTGTTGCTGCTGCTTACACTTTCAAACAGTATTTAAACAGCTAAAATAAGAAGACATTACATCCCCACAATAGTTTGGGTAATTACTCTTCTCTATGTGGTCAGAGTTACTTACATAAAGTAACTGCTATAACTGCTTTTTCTGGGCAGGATAAGGAAAGACAGGAAAATGTGTTTGTAAAGGGTGGCTGAAAAGGTTTGTTTTGAAATAAAAGCATTGTATTTGGATGGCAGATACTCCTGACATTTCACCATAGTGGCCCTGGAATATGGAAATCTAAAGCTGCAAGGAAAATTATTCCTCAGTTCTGTCAGGTGACAAGGAAGTCATGCTGATAGACGAGGAGCTGGCAGTTCCCACTAAACAAATGACTGTGGAAAAATCGTGAATACTCCAGTTCCTTTAGGTATTTGCTGTCAAGCTGAAGAGATCTTGATAGCAAGAGTCGCTGAATGTACAGTTCGATTCCCTTCTTTGGTAAGCACAGAGGCACCTTTGTGCAAGGGAAATCTTTGTCAAAGACAAGTAGGGACAGAAACAGAAAACTTAAAAAACCCAAAAAATAAAAAAAGAAAATCAAGCACAAATTTTACTAACCACACTGTATCCTTTCATAGATGGGATATCTGATTGAGTAATAATTTATTATAATCCCTGTCATACTCATTCAACATTTATATATCGGAACATAGGAACTACTGTGAGATAAAAGTGTTCATCCTTAATAAAAATGGAAAAATAATTTGATTGTCAGACATATAAATGGTTATTAAATATTATGTTATGAATATTAGGAAAATTTAAAGAGCTACAGCTCTTGCTTCTTTCATGCAGTTGATTTGACTTTAATCTCCAGGAAATTCAGTTTGTAATACTGAATATGCATTTTTGTAGAAAGCGTATGACAGCAGCATCTGAAAACAGCCATTTAAGTCATATGCAGTATTAACAGAAGGAAAATCTTAGAATAGAAAAAAAAATCTGACATCCTTTCTTAATTGTGTTAATGAAAATGTGCAGAAAAATAAAAAATACTATAGCAATATGAAGAATAATCATTGTTATTGTTTTATTGTCAGGTTATTGTTTGATTTTAACAATTTTGCTTGTTTAAATAGATTTTCTTCTGTGTGTACCATAGGGACATGATATTTAACACAGTAATAAATGAGCAGAAAAAACTGAGAAGGCAAAAGAGTAATAGGGAGGTGTTTACACTCTCAACTGCCTGAGGTAGCTAAAATTGCAACTGAAGAATTGCAGAGGAATTCCAAAATACTGAGTGACTAGACAACAAAGACAAAGATTCAATTAGGTGATGATAAGTGCAAAGTGATATAAACAGAACTGTCCCTAAACATCTAAGAACAATTATATAGGAAAGTGCTTTAACTTTTGCCACTCTGAAAAGAGTCATCATGAAAAAAATTCTAAAAATATAACTCAGTGATTAGAAGTCAACAAAAACGAAGTATCAACATGTGATGTAATGCTATATATTTAAGTAGCATTTGAGAAAAAATACATAACATACCTGTAGTGCATCTTTATTATGAGTACTGCAAGTACCTATATATTTCCAAAAGATTGTCACATAAAAATTGACATAGAATTTAACTTCAAATCATTCGAGCAGTTCATAAAAGATATCATTAACTTAGCATGATAAGAAAAGTTTTGGAGAAGTTCTGGGACCTACTATAAAGAGGGCAGTACAAAACTACCTGGGAGGTCAACAAGTTTTATCAGAGACTAGGAAAATATTTTGAATGGGTGAAGAGAAAAGATTGTGGCTATTCATCTTGGAAAAGGGACACAATAGTGATCTTGAAAATTGTGAATGGCATGATGGTGAGGTAGAAAGATTTCTCGAAGTTTCTTGCATTAGAGGAATTGGGGAAAAAATGGTTAAAATATCAGGCAACAGATCTATATTGATCAAAGAAAAAGTGTTGCTTTCATCCAGTATGTGTGATTAGGAGATTGTTCAGACACATAAGGTGAAACAATAATTAAATTCATGAAGAATATGTCTTAGGTTGGATATTAATGCTTTAGATGCAATTTGTGACTCAGGCTACTTACTGCAGGAATCTGAAAGGATGCACCAGAAGGAACACGCTATTCATGTTCAACACTAAGCTGTTCTTACTGTGTATCTGTTCTTTTACTTAAGCCTGTATTCTTGGCAGTTATCAGATACAGGCTAAGAGGGACTTCATGACAATTTTTATGCTCATCTTAGATCAGGTCTCCTCACAGCAGCTTGTATCAAAGAACTTGAAAGGTGCGACCATTAATTTATGTTTAATACTCTAGGTTTCCAAATTCTAGCGTAGTAGAAGAAGAGATGGACAGACAATAAATTAAGGAACTGTTCTATAATTGCAACACATGACTTGCTGCAGGGCTGTTAAAGATGAAAAATTTTCAATTTACTCTTACAGAAGAAAAAAACTTCTTGTTTTTCCAAAGAACCCATTGGCCACCAGTCTGGATGTCATGTAAATATTCAAATGTAGCATAAAAAGCTGCATTTTAATGCAATTTGATTCAAATGAAGGGTACTTATCTTCTTACATGGAAGCAGTTGCTTCTTAACCTTGTCTTGATTCAGTGCAAATATCCCTTGCAGTTTTATCAGGACAAGGCTTTTGTCTTCTTATCTCTATAATTTTGAAACCCTACATCTCAACCATGTCCACTTTAGTGGACATGTGTTCTCTGAGTAAAGTGCTTACATTCTAATTAGTCAAATTCCATTCAATCCCCTGCTAATTCAGAATATTAGAGTCTTAGCCATCTCAGCTGATCAGCCTCTAATTACCAGGATGTTTGTGCTTTTAGCCTTCTGACAATTGGCAGCAATGCTTTTTGTCAAGCATCATGCTTGTTAGGAAGACTTTAGCTCCATTTCCAACACAAACACAAACATTTAGCAAGTGTAAGGGTTTGGTAATCCACAGTTTTACTGATAACCTTCACATATTTGCATGCTGGGCATCCTGCCTTTGCTGCAGCCAGAAGTCTGGCAACCAAGGATCCCTAACCCTTGCTCTGCTCCCTGGGCAGATGAGCAAATGGACAATCATATTGGGCCAAGAAGTGTTGACACTTTGTTTCCAAGCTAAAACGTTACTGGAATACCATACTTTGACAGAAAATGGGGTTTGCAAGCATTTGTTCTGATGCAGGGAAATGCTGTTCCCAAGTGAGTCAAATCAAGTCCTGTTGTCACCAAGAGAAACATAAACTGGGCATTCTTATGGACAGGATAATAGCCTTCCTTCATTAAGCTGGGTTTAACCTTCCATCTTCAGCTCAGCTTGCACATCTTCTGCACATACTTACACAGCTGTGAATTCTTGACTATAATAATGATCTTTTATGCCCTGAGGAGAGGTTACCATTATGCTTTATATTTACCTCTTTCCGTTCACCCTCTTGGAAATTACCCAGCTGTCAAAGAGGAAAAAGAATTCACAATCTGCAATTTTTTCTCCTGAAGTCACTTCAACATCTGTCTACTTTATCTTCATTGTCTGTCTAGCTCAGGTAGTTAGGGTGTTGGAGATGTTTTGAGGGGAATTTTCTTTTCAAGCATAGAGAAGACTGATAAGTATTTCCTCTTTCATCATAGCTCCTTAATACATATTTCCACCACCCCTGTGCCCCTCAACTCCCCCATCCCAGCCCCAGGAGATTTGATTACTTTCTCCCACCAGTTTCATAATGATTCTTAGTCTAGATACAATGCATCTCACCAATTTTGGTATCCATAACACGCACGTTTACATCTAGCTTAGATATTACTTGTGTTCAAGAGAAAATAGTACTCAGCAATGGATTTCTTTGCCAGTCTCTCTGTCCTGGATTATTCACAACTGTACCTCTGGATAACACTCCCCTCACCACCTAGAAGGAGTTTAGATAGCTTGGTCTGTTTTATATCATCCATATGATAAATGTATAGATTTAGGGGAGAAGGATCTCCCCCTTCCCACTAAATTTTGGGTCTGGGAAGCAGAAAGAAATCATTTAAGTGAACATTTAGATTTTACAGATGCAATATGGGATCTATTGCCTGCAATAGACATACATATGATCCCTCATAACATGCCTAAAATGGGGAAGCTTCATTTAGGATGCTAATATGAAAGTTTTCATTGTTACAAAATTGAATTTGTGCACTGGTGGATTTGTTTATTTGCTTAAGGTGCCACACCTTTAATTGGTGTTATGATTTTGATGGTACTGTAAGAGTACAAATTTTTCTCAATAGAATTCCCTGGAACAGACAGAGACTAGTTCAACATTTAGGGCCTGTGTTTTCCATATAACTTTTCTCCAAAGAGTGTTCATGCTATTTTTTATTGAAAATGAGGATGAAGACACAAAGATGACATATGTGCATGCAATTTTTTTTTATAGAAAATACACTGACAATGCATGTTTGTATTGGTACTGAGACCACTTCTATTGGGCTGTGTTCATCTGTCACCAAAATTCCAGAAAGGATTTCAAAATTAATGAGTTTCACTGAAATGATAAAGGAGCAATTAAATTAATGGAAAACATGCACAGAAAGAGAATTAAGGCTCTTAGTCCATTAATTTATACTTTGATCATAGAAATTCAAAGAAATTTGATAGCAGGGAGTATTTCAGTACAGTAGAAAAATCTAGAAGAGATTACTTAGATCTGAGAAGTGAAGACTCATAAATTTAAATGCCAAGTAAGACTGCCTAAGGTTTGGATTTTTTGTTTATTTGCTTTTGTCTCCTTTTGGCATGTGAGTTATGAGGGCTGGTTGGAAGTTCATCTGAAAATTTGCAAATGCTAAATCAAGACAACTCCTAAGAGGTCTTTTGATTCTCACTGTGCCGGTGAAGGTGTAAAGCCACAGGAGATCTAACTTCAATCAAGACTTTAAGGTATCAAATTGTAAATGCAACCATGAGTTGAGTTTATAGGGATCCAGTCTAGTTATTATTTTAACTTGGTGTTTTCTAGATGACTTTTCACAGACATTTATTCAAATAGTCCAGGAAGTAATTTTAGAATGACTTAGCAAAGTATGTAGTTTATGCGATAGAATTTGAAATTGTGAAATGGGATTCCCATTTTTTTAAAATGCATCTATTTCTACCATGGCTACTGCAAATGCTAGTAACAATAACAAGACATAATATATATTACTTGTGTCATTATATTAGGTAGGATGTAGGACTAAATGTTCACAGTTTCTCTCTGCCTTTTAAACTCATGAACATGCAGCAATTTTTTTAAATCTTAGCATAGTACTGTGTGACTGAAAAAAATAAGGCGCTATTGTAAAAATCGGATTAAATCAGAAATTAGGGTTTACTTCCTGTGTGGCTTTTCAATTGTATAATCCCAGTGGTTATTATCAAGGTGCACAGTTAGAAACTCAGCACAGAATTTAATTTTGAATAAGGTAATATTTTAAGAGTTTTAAAGATTTTTAGTGTTCTTCTTTGTTTGAGTCAGAAATCTTATATTGCTCACAAATTATCCTGCTATTATGTCAATTCGCATAATGATATTGTAACAAAGAAGATTGCACTATTGTAGCATTGCTAACAATGCTCTTGATTCTTTACTAGCTACTGAAATAATTTATTCTTGCTTTGTTGCTGAAAAACTGTTCTTTCAGTTTCTAGTACTTCTGCAGGTATCAAGGAGAAAAATATTAACTTTAATGCCCAAAAGTTGCAAATAGTCAAATATTTGACATCCAAAGTGGAATTCTACAAAGAAACATTGATTTCACATTCTCTGTGACTTGACTTGAATACAACAAGCTGAACCTGAGAACATTAATACTCAGTAATGAAACTAGAAAAAACACCTAGGAAACTAGGTTGCAAAAAGTGTTTTGGATCCCGTTAGAAAGAGAAGCAACCCACATGTCCCTTAAAAGCTGCTTCAATACAGAAAAGACCACAGGGTTCTTAAAAAGTATAAAGAAATCTTAGCTGGAAATTGACCTTCTGTAAAGGTATCACCTTGGAGATGAAGATGTCACATTTAGTGAAACAGTGGCTCTGAAATTTGCCCTTAGCTGCAACCTCCCTTACCAACAGGAAACTTCAGGGAAAGGTCTTTTGCAATAGTGTGTTTAAAATAGGAATTCATCATAGCAGTCATAGGAAAATGTATTCTTCTATGAGTAAAGCAAAAAGCAGCAAAGACAGAAATAAAGATCCCATTTTGCTATTGAACTTCCATTTGTCCATTACATGCCCAGTGATGTTGCACAGGCATCATATTCTCTAAAACGCTCCAAAATGGAGTAGCAGTAAAGCACTGACTTTCGTGGGTCACCATGACTCACCACCTCTGAGATCCCTCCCTATTGCTAACCTTAACAGTTAAGGGATGGATACTTCCCACCGTTTCCCACCCATTATTCATGGGTAGAGTGACCACATCCCACTCGCACCCTCTCAACCACAGCAGCATCCTGTTCATGACACCACTACAGGTGTTGCATCTCACTCCTAAACAGAAGGGAATAGCCAAGATTTGTAATGCTTATGGCCAAAAAGAATGTCAAAAGCCAGAAGGATCCAAAACAGCTCTCAAACAGCTCTCTCTACACACTTGGCATGGAAATCAATATGTATTTTGCCCCTATCTTCTAATAGTGAGAGAAATAAAACAAGTTTTCCCTGCTCTGGAGCAAGTTTTCTCACTTCTCATGCAAATGTCTTAGCATGCAAAGTTAATTTCCCTGGATCCTTCTAGAAATTGATCTGAGGGCCTTGAGGATCTTTGATATTCTTGATCCCCCACTACGGGCTTGATCCTCAGTCCGCAGTTCATGCCTCTTGACACCACACCTGTGCTGTCCTTTATGCTGGGTGGTTACTGTGGACCAGAATGTCTGGAAGTGGCCCCAAAAAGATCCTATCCTACCTCTGTAGAGTCTCATCCTGTTTTAATTTGTCCACTTGAATAGCTACCAGTGTTTGAGACATAGCAACTCATGAACTACTTACTGTGCAAGCTTGTATACTGGTGAAATGCTGAATCCTCAGAGTCTACTTAATGGTAATAATTTGCTGTTTATCCTCTCTTTTAACATTTAACAATACAATTTCTAATTGTATTTCTAATCGTTCTTTCTTAATATCAGATAATGACTTTAGGCTCTGATACCTGAGAAATGTACTAGAGATTTTATAGTACAGATAAATAGCACAAGATATTTGTTATAGACCCAGATGCTCAAGTTTATTTTCTGATCTCCAGTGTGAAGCAGTAACACCTCAGCAAAGGAGTGGGAGTTTGCTATTGCACAAAGGTTCAGTGTATTCGGTAAATGCATCAGGAAAGATAAATAATAGTAATGAATTAGCTTTGCAAGATGATTAGGTACATTATTGTGTGTTACTGAATACTTTTATACAAGAATTTCTTTAGCTGGCATGAACATGGTAATAGCTGGAAGTGGTGGATTACGCAACATTGGACATTTTCAAGATCCATCTTTACAGAGTGCTGGGACATCTTTTCGAGGCCATGCTTTTGCCAGGAAAAGTTGAACCAGGTGTTTCTTGAGCTTCCTTCCAACCTGATATGTGATCATTACATTTGGGATGAAACAATGAGCTTTACCTACAGTAAGATATACTATATAATGGTATCATTTGCACTATTTTTATTTTAAAGTACCATCATTCTGCAGTCCTTTTCTAAACACAGTCATTGTACTGTGACCCAGCTGCAGATCACATAAGATTCAGAACTCGATCTGTACCAAATCTGATGCATTGTACTGTAACTTCTGTAATTATCTGTGTACAAATTTTCGGAGATAATATGCCAGTTTGTTTAAAGAATACTTCACAGTTTTATTTGGCTTTATTTGGCTGAACCACTCTGCACTTCACTCTGTAAATTCTTTAGATGTTGAGCAGGTATAGAGCATAGAAATAAATGAATTATAACCTTTCATCTGTGGAGCTCAGTGCTTCATCTCGGTCATACAACTGTTATAAAAAAGACATGGTTATTAATCTTCAAATAATTTATCAGATGTGTGTTACACACTAAAATACATTTAACTGCTGTATAATCACATTGTGGTTTCATTATTGCACCAGTAGGAGATGTTTTATTTCAGTTCTGTTAACAGCTTCTGTAAAATCAGACATCATAATTTCTCCCTTTTTTAAGGACATGTTTTTTAAAAGCAAAAGAGCCCAATACAAACTCTTCTAGAAGATAATGGCATTCTTTCACTCAGGGTGTCTCATTAGTTGTCTGATGTGAGGAATGGATCTCACCACCTCAGGCATTATTTACACAGGATTTAATTT
The DNA here is from genome assembly GCF_037042795.1 of Molothrus aeneus. Classification (NCBI taxonomy): domain Eukaryota; kingdom Metazoa; phylum Chordata; class Aves; order Passeriformes; family Icteridae; genus Molothrus; species Molothrus aeneus. Next base: position 47,284,576 of record NC_089650.1, read on the forward strand.
ATATATGGAACACAGTTCAACAAAGTGCTTCATGGATTTAAAATAAAATAAATTAAATAAAGCAGCCCTAGATATTATATAAATAGCCAAAGGATAAAATAAAATGATACAAAAATAAGGTGAAGCCCTTAAAAATAACTGTACAGCATACAAAAATGTCTTATTTAATGAACGTATGTGGGGCAAAGGTTTAATGTTTAATTATGTTTGTAAATCATAGCTCAATATCTAAATTCAATCCTATTTTAGCACTTTTTTTGCTGCTATTGTAATTTTACAAGAGCAGTTTTTTACATTGATCTCCATAAACATACATACCTGTAGCTGGTTTGGAAGCTTTTTGTTTATTGTATTCTGTTAAAAAAACCAGAAGAAACTGGATGATAGAGGAAAAAGCAGGCAAACAACAATATGACATCGGTTTGGAAACGTTAGAAAACTAAATTCTATTCCTGTGCACTACAGAGGTCACTGACTTTTCATTCACCCTAAGTTGCTTTGGGTTTGACATTTATTCAGACAAAATCAATTTGTTGAGTATTGCAGCTGTCCAGGGATGCCTGGTAACTACCTGATTTCATGTGAGTTCTGAGTTATATGTAAGTTTTTAACATACCCCTAAAATTATTTCCCAAGTGATAAAATGACAAATAGAAAGAAGGAAAAGCAGACTAATAAAAATAGCTATGCAATAAGTTTTAATTATGTTATTCCAGATCAAAAACCAGACTCCTTTACTAATTTTGCTCTGCTATTTCATCTCAAAACAAGCAAAATTATCTCTCTTTACTTGGTACTGTTGAAGGATCAATACAGCATGTCAGTGCTTCACAATCTACCTGCCACACTCCTGAAAAAATACATCTTTATTTTCCTGTGACAGTCTGATTTAAAATGAGATAAAGGTGTTTGATCTTGGCAGATAGACAAATAATTGCCTTATTTTCTTGACTGGAATATAAATTATGATGTATTAAAAGTGTGGAAAAGTGTTGCTTTTGGATTTTTGGGGGATGTGGTTTTTAAGAACGAGAAGAAGGCACCAAAGACAAGGAAAGAGAAGAGGACAGGAGAGAAGAGGAGAGCAGAGCAGAGCAGAGGAGAAATATTTTTATGTGAAATGACAATAATTTTTAGAATCAAGGCAATATTTCCTAGAAGTCTATCAAAAATTCTACCCTATTCACAGAATGCATAGAAAGTTTTTTAGAAGTCTGAAAATGTTTTAACAAAACCTAAGAGACCACTTTCAGATATTTGTATCAAGAAATCTGTAAAAAAAGTTACAAAATTTCATCTGGATGTTAAAAAGAGACTTTAAAAGATATATACTTCTCCTTCCTATGCCTGTGAACTAGGTTTAAAGAGGGCAAAGATGGATCTCAACCATTTGATACCTCCATCCCAGAGGTTATCATGCAGAAGGGTATGAAATGCAAAGATTCTGTTGCAGAGGAAAATGCAGAAAAGGCAGCTGCCAGGATACTTATCTGGGAGCAGCAAGCCACAGATTTTTGTTCCTTGTGGCTGAAAAGGTAAATGAAAGTTCCCAGTATTTTTTCTTTCAGTAATATTAGTGAAAAAAATTGATCTTTTGACAACTCTTGGATAACCATGGTCTTGTGGTGCAAATACCTATCTTATCTCCTTCAACTGATATTGATCAAACCTGTTCACATTCAACTTTGATTTCTGTTTTCAAGGGACACTTAGAATTAAGGATATAGTTGTCTTCTTTGAGTTTTAGTTTATTGTAACAAAGAAGAAAAAGATTCACAGCTCTCATTCCTACAATGAAGCTTTGCAGTTATATAATGTAAAAAGCAAAAAGTGAAATCAGATTCCTTAAAGATAATGGGAGTTCTTCCATTTGTGCCATAGCCAGTGTCAATCAGCAATGGCTGTGGAAAGAAGCCACACAAATATTCATGTGTTGGGCCACACCAGAGATGAATATCACAGGGGTCTTTTTTCCCTGTAAGTTTTGCATAGGCCACCTCTCCTTTCAGCTGTAATTTAAATGCTTTTGTAGCAGCAGCTGCAGCAATTAATGAGGTGGAGGAATAAGCTGTAGAAAAGTATTTAATAAATTTCAAGTGTTTTCTGATGGCTTTGCTCTCCACAGAATGCATTGTTTTATTCTCAGAAAAAAGGAGTCTGAATCATAGGGCTATAAACATTCTTTTCAATTTTTTAACAGCCTTCCAGGCTCTTCATTGCAATTCAGAGCCTGGACATCAATAAGCAAGCAGGGTTTGGAAGCCCCTTATATTAATTGGATAGGTGTTTGCTCACTGATGGCAACCACACTGCTCTATGACAGTGATCTTTCCCTACCTGCAATGACAGCAGACAGCAGGATTTTCAGAACAGTTTCTATTTCTTCATCGACAAAAAGAGTGATATATGTACTGAGTTTACTTATTCATATCTAATTGTAATCATTCAGAATATATGTTCTTATGTTCTAAAGTCAGAGGGTTGCAAATGAATATTAGTAACCATGTAAAAATTTTTTTTTATGTGAAAACTATAAATCACTCATTTCTACCTATATGCACCACAGATCAACCAGCACACTTTTTCCAGCACTGCATTCATCTGTCTTGTCTTTTCTCTATCACCTAAATTTCTGTCAAATCTCCAATATGTTCTGTGCTTTCAACCATGTAGAAGTTGAATGCATCTTCACACTTTACCACTTATTTGCCTCCCCCCTGAGGTTTATTCAAAATATTCATCTTCTGTGCTCAGAAATACCTTCCCAATGGAATCAGAGAGTTTAGATTAAGTGTGCTTGTTGGGCAGTCCTCTGACACAATTAGCTCTAATCAGCAGATCTATTTACTCACAAATATACTTTCCAGGTAGATCATGACTCACATGACTGGCAGTGCACATCAGTAAGTCTCATAAATGTTTTACCTTTATACTCAATGTCCCTTACACTTACATTCAAGACTTACTATAAGAATAAGAAGCTTAACCTTATCATGTCCTTCATATCCTTTTAAGTATCATGATGAACAGTGTTCCTTAATGGATTTTTGATAATTAATCAGTATATTCTAGGCAGAATAATAAGATAAAGAATAATCCGATTCATCTACAGCAATCAGTAACAGTGAATGTGCAGTGAATTGCACAACAACACTTCAGTACAAATTGATCCTATTTTCTCCCAGTATATGTTTCTCCATTATGGGATTTGGTACTCTGGGAAAACCCAGGAGTTTAAATGTACCAGAAATTAAGAGATCATTCTTTTAATGGAAATACTACTTTTTTAAAATTATGTTTATTAAGTTATATAAATAATTCGAATCTTATTTTCCTAAATATTATGGTACGTGTTACGTATCTGACATTTTACCATACTAACACTGTGTAGGTATTTCCTAGTAAAGACCTCTCGATTACCAGCCCAACCTAATTTCTGATGTAAAAGACATCAACATACTAAGTCTTGTATTATATATACTCTTTCCTTACAGTATATGAACAAGAAAGAAATTGTTAACAAAGGACTAAAGGATATTTTGACTTTGGAATTCATAAGAATAACCTGTTGGGATTTTTTTCAACCCTATGTTTGAAGGTTTGAAGCCACACTGTTGCTCCTTTCTCTTCCATAAGTCACTTGATCTCAGTGGCACAGGTCACTGCAATCAGGGTGTGCAGCTGCTGAACCATGGAAACTCTCATTCTTGTCTGTGACTTGCAGCCCTGCAACCACTCTTTTCACATGAGCTGAATCTTCAAATGCCCTCTTAAATTCCTGGCTCAATCAAAGTTTTTGGGAAATTATCAGCTGCTAAATAGAGCAGATGTATGAGTAGAAGGGAGTCATTCTCTGGTTTTCTGACTTGAACTAGAACAGACTTCTTAAAAATATAGTTCTAGCCAGATGTTCAGTAATATACTTTTTAATTTCATTGACATGTATAGTCTGGAGAGAGCGATATATATTGACATTTAGCATCTACTTACTTCTTTATTGATGGCAAGGCCAGTTGGCAGATACTATTCCCTTAAGAAATGCTAAGCAAATACTGCAAAACTTATTCATGAGCACTTATTTGAACAGCAAAAAAAACCAAAACAAAACAACAACAAAAAAACCCCAAAAATCCCAAAAACCTTGGCTGTGTCTGTGGCCCCAGTGGATTCACTTTCTGCAAATATTCTAGCAAACAATTTTAAGAGGAGGCATATTCACTGAACAGCCCAGCTGAGCAGCTCATGCATATTCAAGAAAATTTTTAGGCATATGCTTAACTTTGAACTTCAAATTGTATTGAGTCTCAGAAGGATTCAAGCATGTGCTTAAAATTCTGCTTGTGATTACTTACGTCAAGAAATTTGCCAAACCGTGTCCTGAGGTAAGACCATATGACAGCTATCCAAAATCAGCTGATGCATGGTAATTTGCACAATCAGATCACTTTTGGTCCTGATAAAATCTTTGCATTAGAGTAAATTTGTCTCTTGAGGCTCTTTATTGCTTAAAAACTTGACATCAAGCTCTTAACATGCTTTACCTTAATCCACTTCTAAAGTGTGTGGTTATTACTTGTAAATGAGGGATAAGAACGTCTCATGGTTTTATAAGCAGACAAGCAACTGAAGCATAGCTATGTCAAATTATAGTTCAAAGCAGAAAAGTCCATGGATCTAGGTTTTTTTTTCTTTTAGCTCCATTAAGACATAATGGAGCCTAGGTAGCATAGTCATAGTCAGGGATTCCTACTTCTTTCCTTGGCTAGAAACAGAAAATACATGCAAGATATGTTTTTCATTTACTGCAAATAGGGTGGATCTGAGCATTAGTGTTATAGCATGAATTAAGAAGGTTCTTTGTTTAGGGACTATACTATGACATCCATTTTTCTTGTCATTGAAAATATATTCCTTGACATTTAGCAACCACTTAAAATCCCGATAAAAGTTCTTGATACTTTCAAATGGAGTTCATCTCTTCATGCATAGATAAAGTGTTTTGTTTATTCCAAAACTATATGCTTCAAAGTACTCAATTTAATTATTTTTTATAATAAACATCAAACTTGATTTTTTATTCTGCAGAAAGAGTTACCTAAGACATTATCCAATTTATCTGTCTCTGATGGTTTGAACTCAGCTATTCCCCATTTTTTATTATGTTTATATTATCTACCCTAGTATAATCTTCTGTCTTGACTTTGATAGTTTTCTGCCATATGACGATGTCACCATTGGTTTACAACTCTTTAAAATTGCTAGACAATTTAATTCATCTTCAGCTATTGTAATAAACACTTGATAATCAAATGAATGCAGGGAATAGATGTCAAAAAAGAAGAAAAAAAACCAGAACAAAACAAACAAAAAAAAAGACAAAAAAATCAATCACACAGGTTAGTTAAAATCTCCAATTGTTCCAGTAATAATCAAATAATAATGATGACAATTTTTAGTAGTTGTTCATGTACATTGCAATTGTTGCTTCAACTGCAAAAATTAAATCATGAGTCAAATGCAAATCATTAGCCAAAATTGCACTGCTTTCAAGAGTTAAATTTAAATGTTTCAATGTTTCCCAGTAAAGACAGAATAAGACCCTCATGCAAACCCTGAAGTTTAGAAATCAATTCTTCCTACTTAAAAATACAATTTGCAAACATGAACTAAAAGGAAACCTGAAAATCTGGCTGTTCATTAGAGTGGTTTCTTTGCCTGCATGAACTACTGGCAAGTTCTTTAGCAGTTTCATTTAGTGATATTTTCACTTCTTTCTCCTATAGTCATTTGAAAATAGGAAATGGTAGATCATGTTGACAAGTTGTCGATTACAGTTAAATGTTGCTAGCAAATGCCATTAAGTGCCCTAATTAAAACTACCACAAGTCTTTTAAAATTTAACAATATGTGTCCTTAAGAGCATGCTAATTTTTCTTAGTACAGAAAAAAAAAATAGAAGAAAGTATGAATCTGTATTTTAAGGACTTGCTGTCACAACACATCTATGCATAAAATTCCTTAGGAAAAGAAAATTGAAATGTAATAAGTAATAAGTAAGTAGTAAGATAAGTAATTTGGAATAGATAAATCATATTTCACTATGAGTTGTAGTTTTTCCTTTAAACTGTTATAGACAATATAGCTTACAAGTGGTCTGGTTTTGCCCTGTGTTGCATATACAGCCAACAAAACGTGGAAAGAGAGTCACTGTCTTAGAGTGGCGTGGGAAACAGTGTTCTGCATGAGGGGTCCACACAGGGATTCTGTCTAACATGTTCCTGAACAAGTATCACCAATTTTTATTGGAATAATTTGTAAGCTGTCAAAGCAGAGAGATGACTTAGTGAAGAGAGTAATTTTCATTTCCCTACATCAACCCAAATTCAGTAGTAGTTTTTGTTCTGGAAAAAGGGAGGAAAATGAATGTTTAACTCACTACAAATAATTCCTCAAATAGGACACATTAAGCCAAGATCTTAGTTGTAACGAGACTGAAATATATACATCACGACAACACTGACTTACTTTCTTAACACAAATTAGTTTTCTTTTCTTACAGGAGCAGAAGTTCTAAATCCATCAGGCACCAAAAGAATGGGTAGGGGTTCTTCCAGGAGGAAAACACATTGGAAAGGATCGTAAATTGGCTTACATTACCTACATAAAGTGAAATATTTCTGAGGTTGATTTTGTGTGGGAAATATGACCCTTAGTTGAATGGTGAATTATGGTATAACTGAAGTACATGATTAGTTATTTTTCTTATTTAAATGTTTACCTGCATGTTTACATGGAGTTCTTGAAACACGACATCCCACATACACAAACAAGAGATGTACGAAAAACAACAAATTGGATAAGACTTCACCCATGGAAAGTGACAACATTCTTATGTATTCATGGTGCAGATGGCACCTAAAAAAAGCTCTGTAAGGAGTAGCTTCCAGGCCCTGCTGAAATGATAAATCTTCACAATCATGGGGTAGAGCCTTACAGTGATGCATACCCCAGTAATAGATATCTATGCTTCTCTGGAAGGATTTTTGCACTAAGATATCTGCAAAACAAAATTGCAGTCATGAAATTCAACTAAGTGTTATTACTGAATGTAATTCAACTCTTATTTTGGTCAACACTTAGGCATCTTTTCAAGTTCAGCTTTGTTATATGGAACAAGCCTTAAGGAGACTTATAAGGAAATTTTTCTGAGATTGGGTCTGGGGGGGGGGAGTCCCGTTTTGGGTAGAAGACAGCAAGGGAAAAGGACTAGAGAGATTGTATTTCTTTGTTGTACATACTTGAAGAATAAACATCTAACTTCTTTTCAGTTTTACTCACAGTTTGGGTTCACCTTGTTTTTATTTTGGTAATTAGCTGTTGATTTCAGTCAATATGTATTGCCTTCTATTTGTGAAATTGGTATAATTACATACTTAGTGTAAATAAACGCAATCATCGTAAGAATGTTTTGGATTCCTTGAAACTTTACAGAAATCATATAACATGCACTCAATGATAGCTAAAATACTGCATTGTGATAGTTTCTTAAAATTACAATATATTTCTTTTACATCATAGCTCAAAACTGTGCCTGTATTCCAGATTGCAGCAGGAGAGCAAGCTAAGTACACTTCTTGCCACATAATGTCCATCAATTTCTAGAAGCATGAAATGAGAAGACTTCTCTCAGCTGCCTCTAAAACAGGCAAAAATACCTACACAGAAATATGCAGCAACATTAAAATACACATTCACTTCCACACTTGCTTAGTTTTTCACAACTCCCAACATAGTATCATACTATAATCTGCCTTTTAATGAAACAGAAGGATGGATGGATGGATGGATGGATGGATGGATGGATGGATGGATGGATGGATGGATGGATGGACGGATAGATAGATAGATAGACAGATAGTTATAGATGTGTAAACACATAGGGCATTGAAAAGTAGGACTAAATGTCTTAATTTCCCTAATGGAAGCCCTAAAACGATAGTCCGTTTATACTTAACAAAATTTTAGTATTGCTGGTTGTATGAAAAGTAGAAAGCCACAGTTATTCTATGCTACAACAGGAGAGCTGGAGAAATTAAGACTATCAGAACATCCTGAATTCCAAGGAATTCTGCCTGGTAGCAGTTTCATAAGCTGCTGTGCTAAGAACATCAGCTAAGAACATCAGAGATAAGTAGAATTTTGGTCATTTGCAGACATGTCTAAGAATATTTTTTTCATTATAATTTCAAGAACCAGACTGAGCACTTTAGAGGAAAAAAAAATCTACAAATCCATAAAATGGTTGAAGACTTTTATTTGCCATCTCACTAGTCAGCTTTGCTGTGTGATAAAGATTGAAGTGATAGCAGCACTTAGCATCGTTGTTAGTGGACCACAAGGAAATTATACAGTTGTGAAAGTCTGCAGGACCTCCTTTGAGGAGTTTCCTTCCATTTTCTGCTTATTATAAGTCTAATATTTGGCAGTCTGTTAGGAACAATCAGATTTTTACAAGGAATTGTGCATCCAGGCATCTTAAGGGGACTCACAATCTGAAAATCTTTTTCAAATTGTGACCACTGAACATTAATATCTGACTTAATGAGATGTTGCACTGTGTCTATTAGATGGTGATTTCTATATAAGAAGCATCCAATGACATATCCTGCATCACACTAATACACATGAGAAATTCCAATCACACAAGGAAATTGATACTTAGCATACATATAATCATTACAATGTTCACTTTACCTAAGAATTCTCATCCATAAGGGTATAAGAAAGGACGTAAAGCATTTATTTTATTACGATGTCTGAATTGCTATTCTTAACCTTGGAACATTGTCACAGATAAAAGATCTATAATTTGGTGGGAGTTTGTCTCCTCATTTACTACTTTAGGTGTTAAATAGATGAGTAAAAATGGAAGTCCTTCACCTTTCATTTCCTTTTAAATGTTTCTGAGATCGTCTTTCTTCTGATGGAATATGATTTCTGTATCAATAGCTTTTCAAGAATAGCATTATTAAGGGTAAGGTTCCATTACAAGTTGCAAGATCTGTTATATACTGTGGGAGAAAAAGAACAGCCCCCCTCCTGTAGATCACAGTTTCATTTCTGAATGCTTTGTAATATTTACCTTTTCATAATTTTGTTAGTATCATTAGCTGAGTATTTTGAGATGTGCAACTCTTTCAATTTATCTTAGATAGGAATTAATTCCACCATGCAGGATTTATAATTTTATTATGTGAAGTTCCCCAAATCTGCAGCACATACACCTACAACACTGGAGATAAAAAATGACGTCTTTTACCCTTTTATACATTGGAATGATGAGTAACACTGGCTAGGCTTGTCACTTTTGCAGTGAGGCTCAACCAGTGCTCCCCACTTGTCTCTCAGTTCTTCTGAAAGACTGGGAAGGATTAAAAATTTAGGAAGAGATTTGGCACATTAATTTTTACCTGTGGCTTAAATAGTCCGATTTTTTTAATATTTATTTTCACTGGGTTGTTTCAATGCAATTACTGTTAAGTAGCTAATAGAGGGAATACACTGTAGACATCTGCAAGCGTGCTAAGCATTTGAACAAGTGGGGTTGCACTTTACCTCTCAGAAAATATTTTACCAGTGTCTCTAAAGAGAGGTGCTTTATGGTCACCCTCTTTTCTCACATAGAACAGGTGTATAACTCCCACTCACTTCTAAGTTAAGCTACCAAGAAAAGTAAAGGATAATTTTCAATGGCAGAGGTCAGTACATTAAAAATTCATGTCTTGTTTCTTCATATAGCTCCGAAGGAAATGTCTTCATCACTATTTCATTTCTTTTATTTGTTCATTTTAGCTGTTATTTGCTGCAGACAGCAGCTAGCCTTGTCATCCCTTTCTTCCCTGGGCTGTGGCTTCCTCTTTGACCTCTAAGGTCCAGGAATGACACAGAGACTCCTTTGGTCTTCCAAATGCTGTCAGATTCTCCAGTCACCATCTAAGCAGGGTGAAAGGGGAACATAGCCCACCTCTGTCATGACTTTGGACTTTCTTTAAACACTGAAATGCAAAATACAGGAAATATCTTGTCTGCTATGATGCCAAGAAACCAACTGGCTACAATTGCCTTGAGAGAAGTGGTGACATACATAATTATTGGTCTGTTTTAACTTTCAAGAGCTTCAGAACCATGAATGTTTTATTTAGAATCAGCCTAAGCTAAGTATTATCTTATTACTGCAATTCAGCCTCTCCTTCTCAACCTTTGCCTTAATGCATATATTTGAGCCCTGATCCTGCTTTGAGGTTTTGTACAATTGCATGGGGAGTCCTTTTGTGTCTGTCTGTCCTCAATTAGTCATCACTGTGTTCTTGTGCTCAGGAATCAGTCATTGTCCAAAAACAACTTACAGGTGCAGGTCTGCTTTTCTGTTTTCTCTGCTCAGCAGTACAGGGCTTCACAAACAAGATTTTTAAAGGCATTGTGTCATCTATCTCCCACTGGTTTTGATGAGAGCAAAATGTCTAAATACCTTGCAAAATCTTGTTATAAATGACTGGCAAAATCCAATTTTCCAAAGTTACTTAAGCAGACTTAGGAACCGGGGAACTCAGACACACAATTAGGTTACTACTGCTCAACATGTAACCATTCATCAGCTTAGTCTGAACTTCAATCATTTCAGGCTAGGCTAAACAACATTAACTTATATTTGCCACTGGCTAAGGCTAAGTGCACAAACATTTAAAATTGCCCCACTAATTCAGTATATCTTGTTAAATCATGGTAATATGACAACGTTCCTGGATGAATTTTATTTTTGAAAATCAGTGGGATATGGAACTTCAATAGAGTAGTGAGTTTCTAGGGTAATATATTTTATGCTGCATTAGCTTTTTGACATTGACAGTCCCTGTCTTTGCTCCAACCCTTTGGCACAAGGTGGCAGAGTATCCCCTTCACTATGTTGTGACTTAATGCTCATATGAGGCAGATGTGTTTGTACCAAGCTTCTGTAACTCATCCCAAAATATATTTTGGGTTATAACATTATAGTCCATAATTCATTTGTGCAAGTGCACAACAGATATCTAAAGCTATTTCTATCTCAAATAACAACTAATGCATATATAAGCCAGCTTTACATTAACTGCAGTATCAACAATTGAACTGTGGCCACATCATATTCACTGTGAGGCAACTTCATCAATATTTACCCAGCTTCTCAAACAGATGAATTTTGTTTTGTAGTATGTACAGTAAAAGCACTTCCCAAGACAAGAAAGTTAAAAAAATTCGTGTACAAGTACCAAAAATGGCCACACCAAAGATCCATGTAGTCTGACATCTTGTGTGCATCCATGACTTGGAGCAGAGTGTCAGAGTAGGGTCAGTATGCTGCAGTACCTTCCAGGCATGCCATTCAAAATAGCAATGGTCTGTGTGTCACAGACTTCTAGTTCCAGAATTTAATAGTTTTTTTAACATATTTCTTACTGGAATTCACCTGGTCAGTTTTTGATCCAGTGTCACCTTTTGCATAAGCACTATCATGCAGCAATGGATTTAAGGTCATTCTGTCTGGAAAAAAAAAAGTTTGACTTGGTTTATTTTGACCTGTGTAGAAACTATATTTGATATTCTTCAGCTCTTTACCTTTAACAGTTTGATTGTAACTCTTTCATCAAGGTCACAGAGGAAAATTGTGGTAGAGAAAGGTCTGAATCTATTTTCTTGATTTCTGTCTTGTGACACAGACACAGAACCTGCCTTCTCTTGTATATATCAATTTAAAATATTTGGAATTCAGATGAGTTTGCCTTACTGCATTCCTAATTTGAATCAAGCTGGCTGGCAGTGAATACTTCTTTGCTACTGCAGTATAGATAAGATATGATATTATGAAGGAAATATTGCAGTCAAGACACTTCAATGTTCCAGAACACCTCTCGTGTACCAGGATCACAGGTGTTCCTGTTCAGCTTGTATATATGCTTTGTATATTTGGTTTTATTTTGTGTTATCTCCAAGTACACACTTTTAAGTATGTGGGCTTTATTTGCAGACTATTAACTGGTTGTTGTCTCACCAGACAATAACCATGTTGCATTGATTACCAGTAATATTTTTCACCTCTGCTGCAAAAATCTCTTGTGAAATATTGTCAAATTTTTGGTTGTCATAGATAACTCTGAGGTTTATTACATTCCTGTGTTTTGTACCAACATTCATCTAAATCTACCTTAGATTCCCTAAGTGAAGGAAGCAGTTCTTATGATTTTTTTTAGAACTTGTGATGATTTTTAAGCTTTTCATATTAATAGCTAAAGGTAAAAAATAGTTTTTCTCTCTAGTCAGATACTTGCCCCCTTAGATGTAATTTGCAAGTTCACTCCTTTTCTGTGTTCTAGCATCTTCTGCTCCTCTGAGTGACTCTTATCTGCAATTTTAGCATCACTTCAAGGAGCCAACAGCTCCTTCCCCAGTTCAGGATATTGTCCATTAAACTCTATTCAAGTAACAATTGGTTTTCCAAAGATGACTATTCCTTCTTACTTATGTCTCTTTATGTCACTATAGATCTGATCTTGACTGATAAACTGAGGTGACCTGTGAATTCAGAAATGCGCAAAATATGTTAGAAGGAAAATTGGTCTTCTATTTGTTGCATCATTTCATAAATCAGTGTCTTTTTATTATTCCTGGTGTTTCATCAGCTGAAATAATTCTCATTGGTGGACAATTCCTCTTGTAAAGTGGTTTTACATAAGTTCATTCCTTAGCAATTGTTCTGTTATTCCTGTTGCTATAGAAATAATTTCTCCATATGCTTTATTGGCTTTTTTCTCTTGACTTTTAAGGATGAAAAACAGCAATCAATGGAAGATTTTTGCTCTGTTTTGCTTTTAGTAGTTTTTCCATCTAAAACCCTACAGTCTTAATATAGAAACATAAAGGCAAAATGCAGTGTGAAGACTGTATCTTGTGCTCAAAAGAAGATCAAGAAATTCTTAAAAGGCACACAAGGATTTGACCTAAATGCCCTTAGGTTTTGTCTATTACTAATATTAGACAATGAGAACTAGGCCTGTTCAGCCTTGGGAACAGGCAATGAGAGGGGACCTCATCAATGTCTGTCAGTACCTGGAGGAAGGCTGTCAAGAGGATGGAACCAGGATCTGCTTGGTGGTGCCAGGCAATGGGACAAGAGACAATGGGCAGGACTTCATGCATGGAAAGTTACACTTGAATATGAGGAAGGATTTCTGTACTGTGCAGGTGACCAAGCACTGGAACAGGTTGCCCAGAGAGGCTGTGGAGTCTCCCTCACTGGAGATATTCCAGAACTGTCTGGACACAGTCCTGTGCTCTAGAATGACCCTAGCTGAGCAGGGAGGGTGGACAGAAGATCCACTATGGTCCCTTCCAACCTTACCCATTCTGTGATTCTGTAATACTTCTAATTATGTCCTAGACTCTAAAGCGGCAGCTATAAATTTAAGATAATTTGAACATATTTTTTTCTTTCATGTAATCAGAAATGATGCACAGATACTTTTGTTAACCAGGTATACACATTTCTCATGAGAATTATCGTCACAAAATAAAATATCTTTCCAGAGAATTGGCAAATTTTGAGTAATTCCTAGCAAAATTCCAAATGAGCATTTGTGATTTATTTCTGTTTAGAGGAAACATTAGTAATACTAGATATTAACAGCAAATATCAGACTCTTCATTACAAATGCCTTTTATACATTGCTTGTTAAAGAGATAGGTTTGCTTACTTTGACAGTTTTTAAAACTGAATCTACTTTTTTCTTCCATCCATCCTTCTTTGCGTTTTGACATCTACTGTCTTTCCATGGAGGCTTCAAGAAATGAGGTGACCTTGCCGAAGATCAAGAGGTGTGTCTGGAAGAATTACATTATCTTGGAAGATGGATTTATGTGATTACTGTGTAAAATAGTACTTGTTCTGTAGTGATTGATGACAACACTGTCAGTATTGACTGATCATTAGAAATATTTATATGGCAGATCCTTTAAGGTAGTGGAAGATATGAAAGAAAGAATAAATGCATATCCAGAAGACAACAGTTCCCGTGTCTATGGAATCAGACAGTTTTCTGCAACACCTTTAATTATTTTCTTCATGTTTTTCTTGTTTCACAAACACAAGTTTACTATAAATGCCTCCAAAATGGCTTGTAGGCCCCACAAAATTTATAGAGCAGATGATTTCATTTACGTGTGTTGAAAGCAGTTAAGTTTAATATTTGAAATTAAAAATCCCTGCTTATAAATATGTTTTTAGGTAGGGAACATATTCATAAAGATGTACTAAAAAGATAAATTTATTGTTGTTCATTGTTTTCTCAAGGTTTGTATCACAAACAGACTTTAAAAGAATATACCTATTTTGTCATTTGTGACCCTGGCATACTTTTACTCATTGGAGTTTTCTACTGCATTATTTACCATGCTGTGTTGATACATTAATGACTAAGTAACCTTTAGTAAATTATATGCTAGTATTTCAACTATTTATAGTCATTAAAAATAGATGGTCATTAATGTGGTAATTTAAATACAAGGACAACTGTCATTATTCTCAGCTTTACCACATCCCATATCTCTATTAAAGAGAGCAGTTCAGTAGTATTGCTCTTAAATTACTTAGGTGCAAGTGAAAGTAAAATCACTTGGCCAGCCTGCTGGTGTATGTAGTAACTGAAGACATACATGCACACTCAAACCCTCCCTATACATATATATATATACAATTAATCAAAGTTCATATATAGTATGAGTAGAATGATAACAGCTTGACAGAGTACATGTAGTACATTTAGTTTATGAGCAATTAAATGGGAGCAATGTTTAGTTGATTTCTTTCCTTTTCTTCTCTTTCTCTTGCATTATGTGAAATTTTGCTTACACTGAAAAAAATTTTTGAATTTTTTGAGCAATGAAGCAGGTTGTTCAGCAAGATTGTGTAGTTTCCATCCAAAAACTGTCTGCCCATTATCCTGGGCAGCTGACTGCAGGTGGTCCTATGTGAGCAGGAGGGTTGAACCATCCAAGCCCAACTATTCTGTGGTTCTGTGTTTCTGTGACACCAGCTCTGAAAAGTATCCATGTAAAACAAACTGAAATGTCTCCATGTAAAACGCAGTGTTACAGTTCTGATAAAAAGTTGCATATAGAAAAATAATATGTAACAGTTAAGTGTTCATTACGATGTATGATTTCATGGTTTTGATGTAGTGAAATAAAAAATGAGCCACGTTTTTCAGGTTTTATCTTGGCATATTTGCATACACCAGTAGTCACCAGAACAGGTATTTTAGGCCAGGAGAGGAAAAGTGCTAAAGCTACTTGTATTATTTAACTAAATTTATCATTAGTTTCCTTGATCTTACATTTAATGGGTGTTAATTATTAGTTCCTTTTAATTATACTTCATGGCCTTTGTCCTGGAGACTATGAAAGAGCAGATCATTATGGTATGCAATTTCGTGAAACAGTTTCCAGGCATTATGCCATTCTCAAGACCATGTGTAACAATCGTTATTAAAATTAGAAAAATATTAGTGTGCATATTTAGATTATAAATAATGGGAGAGAAATGGTTGACATTATTCCAAGGAGAGCTATTAATTTGGTTTGGCTTTTACTGTAATTCCTAACCACTTCAAAATTAAGAGCATCGAGAACAGCAGTGTGTCAGTTCTGTTGCTCCATTTGCTGACAGAAAGCACAATGGTTTCTTATCTTTCTCAATCTATTTTAAGTTCATATGTAGGTGTAAAAAAATTCTCACCCCACTGCTTTGGAAGCAGCTGTTAGGCAGGATTTGTCCTCAGAACAACATTGCTTCTCAGCTGAGTGATTTAAGGAGTCGGGGTGAGGTAAAGCTGGCACAGGGTCTTACACAGGCCAGTGGCATCAGAGTGGTAAAGCTGGACAATTTCCTGTGCTGAAATGCTTGGATAGCCATAGCTACTTGTGCACAACTACCATGGCTACATTCTAACATTTGGTGTTGGAGGCAGCCTGCAGATGCTATCAAATTTGTACAAAGGCAATAAATGTCTGTGTAGATACACCCAGATATAACATAAGTTAATTTAAGCCTTTTGGGAACCTTTTATAATTTTACAACTATGTTTTTGTAAGTATTTTTAAATCTTATTACTTGAAAAATCAGTCATGTAGAGAACGAAATAAACTGACTCAGAGACTGATCCCACAAAGACTTGCTGAACGAATAATTTTAGTTTGCTGAGTTGTCTCACTGCAAGCTTTGTGCAAATTTATGCTGTAATGGGAAATATATTAATACTTTTAATGTTGTTTTTGCTCATGTTAAAATTCATTCAACATTAAAATGCATTCAACAGCCACTAGTTGAAGCAAAACTATTCTTATGCTTGTGATACTCCATTATACCACATCATAATCAATATATTAATATAAGACAATTTGACCTAGTTGCATCATGGAAACATATTTTAGTATGAACACCAAAGATTTTGTTTGTAATTAATAAAGTCTCATTCCAGTAAACTATGAAGTTATGAACCTAATTCAAGCACTTCTGGTTCTCTCTGTGCAGTTCTGGGACTTTAACAATCTTTTCTTTCTTCTTTCTCACTAACCTTGGCTGAGATTTTAAAATGTCTCTTTTATGTTCAGAAAACTATCTTATCAAAGTATGTGCTATTTTTTCCTTCAAAACCAAAAGGCCTATCTTTGTAATTTGCCTTTACCAGGCAAACTTGAGCCTGAATTTAGCCAGCAATGTTCATTGTGATTTGGCATTTTGTTACTTATGATCAGTTTTTGACAAATTTGTGGTTTTCTGTATTAAAAAATTATTATTGTAAAGGTAAATGTTTGGCTTGTTCCTTTAGAACTTCTGTATTTTTTCACAGAGTCTTCCCTCAGTGCTCTACTTTTTAAAATTTTTTTTAGAAAAAAATCTCAGATTTAAGACCCTATCTAATTCTCAGGGATTTCATCTGTTAGAAATTTATATGGATTTAAAAAACAGTTAGACATGGTCTTAAACCATTCTTACTGAATTAAATACATATGGAGTGTCTCTGTTTACCTTTCTCTTTTAAAAAATCCAAACCAGTATCTTACAATAACATGCCCACAAGAAAAACAGGCCCTGAGAAAAAGGAAGAGTTTCTCAGTTACTGTTATTCTCTCCTTTGTTTTTTAGTGATCTAGACATGTGCCTCATAGGTTTCTCTCTCTTTTGATTGTGACAACACCTCGTGGTTTTGCTTTATTTGTCTCTTTTTGACTCTACTATTTCCTGCTTCTCTGTTTTTGAATCCTCATGCATCATTTTCAGGACAGTTTTCCCAGCAAATTTTAGCTGTAGTTAAAACGTTGTTCACATTTTTTCATTTAGGTCAGTGGCAACTCATAAAAATCTCTTTGCACCCAATAAATTTCACAGTGGATTTAGATCCTTGCTTTTCAGTAGCATCTTTCTAAACTGAAAACCATCTAATCAGAGTTGGTGGTTCCAATATTACAAAGAACAGCTCCTACAAACTCAGGTCATTGTCCTAAGGGTTCATGGTAGTTTAAAGTAATAGTTTTGCTTAATTATAATGATCCTTTCATGAACAGAAACTCATTTGTGTTGGCAGTCAAACGATTTTAATTTGGAAAGTTCATTGCAAATAAGTTGTGTTCTCTTGATTTGGGTAATTATACTCACTTAGTACGTTAATGACAAGGACTGCTCAGGCTTTTCAGAAACCTTCCAGCTCTCTGTAGAACAGTTATTGAAAGGAGTGGAGAGTATGCAGTTCTCTTTGATCACTTTAATGAACCTCAGTGTTTTTATTGTCTATTCACTTATATGCAAAGTGTAGTGCAACTGTGTATTAGCTACTAATTAGAGTTTTATTGAAGAAAAAATAACATAAAAGCAACCTAGGTCATAATTAAAATTTTGAACAATATTGTTTCTAATGATTTTCAAACAGCAAAACAAATCCTTTTAATTACGTTTAAAAATGCATATGCCTTATTGCAGAGTTTTTGCTCTTGGTTGTTTTTATGTTTATAAGGACTTTTTTTTTTCAAAAAGGCAAGTTAGACCACAGCCATTGTCACATCCTCTGCCAGCCCATTGGCAGCAACAGATAGGGGACAACACTGTGAGAAAAATATTAAATTTTTATGGTCTTGTTGGTCTTAGTAGCAAAATTTACATTTAGATTTCCATCAGCAAAGGTAAGAGCATTGTAATAAACCTGTCAGGCAATGAACAGTCAGTGGCTACAAGTAAGGGCCACAGCTATTGAATGGTGTTACACTTCTATGGATGACATTTAGATAATTCCTTACCACTCTTATTCTGTATATTCATGGGATATAGCATTGTAATGTGCATGAGATAATGTGCTCTCATTGTAATTGTGTTCCCAGTGCAGCTCCTTTATTTCCAGAAAGGATTCAAGAGAGAGTGTAAGGAAGGAGATGGTATTCCTACCAGCTAAACTGTTCAAGGTGAAGTTCAGTATCTGACAAATAGAAAAAGGCATCTGACACAACCAGATATTCAGGAGGTGGGGAAAATAACTGAAAATTTATCTTCAGTCAAAAGAATGAAGAGACAGAGGCATAGTTAGAAAACACATATACAAGGCAAAAGTATGTGACATAGCTTCATAGGCAGGGAAGCTTTTCCCAGGAGTACCTCACCTCTTTGGAAACTTGTTTGCAAACTTTAAGAAATAAGAAGAATGGCCATAGGAATTGGCTTCACAGATTAGAAAAAAATTTGGAGGGAACCTAAATATCACCCAAGCTTTAGCGAGAATAAAGGAAAAGAGGACACAATTTTTGGATGATGAACAAAGCTTACTTTAAAGCTTATATTTGGCTTCAATTGTAAATGTGTGTATTTCTAAATATTTTTTTTTAAATCTGAAGTTTTCCTTTTAAGAGGAGTGTTCCTATTCCTTTAAGACATTCATAGCAGAATGGGATTTTTAATATGTATTCAAAATTAGAAGTGTCTAGTACCTAATCTTTGGTTACTTAGACAAAGCCGATTGACAACTGGAGGAGAAAATTGAGACTAATTCTCAATTTAAGGAACAGGAAAGAGGTGGGAAATTAGGATTAATTTTCCACTTAGACTTTTGACTGAAGCAAGCAGTCCAGTGGCTACTTCCCAGCTTCCTGCAGCCATTCAGGGATGTGAGGAAGCCAAATACTGTCAGCTGAGTGGCTGTGCCCCACAAACAAGGGATTTCAACAACCTAAATAAAGCATATGTGTGATACAGAGATGTGATCCCTTTGTGTTGCTTATTGATATATTTCTTTTTCATTCTTATCCACTGATAACTTCAGTACTTTCATTGGCATGTAATCTGAATAAGCTGAGGGCACAGACTTTGGCTAGATGTGTTACTCTGAGAAAAAATTGGTTTTTTCTCTGCACTAATAGTAGGAATAATGTCATGGTAGGAATAATGTTCCAACTTTGTTTTGGTCAGGCAAAAACTTCTAATAAAGTTCTATTAATTACTATTGTTATTTTGCCAAGTATACTTCTTTTCCTTTTCATATATGAAGCAGCTTTGCTTTACTGAAGACGTCAGTTTATAAATTGATGTCATGTCAACAATTGTACCTGGAGGTTTTTGAAAGAGGGCGATAGAGGAGTGTTGGAAGTGACAATCTGCTCATTAACCCCGTGAGACTGCTGAATTGCAGAACAGATTGTCGCTAGTCAAGCTCCTGCCTCACAGCTTTGAATTAGGGCCAAGTGATCCTACAGTTAGAGATTTTAAGTTGCCTCTTTCGGTCCTTCAATTGACTCCCCTATATGAAAACAGAAATGTTGCAGAGCAATCCTCTCCTTTGATCTCTGCATCTTTCTGTTCCCATACAGAGCTCACTGTAATCAAACTAATACTTTGTCTATCTCCGTTATTACCTTATATAATGCCACTGGATTCAGCAGAACATTTGTTATTGTCTTACGTGGATTTTGGATCATGCAAATGGAAGACAGTGTGTTACCAGGAATGATAATACTCTCTATTGGTACCTTGAAAGCCTTCCTAGAACTGCATTTACACCGAGCACCGTTTTTCTAAGGAAAATTGTTCTTTTGTTAATTGCCTTTAGTCTTATGCATGTTTAACCCACATTTCTACAAACATTTGTGCAATGTGGTTCTGTCCACTCAAGGGCCTGAGCAATATCCCTCCCAAGCTGACACATAAATGCTAAAGGGAAGGTGAGAAGCTAGAAGAGGCAGAGGACAGCAGCAGCTGGAAGAGGGAATGAGTTATGTCCCAGAACTGAAGCTAGCAGCATGCTCTGGGCACAGCAGCAGCTGTTTGGGATCTGAGTGCTTTATCTTCTCAGGCATTCCCAGCTCTCATTTGCCGCTGTCCTAAATTTGCCCAGGAGTCACTGTAAAGTACTCAAAGGTATTCTGATGAACCCATAACAGGAGTGCATTCTCTACTTAGGGAAATCTGCCCTCCAAAACAACCCCTGCTCTTAGCGTAGTGTTGATAAACAAAGTTGTTACTTTATCAGGTCTAGTATGCCAACATGGCATAATTCTGTCTAACCTTCAGAAATTAGAAAAGGTAGCAATTATATCCTTAAAAAGTCACTTTTGAATTGACTAATTAATCATTCATTGCCCGTGGCACTAATAAGTCATTAATTGCGTAGTGGCTCATTATAAGGTGCAATATGTAGAAGGGCTCATTTATGCAACTCCTTGCTGAATGTTGATTAGGTTATTTATAGATAATGCATGCTTGTTATGAACAGTTATGACTTACATCTCTGTGAATGTATTTTTTAGTTGAAATGCAGCAAGGCAAAGACATTCAAAACATCTGTACAGTTAAATATTGTAAAAGAAGCTGTTAATACAAAATCTCTTTCAATACTATATCCTCAGAGAAAGGAATCTTTGTCTTGCTACATTGAAATCTGTTCCCATTTGCTCTTTAGTTTTATTTTTCAATTGCTGTTCTGTCTACTTGAGTTATTCATGCTTCCTGAAGGAACTCTGCAATATAAGAACTAAAGTGTAATGCATCTTGTAAACAGACTTTAATGCATGAATGCAGTTAAGTAGCATTATTCCAGTTTTATATGTTAAAGGCCTATAAATACAATATATGCTTAAAAAATACAATATGAAGTCAAAGTTGCTGGATATCTTAACCTGTGTTTTGAAAATTCGGTCTGATTTTAAAAAAGGTATAATTACCCCAAAGAAAGAAGAGAGAAAAAAAAAAGTTGGTGGAAGAAATACTATGTGTCAGTGTTTGCCAATTAGAGTCACTGAAGTAATTTTCAATTGTTTCATCTTTATTTTTGCCTCAGAAAGAGAATTTACAATTAAATAATTAAAAACATACCATTTTCTCTAAAATGAATGTAAGCAAAATGCAAAAACCACACCAGCTTTTCTTTACTTTATAAGGCCTGCAGTAGACTTTATCCCAATACATATAAACAGAAATCCCCTATCCCTACTGGATTAGATCATCTCTAAGGACAGCATTTTGCATCTCTAGAATAGTTGCTATGGCTCCAGCCAAAATCCCAGTCCTGTTAGCTAGTTGCAGTGAAACCCTGTTTGATATATCCAGCCTCTTGTGGTTGAGTGAATTCCACACTCAGGCTGCCACATAGAGGAAAGAAGGGTAGGAAGGAGGGGGAGGAGGCAGAAATCTGAGGGGATTCCAGTTCTCATTCTGGGAGAAAAAAAAAAAAAAGAAAAAAAAAAGTGTGGAAGCAGCTTTGCAAATTGAGAAAGTATCCAAGCCAGACTGGAGTAAAAGATTTCAGTACAGAAGTGGTGTGGAACACCTCTGAGCAGGAATACCAATTATGGAGAAACAAAGGACAATGTTTAATAAATCTAGAACTACTGGTTTTTATCCAATCTTCATTGTGCTCAGATTAGAATTGTGGTGTCTTGAGAGATCTGAGCCGCATAAGAGCTGTTTGGGGCTTGCTAATAAAAATGTCTTACAAAGGAGGAGGCATTAATGGTATCCTTGTTGAAAAGGGTAAAAAGTGCATATCTATTAAAAGAATTCCCAGTTACAGTAGAAGAGTATGTTAGCTTTGGATGTTTGCTGTCCTAAGAGAGGTTTGCTGGGATGATATATGACTATGTCAAAAAGGGTTATGTTCTTGAATGCAGCTGACATAACCCTGAGGGTTCTTTGTCCCTTTTCCACTAAAGTGAGGGATAGCACCTTCAGAAATAGGAAACAGAATGAGGTTCTGCCTTTTCTTCAGAAGTGCAATGTCCCACCATGGATGCCCTTGAGAGACCACACCTGAAAGTTGAAAATTACCTTAGCAAAGCCTAGAGAGTTACCCAAATAGTCCTAAAAGGCTGGGTAAGTGAGCCAGATAAGTGCTGTAGATGAGTAAATCCCACCCTGACAGCTGTATTTCCTCTCTTCAAAGCAGGGAGGGAACAAGCTGCCATTTATAACATCAGCATTACTTTATGGGAAGTTCCCGTACACCCTGTGACTGTGCTAATGCACATTCTAGGCAGCTGTTGACAGCTTTCTTTGATAGTCACGGATCAGCTTCTGTGAATCAATATCTTACCATTTGTTCAGAGGCATCAAAGCCCTCCATGCCATAGAGGAATTGGCTGGAAATGCTACCAAGAGCTTGCTGCAGCTGAGGTCCAGCAATGTATGAAAGACACACTTAAACCTACCCAATAAAACAGACTGCCTTAAGCATGGAAGAGACATTTAACAGCAAAGTAATCCAGTGAATGTAATCGTGGCAATTAATCAGAAGCTTATGTGTTAAAAGGGCTTCTGTATTAGGACCTGAGTGAATTTCTGGGTTGTCCCATAGAAGGGAAGATATAGTTTTATTTTGATAATTTTGTAGTAGTCAGCCTCAATTCTCACTTGTAGAAATGCCCTTGTGAGCATTTTTATGTGAGTTAATAAAAGAATGAAATCTTCAATGGTCTGTATATAAAATAACTAAATCAAAAGCACTGTTTAAAAATCAAAGGAAAAATATTTCCTACTCCAGTTAAATTAAACTCAATTGGAACCTATTCAGTCACCTTCATAACTATTTAAATGGTGATTGTGCAATACTTACATGATCAAAGTTAATGCAATATTTATGCAATCAAAGTTAATGTTAAGACATATAATGATTTTACAAGATGAGCTGTGAATAGAAATGAAAAATTAACATAATTATTAAAGATCATAATATTTGCATGGAGAAAAAATATTTTTTCAATAGTAATGGTTTGTCTCTTTATCTCTAAAAGGATTTAATATATTATTTATTTTATGAGAAAGCTCCCATATGTCAGCTTCTGATTTGACTTTTTTGACTGAATTTTTGAAATAGCAGCAGTACAACGGGTCTGAGCTTATTTTTAATAGGATGATATTTAAGTGGACAATTCTGTCTTCAGTGGTTTCTATTCAAATCTGGAGTCCAATCCACCTGTATCATTAAACTGAGCAGGAACAAAACAGGCTTCTTAATTGTCCTCTTGCCTTTTAGATTTATATTCTGTATTGATGAATGTTATGCAGTTCCCTTGTCTGAGTGAAAAAAATGGAGCCAAAAAGCCTGAGGGAGCTGTATGCAACTTCCCCAGAGCCGAGGTCTGTGGTGGGTCTTCCTGTCCCTGTGCTCTGGGTAGACTCCTGCTCAGGGCTGGAGACAGCAGCCCTCAGGGAGGGCTGAGCTGCTCCCCTCAGGGCCAGGCATGAGGGTCCTGTCACAGAGCAGACAGGGAAGAGATGTCATTGTGCCCAGATTCTCACGCCTGCAGAAAAGGGGAGGAATTTTTCACATCATTCTCTTCTCTTGCACTCACATGCCAAGGAAACATAATCAGGCTTTGCTTGGTTTTGAAATACAAGATTGGGAGAAGCCACAAATGGGAAATCTCAGTGAATGAAAATTTTGCAAAGATTTTGTATTCCAAACTTGCACATGAGATACAGATATCAGAAAATAATGTTTGTGTTCCTTCTCTTCCTTTGTAGGAAACTCAGAGACTGTTTATCCATTCTGAATTAGTGATTATAGAAGAAAACTTTTAATTTTCCTCATTATTTCTATTAATTATGCTATAGCTGCTCTAATTGCCTTTTGTATTTGTCCCAAAAACCTTTAAGCAGCCCAAACATCCTCCACCAGTACTAGGATTTTTTAGAACTGAGGTCTCCTAAAACCTCACCAAATATCAAAGAAAGATGTTTGCCTGAGCTGGTAGTGGGCTTAACCATTCAGTACAAAGAGGATCTCTGTTCATGATTACACATCACAGGCAAAAACAATTAGCTGTGAAATTTTTGATCAGGATTTGTGTAGAACTGAGCTGGCTTTGTGACTAAAATAAGTGACATGACTCAAAAGTAGTGGCCATTGAAACAGACTCTGTAATTCATGTTTAGGTAATTAATTCTTAACAGCTGGATTTCCATGACGTAGACTCATAATGTTGGCATATTTAAAGATACTTGATAGTGGTAAGGGTGAAATGAGATTCCTAAATTTTGTGGATATGGTTGATGTGGTTTATACATGTATACAACTATGCAGATAACATAGTGTTTTCTCATCATTTGTACCAGCAAACCTTCTGCACATGCATTTGTAATGCTACTTATGTATATTGCAGTATTATACTGACAACAACTCTACTGTGCTCAGACAAAAGAAATAACAAGAGGCTGTTCTATAACTGTATCATTTCTGAATACCATAGTTATTTCCGGAGATTATCTTTGTCCTCATGCAAATTATTTACTTTGTGCCTACTTATAGTGCAACCTTTGAAATTAAATTGAAATTATGGAATGCCTTAAAGCCTGACTATCATGTACCAGCTGTCTCAGTCAGCTGGCTCATCAGTCAATACAGACTGCAAATCACAACTATATTTGATCTTGATTGGGAGGCTATTTTGGGAATTGTGCCAGTGAACATTGAACAAGTTGTACTGAAGAGATCATACCCTTTGTAACTGGTGAAGACCACAGAAATAATCTCAGCTACACAAGGATGACTGGTTTTCTGGTGTTTAAAAAAAAAAAAGTGGCTGTGAAGAGCTTTCAAGGAAATTCCTGTAACCAATCTGCAACCTATTTTTTCTGCAAACATTCTGTCTTCCTGCTTGCCTTTTCCCTCCTTCTCCTCCCTGCCTTTTTGTTTACTGTCTTTCCCAGATGTTTTGAAGCTCTTGCTGGCCAGCCACTGTCCTAGAGCATGCCAAATGGATGCTGTCTCCTTCCTTTTTAGCCAAAAATCTCTGGCAAAAAAAAATACTTATTTATACTTAGGAAAATCATGCATCACAAGCTGCTGCTGTGTATCACATCACTGTAGAATTTTAATGCCACGTCGGAAGCTTTGAGATATTTAGGTATTACTTCTTCCTTTTGACTAATTTACTAAGCATACAGTAAGATTAAATCATGTGCAGATCTCTCTAAAGGTCCACTAATATTGACTAACTGTTTTTTCCCAGAGAAAATGTTTGGGGGAACTTCTTTTGAAATGAAAACATAAATCATGCAGGTGTTTTTCTCCACACATACCATACCCAGTTAAATGGTTTAATTTATGCCTCAATGGCTAAAATACCCTTGACAAGAACAGTCACTGTATCATAATGTATTTTGTTGCTGGGCCACTTTTTTAACCCCCATAAACATTCAAATAGCCCTGTGGCTTTAGGACTGTTCAGATGCACAGAGTCACCCAGACTCATTTATGCCCCACCTGGTTCCCTCATGCTCTCAGCAGATTTTTCCAGTGTGCACTTTCATGATTTCATCCGTAACCTAAAGATACATCCCATAAGTACCTGCCAACCTGCCTTGCTGTTTTCCTTCAAATCACAAATTCTGCCTTTCCTTTGCTGCAATGCTTACACAACCCCTGACAAAACCGTTGTCACTCACACTGACTACGCTACCTCGGTGTGCCTTTGCAGTCTCTGTCTGCCTGCACTTGCTGATGAGCTGTCTTAAATCTAAATTGCCTGCTGCTGTTCTTCTGCTTGCGCAGTCCCTAGTGCAGTGCACACAGGAACCCTGCCTGTGCTGCTTTGAGGTTTTATACTTAAGATAAAAACAATAATATAGTCCCTAATACTTGGATTATCTTGCTAATAAGGGAAACAGAAGGAGGTATTATTGTAACAACACAGTTTTCTTCTTAAATGCTACGATTGTTCTTTCTTTTCTGAGTTTCTTTGAAGAAAATCTCATTTTACCTTGAAGCAAATTAATTCTTTTTCTTCAGAAGTTTGTCTATAGATAGGATTTACTACAAAAAATTTTGTTACTTAAATACTTCCATCTTCAGATTTTAATTCAAAATTTAGTGTAGTGCTTTGGGAGAAATGACATATAACACATGTTCTTTGATCTCTGTTTTCTCTGTAAGAAAAAGAGGAGGAAAGAGGAAGAGCAGTATTCACTGTGGAGGTGTGCGTGTCTTCCTCGTCTCAAAAATATCATGCACTGAATCTCCACTCCACATGTCTCTCAGAAAGCTGCTTGTTCATGGCACTTACCCAAGCTGCTTTCCTCATTGCTGAACTCGAAATGCTCCTGCACCCTGGCATGGTTTCAACTATGTCAGTTAAATCAGAAAGAGGGAGAGTCAGGCCAGCAACAAAAACACCTTTCCTGGAGAGATATGATGTTGACCCAGAAATAACACTGAGCTGCCAGGACATCATTGCTACATTCAATTCAGTTTTTAATAGAGGGAGAATGATCTAGTGGTAGCTGTGCACATTCAGTCATTGTTGTGTCTCCTGCTGTCATGGTGTGTGCTTACTAGAAGATTTAAATAAGGAAAAGGAAAAATAATGTGCACTGTATTAAATGTTCTGCTTGCTATGCTGAAAAATAGTAGACTGAAACATTTAATCACTGACAAGCATCATTCTTTTATTATTAATAATCCATATGGAAAGTAGATTGCTTGCAGTAGAATTTTTTCTGACTTATTTTAACTATGCATTTTAATACATTTGGGTATAATAATAAAAATAATGCTTTGGTCTGCAAAAATGCAAATATGGAAGCACAATATATTCAAGTATTTTACAGCAAAAGCTCAGAATAGATTCAGAAGGTAAAGGACATGCTTTTTTATTTGGGATTTACTTAAGCAAAATTCTTCAAGTCGGCGACAAATTTCTCTTGTGTGTTATTTTTTTTTTTACATTACTATTACAGTTGTGTGAGGTGTCAACAGGCTTTCCATCTTGTCTATTATGTATGAAAAATACACAGAAATTACTTCAAATCTTAAATGTAGTAAACAAAAATGAGGTAAGCAAGAAAATTATTCAACTAGCAAGGGTTCATTTTGTTCTTTTGTACCCCAATGGTACTAGGTAGCATTTCAATACCATTCTTCTTTGGCCTCTTTATTTTCAGTGATATCAGCTCAGCTTATAACCTTGCCCAAGATGCAAATGAAGAACGAAAAAAGCCAAAGCTCAATAGAATTGGCTATTTTGATATTTGTATCTCCTAAAAAGCTATCCGCTCAAATCTTTGTGCTAATTAAAAAACTGCATTTTTCATTTGTTAAATTATTAACCTACACTAACCTTACATTAAGTCAATTTAAATTTACAGCTTGAGTATCCATGTTGTCAGCAGTTAATGTAGAAAAGATGAAACCATTACGTTCATTTAGAAGTCTGAGTGAACATTATTTATGTAAATACATAATGGAATATTCTTGTTCTTCTCAGTCCATGACCAAAAGTGGAAAATGCTGAGTCCTTCCCAAAGACGGTTGTTCTTTCTTTGTTATTCACAAACTCTGCCATGTGGTTAAGACAGTGTTTGTGTGATTGGATCATGTATGTATCATGTTCATTTCAATTTACACAGCAAGAAAAGGAGTTTCTTTAATTTTCTCTTAAAACTCCATGTTTGATAGGACAGTGTGTAACATCTAACTGCAATGTGCATAAATTGATAAACATGTTGCTCTGGGATTTTCATACTGCCAGTTAAAATGAAATGTGTACTTGTTCTGGATGGGGTTTAAGTTGAACCTGAACAGTAAGAATATATTTAATAATCTGCTTCAATTGTTCTGTGTCATTATGTATTACTAAAGATCTCAGAATTTGTCAAATACATTCATTAAACAAGACACTCACCAGGATGGAGTAGGGTTTTTCTTGTACTAGATTTCCATTGGGAACAGCATATTTCATGGTGAATTTTTCTTGATGAAGTGATAGCAGTGTTGAGCTATTTTTAAATATATTTCCCATTTTTTTACAGTGCTTATAATGATTGGAGACTAATGCAAATGTCACTCCCCATAAAACTGAACTTTTAATGAGAGGAAATTAACCAATTGAGTATTGTTAGCAATATAATTTTAAAAGTCTTTAAGATGCTGATTCAAAAAATCTTTCATTAGAAGTCTATTTAACATACATAGCTTTAATCTTCCTACATTAGGTTTTTAAATTGCCTAAGTATAGTCTCTAAAACATTTAGTATTTTACCTTTGAAAAAAAAAAGGCAAATAAAGGACTTGTTTATATAGGCTACATCTACGGTATTTTGCTTTGCCTCTGTCAAAGTACATATGTCTACCACATTGTGTATACATTGTGTATAATTAAAGTGAATATTAATATATATTTTTATAGGCTATGCATATGTTGTGCCAGGTCCAATTTGTAAATTGCAAAATATTTTCACTGATCAGTTTTTTTCCTGAAGTGCTGGAGTATTCACAGTAAGACATTATTAGTGGGTAAAAAGCACCGATGTAGTGAAAGCTTGCTGCATAATCATTAAGAATTTTTTCATTTCAGAAATCACACCAAGCAGGGAGGGAGTAAATATGCAGGTGGCTTCATGATGTTTTGCATTGGTTCTGTGTAACATAATAGTATTCAGGGTATACAGCCTTCGAGAGATTAATTTTGTATGTCTGGCTGTCATACCATGTATTACCACTTTTGTTGTCAGACCTTATCTGAGAGGAGGAAGATAAATGGGACAAATAAGCATGAATGACAAGAGAAGAAAATTCCACAGGAATACTTCCAGCAGATAACAGATTGTCCTCAGAACCAGTGGTTTAACTACCAGGCTATGTTTGTGCAAAAACTGCATCTATTTAACGTCCCAAAAATCTCCACGCTTTCTGATAAGCATACTGATTCTCCCTGGTAATCAATATGCCATTGAGAAATAACTGCCAGCAAGGGAACATGACTAATAGTACCAACTCA
The DNA here is from genome assembly GCF_037042795.1 of Molothrus aeneus. Taxonomy (NCBI): domain Eukaryota; kingdom Metazoa; phylum Chordata; class Aves; order Passeriformes; family Icteridae; genus Molothrus; species Molothrus aeneus. The sequence continues at coordinate 47,313,910 of NC_089650.1, forward strand.
TGGCTGTTGCAGACTGTGAATCCTTCTATAATAGCTGATAATTTGGGGTATCTGGAGACCAAGAATGATGTTTAACAAAACACACTAACTTTTTATGGCATTTTCCTGTAGTACAGGCATCTCATACTTATACAGGAACAAAAATACCCTAATTATTAATAAGTAATGATCAGAACTAATCAAGTAATATATTAATTAATTTTATTTCATTTCCCATGGTAATGTCTCCAGCTCATTTATATTTGATTTACATGAAGTATAAATGAAGCTTAAGGGCTGTATTAATTAAATAATGTTAGGAGCTAAAAAAATCAGAAAAAACAAAACTACATTATGATTACAAGTAAGAAATTACTTCATCTCAGTCTTTTCCTAATTCTTGTCATGCTATTAGGTTTCTGTACATTTGGGATTAGGACAAAACAAAATGACAGCCACTAAAATAAGATATTTGGATCCTCCATTCCTTAATCTGCTGTGAAAGAATGTTCTGCAGAACCTTCAGTTCTGGTGCTGGGCAAGTTTTAAAATTACTGAACACCTTGGTCCTAATACTTAGTAGTGATATTTATACACTGGAAAATTCCTCTGTGTCTTCTTCCAGAATGGTTCCATCAGAAGGATTGTCATGCTGTCTTCCTCTCCCAAGCCCTTCTTATACATAGAATATTTGCCAAGTAATTGGGATATCTTTTCTTAAATCTTTTCTTAGTCAGGCCGGGAGAAGACCCAAACCAAACCACCCTACGTCTAAGTTGGTCTATACCCATTGGGCTAAAAGGCAGTAGAAGCTGGCACACTTACAATTTTCTTTCAGAATGCTATACATTTTATAGTTAAATAGATTTTTGCCATGTTTTAAGCATGATCCAACTCTTGTTGCATGATGCATCATCCTTTAAGGATGATGCAACCTTGTGAGATACCATCTAGTCTGTATTTCCCTGAGGCTATTGCCAGACAATTTGGCATGAAGGCCATTGAAACAAGCTGTGTGTATGGCTTGTAGTCACAGAAACATGACTGCTTGGGAGTTTTCCTAGCACATATTTGAGTGCTAGAGCTGGAACAGTGTTTTTAATGTATGCACTTTGCACTCTGTTGTCAAACTGGGTTCTAAGTTGCTCTGCCAATCCCAACATTATAGTGCTAATCTTAACCTGAATCCATTTTTCCATGTCGCTGTAAATTCTTAGGGTTTACAAAGAGTTAATAAAGGAAGAAACTGAAGTGTCAATAAATTAAAGACTCATTTGTTCTCTTTAAAGTCCATAATACTGTTAAAAATCTCCCTATGACAAAAGGAATTGTTAGTTTCAATTTGCACTATTTTTTTCTCTTTTAAACCATCATGCCTGCTCCTTCTGGATTTAGGTGTTTGTAACAGAGATACACAAAGGAAATTGTTCTGTTTAACAAATTCCTTTGTAGTGGTTTGCACAATTCATTTCTCCCTGGAATAAGATAAGATTCCTGGCAGAAATGAAGCAGCACTTTCATAATATTTCTTATTACTCTTGAAAAAGAAGCATCTATCACCAAAGTTCTCGCAGCATTCCTGGAATCAGGATTTCTGAAAATTCTCAGTCTTCATCAACCTTGTTAGGTGACTTAAAATGATTCTGAAAATAAAAAGTGTATTGACTGTTCCACATGAATTCAACTGCTATGAAATACAAACTATCTGTTACAATATGGACATGTTTTAAGGGGAAAAAATCTAATTTGAATTCTGGGGAGAGGGTTATGTCAACCTTGTAGTGGAAACAAGTTAATATTAAGAAGAAGTACAAATAACCAGTGACTACTACTACTACAGATTTTTTTTAAATTCTGTAAAGAAGTTTACAGCTGAGAAAAAACGTTGCTGAGTTAAGGATAGTTTTGATTGGAAGTGTGCAGCCACTTATGCCACCAGCATATGGTGCCATATTTCTAGAAGAAGCTTTATGCAAACATAATTTTGTAGGATTGTGTCCATGCCTATAATATTAAAAATTACATTCTGTAACCATTCTGTGGCCCTAAAATTTAAAGTCGTGGTGCAGCTCACATTCACACAACTAAATTTTTCTTCCCTTGTAGAGTGGTGGGAAGGATGTGTGGAACATTTCCTGTCCTGTCAGCTGGCACTCTGTGGGACTCCTTGCTCTGGCACAGCCCAGAGCTAAGCCAAGAACTATGGTTAGACAACACACGTGGTCTGGGGCAGCTTCTCCAGGGCCACCTCAGGGACCCTTTTACTCAGCAGTAGAGATGTCACTCAGGCAAATTTTGTCCTCAAGCTATGCATCAGTAATTCTCTTTTCATTTGGAAAGCTTGATGCAATATATTTAAAACCTGCACTTTTCAATCCCAACACAGATATAGCACTAGAGTGTTCTAGTAACATTAATGCCTAATAAATGAGAAGGGAAGGACACATATGGTGCTCATATTCTTTCATTTTACAGTCAAACACCAAAAAAATAAAAATTCTCATAGCCATGCAGTCCTAAAACCTTATAGACTCAGGATTGCATCACTTTGCACCATTCATCTTCATTAATTTTTTTCAATGAAAATTTATTGCAAAATGGAGTAATGAATTCTAAGACTTTCATGCATTGAGGTCTCAATAAAGAATTCTACATTACTATGAACAGTATATATTTCTAGTTTTTAATTTTAGACTGAGGTTGACTTTGCCAGTTGTCACTCCGTTAAAATAAATGCTCTTAAGCCTTACAAATCTCACAGAGCTCAACAGAGAGCTGGCATGGCTTACATTGGCTAAGTTAGGTCTATAGTGAAGCAAATCTGTTTTAACTTTTACAAATATATAAGAGATTGTTTCAGATTCTTTCACACTTATTGTCTTCTCTAAACTAGCCTGTGAGATCACAATCTCTCCTTACATGGTTTATTTTGCAAAGTGTTTAATCAAAAGAAAACAGGAATTTAATCTCAAGTAATGGAAGACAATTTTCTGAAGATGGGAGTTCTATGCATCCCTTTGTTTATTGATAATAAATAATCATAAGGACTTCAGTGATACATAAATCCAACATATTCCTCTAGTAGAAATAACAAGAAAGATGATGATTCCTATTTTGATGTAAACATTGTTCCACATTTTGGGTTTTTTCCAAATACACCTCCTCAAATTGTTATGATGGATCTTCTGAGCATTATGAAATAGTTCAAGCATCCAACCTGCAGCATGTAACTGAATGCAGTATTGAATTAAGATAAATTCTAATGATCTTTCTACTGTAGAGCTACATTCAACCCAGTCTTGATCAGTGACAGCTACATGTTTGCACAGTTCCCCTCCAAGTTATTTATGGCAGAAGTGTCATGGGAGGGCCACGAGCTGCCAAAGTCATGACTTTTTCATTCATGGCCTGTGCAGTCACTTTTAAGTGTGTCTTTTAAAATTGCTGGAATACCTGGAGAGAGTGATTGTCCTGGCATTTTTTGGAAGGTGTGGAGAGGAAGGGAGAAGTCTGACAACTGCTCCATCTGGTCAAAGGTTAGAGACGTGCTCATTTCGGTAATGTGAGAGGTTAAATAAAGCATATGAATGAATACCCCTGTTTAGGTGGCTGGCCTGTCATGTGCAGACCATACAGAGACAGAGTTGCCTCTAAAAGCAGTATGTAACTGTACACATGTTCAGTTAGGATAAGTTTTGTTTACATCAAGGTGATGTGAATACCCTGGTGTGCCAAAACTTGTGAACTGCCTTCCTGAAGACACAAAGCAACAACTTCATGCATCTTAGAGATTCCTAATCTTTTAGAATTAAGCAATCTCTTGGGTCACTTAAGCTCAGAGGCAGGTTGGTCTTTTACATAAATGTTTAAAGAATTTTACCTCCTGTGAAGATCATAAATTTTCCAGTCATTCTGATTTTTTCTCCTGAAGCAGATAATTGCTCCTGAGTGTATTAATTTTTGCTTCCTACTTTGAAGAGATGGTATAAGTATATGAAAAAAAGAAATAACTGTCTTTGGGTAGGTTCTTATTTCTTTTCCACTTGTTTTCAGTGCTCAGATTTTTCTACATGCAAATTTTAAGCAAAACACTGGAATATCTCCCAAAACTTAATTTCAGCTTGTGCTATTGGCAATCTGCTGTGTTTTGGCTAGTTACATAAGTCATATGGCACTGTTTATGTTAAGTCATATAGCTTTCTTGGAATCAGGGAACATAAAACAGAACCGCATAACTATCAGCAAGCTTGTTGTCATTATTTGTGATTACCTCAGAAATTAAGCTTAGCCAGAAGTAAATAAGGAATGAAATTCAGAACATAAAAACTGCATTAACTTCAGTGAAGTATATGTGTTAATCTCAATAAGGAAAGTATCTTAAATGAGCATATTAATATCCATTCTACATATATACATAACATTTGAACTACATGATACATTGTCTAGATTATTATGGTTGTAAAATATTATTTTTATTGGCACTATTTATCCTTCAATATATTTAATTATAAATATTTCATATTTATATATTGTAGTTTCTTGTAATTTAATTTTGCAGATATGGCTACTTGTACCTAAAATCTTCTTTTCACTTGCAATTTCTTCCTTCAAGTAACATAATTACTATACAACAGAGGGGTTTTTACTCCTAAAATTAATTTGAAAAAGTTTATACCCCCCAAAAAAGTGCTCAAAAGTATGTTCTTAACTAGGAAATTGTGTCAATGGAAACAAAAGTTGGCTTAGGCTAGTAGGCTGCCACATTAATGCTGAGGCAGAGCCAAGACATTTATTTCCAAAGCTGAAAACATTGATCTTATGACAGTGCTCTATTATGATGACTTCATTCCTATAATGTCAAGGAATTGATGAAGTGGTAACCATTTTATCAGATGAATTGTGCTGCAAGAGAGTGACAGATGTTCAGTCTAATAGTATTCTTTTGCTTCATCCTAAATTGACCTTATTTATCCAATCAGGTGCTAGATTAAATTTTCAAGTCACACTATTTGCAAATGGGACTCTTCATCATAAGGTTAAGTGAAAGAAAAATGATAGTGGAATAAAAGATGAAAATGTTGGTCATCTCTTTCCTATTATAAAGTCATTTGGTCTTATTGCTGCATTATGAAAGAAGTGTTTTAAGGTTTAGGGTTCATTTTATGTGCAATATGTAATTTACATCTAGCTTTCACAACTGTGTTGAATGTGTCAATTTTCTGTGCATCAATGGAGCAGTCAAAAATATCAATATGGTAATTAGAGAAACAGCTTATCTTAGATGAATTGTTGGTTTAGACCATTAACTTCCATAACATGACATTATGAAATTATACAGTCAACAAATAGTTTAATGTTGCAAAGTGTTCTCAAGCTTACCAATATGGTACAAGCTAGAAACTGAGGTTATTCAGAAAGGCAAAATATTCCTATCCTGATTCACTTTTTTTCTTGATTACTACTCCTTTAACTTTTGTGGATGGAGCATTATTTTTTAACAAAGAAGATAGAAGGTTTTACCCAAGTCTATTTTTTTTAAATTTCTCAATAGTATTCAGATCTAACTTTAAATGTTTTCTTAAAGCCATGACATCCTGGTGCCCAAATAGTAGGGGCTGTTTGTTTACAGTGCCACTGTGGCCAAAGGAGAAAGCCTGGCTCCACAGCACAAGTGAAGAGAAAGCCAGGAGAAGTGCTCTCCATCTTGCTCAGGAGAAGTCTATTTCTACCTAGAGGCTACTGAGGAAAGCTAGAGTCTGTTTTCTTAAACAAACCACCTAAAATAGGATTACTTAAGGCTTGTTTTTCACATATTTGAATTTCAAAGTTTTTTCCTCAAATGGCCACTTCACTATAGGAACTTTAGCTCCTACAATGAAATTAAGAATTGGCAACACTCCCAATAGCCCATACCAGGTTTTAACTTCAGAGGTTATGCTCTTCAGAAAACTGAAAAAGTATAGCTGTTGCAATTTTTTTCCTTTTAATCCCTTAGAGGGAAGAGTTAATCTAATACACTGAAATTTTAAAATCACATTACATTGTCAGAAGCACGTTTCTATTTCCTCGAGGCTTTCTTACTGAGATGTTAAATTCACTGTGAAGTTTAACATTTAGCCACTTGTTCTACATGACAAACAGAGATGGAAATTGTTATCAACTCCTCAGAAATAGCACATTTGTAAAAGTACATTTTCAGTTTCTTTAGTAAGCAGACTAAAGAAACTAATCAATTTTTTTGTTCTTGGGTCACTTAAAGCTATGGATTTTATGAAGCTCTGAGCCTGTTTTGCTTTCTTTGTATGAGGATGCCTTAAATCAATATTTATCTTTAAGAACTCTTTGAGTTGCAGTTTCTATAATGCAAGTTTCATGTCAAAAAGATATAATGGTTTTGCTTTCTTAAAAAAAAGAAAGAAAAGGAGTGATTTGAAGAAAAAGAAAAATATTACAAACATAAAGCATGCAAAGTAAAAATAAGAAGTAGGAGCAAAGTTCCAGAAAACTGTTAGATAAGGGGTTTTAAACACATTGTTTAGTATGAATAAAAAAGAATATGAGTTTAAGTAACATCATAATGCAGGAAAAAAATACAAAACAGCACAGAGGCAAATAACATTAAAGCCATAGCAACAAATTTAAACTAGTTTAAAATAGTACTTTCTGTACTATTGTTATGCTTTTTAGTACCATTTTAATGCAGTTAAACGAGAACAGTATGAAACCCTCCTTCTTCAGACCTCAAGCAGAGTTTAGTTACTAAGTTCTGTAAAGCCTGAATATAAAGACTGACCATAAGGCAAAGATGTTTTGTTAGAAACATAAGTCTTTGGCAATTCAAATAACAAAGAAGAAAAAGCTGCGAGCTGGAAGTTCTCATTCCTACAAAAAATTTATGGATCCCTGCATCTTAAAGCTGAGGTGAGGTCTCCATATTCTCTTAGCAGCAAGAATGGAGGCAGCTTCTGAAAGCACCAGACCATCTGAAAGGCTTTTTGCTTCCCAAGACTCCTGCTGTTTTCCTGCTGCTGGCTGACTTCCTCCCTCTGGGGACAGCTATGGGACACCTGTGACCTGCTCTCTGTAACTCCATCCCCCTGCTGGTGCTTATCAGCTGGACTTGGCTTCACTTGACACCTTTGTCTCTAATCTCTCTAGTGTAGCGCGGTAACAACAGCAGCTGGAGTGTCACAGTTACTGAACTTAGACATTTCTTTAAAGAGAAATAGGAAATTACAGGTTCCCTCACAGAGCACTCTCCACTTTTTAGCACATTCAGATTAATTTAGTATTATTTCAGTAATGTAAAGATTACACAAGTCCACTTCTACAATAATATCTAATAAAAAAATTACATTAACTACAGTCATGATATTTTCTGAAAAATCGTTTCCTAAGGATTTTTTCTCCTGAGAAGCTGAGAGGCTTATGGAACAAAAAGTAAACAATTATTTTCTGCTGCTGTGGAATGCAACAGGTGGATCTTTGATAGGTCCATGTTGGTTGTTTCTAATTAATGGCCAATCACAGTCCAGCTGTCCGGACTGTCTCAGTCAGTCACAAGCCTTTGTTATCATTCTTTGCTATTCTATTCCTAGCTAGCCTTCTGATGAAATCCTTTCTTCTACTCTTTTAGTATAGTTTTAATATAACATATATCATAAAATAATAAATCAAGCCTTCTGAAACATGGAGTCAGATCCTGGTCTCTTCCCACATCCTAGGACCCCTGCGAACGCTGTCACAATAGTCTGTATTTCTCAAAGTTAAAGCAGGGTGCATTTGAACATCATGTTTCTCTTTGACATAGTAATTTGGGTTTTAGCACTGATTTGATCACAAGAAAATTTTGCAGGTTCTACAAGAAAAATACTTCCTTAAAAAAAGCCCTAATAAAGCCACTGTAGATGTTGAGACTGCTGTGAAAATGGGCACTGTACTATGTAATCCAGATCTAAAGAAAAAAAACCACTGCTGGAATAAAGGGGCAAATTAAAGTGAAAAATACTACTATGGCTTAGGTTTAAATTAATTTTTCATAGCATATGATTAGACTTGAATATCTGATCCTCTTCTATTAGGAAAATGAGTATGTGATTGATGGAAAGTGAACATTTTAATATACACCCCACCTCTCCCCCCCCAGTATCTTGGCAAGATACTTTTCTGGGTTCTCTGAATTATCTTCTGCCCCAAAGCATATTCATAAATCATTCAATGTTGATGTAAAAATGGCTGGTTTCCACAGAGGCCCTGGCTGGTTTCTGAGGCCCTGGAATGACACTGTAGAATGTTTTATTAAATAAAACTTGTTACAGATTAATCAATGTGAAAAATTTAGATCTTCATTCTAAAAGGATCACTGAAACGCTTGCTAACCTTGCACAGACAGTGGAAATGACTATCTATTCACAAAGCTTAATCAACTTATCAATTAAACTTCAAAAAGTTAACAGAAAGTAATTTGCTGAAACTTGCTGCTATAGGATAATATCTGGACACACTGGGAGAACTGTAGTTTAAAGAAAAAATTTAAAATCTTTAAGGAAATATTTCTTATTATTGTGATTGTACCAATGTCTTAAATAGTTTTGAGTCCTTTATAGGAAAAAAGTTCTGGAATTTTATTTCTTTATTTCTTTTCCAGAGTTTTCTAACTTCTTACATGGTAGAAATAATAGCTCTCTCCCTAGACAGCTATTTTGGATGAAGATCTAGTGAACACTGTACACAGAGTTTTGTACAGTATACACTACAAAGCTCTTAGCAACCTATCTATGGAGTTCCAGGAAAATAATCTGAATTCCACAGTTCTACCACAGTATGCCCTATTGAGGAACTCATACCCGAGGATGAGGAAGAAACACTGCAGACTAAACTCCATTTCTTTACACAGTCCAGAAAATATCACCAATTTCAAAGGGATTTTCAGAGGGATTAAAATAAAAAAAAATATTTCTAATAAGTTTATAAAGAGCAAGAGGAGTTGAATGAGAGAGAAAAACCTTCTGGAAGAAAGAGAAGTGCATTGTAAAACAATAGCAAAGGAAAAGAGTAGAAAAGAGTAATAATATGATGACCAGAGAAGAATAGGGAAATCTAAGGGATGGCAGATAACAGAAAACAGAAGTGAATAACAAAACCAGATCAGAAAATTACATATTTTAAAAAAATATTATTTTTCTGGTTATTTTGTCTGCATAAACCTGTAGAAAAAAAGTAAGTTCTTATTTTACTGGTAGATAATGGGAAGACAGAGTAACTAAACTCTTCTCAGTTCAGTTTCCTTTATGAGCTGCACAGCATTTAGTGCAATGTAGCTCCATGGCTGCAGTTCTTATGTGCTAGGGCAATGATTAAAGCAATGAAATTTAGCAAACGCCCAGAGGGAATCTGCAAAAGACCGAGTGACTGAAGGCTTCTTTCCCAAGCCTTATCCAGTGCTTAATCACAAATCTTTTTTTTCTTTTTTATATCTAAGGTATTTTTTTCTAGTACAACTAATGAATTTCTAAGTGCTTGATTGATTCCTACAATAAACCATGCATTCATTTTGCAAATGTGGTTGGGAAACAACGTATTAAAGCATTGTCTGGAGAAAGAGAAATTGTTTCTGATACTTTCTTATACCAAATGGGGATTTTATTACCCCACATTTCAGTTAACACGTCTTACCAAAATTTTGAGAGTCTTTAATTGCCATTTAATTTAAATTGAAATTATTTTCATTTAAAGAAATTATTTATATACATTCAAAAGCAAAAATAGTAATTTTAAAATATAAATAGTATTTGCAAATAATTCAGCACTTTCAGGTCTGTAATTATGTCATGAACAATGCAATTATGTCATGAACAATCTTCAATTTCTCTCTAAAATCTTTCTATATATCTAATTTTCTCATTATTGCATCCTGTTTATAAACCACATCCACCCACTTACAGTTTTCACTTTTTTTGAAAATAGCTTAGTTTTACAGCACTCACCATTTCCTGATGTAATGTGTTAATACTATTCTTCAAATTTTCAACTGCAGGTCTGCATAATCCTTTTCAAAACATCGCAGAAGTAACCAGTTAATTATTTAGAAATTAATTCTGAGTAGCAGGTACAAAACATTAGCAGTTTGCTCTGTAAGAGGAACACTTTTAATTCTTTTATATTCATTAGCATTTCAAAACCCAGTCAAGAATCTTTGATATCTTTGATATCTTTTCCCCTCTTCCTCCTGTTTCCCCAGTAATTTGTTGGTATGGCACGCTTGCTAAAAGGAAGCAGAGCATTTGACTGAGACTTCTTCAGAATATGGCAGTCTCACCCTTCTGAAAGGCTGACCCTAAATCAAGAGGCAATAAAGAGGACCCAAAATTGCAGAAGCAGCAAGTTGGAAATGGCAACATGTGGAGTTTTTCTCCCTGATGTGGATGTAGCTGGGTGATGGTGAGAAACAGGTTGGGATAGTTAAGGGCAGAGATGGAAGTGCAGGAACAGTTTTCACAAGATCAAGACAATGCATCCAGTTTTAAAACACTGTGCTACGAGAACTCAAGTCCTTCTCTCTTTAGAAAATAAATAATTCAGCTGGAGGGAAACTTTATAGCACTTTTTCTTTTTAACTAAAATATCAAGTTTCCTTGCTGCACTCACATTAAATTCCCATTGTAATCACTCAGCATTAAAAAGAGTGGCATCCCAGCAGTTTTTCCTCAGAAGCAACAAATAGTAAAAGACACTTTGTATGAGTGAACAGAAGCACACAACAGCAAAACGCTCCACGATATTTTCTGAAAAAATACTGCAAATATTGCCATTTAAAAAGAGGAGAACCCTGACCTGTCTTTAAGTTCAAAGCCAGTTACATGCATTATTACTTTAACATCCAGATGTTTTCTGTTTTAATCAGATTTTGATGATTTGATGCAATCTCTTTAGTGAAAGTCTGGAGAATTAAAATCTGACACTGAGCTGCTTAAAACCTCAAGCCCAGTTACTTGCCAGAAGAGTGACTAGAAACTTACTTTTTAAGATTTTAGTTTTGGTTTTTGCCTAGCAGAAAAAGAATTTTGTAGTTTCATGTCTTGTATATTTGGGGTTTGTAGAAATTCTGAAAACTCAATTTTACAGAGTATTGCTCCAGTGAAAAGACTTCATGATGAATTTTAAGAGCAAGATATATTAAAATATTTTTTGCATAAACATGTTATGACATGAATTTCATGAGCCTCAAAAGGGTTCCAACCTGTTCTTGGCTCCAGCTGATGTTGAAGACAGCAATAAAAGACAATCTCTGAAATACAACAGATGTTATCCTGAAAAATTATAAATAAACATATTTTCCATTTCTTTACCCTATGGATCCAATAAGCTGGTGTAAAAATATAGATCTCGTGCTACACCTTGAATCTAAGAGTGAACCACAAAAAGGCAATGAATTTGGAAGTTGGGCAGTTCCACTTGCTTGATAACAAAACAGGTCTGCTTTTAAAGTCAGTTGGGCATACACCATTGTTTGCAACTAATTTGGGATTCTGCTTTGTGACAGGTACTGCCCTTTAGTTTGACAAAGACTGCATTTGCAAAGGGCCCACATAAATGTTTGAAAAATGTAGATACTTGGCTTAGTAAGAAGTATCTGATTATTGAACAAGAGGAGCTAAATTTAAAAATCAGGTTGTGGATAGAGAAGGGTCAGTAAACAATTTTTTATTTATGGAAATTCTAAATCTTTATAGCTTTGTGCTGATCTTTTTCCTATTTATGAAATATCACATGTTCAGTAATAAGGTGTGCAGTAGTATAGAATCTTTCATTCAAGAATCCTAAGTATTCAATGGATTAATTAATGCCACAGCTTGATTGCACAAAACTGAAAATTCTGAACAGAAAAGCAGAAATCTAGTAAATTGTAAACATCTCATTTGACTCAACATGGGAATAGAGCCCCAAATCCTGTATGTGAACCCTCTTGAATTTGAGCATCCTTATAATGAGAACCATTTTCATTTTCTCTCAGCTTCCTGTACAGAAATATGGAAGTTGATTCCTGTTAAATATTTCCAGTGTTAATAAATTCTGAACAACTTTCCTGCCTCTTTTTATTATTTACTTAATTTATTATCTTGAAAACGATCCTCAAAGAAAATTGAGTTTTATTTAATGGCTTAAGCTTTGTTTAGTAAAATACAACTTTGTATAGCATCTCTCCTTTCCATGCTCTGTATTATTTTGCATTTCCAAAGGATTTTATGTACTGTGTACAGTTCCATGCTTCAGAACACAGGCACATAAGCAATAGATAAGGGTTTTCCTAATGAATATCTTAGGTATGGAAATCCCTCTCACTTTTGCTTTTTATGTGTGATTAGGGCTGCTAGGAAGACTGACAGCATTGCTCAGTTCCAGTTTCAATGTCAGAGTTATTTTTCTGGTTGTGGATTCTTAAAACATTTTTTAAGCACTGAAGCATCTAAGAAATGTTTAGCTGCATTCTTGCTGTATGATGAACCTGCACACACAGCTTGTCATGTAGTCATGACTGTCGTGTCTAGTACAGCACTTTCTAAACTGCAGTAATTAATATTTCACTTAAATTCAATTACATTACAGCTATATCACTGCTACTGTCACAGTTGCCTTCTATTGCTTCCCTTTTTTCCATTTATCATGAGGACAGCCAAGGATCCTTTTGCAGAGTACTGTATTGGGCCCTTTGTGATAAGGACAATTTACCATGCTTCTCAACATTATGTAAGAACTCATTCTTCAGTATTTTGGCTGCTAGGAAAATATTTGTATATGAAACAAATTTATTTTCTACACTATCTCTGTAAAAATTAAAAATAAGGAAAAATTAAATACAATAAATAAAAAATTACAGCTTCTGTTTATACTGTTCTCTGAACAAAACATAGCAAAACCCAAGCTGCATGCTGCTATTAGGTTTTTAAAGGACAGTTCTTGCTCTGTCCTTGCTCAAATAACAGCCTTGCATGACAGCAAAATCACAGCAGCCGGTCTGTAAGCAAGAGCTTAATAATGTGTATTGTCCTGTGGTTTCTAATCTGTCATCGTTCAGATTAGTTTTAAGAACATATCAAAGTAAATTACAATAGCATTCCTAGGAATGAGGGCGTGGGGGGGTGTTTATTGTTTGTTTGCACGCTGTTAAAATGCTTTAATTGGTTTCAGAAATCTGTTGGCATAAATTAATGCAATTCGTTATGAGGCTTCTAAAAATAGACTGAATTACCTTGTACACTTCTATAGTTAAGCTCAGGATGTTATATAGTGAATACATATAATACCTATTTTGCAGCTTACTAGGCAAAAGCTTTGTATTACAGACACACACACGCATTGTCTGTGCACCTTAGAGGGTTGCATGTATTATGAATTAATAACAAATAGTAAAGACTTGTTTTGTATTGAAATGCCAAACAGTCTGGGGCAAACTGCAAAATATAAAGTAAAACCTATAATGAAAGCTCGAGTCTAACTTGCAGTTTCTGCTCCAGTCAAATTGTAGCATAATTTAAACAGAAAACTGGTGCAGTACATTCAGTGGAATTTCCATTAGATCTCTGCTATGACTGGGAGGTTTATTTGGTAGGTGACTTCCCAGACAGTGCCTGCTGTGGTGTCCCAAGTTAACAGCTATGAAAAGAAACCCAGCAACAAAAGATTCTCACTTGTACTGCACATATGTGGTAAAAGTAGCATTGGGACTTCCCTAGGTTATAAATATAACTGGAGGATGGCTGGGGATGGCAGAATGCCAGTAAATTTTGCTTCCTTAGTCTCAGAGTACTGGGTTGTGCCATGATGGTAATTGAACTAGTACTAAAAAGGAACCTTTCAGATTTTCAGTATACCTAAATAGAACTCATTCGCATCCAAGTTAATAACCCCAAGCAAAATATTTGTCAGAAAAATGCAAATCCACTTAAGATCTAAGGTTATTTTTGCATTTTTTGAGGCTCGATATTTCTCTTCCAACAGAAACTGCTGCTAAGGCTGCTTATTTTTAAAGCAAAAAATGGAAAAGCTTTTGAAAAACATGAAAACACAATTCTTCAAAAGCATGCTTGTTTTCCCCAGCAAATAGGAAAATATGAACCACTCTCACATTCCTCCAGCTGAAAGCCTGCAGCCCTTTTAACACAGTGCTGTGCACCCTGATGCTCTTTTGGTCTGTGTGCAGGGTGGGCAGGTGTGATATGACCCTCTCAAGGGCAGATGAATTTTTTGGGTTAGAAGGGACCTTAAAGATCATCTAATTCCAGCACCAGCAGGGACACGTTCCACTAGACCAGGCTGCTCAGAGGCACATCCAGCCTGACCTTGAACACTGCCAGGGATGGGCCAGCCACAGCTTCTCCAGGAAACCTGTGCCAGTGCCTCACCAGCCTCACAGTAAAGAATTGCTCCCGAGTATCCAATCTGAAACTACCCTCTGCCAGTTTAAAGCCATTCCCCCTTGGCCTGTCACTACTTGCCCTTGTATAAAATCCATCTCCAGCTTTCTTTTAGGCCCCATTCAGGAACTGAAAGGCAGTTTCCCTGGAGCCTTCCCTTCTCCAGTCTGAGCAACCCCATCTCTCAGCATCTCTTCATAGGCAAGGTGCTCCAGCCCTCTGAGCATCTTCATGACCCTCCTTTAGCCTCAGTCTGACAGATCCACATCCACATTCCAGATCCACATCCTTAGAGCTGGATGCAGTTCTCCAGGTGGGGTCCCATGAGAGCAAGGAGGGAAAGACTCACCTACCTTGAACTGCTGGTCCCACTTCACTGGTACAGCCCAGGAAACAGCTGGCTGGCTCAGGATATGGTTGGCAAGCAGGTAGAAAAGTCATTCTAAGGAGAATTGCAGATCAGCTCAGATAAGACCCTAGACCTCAGGAATGGAGGAAGAATCCCAGTGAGCTCCAGAGTCACCAATTTCAGAACCTGTTCTGCCAGCTGTTCCTGGAAGGCAATTTCCAAGGGTGAATTGAATGGAGGCAACTAACAGCATTGCAAAACAGTCAATCCCAAATCTGTCTTCTCAGGATAGATGTAGAGGAATTGAAGGTTGCCAGGCTCAGAGCTCACCTGCTCCAGGATGTGAATAGCTGCAACATCTGTGCTGAGATTTGTGCTGATTGCAAGGGGACACAGAAGTCTGCAGCTTGTTGAGCCACACGCTGAGCTCAAAGCCTTAATGTATTGTGTGTATATAGAGCTGTCAACTTACTTTTCAAGGAAGTTATGAGGGTTAGTCTTTAAAAATGAGTAGTTTTCTGCATTGAGGGATAGATATGAGGAAGACCCCCTGTGAGGATAAGCACTGCTAGCAGAATAAGCCACTTATGTAATTTTCAACATGAAATTGAACATGGCATCTTTTTTTACAGCTTGAGCATTAGAAGTCTGGGGGATGAGTGCAGGGAGGCTGGTGTGTCACCTGAAGACTGGTGATATACTCTGAAGGACTTCAGAAAGGCTGGTTCCATGAGCCAATTTTTGGTACTTCATGGTCTTCAGATTCCTTTTACAGCCATCAAATTATTCTGAAGTATGCTGTATTTAGAGAAACAGAGGCTGTTTCAAAGGGACTAATTATCAAATATGCTGTTTTCCCTGAAGCTTGTTTCAGTTCATGATGCTCTTTGGGGATCAGGAGAACCTACATGTGAGGTTTAAATATAACTGCAGCCACATTCTCCAGGTTCTTCTTTGGGGAGTGAATGGAACTGCTTCAGAGAGGCAGGTGTATTCTCCTAGGACCAAACAGAGCATTTGAAGGGGAATAAGTAATTCTGCTGTCCTCTAAGTGTTTTACAGCCCTATTTCTTTTGGGTTAAGGCTATTTTAGACAGAGGAGCTGGCAAGAAAAAAGTATTTAAACATTTGTGGAAAGGCTTTATAGGAGGAGTATTTGTCAGATTTTATTTTGATCACTAAAACTGTGAATTTCAGGAAAATTAAAAGATGAGACATTTATCCACACCACTTTATTGTGAGTTTAGACAGCTTTGGCACCAAGGTTACATAGATGCAAGGCAAGCAGTGGCTCCAGGACATTCTTTCATCAACTGTAATGATATCTGAAGAGATAGGGGAAAAAAGAAAATTTAATGTTGATGGACATAACTTCACCATTTTCTTCAAGTTATTCTAGGTCCTTCATGGGTTATCAGTTTCCAAACTAAAGCTGAATTCTTCCATGTAAAATGTATTGGTCTAAAATATCTTAATGGAGAAAATAGGAGTGTGATTTCTAGCCATGCGAAGAAGACAGGAAAGAAATTAAATAAAATCTGTTGCTTTCAGCAAGGTATTCTAATCCAGCTCATTGCTGTGCCTCCCAATCTTTATCATGCTCAAGTTTCTACAAGGCAATTAAGAAATTATTATCAAAAAGAATCATGTGCTGAAGCCATGTTGAGTGTTCAGAACCCAGCTTTATAACCAAATGCTGCTTGCACATTATCTATGCAGTGTCTGTCCTGTGAAGGCTAACAGCTCAAAATAATTATAGCAAAATGTTTAAGTGAATCATATGAAAGTTCAAATAGATTCTGAAAAAGCATCTTGAAATCATACTTGGGGTTTTTTTTTCTGTTTTTCTTACTCTATTGTTCAAAACACCTACGTATTATTTTGTGATTTTAAGTTTTATAGGAAAAAAAGTGAAATGCATCTCAAACTACAAAGTAATTTGGGTTTAATATATGTAAATTTACTATAAGGACATTTACATTTTAAAAATGTAATTCTTTTGTATATACAGTGAAGAGAGTTTAGATTATATGAACTTTACACAAAGCTTTAATACAAAAAAGTCTTTCTATTGTGAATCTCTGATGTCATTTATTCTTGTTTTGAAGGCTCTAAAACAAATCATACTTTGGACTTTTTATCCTTCCTGATGCTCTATCTGCTGGCAGGGCGCTGTTCTCATTTCAGCTGGAATATTTCATAATGGTTGTTCAGTGCAAAAGAAGAAAAGCTTTTACCAAAGTATTTCATTTTAAGGAATAGTGCAGTATAAAATAAATTATCTACTCACAGCTAAAAAAAGGAAACTTTTCAAAGAAAAGGCAAATTTTGCTGTACTTAGGACATCCAGTACAATGCTGGTCTTCTGTGATATGTGTAAATTAGGAGAAATTTCACTGCCACTGAAGCTGCACAAGTTGGCAAGTTGTTTCAAGATCAGACTTATTATGATGAACAGTAACACATTAAAGTTAATGATGACATTTCACTTGACATTTGGTGGTTTATAGTTTCTCATTCAGGCCATTCCAGATAGTCTGTATCAATGGATGTGGTAAAGGGTAAAGAAGACTCTAGGAATAGTGATACTTGTAAAGGTCATCATGATTTCTCTGCATATTGAGGAACATTTGTTTAAATGAAATGCACTGTTATAGAACATCCTTTGGATGTTGGGACCTACATAATTTCTGATGTACTGTTTAGATTATGCTTTCCAGTGGGATGAATATTTGAGTGATACAGTTTTCCTTCCTAAGATGAGAGGCACTAGCTATCTTTCTGCTTGTATTTTTCTATCTTTACATAAGACATCACTTTCAACACAAAGTCTCATTAAGTCCACCCTAAAACTAGAAAAAAACCCAGTATCTCCTTCTTATTATGAAAGCTAAATTCAAAGGCATCAAGCAATTGAATTATTGAACAACCATACAGATAGCGTTTAAATCTTAACATATACTGAGCCTGAACAAGATCTTATGTCTGGACTACATGTAAACTAGTCTGGATACAAATCAATAGTCTATATCCTCTTATTATATTTCTGGAGGTATGGCAGGCATAAAACAAAAAATCCAGGCATTCCTGCCACATGCTAGGAGCTCTTCTGGATATTTGACAGCACAAGGTTATGTAATTAAATTAATTTTTCCACAGTTTTTTGTGTGACAGAAGAGAAAGAGAAAAAGATGAAGTGTAGAGTAACAAAACAACCCATCCAGTTAAAGTGTGATAAAGAATATTCTTTATCTAGTTTATAAAATGTCCAGAATGACTTATTCTCAGGGCAAAAAGTAGCCTGGAGGACACAGAGTGGGTAAACGTGAATTAGTGTACGGTGTTATCACTGAAGTAATTTTGACGTGAAATCTGCTGATAATTCTGATGGATGAATATGTCTCCCCTTCTTTCCAGAGAAGTCCACCTTGCAGACAGTAATGCAACAATCACAGCTAGGAGAGTGAGCAAAACTCTGACCCTATATTTATGTTAACCCAACTCTTATTTCCAAATGAGTGTATCTTATTAAGGCCGAAGTAAAGTTACTCAGCCACAGGATGTGAAATCCCCTCTTCTGAGTAAAAATCAGGTTTTCTTTTCTCCGACAAGGTTTCAGTGGAAGCTCGTATTTATTTTTTCTTAGTTTTTCAGCTCTCTTGTTGATCTTAAATCTTTCTGTAGAAGCTGCTGACAAGAATTCAGTGGTTAGTTACCTAGCCTTGACTTAGCATATGAATTTGCATTGCTTCAGGGCAATTTTTTTGCTTCAATTTTTTTTATTGCTGTGTGTAAAAAAAATGTGAATGCCTCTCTTGTTAATATTATCACTAGTAGGAAAGTTCTTAATCTGTTTGACAATAGCAAATACATAATGGGCAGAAATTTTGAACTAGGAAGACTTGTGTGCATATTATTTTCTTATTTTGAAGTTGAAGGACCTTGTAAAAAAGAAAAAGCGACTGCACCAGCTGAAGTGATTTTTCTAAAGGGAAATGTCAGCACTGCTGGTGATTACTATGTATCAAGAATAAAAAGTTTCTTCTTATCTCCAAAAGTGCTGGAAATGCATTTCCTTAACTTCTTTAATGGTTAATTGTTCCACTGAGTGTTGCTTTTTGTTGAAGAAAGGAGCACAACTCAAGGACTTTGATCATTCTACTTTTACAGGATGATCACCATAGACAATTCACAGAACTGTTAATATTGTTCAAACATGATCATGTTTTACCTCCTTTTCTGAGTTGCTACAATAATTTTCTCTGGATCTAAGCAAGTGTAGTGAGGATTTCTTTTTCCTTTGTGTTATTCCTCCTGCAAGAAGACAATTGCATGTCACAGTAACTGCGTGTGGCCTGTGGTTTTCCTGTTGCTTTCACTTGTTCTGATTATTCCTTGAGATGCGTGGGAGGACACATGATGGACCTTTTCCCTAGGATGTTTTATTGAGAAGAAAAGAGCATTAAGTTGCACTATCTAAAGACTTTTAAGCTCAGTCTTTAATGTCAGACTGGGTTAATTATTGGACATTCATCTCTTCAGCTGTTTATCTGCAGGATCTTTTTGCTCTCTCAACATTTAGACAGATTGTGGGTAATTCTTCATTTGCTTTATCACATGACACTCCAGACTGTGACAAGCAAGTCATTCTATTACTTCCAAGTGCTCTTGCAGATAATTCCAGCCTGCTTTTTGGCATATATACCCAGACCAAGAGCTGACCTCCGGCTTTCTTTTGCCATGTCAATTTTAAACTTTTGATTTCATTTGCTTCTCGTTTACTTCTATATCATAGCTTACTAGTATTTCACTGAATCTTGTAAATTCTATTATTGCTCACAGTGGTTTTGTTTATTTAGGAGTTTTAGTCTAGTCAGGTCCCAAAAAATAGTTTTATATTACTGAATGACCTTATAGCATTAGTCACAATCTTTTTATTATATTGTCAATGCCATTGTTTTGTACTGTATTATGCTTTGTGTACTCTTATGCCTTTTTAATGTTTCTTTCTCCTGATTAGATATCTCAGCAGAGAGAAAAACAGCTACCACACTTGTAGATGTTTTTGCTATAAATCTACTTACATGGATGTTAAAACTACATAGGTATAGGATAAAGATCAAAGTAGGTTTCTTGCTTTTGACTTATGATGTGCAAAAACCTATGGAAAATCAAATTCACTAATATTGTGTGTGGATATCAAAAATGAAGGCATTCTGTGTCCCAGAAATGGTGCTAATATTGTTTATGCTTGCATAATATTTATTCATTATATGAATAATAGAATTTTATTGTTGTTACCTGCTATTGGAAGAATTATAATATGAAAATCATTGACTTCCACTACTAATAAAGTCTGTATTTTTCAAAAGATCCCAAGACTAGAAATTGTATTTTTCTGGGAAACTTTGGAGAATTCTGTAGTATTCTTGATATTAAGTCCTGAGACTCCACATTTTGTTTAAATTCAGTCTAGAAAATAAGGAAATAACTGAAATAATTGTCAGATTATAATCTAAAAATCTAAATTTTACTGTAAATTCCTGCCATACAGGGATGTAGAAAAAATGTTATTTAGAAAGCAAAAGCAACACACTGTTCCCTCTTAAAGGAAATGTGTCACAAAACAATTATATTTTAACATCTTTTAATAGATTAGATAGCATACTCAAAAACTGAAAATGCCCTTTCATTTTAAGACTGCTTCACTACATGTAACTTCAGTATTGAAAACAGTAATTCCATCTAGTGACAGGTAACATTGCACACAAATATATCTTTCAAAATAAAATAATTTTAAAAGTACTCATTTCTAGAAGAGACTAATTTTTTTTTACAATTGACCCTAACTATCATACTTTTCTTTGTTTTGTCCATTTGGGTTTTTCTAAATGTTGCTAAGACAATATGACTCTATTTCTCTCTGGTGACTGAAGCATTTATGAAGACTTATTTATGGGTTAGGTACTGCCCTGAGCTGGTGGATTTTGGTGTAGAAACACATCCTTACAGCCTGAGGGGCTGGGTTCATGGCTAACAAGAAATTCCACAAGGCTTCATGAGAAGCATAAATACCATCTTAATGTAGGTACAGATAGCCACTAGTTATTGGTCACACCTTAAACAGGATGGCTCGTGGCATTCATTTTCATTCATTTTTAGCCTTTTTTGGGGATGGGGTATCATATGTTCATGCAGAGGAAAAGATTGTTGTTTAATGATCTGAGATTTCTTGTTTAATGATAATGTTGAGAACATTGAGTATAGGCAGAAAATATTTAAAACACAAATTTCACCAAATCCCTTAAAGGCTTAGCACAAGTACAAAATAAAGATCTTATTGTTTCTGGGCAGGAAAGTCTACAGTCTAAATTTCTTTTTAATTTAAAAAATTAGATTTCTTTTGCCCAAAATTATGATGTCATATGTGTTTCTGCAAATATGCAGGGTGCCTTATCTGGGACTTCTGCCAGTTTGTCTCTTGGTAATGGTGACATCAGGCACTGGTGGACACCTTTCACATAACTTTCCTGAGCAAAAATATATTTCTGATCATCTGGCCCGTTTGGGTTCCAGACATTCATCATGAGGGAACTCGATCTCATGGGTGTCTCATTGTAGACCAACGTCCTGCTGCTATCTTCTGACTCAAGAGAAGTTTCAAGAGGGTTTTCTCTTTCCTAGATTCCAAGATGCTCTAGGAGAAGTGGTCAGTTCAAGAGGTTCCTGGTTCCTTGTCCTAGTTTAGCTGTGCTGAAGTGGTCAAGTTTAGCACTTTCTACTACTTAATGCAGATGTCCCAGTATCCATTGTGCTGGTTGTTGTGTTTTAAAAGACCCTCATGCTTCACAATCTCTGTAGGGACTTTTTGGCAAAGGAGTCTTAGGTACTCCAGTTCTACAGCTGATCTCTGTTCCTCATGGAAAGCCTCTGGAAAACCACTGCCCACAGCACATTCATGATGGCTGATGCCCTTACTAGAGCCCAGGTGCTGTTGACAGGCATGTGAGGAAATGCCTGCCACTCCTTCACCAAGCAGGGAGGGAGCAGGCCTGCCGAGCTCCTGGCCAGGGTCTCCAGGGCTGCCTGGTGTGGTGCTGCTTCACCTCCTCACCCATCTGGCAGCACTAACCAGCACAAGAGTGGCTTCAGTAAGGAGAGAGAGCAGGGCTTTTTGGAAAGCAGTGTGTACTTGTGTGAGAAGCATGTGAAGATGGAGATAGGAGACCCATGGGCATCAAAAGACATTCTACTGAAGGGGTGTAGCAGCAGAAAAGACAATTCTGGCAGAAAAAAGGAAAAGATCACTCTCCAAACACACAGCTACCCTTGGTTTCCACTAAGTTTTCCAGATCCTTCCCAGCCCTTGATTTCTTCCAACCATACACACTCCTCCTTTCTGTTCTCTACATGATTCAGACATCGACAATATCTCCAAAATTTGACAAAAAAACTTCCAGCAACTATATTCCTTCCATGCCTTCTCCCTCTCTAAGCCAGGCTCCTTGCACCCTTTCACACCGGTAGAAAACCACGGTGACAGCTCCAGATCACCCCTGACACCTCTCCTCTGTCCTCTGCTCAGGGCACACCTGCCCAAACTGCCTGCAAGAATAATGACAGCTGCTCTTCAGGGCACTAACAGTTTTGCTTGCACCTGTGGCAATGCTGAGCTGCACCAGCTCTCCCAGACATCCCATTTAACATCCCTGCCCTGCGTCCTCCTCCTCAGAGAGGGCTGTCCAGTGAAAAGTCCCCCTGCATGGCTGCCAGCTGGAAGCTCCCAGGCCCACAGCTGGAACACATAAAATTCCTCTGACTGCCCTGGAGGACTCGGGACCCTGGCAGGTGGCTCAGAGACCTTGGCATGGAGTCAAAACCAGCTGTGCCTTCGATTTTAACCCATGGAAACAATTACCAACTTTGTGCGAGGAGTTACAAGCCACAAGGGTGTGAGTAGAATGTTAGTGAATTTATCACAGGGTGAAATAGTAGAATTTTGGGGTTTTTAGAATGGGGGTTCAAGAGGCAGGATGGAGGAATCTGGGAGTGTCCTGTCTTTCTCCTTCTTCTTCTTAGCCTCCATCTTCTGCTGTGATGGTGGCACTTTTGGATTGGTTTAGAGTAGAGACAGACTGTCTAACATAGGTGATAGGTATTGGAAAATTATTGTAAATAATGTACAGTTATTTTTTAGTATAAAAAGATAACACCGCCCTGAGGGTGGTCAGTGTGCCATGGACTGACCTGCTGGACAGATCTCAGCGAGTCAGAAAGACAGTGTATTAGATAAGAGCAAATAAACAACCTTGAGAACGAGAGCCAAGGAATTCTGTCTTCTTCTTTGGTCTCGGGGCTGGGAGAAAGAGACTTTCTAACACCTCTGGGTCATGTCAACACCAGAGATGTCACAGCACACTGTCCTGGCTCCAGGCAGGTCCAACAGCTCAAATAATCTCCTTTGGCCACGTGGCATCACAAGTAAGAGATGGCCTGCCAGTGGTACCTGGCACACGAGCAAACAGCAATCACATAGCAGGGGTGAAATGTTCAGTTGAAATTTTATATTTCATGTTAACTTAACCCTCATATAAAACACAGGGTCACACAAAATGCTGTTAGAATAATTTAATTTTCAAGCAATTTCTGCCTTTTGAAAGCAGCTTGTTTAGTCATCAGTCATTGCATTTTGCAATTTCTACATGAGTGTCTGTGCTCTTCTCCTCTGTGACCTGCTCTTCAACCCTCAGGAAAAAGGTGAAGATCTTTTTCTGATTGCTAGTATAAATAATAAGACTTTTAAAACACTATTTCAGCATGTCATTGTAAAATCTAGGCATACTCACCTTTGGCTCAGGGCTCAAATGAAGCAATAATAGATCTTGGTTAAATCCTGAGATTTCTGTCTTTGCATTCATATTATTTTTTTAGTACTGAGTATACTCTGTAAGTAATAGAAAATTAGTCTTCTTCAGAAAATAGGAACTTCAGATGGTAAATGGGGAGCAGGCAGACAAGTCTCGGGAGTCAAACCAGCACATCTATATGGAGAAAAGGTGACTGAAATTGAGAAAGGCTCAGGATTACCTCAATCAGCAATGTCTTTTACTGCCCTTGTGACAAGCTGCCCAAATATTACCGGTGCTTTTAAAAAACCTCTGTTTGCATAAACTGGATGGAGGCTTTAGTTTATCTGGTGAATTCTCCTCAGACTGTTTATTTTGAACAAACTCAGTCCAAGTCCGAGCTCCTTTTCTCTGACAGTAGTTACCCCACCAAATCATGAGTGGCTCCAGCCAGCAGCTACAAGTCCCCTGCAAATGACTCCATGGTGAAGAGTATGGGATCAGGCAGCAGGAATACTTTCTCTCTGTAGAGGTGGGATGCACTCTGCCACAGAAGGCAAGAGGAGTTAGATTAAGGAAGGAGAAGAGAGTAGGAACCATGGAAGAAAACAAGCAAGAGTGAGGAAAGCTCATGAGCAGACACAGCAGTTTGGGGTGGATGGGAAAGAGAGGGAGCAGAGGCAGGGAAAACAGTAATGAGGAAGAGGGAAAGAGGTGAATAAAGTCTGCAGGAAGAGATGGAGGTGATAGCAAAGTGAAAAATTAGAGGAATAAACATAGTTGGAGTGCCCAGAGCAGAAATTCAAGAGGGAGTTCCAGTGGATGATGGCAGCACCTGCAGTTACAGCCCTCAGCCCTGATATCCCATGCTGTGTAGCCTGGTGTGCTGCAGCTTTTTTTCCCCCTTTACTGAGTACAGAAGATTGGAAAAATCAGGAAAAAAGTGTTCCCCTACACTAAACACTTAACTTCTCCACCCAGTCAGTGGCACACTTTGCACCCTTTGAAGGGCTTTTTACTCTTACTTTGTCCCCACTCCCAAAGCACCATTTATTCCAGCCCTCCATCCCTGCAGACAGGCAGGGACCATCACTGCATCAAGGTGGTGACAGGACCTCAGTGTGCCTCTTGCTAGAAGGGCTCCAGTTTGTGTTTCATGTCAGCAACTTTTCTGTCCACAAAAGTCTGCTAGCTGACCTTGAGAGAGAGACAGCTCCTTTGAGCTCCTTAACTGCAGACCCTTCCCAGGATGTGCCTTATCAAAATTTTTTAACTGTATTTGTTGCCCTGAATGAATGGTCACACACGTGCACACTTGTCCAATTCATATTTAATATTGTACTAGCTTAAATATGTAAATAGACCAGATTATAGCCAACACCAAAAGTGTACATTCCTGCTTGCATGAAATGGGAAAGGAATCCAATAATGAATTCCAACCTTGGAGTGTACTAAGAATCAGGTTTCTTTCTGAGTTGTCATGTAGGATTTTTGGGGTTTGCCTTTGATGTGAAAGCTGATGGCTGACTCAGTAGCTTTTCCCTTCCTGACCATTTTTATCTGACATCCACCTGTGCCTGAAGAACAGTGACCTGCTTACCCACCTGAGATAGCCAAACTGGGGGGGTCTCAGCACCTGTTTCCTCTCCACACCCCCACACTTTCATCAACAGGGATCCCTTTTTCGCTCCTGAATCTATTAATGAATGGGTTCAAACTGCTGTTCAATGCAAGTGTAATAAATTCTGTAAAGAGTAAATTAACTTCATGGATACAAACCACTTCATATCAAAGACCTGGTCAAACATTAGATTCTCTGCTCCTTCCTTAGGGGGTTTTCCTACTTTTCACTCCTGTTGTTTTTTTTTTCACATGGGCATTTTTCATTTGTGTAATCCTCCTGCCTCAAATGGCTTTCCTGTGAGATCACATTGCTCTCAGAACCATTACAAACACTGTAAATTGCATACCATAAAAAGTCTTCATTGTATTACACCTTCTCAAGCACACACAATTCAGATTGCTTGTAACATTTTGGAGAAACCGTGCACCATCTGGGGCAAGGGCGTCAGACTGCTTTGTCTGAACCTGCTTCCCTCTTATTTATTCTCAGTTTCATGCAACACTTCCCTGGTGTTTCATATACTGGGAAAACAATAATGACAAAAAATAAAATACTCAGAAGATACGAAATGCCAAGATTAATTTTACTGTGTCAGTTTTAATCTCTTCCCTTTTGCCCTGCATATTTATGAAGTTTATTAAAAATCTTTGCTAATGCGCAGATTAACATTAGGTTGCTCACTGAGTACTCAAGCCCTCTCATTATGAATGAATAGCTAAACTTAATCCTCTGAAAACCAAGTAGTGCAAAAGTCAACACCAGTGTCATGAATCTATAACATTGCCTCTTTACACAATGCTTGATGTGTATTCAAGCCTTTACCCTCATTGATGCTCAAGACCTCAGACTCCAGGGTAAGTTGAGTACTTTACTAACATAGATTTGTGCTTAGATCAAATAGAACACAAAAGGCTATCTACAATTTCTCTGTAATTAAACCTAGCCATATAACTCGCAAAGCTATCTGCAGTCTGCATATAGTTAAACCTACCCACACAAAGCTTATCACTCTCAGGAAACCATTATATCTTATTTTCTGTTGCCCCCGTGACTTTTCTCAAGAAATAGTAGAAGGAAGGTGAAGGACATTACTGATCAGTTTGCCACCTGCATCTTGATGTTTTCTGCAGCTGGGAGATACCGTATGTATTTATTTCAGGACCAAACATGAAATAAATGCCAAACAGCAGTCAACACCAAAACTGTTTATTTCAGTGCTACTTGGCAAGCCTTTAATAGAAAGCAAAGACTGAGTCTAGCCACAAGAATGACATTTCTATATGAAAACCAAAGGATGCAAAACACAAACATAATAACAAGAAAGTAGGATTGCGGGAACACTGAAAAGTGAACACCTTAATATACATTAGTTAAAAAAAAAAAGGTTTATCATTTTATCCTGATCACGTGCTGGCAACTCCCAATATAAATGCTAAAAATTCCCTTCTCCTGGTTAGGGGTAGAATTGTGGCACACATGGACCACAGCTGTAAGTTGCTGACATCACTGTACACTTGTGCCTTTGAAAAAGTTTGGGAGAATCACTCACAGTGTTGTGAGTTTATCAGTTCTTGTAGACTCGAAAGAGGTTGCTAGTTCTTGGGAAACTTTCCCACACTACCTTCTCAGTGCACAGTTTTCCTCTCCCCAGGCAGCTTTGGTTTTCTACCCAGACCAATAGGTAAATGTCATTCTCAGTCATGACAAGACCTCCAAACATAACCCCAAAAAAAGAGTAATTTACGAAGTAAAATTGTAGTAGAATATTGTCAAGGTTTAAAAAGTCCTTCTCTTCTTTCAGATTAATTTATGAATATATATATATATATATATATATGAAATTATGCAAACACAGAGAGAAAGCAAGTGTTCGTGCCTGGGCAGTGTGTTTATATGTACAGTGTGTTTTATTCATGTTTGACTACACAATTAAAAGAGGCTAACATACTTTGTATGGCTTTATAATGATCTGTTTTGGTATTCTATCCACTCTTCAGCCTCACACCAATGAATAATCAACAATGGATTAAATTAAAATCCAAACGACATCTCCTGCATGTGCTGGAGGAAGTCAATGCCTCATTCTGCACGATGTGGATGTGCCCTGTGTATGAACTTGGCACATTAAAGCCTATGAGTTGAATACTGATTTTTTTTTCCACAGTGGGCACTATCCAACTCCTACTAATGTCAGTGGGCACCTTTTCACTGACTGCAGTAGTGCTTTCAGCAGATTTTTAATCTCTTTGATTTTAATGGGAATGTGAGGAAATCATAAATCTTATGTTTGACCAGGTCTTTGATATGAAGTGGTTTGTATCCATGAAGTTAATTTACTATTTACAGAATTTAAATTCAGAGCTCAAATAAATGTTATTTGCTGATACATAAACACAGTTTGACTGTTCAACTGTACAAAAATGTATTCAGCAAATCTGCTCTAGTCTTTACAACAGAGTGTTTTCTGAAAGTTAAAAGCTATTTCTTAACATGTGAAAAAAGCTTTCACAAAAAGAAAATACATGTATTTATTAATTTATTCATTATGAGTACATTTAGAGATCTGGAAGCAATTTAAGATGTTTAATCTTTTCCCTTTTTCAAAAAAACCAGTACACTAACTCAGTCTTAAGACTACAGAAAACCTGAACACATATATCCATTTATATCCATTCACATCTATTAAGTTAAAGCTTTAATATATATTTTTACAAGGCAAAACTAGTTAGAATATAAAGAATCTCAAAAAAATTCATCCTAGTGACAAATATCAAGAAATGGGTTAAATCACCTGTTCAGTTGCATGGAAGACTCTGATCCTCTCTCCAGTTAATATCACTGACATGCAGAGCAATAAAAGTTAAACAATTGGATTGTAATGATTTATTCTCAAGTTCATATTCAGTGTTTCAGCCATGTGCCTGCCATTAATGTTAATAGGGGTTACACAGGCAAAGCCAATTTAATCAAGAACATTTTCCAGACTTAGAAACCTGTCATATGACAGAACATGCATTTTTGTTTTACTAATGAGATTATGGTTTGCAGTAGAAATTCACTGTGTCTTAATGTGGACAAAAGGAAGTAGGAGGAAGAGTACACAACAGATGCTGGGAAGATTATTATTGCAAGGAATGAATTTTCATCACCATGCAGGTTTTGGCTGTGTAATTTTCTTCCTAGTATCTGGTAAAGTACTGTGCTTGGAATTTATGATGAAAATAGTGTTGATAAGAGGGGATTACAGAATTGCAGATTGGGTAAGTTTGGAAGAGACCTACACACTGATGTTTGAGCTGTTGATGAGCAGCGATTACATTAAGTCAAGGAATTTTCAGCTTCTCACACCATCCCACCAGTGAGGAGGCTGAGGATGCACAAGAAGCTGTGATGATGACCCAGAGATAGAGATGTGACCCAAACAGGCCAGAGGGATATGGCATCATGCTCAGTATAGTAATTATAGTCTGTATAGTAATTAGGAGGAAAGTTTGCCAGGGGCAGCTGCTCAGGGTCTGGCTGGGCATCAGTCAATGAGTGGTGAGCAATTGCATTGTGCTTGATTATTCTAATTCTTTTATCATTACTATTACTCCTTCTGTCTCTGTCCTAACAAACTGACTTTGTCTCAACCCACAAATTTTACTTTTTTTTCTCAATTCTGTCCCCCATCCCACTGCAGAGGATGGGAAAGGAGTGAGCAGCTGTGTAGTGTTCAGCTACCTGCTGGTTTAACCACGACAGCCACTAACAGCATGTTGTCCACACTTCACCCACAAAAATGCACTTGGTGGGAAACAGGGCTGATGATTCAGACAAAGCTTAACACAACCAAGTCTTTTGAGACTGATGTGCTCAATTTAAAATTATGCAAGCTCTTCCACCGATTTGAGGTAGTGAGAAACAGCAATTCTTGCAACAGAAGCAATCTTTCAGCTTTATTTTGATTTGCTCTTTCATACTGTAAGAAAGCACCTTGCTGGGGATGTCCAATATGCAGGAAGAGTTGAATAAGGTTTGTGAAGCAGTGTGAGATCCCATCTCCTTCCTTCTTGAGCTGTTTAGACTGAAAGGAGACCAGTTTTCTGTTACAACCCAACAACTCAGTTTGAACCCAGACTGCAGCAGGTGTGACTGAAAGGGAGCTGACTTGGACCAGAGCTAGGTGCATTGAAAGGGATGACTGGGTGCTGAGAATGTCCCCAGCCTCTCTTCCTCAGCACTTTCTTAGAGCTGGTGCAGACAGGATTCATGGATGTGAGACATGATGCCTCTCCAAAATTATCACCTTGCTCAGGAACTTGAGGGGAATTCCTAACAATGGTATTCTGTGTGGTGCAGGAAGGAAAAGGCAGAGGAGTGGAGAACGTGTGTGTATCATCACTGAGCAAAGTCACCTGGCAGCACAGAGAAAGAACTGTTGGCAGGTCTGCCTCAGGTGGTGGAGCTGGGACTGCAGAATTTATTGATCTTTGTTCCAAACAACTTAAACTACTTTGGGGGGAAGATGGTATCAAAATATAGTCTTGTTTTTTTCCTGAATTACATTTTGGAATGAAGTTTCATTTGCATAAAGTACTTCCTATCAAAGAGGCAAAAAATTATATTTGTATCAAACAATTATTCCTATGTCCTTCTGTCCAAAATTCTAGAATTTATTTTTCTTATGTTTCACCTTATAATAACAACCTTCAAATATGTCTTTGTATGGATGTGGTTTCCAAATTGTAAATGCGGCAAACTCTAAAATATTCCAAAGCAGAAGGAATGCATGATACCATTTTTCTAAGCTGATAATCTAACTAATCCAATTTAATCAGCCAATAGTATTTCCATAACATTAAACAATTAACACTGTAGTGCCAATACCCCTTTTTCTCAAAGAAAAGAGAAAATGGAATGTAATGTTCCATGAACCCACCTTGGATAGATTAAACTATGAAATTAACTGAAAAATGAGTGAATTTTTTTGTAAAGTCAGCAATAGTTTCTTACAGTGTCAATCATACTTTAATTCATAAATCCCTTTACTACATCCTGCAGCTCGTTGAAAACACATGAATTTTAAGCAATGTGAAGCATTAACTTTCTAGGTTCACTGTAGAAGATTATAGATCATATACAGACTATAGAAGACTAAACATGAGCTCATTTGATAGCTCTAATCTTAAAAAAAAAGCAAAGGCTTAACAGCTTTTCAGACTAATTAGAAAAAAATGTCTGACAGGCTGATAGAACTTCCCTGAATGTTTCCCTGTTTCATGCTTTTCTTCCCAACACCACACAAAAATCTTCCAATCATTTTTTACCCTAGGTTTTATCCAGACTGGTAAGCAAACCCTTTTTATATGTAGCAGTTATACATGGTTGCAATCTCAAATACTGAAAAGTGTTGACTACACTTGTAACATTAACCAGATGACAATCACTGAACATTGTAGCTGAACAAGGACTCCTAGAAAAGCCTTCCAAAAGTTGTGTTTTAAAGATAAAGATCATTTCAATTGTATCAGACAACCTTGTCTCTTCAAACTGCTGATGGAGTCCAATAGTGGCACCTGTCAGATGTACAGTCCTTACATTGATGAACAAACAAGCTGTGCTCTCACTCTACAGCTTTCATCTCTGTGTTTATATAAAACATCTTTACAGGTGTGATAAAACAGCAAAAATCTTCCTGCATCCTCATCCACACTTCACACGGGTTTACAAGTCACCAGTTATAATTGTATTATTTTTTATTATTGTAGCTTATCCTGGCATCACACAGAGCATCTCATCAGCATTCCATTAATGTACACTGTGGCTTGCTTTGCTGTCCTCTGCAGGTGAATGCCTGAGATAAGTCACATCCTTGTATGTCTACAACTGAAGGAATCTGTGTTCCTCCTTGCTGGCAGTCCAACTGTGAGCATTGTCTTATTTTGTGCGTCCACTCAACAGCTCCTGACAGAAATGCTCTTTTAGTATGTACGCTTACTGATACATAACATACATCATAAAGGAAGATTTAAGTCTCATTAAGGCTACTTGTAAAAAAAAACCACGTAATTGTTCCTTATTATGTGAAAATGAAAGGTTTTGCAGCACTATTCATGGCAGGGCTGCATGGCTCATGGCAGTTCTCATGGCAGGGGCTTCATAAACAAGCTTCCCAGCATATCTGGAAAGCTGAGTGATTTTCTGCCCACCCACCTTGGCCCAGAGTCCAGGTGAACTGTCCACAGGTCCCCCAGAAGTTGGGGCTATGCAGCTGCCTGTGATAGCCCAAAAGGATTTCTCAAAGCCAGCCAGGGAGATTATTCCACTGGTAGGTCTTCCTTGCCTTTTTAGGAAATACTGCATGGCTTAGGCCTCAATGGTAGATAAAGTAGTTACCCATAACTACTGACTTTAGGTCTTGCCATTACAACTCTATCATGGCTGCAGTCAGGGCTTTTTTCTTTCACCAAAGGAATTTACAGTGCAGAACTTCTGCAGGTTGTGAAGGTAGATAATAAGAGTGAGAAACAGGAAGGCACTGATGGAGTATTCCTCACCTCAGTATGGAGAAAGGCAAATATGCAACTCTGTTCATTTTTTTTAATTGCTGAGAAGTAAATCTTTAGAAGTATAGCTTGTATCTTAGGACATAATCACTCACTCTCCTCTCCCTGTTTAGTGTCAGCATAAAGAAAATTGTGCAATAACACAGCAGGTGTTAAACATAATAATGTTCTACACTAGAAAAACCTTTGACTAGTAACTAAATTAAGAGGAAATTGATGGAAAAGGTCTAACTGCTCTCCTGAATATCCAGATCTGAATGATGATAAGGAATGCTCGTTCATTCCTCTCATTTAGCTTAGGTAAATGAGTTTCTGGGATCTGACCCAATTTTTCTATTTCATTTCTGGAGATAACTTGGAACACGTCTAGATATGAAGAGATGCCAAAACACCCTAACTGAAACATTCATTTTTAATGCTCAGCTTCTCTGTTGAGTAATTTGGTTTATACAATGCAGAGATAAGTAATTATCAGATCTTGGTGAGCAGCTTTCTACTTTTCTTTGAAATTTCCTTTGTGCCCCTTGTTGCATTTAGACCAGTATGGATCTTTCTAAGGCTGAAAACTTGCATTTTAGATTGTTTTGTGAATTTCATTAATACCCCCAGCTGTTCTGATTTCCAGTTTACTGGTGCAAATTTCTACTGACTTTCCCCTGAGTGAAACCTTGTAAAAATGTCTGAACCTATCTGAGTTGCATATAGGCCTTCCATCCTTTCTCCTTCTGTGTGATTGAGAAATAAGACTGGTAGTATTTTAATATGAAGAAAGAAACATATTCTGTTTATGATACACCATCTTCCTTTGCCTCAGATTGCCTCAAAGACTGACCAGGGTCCTTCCATTTGAAAAAAGCACAAGGAACTATCCAACTTCCTTACTGATAGGTTCCTGGAAATCTACATTGCTACAAGATGATTGGCATGCATGCATATGTATTGCTTAGAACTGTATTGTGAAAAGCTTCAAGTACCTACAGATTTTTTTTAGAATTCCTTTAAGAAAACCTATTGACTCCATAACAGTTCATCTACCTGTCATTAGATTTACTTCACCATTTTAATGTATAGGTGGCAGCTCTATACTTCACTCTGCAGGAATTTACAAGTGACCACTCATGCATATGAGGGGGTTTTTACCATACCATTTTACATGCTAGTCTTTAGTATACTGGATGAACATTGATTTAACTGAAAGATAAGATTCTAGTACAACAAATCACTTTAGGAAAACAGCAAAACAGACAAATGAGTAGACATGAAAATATAGGAATCTGGGTGATTGATTCCACCTTTCTGAAGAGTGCAGTGTGGCTAAAAGTTGAATGACTTTCTATCTCCTTTCAGAAACCTTTGTTTTCATTTCTAGACTATATAGACCCATACCTAGCAGTCTCCTGGCTGGTGTTTGAGGCTGCTGTGGCTGTCCCAGAGAGCTGTGGACATGGGAGCACAGACTGCCTAGAGAATCTAGTCCCTTTCTGAGTGTACTGCAGACTTTATTAGCTTTTATTTTCACACAGTCTCTTAAATGTTCTTTCAAAAGGAAACTCTCATTTTATGGTGGTAAATTGTGTTTTAAAAATAAATAGACAGAGTTGCAATTATGTAGAAAAATTGATTAGATGGTCACAAATACCAAATAATAAAACATTGCTGTGAACTTATCACCTTTTATTCCATTTTTTGTGCTGTGATGTGAAATCATGTTCTGTTTCTTCATTTTTGCAGGATCTTACAAAAGTCCTTTTAAGTATCTAGTACACAGTATCTTGATTTATAAACGAGACAAATATGTTGCTGTTCCAGGAATTGTTTTCTTGTTTTCTATATCCATAACTTTATAGCTTTTGTGTATGACAAAAATATCATAATGAGCTTTTTTTTTTTTAATGTCTAGTTAATAACTGCATTAGCCTTCATTTGTCACCTGTAGAAATGAGCAGAGAGCTGCAGTAGTCTTTCAAAAAAATGCTGGAATCCCATTATGAATCAATCTCTGTATTACAGAATGAGGCTCATGTGTATACTTTAGTGAAGAATTCGTGGAAGCAGAAAACTACCTGTTCTCCCCCAGGGTAATGAGGCTCTGGTGCCTCATTTGCTATTGCTTATCACTCAAAGAATAGAATGAGGAAAGAGTAAAAAATATTGTATAGGCTGCAGAAGAAATAAGCACATCAGAAACTATTTCATCAGAACTGTATTGAGATGTTTAGCAGAGCTCTTACTTGGTCTTTCTACTCAGAAAAAAGGCCACTGCAAAAAAGTAATGCCAGAGACATAAACTACTGTTAGTTTTCTGTTAGCAAGGAAAAACAAACCTAACAAGCTGAAACAAGTATCTTTACAACAGAAAAAGAAAGAACTAATGGATCTCACAGTTGTATTGATATATGTATATTTATGCATGTTTATTTATTTATGCCAAATTTATTCCATATATGTGTATACATATGCACATGTAAATATGCTTGTAATTAGGAGGGTACAGCTCCACCTATGGTAAATCTTATGTTCCTGGGGGAACATGCATTTTTTAACTGTATTCCAGCAGACTCAGGAGAATGGGCTGACTTCTACTGAGATGGATATGTGAATTCTCAGAAGACACACATAGAAATATGCAGAATACTTCCTAAAGATTAGCAGGTCTATCCAAGCGCTGGTTTTGACTCAGCTGGTGTCATTACAACTGCCTATGATAATCAGGATTAAAACAGGGAGCTGTGAACCACAGACAGTCCATGTCCTTTAATGTGACACTGGAGTGTTCATATCCAGCATGGGACAATAAGTAACAGTGCAGGTGAGGATTTTACAATGCTAGCTATGCATGGATCACTACCTTGATGAGATGTAACATCTGAGAATTGCTAAACATTTTCCCTAATTCA
The DNA here is from genome assembly GCF_037042795.1 of Molothrus aeneus. Taxonomy (NCBI): domain Eukaryota; kingdom Metazoa; phylum Chordata; class Aves; order Passeriformes; family Icteridae; genus Molothrus; species Molothrus aeneus. The sequence continues at coordinate 47,348,567 of NC_089650.1, forward strand.
AGCTTCAGAGAGAAAGTAGGAAGCAAGTAGGTATATTAATTATACCAGACTAAGGTTATGTAGGGGGAAAGAGACATATTTTATCCATGCATTTTCAGGATACCTTCTTCTGTGTAGATAGGAATAAGCAAGTTTGATGTGGCAGTTTGCAGAGACATGTTGACACAGATTAAGATGCAGAGAGGGAATTTGCACAGCCATCAGAGAATTCCACAAATACTAATAGAGAGCTCAAGGCAGTAACAAGCAGGCACGGATATCTTAGAGTTTTGGTTCTTTTATACTGGTTATTTTCCTACTTGTGATGTGATTTTATCGACTTGTTTATGCCTGTGCCTGAAGTGTGTCAATGGCTCACTCTCATTAGTGTTCCTCATGTCAGCCCACTGTAATGTCATGCATGATGGCATTGTTGTTTAATAAGCCCCACAGTGAGGATACCTTGCCTGCTGTGGAAGGATGGTAAACAATCTTGCATCAAATTTATCTTGCTCTGCAAAGCTCAGGCAGTAACGTATATGGTGTCCTTTTATAGGGCACTACCATTTTCTTTCTAGCAGTTTTGGAAAAACTGGCATGGCTGATGAACTAATGGATTGAATTGAGTATCAGAAATAGATCTGCAAAATTAGAACCCAGTCAGAAAACTTAAAAGTTAGTAAACTAATTTATCCAACAGCAGAACTCCCACAATATTTCCAGACTTTGAATAGATTCTTTATTTTTTACCTATGAAGAGTAGATGGAACAAAAATAGGTTATCTGGGACTAATCAAGCATATGAAAATGACCAATGCAACTAGTAATGGGAAAAAATGTGATGTTTTCTAGTATATAGTTCTGCTATTTATGACTGTTTCTCTGCAGTACATTTTCTTATAACTTTTAAAAAAAATTCTATTTGTATGTAAATAGATTTAAAATTCCACCTTGGGAACCAGTGCAGCATCCAGTTAGAAAAAAACAGACAAATATTTTCTATCTGATAGCCTGTAAACTTGTAATACATAAATATATAAAAACATGAGATAAAATACATTCAATGCATCTACACACAATTTAAATCTCCTATCAGAAGCATATGAAACCACAGGTAAAAATGTTGTGTAAATGTTTGATTCACATTTGTGGGAATGCAATAATTTTATCCTAAAAAAGAGAAATTCTACAAACAGTGTAGAAATGGTAAAATATGGCCCTTAAAGTAACCATTAATGTTTAATCCTTAATGGTTAAGTCACTTTATAATTATTGTAGATGGCCATATAAGGAACAAAGTATGCAGCAGCTGTATCTATACAATGATGCTATTTCAGTATCAAAAATGTGTACATTACTAAGAACTTATTTTTATGCTAGCAATGTTAGAGAAAAAGTAAAACAAACTGAATATTTAATAAGCATTTGTTTTGGCTATATGTATTAGAGCATAAATTCACTTTTACTTTATGTATGTTTTCAGATATTTTTGCAATGATGTGTGTGTCATTTTAACAAGCAGTGCTGTAACACCAGTAAACTTGACTGGTTTTCTTCAAAATGTTTAACTGAAAGGAATACATTTGTTTTGCCTTCTCTTGCAGCAGGGAATCCAGGTGTCTTACTTAGTTCTTTAGATGACTCTGCCCTATTACAGTCTACCTAAGGATGCTCTGGTTAAAGTTTAATCCAAGGGCTGATGAAGCTCAATTTCACTCAGGTGTGATGTTGACTGTGGTTATTTCACAGAAGAGCCCAGAGTACCAGTGCTAAGAAACACTGGGTGAACTGATTATAGGACTTTACTGTCAGATCCAACTGTTATCTTAACAAATTTGCCCACATTTTACAGTGGGGGGCTTGGGCTTTGGGTTTGTTTCATATTTTTCTGAGTAATCATTCTAATTCTTTAGCTAGAAACATCGTTTTAGGACTAGATTGACTCATAGTTTATATCCATTTGTTGTTTTTCTTATTTGATCCTTTCATTTTAATAATTATTTACTCCTTCCAGTGTTTACCCTGTTATATTTTAGTGGCATTGTGTTTCTCCTCAGCTGCTTTTCTCTGCTAGAATAAAAGGCACAGTCTCCTGATGTGTGGGAGGCTCTGGACTCCATGGACCAGCCCAATAACATGACTCTAGTTTTGTCTCTGAATTTGTATTTTTTGACACATGATCATAACTGCACACATGACCATGCCCAAATCCCTTATGACAGTGGCACATCCCATGTTCTACTTCTTTTATTTAAACCAGCTATAGACTATATTTCAACACATGTGACAGCATTACCCAAATGCCCATTACCCAAATCTATCTATTAGATCTTTTCTTCTCTAGTCACCCCTAGCTGGTAAGGTGCTAGATCTTGGCAGAGTTTTCTGCCTCTTTTCCATAAGTGTATGTGTTGGCAAGTAGCGTTTCTGATTTTGATCTCTCCCAATGTAGGTTTGGACATAGTGTGCCAATGTTATCCTAGTTCTTTCCTTGACAGTACTTCTCAACTTTCTCTATTTCTCAACTTTCTATCACAATCAGCTACAGTGCAGCAGTGTAGCACGTTCAAAAAAAAACCCCAGATTTAAAAACAACAAAACCCAGCAATAGGGAATTTGGCATATAAGTCTTTTTTTTTGAAAATTACTTAGTTCATTTCTGTACAGCTACCAAAGGTACCCAAGGATAAATAAGTAGTGGCATTTTCAAAAATTCTCTGATAGTCACTGACCATCATTTGAAGACATACTAGGACTTGGTTTGCAAACAGTACCAATATCTTGTAGCACATTGGATATGGCTTTCCAAATGGTAGAAGTCATCAATAGGAACATTTTTTCAACTCTGCTTACAGTTCTGACAGGGGAGAAGCACAAATTGCCAAGCAATTTTGTGGCACACCAGGATGCTTCAGCTCATGTAACTGTCTCCTGTGCATCGTATTTTGAGAATCCCTGGGGAAAGCTTGTCTGGGATGGGGTTCCACTAGATGTAAAACATAGAAGTCATTCTCTTCATTTAGCCCCTGAATTAGTGCTTCAAGATTTTTCTTTCTCCTTTGAAGTCCTTAAAAACATTCAAACTGAGTATATTAATTTTAAAAGGTGAAGATGCCAGGGTACAAGTCACAGCATTTTAATTTCTCATGCTTTGTCTGGGTTTGGTTCTGATCTGAGAAATGTCCTGAACCAGCATTGCTGTTTCCTGGCTAAGACATGGTCCTGTAGTACCTAACAAATGTCCATTAAATAAAGCTATTAAGAAATATCTTAAATGGTGATTGAAATTAACAGACTTGAGTCCGTTCTTTCCAAGATGTGTAAGAACCTGTTCCTTTTTGTCTACCAGTTGTCAAAGATCAGTTTTTTTCCATGCAGCCCATTATTAGACTGCTAACAAGGCTTAGAAAAGTTGATCCCTTTCCAGCATTTTGCTTCAGGGTGTCAAACTGTAGATAACAGTAGTTCAAGATTCAATTTTTAAATTAGACTCAAACTTGGAAACAAGTGTAGGCCTAACCAACAAGGTCAATATACCTGCACCATGCAGGAGACTGTGATGGCAGCCAGAAAGTAAATTGAAGCTAACAGGAAGTGGAGGGATGTCACTCCATCCTGTCTACATTGTACAGCTAGCTGTGATTAAACTATTACCTTATCTTGCTAAACAGATATGTGATTCAGAAGTGTTGGGAGAATTGTGCAGCACAGCATCTGTAAGAGGAAAAAGCAATTTAAAGATGAAATATTAAACCTTAAAATACACATTGAGGGTGTCAGTAAAAATATCTGACAGAATGAGATTACTTAATCTTTTATCATAAAACATCATAGTACTAAATCAAAAGTGGTGAGGGGCAGATAATCAAGAAGAAATCACTTCAATTTAGACAAAGGAAAAGTACTATAGTAAAAATGCATCCTGGCCCAGGCTATTCTGCTCAAGCCTTTAACTAAGGGAGAAAGCTCCTTATTGTAGGCATCATCTTAAGAAAACATTTTATCTCTTGGATTTTTGAGCGATTTTTTTATCTTGTTACAAGTCTGTTTGCAAAGAGTACATATCATTTTGTGCTTTTGTAGCCATACAGTTTAGTTTCTCATTTCCTGCTATGCAGCAATCATTAAAACAGCATTACTGGGGCACTGTCAGAGTGCCCTTTAGGTGAATGGATTTCTCTAGTAAATCCCTATGTAGCAGGGTATGACTCCACTGAGTTGCTTTTAGGTATACAGGAATTTAAAACCAGAGCAGCTGCATCCAGGAAATGTCATTGATATGTAGAAAGAAACAGATGATAAAAATGCCATCACTTCAGGAATCCCATTGGAAGTTCTAAGCCACTTATAATTCAAACAAGAAATGTGACCCTAAGATTTACTAACACTGGCACTTACACACATAGGTCATGTAGGCTCATTTTGAAATGTCTATTCTATAAGTACCTTGTAAGGAATTCTTCTATGACATTTGGCAATCTAAATTTTCTGCTCCTTTCCATAAATTTCTCATTCAGCAGGAGGGCTCTAATTGAGTCATAACTGTATCATGAAGTAATTAACATTTCTTCAGTCATATCTTCAAGGTGGTTATTATGATTGGGAACTTGCTTGTGAAAAATCTTATTCATCAGGTGGGTTGTTTCTAAGCATTCAGTCATATGAGCTTATTCACATTTGCTTCCTCAAGTGGCAACAATCACTGCCAGTGTAAACTCAATGCAACTATGAGACAGTGATCTACTTCTATTTTGGCTTGCAAATCATTTGCAAAATTCTTAAGTAATTAGTAAATTCTCTATGAAAGTTTATTTGTCAGCCAATAATAGAAGAACTCTGTATTCATTTTCTGATCAAGTGAAAATTTTTTCCTTCTCATTGTTTACAGAGCAAAATCTGGTTTTGGTTACACCTCAAGGAAACACAATATTGCACATGCAAAGTAGGAAGGTTTTTTTTTCAATAATAGGAACATGTAACTCAGTACATTTGCATATCAGCTAAAAGCATCTGTAGAATTAAGCATGTAACAGTAGTGCTATTTTTTTTTATAAAATGCTGATGCTGATTATGCTAGAATGTGAAATTCTTATTTAAAAAGTTTACAGTCATGATAACTGTCTTTCTAAGCTGTGTTGCAGAACTTGTATGTTTCATTACAGTACATTAAGGTCCTCCTATCCTGCAAATGCAGAGAAAATCCATCTCTAAGTATGGCAACATGACAGAAACTAATTTGCCTTACAATTTTCTTACTTTTAAAAAATACTTTTGAATCTATTTTATCTAACCTGTGTGGTGATGTTAAGATACTTTAAGCACTATTAATTAGTTAATAAACTCAGGAAACATACTAGAGTCTAGTTTATTTTAAAACCAGAACAGATCATTCTGATTTACCAGGCTGTCTCAACACCTTGTGGTAGTGAGAAGATTGAATTCTTCATGCCAGTGTAACCCTTATGAGATGGTTATACATAACTCTTACACTACAGAAGTAACTGCACCTTTCCTCACCTTTTGTCTGCCTGCAACGTGTCAGGAGAAAATATTATTCTGTTCATAGGTTTGGAGGGGAGATTAGGGAAATGGAGATACCCTGCACCACCAATGCATTGGTGCATAAACACACTGATCCTTTCTCTCTGCCTTGTGTCAGAATTGCTGTGAGTTGATGTATTTGACCAAGACAAGGAACAGAGAGCCCTGTACTCTGTTACCAGGTTCCTCAATTCCTTCACCCCAAAATTCTGCCTTTTGGGCAGGATGCAGGTCTGTTCTCCATGAGGTTAGCATGCCCTTCATACATGTTTATTAAGTTATTCAAAAAGGATTGATTCTGTATTTTGTAAAGTGTTTACATGGCAAAGTTCCTCAGCAGCTGGGGTTTGCACAGCACACAAAGGTGGCAAGCCAGCTCTGAGCTGAGTGATATTTCCTGACAAGGAAAGAATACATTCATAATAGGGCAGTGTTTTAAGTGTTCACTTGGTTCAGAACCACAAGTCATTGAATACCATTGTGGTGTATTTCTTAAAACAATCACGTGCATGCACCTTGCTTACAGATGCATACACTTTAATTTAAATGAAACATGCAGTCCTGAGTAAACAGTATTATGTATAGGGAGGCTGATCTCTTAAAGAGCCAAAAGACTGTTATTTTAACCACTAATTGATGTTTTCCTCACTTGATAGATTTTAATGTTGTTAGAAGACTCCTTTCCTGCCAATCTGATGTCAGCTGAATCCATCAAGTACTGGATTCTGTTTATATCAGGCTTCCATATTGTTCAAATGAACCATATTTTTTAAATATTATATTGCTAATATGTGATAACTTGAAAATGTGTCTCCCCTTAAAAAAATTAATTGCCAAAAGTAAATTTGTCCAGTTTCATACATCTTATATTAAATCAAAAAACAATGGAAGTTCCATTTTCCAATTTATTATTATTATTGCATTTGTATGAATTGTACAAAGAAACATTTTCAAAGAATGAAGAATGGTAGGGACAATAAGGATATTGCCAAATACAGGGAACTGTTTGGTCACTATGAAATTCTGGAAGAGAGATCGATTTCCCTTGCAAGCAAAATGAAGTCTAGTTTTTAAAGACTCACAGTCTATCCAGAGATAAAGTCCTTAAGAGTAAGGGCTACTCTGTGTTTCATTTCTGCACAAGATAATTAGAAGGACAGGAGTGTGATAACTTCATCTTTTCGCTTTGTAGTCTGTGTTAACTGCCATGTATTTTGCAAAGAAATGAAGAACAAGGAAATGGGGCAAAAGGAGTGAATAAAGGGTCTGGTGGAAGTGTAGGTTTGTGTTTGACTTCACTGAACCTCCTAAATCAGGAGACAGGTAGCACTAGGTTGCTTTACAATCAGTGAATGGAGGCAGACACTTGTAGAAGGCAATCCAACCCACTTCAGTAAGTGATCTGGGACTTGCTCTCTTCACTCCATGTTAATACTGAGCTTGCCCAATCATGCCAACACTGCAGAACAGAACTCAAACTTCACCCAATGCCTTTGTGCAGTCATGGTCTCAAAAGTATATTGTGTACTTGCTTAGAAATGAGATACAGCCTGGCTTGCAGAAGTGATCCTGTAAATACTGACAGGAAATAGATTCCATGTGGTTTGTTGCCAGTGGTACTAATATGCAGTAGCCTGTAACACAGAAGCAGTAGCTCAAGAAGAAGCTAATTTTATTAAAAATTGAAGGGAAAAGGAAAAGGGAAAAGCTAGGTTTTCTTTTGATTTGCAGATTTCTTAGCATGTTACTCCTCTGCATGGTCTGCTTAAAGAAATGCTTTCATTAACACCAATCATGATGTTGACAGAAGTTATCTTTTTTATTCTTTTGCCAATAATTTACTGATTAAGTTGATCACTTATGTTCTCAGTCCAGAAATGAGATGAAGAAGCCTTTTTTTTTTTGGTAATACTAGATATATATGTACACCACAGACCAGCTGTGCATAATGAGGCAAATTCTGCACTTTATGCACACACATAAATAGGTGCAGCTAAATACAGAATTTCTTCTTTTTATCAGTGTATCATTACATAAATTTACTTTTAATGTTTTCAGGTAACTTCCTGAAATATGAAACTTCCCTAATTTCTGTGTACTAGAGTCTAATGTGCAGTACAGCCATCAATCAAATTACCATCATGGTAATTAGTTCACAGACTTGAGCTGTTTAGCTGAAAGTAGGGAAAAGGATGGTATTAACTCTAACAGCCCACAAAAAAGGACATGCAAAAATAAATAGAATATGTTTTGTGAAAGAGAGTCTAAAAGCATCCTTCTTTTCTCTTCTCTGATGACCCTGTCAAAGATCTCAGCTTGAGTCATCCCACATGCTTGCTGCAAACATTGAACCCAGCTGCCTCTGTAGCACACTTCATTTAACTGTTATTAGTGTATTTTTACAGTGGGAACTCCAAGAGCTCTGTTTAGGCCCAAAGGCCAGTGCTCCCACTGCAGGGAATTGTGTGGCTGGTTCAAACTTGATTGGATTGCTGGGTCACAGAAAATGGATTACTCTAAAAAAACGAGACCAGACCCATGTCAAATATATTCAAATGTAAAGAACATTTATTTTGTCATGTTATTGTTACTTTAGGTCCCATTTGAGAAAATAAATCTCTAAGAGTACTGTAAGGCCTTGGAGGGACTGGAAAATCACTTTTCTGTGAGCTTCAAAAGAATCCTCAAAAGAATTTAAGAAATTAGTCCCAACTACTCTGACATGATTTACAGAAAGTTGTCATTAGGATGACTTATGTTTTGTTGAAAGCCACCAATATCTGCCAAGGCAATATGAAAGTCTTTGAGAAAACATTAATGCATCCTGCAAAATGTAAAAGTCTTGGCACAAAGGAAAGCAGAGGATACACATTTGTCAAGCTTCAGCTTCACTCTATATTGGGCATAATGAAGCATGCAGCCTGCAGGAGCAAGCCTAGAGACTGTCCTACAGAACTTTGAAGCTGTATTCTACTTCTCAAGCTGATCTTCCACACACAGGCTTCCCATTACTGCCCAGCTGATGGTCCTTGTGATTTCTGTGGACCATTACCCCAACATTTTTAATATCTTACAAAATTTAAGAGCAGGAGTGATCTTGGTCCCCAATGTATCTGCCTATATTATAAAAGCAACATGAAGATTACCTACATTCAGATTTTTTCTTTAAGGTTTTGCCTAGCTTATTCTTTGATTCTCCACGTATTCCTCTTCTGTAGTATCTTGCCCAAAGCAAGATTAATTTTTTAATTCAAATTTCTTTTAATGTTCGACCTTGCTCACAAAATAGCCTGATATTAAAGTACCAAATTAGCAGTGAGACAGACTTGGAAATGCTATATATATTTAAGAATTCCAATTATATATCCTAGAGTGAAAAGTTCTGAAAGATAAAAGTAAAGTTGCTGTGTAGTCATACTTCTTTGCTGATTGACAGTTGGAAAACTTTCTCACAAGTAAATTAGGTTCAAATGTCTTGATCTGATTTACTATCCAGACTGAAATAAGAAAGAGAGAAAATAGAAAGTGGCTTTACATTGTGCTCATACTGCATAAATCTTGAAGCCAGATGACGACTGGGCAGTATCTAATGTACAACCATAAGAGTAGTTATTATTTTTGTCATCTTTCAATGCCAATTCCTCTAATTCTTTGAGACACCAAACAATAAATTCCTATTCATTAGATGTTATCTGTTGTGCTAGGAGTGGAATCATATACAGGCATAATAGAGCAAATTTGTGCCCTGAGATTATACTTCTTAGCAAGGTAAAATTCTCAAGAGACAAAGTCACTGTTTTTAATGAATCACCAGAGCAAAAAATTGGAAAACAGCTTCACCAACTCTGCAGAATCCACCACTTTTCATCCTAGTCAGCTAAAAACACTGTGTGCAAGAGAAGAAAAGGAGAAGCGTGATTGCTGAGTATTGCCTGTGAAATGATTGATATGTGCTTAACTGAATAACACATTCCTCACTTAAAATTTGTCCAAAAACTTATAGCCTGCAAGGGAATACTGCATCTTTCCCAGCTCCCATAGAGGAGAGCTGCCAACCTGTAAGACTGGCCACTAGAGAGGAGTTTTCCTCCTTTTCCCTGGGTGGGAGCCCTGTCTCCTCTCTTTTTTTTTTTCCTTGTTCTACATGTTTTATCCCATTTTCTTCATTTCACATCTACAGAATTCTTGTTCCCATTGTATAAAAACAATGTGGATCTGCCCTGAGGAATTCCATTTTTCTGGCCTCATATTTTTGTGGATAAGCACCATGACAATGTGTCCTGATCTGCCTGGTCAATAAATCTGTGGTGAGTGGTAAGGAGTATCAGAATCCATTGGGTCTGAGGTCTCTCTCACAGGGCTTCCCCTTCCCTTTGACCAGGGCAGCTCTGAGTCCATAACATTGCCATGGCACCATAAAGCAGGCACATGCATACACAAACACACAAACATGTACAGGGTGCTTTTCCCTGATCCTGCCTCACCCTTATTCCTACTTACATTTGCACTATGTGTCTTCAATTTCGCGTCTTTCAGATTTTACTGATCCAAGAATCAGTAAGTTTTCTTATTACAAAAGCCAGTTTGGGGTGACTACAGGAAGAGGAAGTTGACAGAAGAAGACAGAAAAATGAGTTACACGTGTTTGTGCATATCCCAGAGGAAAAAAAAAAAATCCTATTTATAAATGTTTAATTTAGACAGACACTCTCCAGCAATATGCAACAAACTTTGCAGATCTGATGATAGCAGTCCTTTAGGAAAATGAACTGAGCAAGATGATTTGAGGTAAGGAATGGCAAATGATTCAAATTTCATATCCCTAGCTGGAGGGGCCTGCACATTAGAAGGCAGGTAATATTGTCATCTCATACTTTAGAACCCTAAAACCTTTCAATGAAATGAACTTGTTAGTTCATGACAAATGGAAAGTATTTAATTATGAATTCTTAAAACTTACCTTGGTGAGTCATATGTTTTAAAATTATTAATTGTACTCTCCTTTAAGTGGAAATGTACTTATGAGAAGTATTCTGAATACTAGTTAAGAGATAGTTTGTACTTTTACACAATTTACTCAAGACAAATAATACGTAGAACAGCTGGTGATGATTAATTTTTTTAGAGTGGAAAGTGGTACTGTGAATATATTGAGCTGAAAAAGTAATAGAAATATTTGGCAAGGAGGCACATACTTAGGTTATTTTAAATGGAAACAAAGGAGAAAAATAGATGAATGATTTGGAGTTGGTCATGTTATGTTCCCTCCTTCAGTTATAAATTATACAAAGAAAACAGATGGAAACTGTTTCTCTTTCTTTTATATCTTCCTTATCTGTAGCTAATACAATGATCTTGTTAGCTATTAAGAAAACATGGTATGTTCCTTGACTCTGCTTTGCCTAGTTTTGAGTTCATCTGGCCCACCAACAGGATACCTCACAAGATTCAGGCACTCCTGCATGGAGACTACAACATGAGCAATACAAAAATCTTGAGCATCTCTCATTATATTTAATAAGACTTCTTAAAATACTTGTGCTGAAGCTACTTCCATTTTAAGAGAGTTATAGAAAAGAATCTTGTTGGGGTTGTTTGTTTTACTAGCTAGCAGAATTCCTCAGTTATCAATCCAGCAGCTGGGAAAGAAGTACCTCTGTCTGAGCTTGGTCTGGGGACTGCCTGGCTGGAGAGCAGCTCTGCAGACAGGGATGTGGGGGTCTCAGCAGAGGATGAGCTAAACAGGAGGCAGCAGGGTGCCATGGCAGCTAGGAAAGCCAGTATTAACCTAGATTGTGTTATGAACAGCATAGCCAGGAGATTGAGGGAAGCGACCCTCCCTCTGTACTCAGCAACTACAGCCTGTGGTAATTTTGAGTATTGCCTCCAGTTTGGGGAAAGACACTGATAAGCTTGTAAAAGTTCAGCAGACCAATGATGCCTTAAGTTTTAGCTTTGGTGTTTCCCAGATTCTGTACTGCATTACTGTATAACTCTGAACTTCATATAAAGTGCCAGCAAGTTCTCTTCACAGTTTAGTCAGACAAAACAAAGCTTAGTCTTTTCCAGCCCGAGAACCAAGGATATCATTGCAGCTTCAGGCTCAAAAAGTGTAAACAACAGGGAATTGAGGAGAGCAGTCTGGGAGGATGGAACTGCATAACCTGAAGCTGTAATCGGACAATTAAACCCAATATGTAAATGGACCAAAACTTATAAAAGTGTGAAAAGAGTCCATCTTGGGTGTAGCCTTGGCCAGGCTCTGGTACTGCCCAAGGTGTATCCTTTGAAGATCTTTTAATAAACACCTACTTTATATCTTTAACACTGTCTAGCCTCTGTTCCAGGTAGCCTCTCAAGGCATCACCAGCCAAGAAGATGATCAAAGGACAGGAGTGTTTGCCTTTAAGAGAAACTTCTGAGTGAAAAGTTTCTTCAGCCTCATGAATAAAAGACTGAATAGCAGTTGTATGGTATAACCTCCCTGAGATGTGAAGTTACCAAAATAGGCAGAACCAAAAGATTCCTAGTGATGTATGGTGGGAGAATGAGCAGACAAGTGGAGTCAAGAGAGGCAGAGGCTGGATGTTAATAACAGTCAAGTCTCATGGGAGGAGGAGTCCAGCAGTAGAACAGCATCCTGCTCTTACCTCCCGGTGGAGTCTGTTTTCAGCAACCAGAAGGCCCTAGAGTACTGCTGGGGTCTCTTCCAAGCTGGATGGCCTGGAATGGGCTGCACCTGCAGTGGTGGCGGTGCTGTGGTGTTAATTTTATTACCTGATGTTCTCACTTGGATTTTTGACACTAGACAAAAGACTTACAAAGCATGCGTTTATGATATTTCATAGCAACAAAATTATAAGATACTAAATGGAGCACAATTTCTAATTATGCTATGCAAAGTGTTTAACTCTGCTGAGAAATGAAGCTGCTCTTAGAAACATGGCAACAACTCTGTAACAGCATAAACAAACTAATTCAGCAATAGGGACTCTTCATATTCCATTTCAGTGAAGAGCAATGCTCAGCACCGTTCACCTCTGAATTCCTGTCCATTGAACCAAAGAATCTAGAAATGAAACAGAACTTATCAGACCAATTTTTAAACTGAGTCAGGTGGGCCATTTCCTATTTACATTTTCAAACACCAAAAAAGAGACATTTGATAAGTGCATCTAAGAACTTAGTGCAGCCTCATGTCTTTTAAACCAAACGTAGTGACTTTGAACTAACAAAACTTATGCTGACTTTACTGAAAAGATTGATTTTTCTTTCTGAATAGGTAATCTTCTGACTTCACATAAAAAGATGCCATTTACATATTTTGAAATATTTATTTGGCAGCCATTCCTGAAACTCCTGAATGTTAATTAAGATGCTGTTTAAGTGCTGGAAAATATTTTCATTGTGTCACCTTTGTTTTCTATTGATTCCAAAAGAGAAAAGAATGGGAACTAGGCAAATGTTGCAAAGTAAAGTAGCGGGCACTCATCTAAAAGCTATGTAAAGCACAGGTAATAACTCAGCCATTTTCAGCCTTTGCTACCCTCATGCAAGAGACAGGAAAAGAAAAATCCAGTACTGATGGAATATGATGAAGACGTGCATCTGGAGATGTGAGCAATACAAAGACAGAATTAGCAGTACCCTAAGTTCTCAGAATGAAAATATTAATTTCCTAGTGATGTAACAGTATTATAACAGTCACAGAAAGAATTCTCAAGTGTCTTTTTATGTTACCCATATTACTTTTTAAGTAATAGTTTATTAATTTTTATCACAAATGGTGTTATTCACACATTTACATTCTTGTGCTGTAAAGGTCATGGTTATTTTTAAGATTAATTGAAGATTTAAATACAAATAATATTAACATTTTCTGCTTTTGACTATCTATCTAAAGAAGCTGTTTATGTGGATTTCTCTTGCTCTGTGGCAAGACTTCTAACCTGTGAAAAAGAAACTATTCATGTTATGTTTCTTTTTCATCCTGTTATAGCAATAAAATAAATAAACAACTTCAATTTCTAACTGTTCTTCAAGCAAAAAAAAAAAGGTATCAGAACTTTTTTAATATCAATTATTGTAGACCAATAGGTCAATGTATTGTTTATCTCTTACACAGCTAAACAGAATTGAGTTCCGAATTATTCTTTCTTTGGGTGCAGAAACAAAAGGAACATACAATAAAATTCATTTCATTAATCAGAAAAATAATTAGTCATGATGTGTGAAGTTCCCATTATGAACTTTGTAAATTGACCCTTTAAAATTGGCCCACTGACCAGGTCTTGGACCTGTTTTGATGTAAAATATTAATGCTTTATTTTAAACAAAGCCAAGTAGCATTATCACTTAAGAATATAATTCTTAGAGACATAGTTGTCTGTTTTTTCTGTTTTTTCAAATCTTCATGAAAGCAGCACTGAGTCATCATATGCCAGCGTTAAGGAGGGGCAGGAAGTGTCAAGCAGAGATTCACATTTAAGTTCCACTTCTTTATTCTTGGTATAAGTTCAGTCAGTAGTGACTGACTGCAAAGGAAAGGGACAAGATGTTTTAAATAAACTTCAGCAATCAATTACAAATAGGGCATTTAAATGTCTCTTTCAAAAGGGGGAGTAATTTCTCAAAATGCCTAAGAATCCTCTCATTAGGTCTTAATAGATGAAAAAGGTAAAATATTTATACTGTTTCTGTGATCTTACATAACAATACATGTAGCTGTAGGTAATAAATACCTTATCATAGTACACAGCATCAAATGATTTAACACATGATTTGGAACTGATGAAGCAAATTAAGCCACTAAAGAAACACAAGAAAAACAGCAAGGCAAAGCAGTAGGTATTGACAGCAGAATATAATGACCTTTTTAAATATTCCCAGAAAAAAAATGCTCAATCCGACACTCAGTTCCTATGCAGCCCATCTGACTTTATCCATATTCTTTCTTAATTTTAGAGCAATATACTCATGTATCTCAAAAGAAAAATAGAGTAATAGGAATCACAATTATAAAATTGAGCTGGCCATCCCTCCTTGGTAGAGGCTAAATTGGTTGGATGTAGGCACCCTGAAAAACCCAGAAGTATAATTCTTGCTGTTCCTTCTGCTGTTTCTCTAAATTATCAGGTTCCCACAGACAAGTGTCATCCTTGACTGCCTTACAATCTAGCTTTCATCTACCTAAACTAGTAGAAGCATGATGAAGGCTGTAGTCTTTTATCTACCTGCTCATTGGCATATTTAGGTTAAAGTATCCAAATAAAACTCATTAATTTCATATGCCTGTACTCTTTCTTTTAGGTAATGGGTGTTACATTTCGATAATCTCCACCATATCTATAATCAAAGCTATAAAGTGTTGAGGACCAATAATATTAAGCTTCTTATGATTCAGATTGTCTCAGGAAATGATCTCCATGCTGAAAGAAAACTGTCACGTGATTCAATCAAACTCTAAGATTTACCTATAAAATGTTTTTCACTGCCCTAGCACTCTCCTTTGGAACTACAGGGAATGTCCTTGAAACTCTAATTGCTGTACTACTTTATCTAAACTTTAAACTTTTATGTGTAAACTTAGGCAAATTATTGTAAGGAGTACTGGGCTGTTAAGAATACAGAGGAGAGTGCTTAATTAATCTACAGTGGTTACCTACCTACTTAAATGCTCATACTGACATTCCTTTTTATCAGTTCTGAGGTTATCCATCATCCTTTCAGTGGGCTTCCAAACACCTTCTAATTTAGCAAAACTACAAAACCCAGCAACAATGTTAAATTAATTTGAAGACTCTACAGTGACAAAAAACCTCTGGCAGGCTCTCTGACTGGAAGCTGAATAAATCTGCTGAAGCTTTAAAGACAAAAACACTACTGTAACATTCTGTTCCACACAACACTCCCACTCCCTCACATGTGCCTGTCAGTAATACCATTTTTATAGTGATATTTTCTCTGGAGACAGCTAGAAAAGTACCAGCTGTTTCCTCCCTTCTAACGATGTAAGAGCAACTTCATAACAATAAGTCCATCACTGACTGGCAGAAAGCAAATAAACTTGGCAGATCTGGACCTAATATTTGGACTGACAGAGCAAAAAGTTTCTATATATTTCAAGAAATTGCTAACATTTTAGTTGAAAATAATTCCCTCTGTCAAAATTGCTCTTTGTTCCTTTACATTTTGTGGAAAGGTGGAGGGGCATGGGTGGGTGGTGTTTGGTAGGCTGGGATTTTTGTTGTTTTATATCTGATTCCATAGCTTTTTTTGACAAGATGACTTTTTCACTTAGCCAGCATCTGAATGTCATTACTGGAACTCACTCTAGTATATGTGTACCTACATGTTGTGTCTTCCACAGAAAATGTTCTGATAGGACAATGCCTCTGTTCTCTTCCCTGTTATTTTTGTAATAAGGAGATTTGATATTTCAACAGCATGATTTCCAGAAGTGTTAGTTACAATGCAGAAACTGGATTGCTTATGCCATCAAACTACTTCTCTAAGTCTATACAGTCTCCACTTTATTGCAAGTTATTAAAATAGTTCCTTTGTTTTGTTCTTCACTTCTCTGAAAATAGGTTATGACTACTCCACATCAAATTTCCAATTGACTATCTCCTTTCTTGCATAATCAAAAATAACTCATGTAGTATAGTAGCTATATTAGAAACAAGAACCTGAAAACTTCACAGACTCACAGAATACTTGAATTTGGAAGGGACTTCTTGACATCACCTAGTTTAACTTTCCCTGTTTAAAGCAGGGTCAAGGAGCAAGAGCAAGTTGTTCAAGGTATTATCTAATCCAGTTTTCAATGTTCACAATGATAGAAACACCACAACCATTTTGAATATGAAGAGGCTGAATTCTGTTCACTTTAAGCAAAAAATGAACAAAACATTAAATCATTAAACTGATAAAAAATCTGGAGAACAAGCACAAATAGTAAATGGAGAAATAAATCTCACGTTCTATATCTTCATGGTAAATAACATTTTATTCACCTGCAAAACACCTAAAAGATCCATTTCTGCCTCATGCCCCTCTGTGTGTGTGTGTGTGTGTGCATGCACAAATGTGCATATGCATATACATCAATGTTGACTTACCTCTTTATATTAATGCAATCTAACCATTAGATACATATGGTTCATTTATAAGAGATTTCTAACAGCAAACACGCTGCAATTGTATGAAAAAATTCAATTTTTGACCTGAAGAAGATCATGAGTGAGAGAATTCATGGTCATAAGAAAACCTCATTGATTAAGCTTCAGTTCAAATGCTGCACATTATGTGACTGGACACTAATCATTAATAGTGTTGTTAATCCACTTGCCAATGAAAATTACATAATGATAAACCCAGTCAACTATCTATGCTCTATTATTTCCTTCTCAAATGTACAGGTAAATTATTTTTATCCGCTCTATCAACAGGGAATACCTAGATGTGTTATCTAGCTGAGGCACACTGATCCTATCTGTTGTCCCAAAAGATTTTCAAGAGGGATTCATCTTGATTGTTACTTGTGGACTGTAAATACTTTCCATTACAAACTGGGCAGTAAAGACATAGACAGTAGACAATAAAGTGTAGATGGACGTTGCAAGTGAACCTGAGCCATCTGAATTGTGCTAATTGTATAGGTTATCTCTCCTACATAAATCCAGTAGTTCTGGAAAAGGTAAAAAAATATTAATGTACTAATTTTACAGACTTTTAATATAATATTGTGGCAGAATTTGAAATTAGGTGTGTATGACTGGTAATGATATAAAAGTGCTGCTAATTTCATCCGACAACTAAATCTGTAAATTGTAAAATCTTTTGGCTTGGTGATCACATCAGCCCTAAGGAGCTGCCATTTAAAAGAAATTAAACATATAGTCAACAACTGTTTCTAAAGCTGCTGGCAGAAAGATAATGCATGATCTAATATCCAAAGGTTTATCTCAAAACGTGATCAAGGTTTTCGATCCATTTTCACCTGGGCAGTGTTACAACAAATGTGGTCGATCAGAAAATTTAAGCTTGCTAATGCAAGCTTAAATAATGATTTCACAAACTTTGTCTATTGAGCAATTCCATATTCAAGGCTACTTAGTGTGCTTTCTCATCATAGTTAGGAATATTACCTTTGTTTCTAAACAGCAGGGCTCATCCAACTTTTAGATAGATAGCAAGAACAAATAGAGTAGGGGAGCTCAGTAATGTCTGAAGCAAAATAAACTGGATTCTATTTGATAAAATTATTACCTGGAAGGTAGGATACAAAATCTAATGTAATGGAGGCATAAACAAGGAAGATTTTAATATCTGCTTGTAACCTTTAGGAATATTTATTCAGAATATTAGAGAAAGACCTTAAAGTATGTTTCTCTTTCTAGAGCCTAACCAGATAAAATGATGCCAGCTGCATTTTTCCAGTAACTTGTGTTTTATAACTAGTTCTCCTCTCATAGTGATAATTTGAGAAATTCTTCTTGACTTTATCTGCTAGTGAGGGGCTCCACATCTCCACAAAGTCCTAATTCTTCAGATATAAATGCATCCAGGTTATTGGATCAGACTAATGGTGCCTGGCACTAAGAGATCTCCATAGCCAGTCTTACACAGCATTTAAGGATTCTCCTTGTCAGAAGTCCCCAAGGACTGCACACCAAAAGCAGAAATGGTGAGAAGGAACAATAGCTAATCTAATGCTTCTGCATGCTGGCATTTCTCAGCTCAGGCATTGCACTCCAGGACTCTTACAGTAAAGGCACTTTGGAGACCCTCCAATGTGGCATTTTTGGAGCAGTCTTAAGCCCAAAACCTTTAATCCAAAGTAAGTCTGCATATTTTTTTAGTGTTTGGATATTTCTGGCTGAATTTCCCATCTCTGCTTTTCTCTGAATTGAATGCCATCAAGAACAAATGAAACCTGACCTCACAGTAAAGTATATGTATAGAGTTTGGCAATGGAATTTTTTGCGCCAGTGTTAGCCTCCAATTCACATATTTGGTTATTTTTAACAATAAATGGCAACTACCTAATGCTAAAAGTGACCAAAGGAATTTCATTCTTAAAAAAAAAATCTTCTGTTGCATCTTTCTTTGAGACAGACAGGCCTAATATCATTTAGCCTTGCACAACTGTGAATAGAGAAATAAAGAGAAATTTAATCTGCACAAGTACCTGTTCCCTCTCTCTCAGTTACTCATATTCTAGCTACAAATCTACATATGGCTTTCATTTCAACTCGGTAGACATAGGCAGAAACCAGCAAACACTTCATTCAAGGGAATTATCTTTGGTTTGGCAACCTTTGATCATATTTTACATTACTAAATCATACTATACTTACTTCATGTAAGTACTGTGTGCACAGTAGGTTTTTTCCCCTCATGTCTTTGAAACAACTGATCCCTACGTAAGAAAACCAGAGAATGAAGCACATTCTTATGTCTCATCTGAAACTGTTGTGCATATCATTCCACATTTCAGAAAAATAATTTAAATTATAGACACCTTAAATGTGTTTTCCTAATAACATTCTTTGCTGCTGAAGATTGATTGTTTAGCAGTGTTTCAAATTTTCCCTTTTGGTACTTTCAGTCTACCCTGTGGACTTTAAAAATTCTAGTAGTACAGTGAGCTTTCAATAAAATTTATTATCCTTTTTTAGGCTATGTATAAATATCTTAAATAAAACTTTGGCATCAGCATCAAAGTACTAAAATATGTCTTCTGTTCTCTCCAGCTTTTTCAATATTTTATGTGTTTGATGTTAATGTGAATGTAATATTCAAACTTAAAAAATGTATGGCAAAGGGAAAAGTAAATGTCAATAAGCTTCATTGAACACTTTTATTAAATGCTTGTTATGTAAAAAGATCTCTTAAAGGTAAGAGGTGCTGTAAATCCTCTGTGCCACCATTATGTACTTCTGCAGGTTACAAATATATTTATAACTGTCCACAGAATATGTTAAAGAAGGACGTTATTCCTATGTATGACTGAAAACCATTAATGTATTAATGCTGCCTTTATTACTGAAAGTTCTTTCAGTTATCTGCTTCTGACAGCATTAACTTGTGCATGCAGTGTGAGCACAATTAATAAACCTACCCTAAAAGACAGGATGTTTTACTTTTTCTATTTTTTTAAATCAAAACATGCTATAATTGAAATATTTCCAATTAAATTCTAAGATCTCTCTTAATGAAAGGACACAGTTTCTCTATAATAAAGTTCTGCACAATACACATAAGCTGCATATTAAGAATTTTTTTCTCTACATCATCTGTATGAAAAAAACAACCTAACCCTCAGGCAATAATCCCTCCTAGGACTAGGATCCAGTTTTCTCTTCTAGGAGAGACTGCTGCAGCAGATATGGGTTATGCCATCAGCCTCTTTAAGTGAGATTTAGATCACTGGAAAAATTATTCCTGGGGCTGTAAACTCCATCCTTATGGTTCTTTCCCTTCATGGTTTGAATTCAAGTCATTTAGCAGGGTAGCATCTGCAGGGAATTGGTTACCCTATTCACAGGATCCAACTCCTCCAAATGTCAGGTGGCTCTGGCTTAAAGGGTACTGGCTTCACAGCAGCAGGAGAAATGCTTCATTTCACACTTTGGAAAGCGCTACAAATAGTAGCAGTTGAGTAACTCTCACTGCCTGCTCTGAAGTCCTGGGTGACCCTAAGTGTCCCTCAGCAATAAAGGCGGGGGGTACACTGAGAACCAGCACTGACACATCCACCAGCTCCCCCTCAGTGCTGCAGTGCCCCATCAGCTTCAGTGAGCCCAGCCCTAGGTTTGGAACCACAGGCAGTCAGGGTGCTGCTTTGGCAAACACACGGGTGGCAGCTCCCTCGGTGATACACACCAGATGTACAGATGCTGCAACTTTGGAACAGAGTGTGTACAGTTTCCCCTTCCACGCTTCAACTTAGCTGGAATAGGGCTCTGTTTCATGACTTGGTCAGTAACTTCTGGAAGCACTAGACTGCCCTCTTCCCCATTTCCCTCTTCCCCATTTCCCTCATCCCACTTTGCATTACTCATTTATTTCCAGTACCTGCAAAATTAGTGCACCTAAGGGCTCACCTTCTGCAAACTGTCTTATTTCTGTCATAAAGTCTTATTTCTGTCTATTGTATGACCATGTTCTCCTTACAGCTGGAGCATAAACCTTGGCTGGAATTATGTCAGGTCCAAATTAGGGGAAAGTATAATTTTAAAAAAATGGTTCTGTCTGGGTTTTGTCCTTCTATAGAAAAGGTTGTCTGTATCATAGTCATTGCCTCTAGAAAAGCCAAAACTACGAAACATTCAAATATGGCTCCCTATTTCATGAACAGCTAAATTGCTTCAGCTTTACCAGGGGGCACCTCTGAAAACAGCAGTTACTGTGGCCAGCTAGCACTCAGACAATTCACACCTTCTTAGGTTTCCCTCTCAGTCCTTTTTTTGAAAATCAATATTCATTGTGTTCTCCGTGGTCTGCTAAAAATCTTACCCTTCAAATCAAAGTGGAGCATTAGGAGATGCCTCTTAAACTTCCTAATGTACCTTACTAGTCCTCCAAACAGTCCTGCTGTCCTCCATGTGTTTATGCAGGAGGGGATTGTCATGATTAGCTGTTCTTAACTGCCACAGAAAGCATTTTAAATTCAGAATTAGCAACAATACAATAATCAGACTTTGATCCCCATGAATTTTAGTGAATATAAAATTTCATTTAAAGAAATAATTTAATAATAAACATATCAAGAAAGAATTAAACACTTAAAGGAGAATTCATGCAAACAAAAAATGCACACAATGGTGATTCTGAAAGCGACCACTGCCTGAGCCCTGTACCATCCACACTTTGAACCAGCCTCCTGACTCAAGTCCTGCAGAGCTCAGAGCAGGGCTACAGAGCTGCCTCTGCCAGTCCCCACCACACCTTCATCCTGAGCAGCTTGGTGTCCTCTCAGCTCTGCTGGCTGAGAAGCAAGGTGTCCTGCTGCCTTCCTCCAGGAGGGCTTTCCAGGGATCGGGAAATCACATCTCATAGAATCATAAAATCATTAATGTTGGATATCATTGAGATCTGAAAGTCCAATCATTAAGCTAAAACTGCCAAGTCCACGACTAGACCACGTCCCTACGCCCTATATCCACATTTCCACACTCAGTGATTCCATCACTTCCCCGAGCAGCCTGTTCCTATGGCTGACCACTCTTTTAGTGACAAAATTTTTCCAATATGCAATCTAAACCTTCCCTGGCAGAAATTGAGGCCATTTCCACTTGTATCACTTGTTATCTGGAAGAAGAGAAGAGCAAGCCCTTTTATCATAATCACTTTCTTTTAAAACATGACCAAGTTGTGCTTTTCATTCCTTAATTCCCATCACAAATGGTTAACACACTCACAGATTTTTAAGAGATGAAGCATTTATTGGTTCTCCTCTTTTGGCTGCATCGATTCTCTCCCATCTCCTGAGAGAGGATGTGAAAGCAGTGGTGCAACACAACACTGTTAGGCCTTTCTTTTCAGTTGGTGCTAGAGATTCATTATTTCATTCATTCATTCATTCATTCATTATTCATTCATTCATTCATTCATTCACTCATTCATTCATTCACATATGGGGGGGATGTGACTAGCACATCAACAACTCTTGGGTCCCGAGCAGAAATCCCAGTTCCCAGGCTGACACACAGCTGAACTGCTTCCCTTAGACTCCTCTGTAAATCTGCATGTTCTAAAGATCTTCTTCAATGGGAACAGAAAGACTGAATCACATCATTTTACTTCCTTCGTATATGACAGTGCATTTCTACTTTTTGTTCACTGTGAATGATTGTGCAAAAAATATAAAAATCCAGACTACAAAATCTGCGCCTGCATTCAGGACAAGCTTCTGGGCCATCAGTCCTGCCTGGAGCTACTTACCTGCAAGAGGAAACTGAAAATCTTCAAGGTTCAGGATTTCCTTTCCATCATTTTTCTAAAAGCTACCTCTGTGCTTGGTTGGCTGCCTGGTTTGTGCCAAATTGGGGTGCATCATTCTCCCTATACACACTCTAAGTGTTGGACCTTGGGGTCCAACTGTCTTCTTGGATGCAACAATATCATGCCAAAATTAGGTTGTGGGATCTTACATTTCCTTTCTGATTTTAGTCAGAAAGGAAATGTAACATTGTATAATGCTTACCAACTTCCCTGTAGTAAAATCTCAATTTTGCCCCACAGTATCCTTCTCTATTCTAGCTAAAGTTTTGGTTCCTGTAGCATGTCATAATATCAGCAAGTAAGTATAACTTTTTTAGTCATTGATTGATGATGCTGGTGGTTGACTTGAAGCACAGCACTGGGTCTGCCTGTCAGAAGCTGAGTTCTGAGCATTTTCTGAAAAACAGATGTCTCAGTCTCTAACTACATGTCTACATTTCCAGTTTTTTGAGCTTAGCTTGACTGGCATGGGTGAACTCCCATACTCCCCATAGTCAGCAGAAGTTCTGCCATTGATTTTGAATTGTCATATAAATTTTTGTCATGAGCATACAAAGTCAATGGAAAAGTCAGAATATTGGGTCTGCCTATCCAACATTCTCTGACTTTCTGTTCCAGTTATGTGTATTGAAGTTTGATTCCATTCTGATAGTGAACTTCAAAATGAAGGGAGCTGTGAAAAACAGTGAAAACTGACAAGTGAGATGGGACTGGGGAGATCAGTTTACATAGCCACAAAATATAAGCAGAAAAGTAATTTAACCTATTTTCTCTGAGAAGTTGTCACTGTTTGCAATTTAGACTGTTTGCCTACTATCTATTAACTTTAAACTAAATAGTTTTCTAATTTAGCAGATTGCCTTGGAGCCTCCTACTGGCTTTCTAGTAAGCTTGATCTTTTATTAACTGCAGTACTTTGTGATATTCATGATACATTAATTTAAATTTACATTTTTAGATTTCAGAAGTACATTCATATTAGCATTCTTTTTTTTTTTTGCTAGCAAATGGCAGAATAATTAACATAGAATATTTGATCTCATTAATAGAATTCATGTTTGGTGTTTTGAGGCAAAACTCATAAAAAAAGTAGTGAAAAAACAGTAAATTACTCTCTGTATATGTTTATGTCATTTTGGTTGGTGTATACTTTTATTTTTCTTTATGTTCATTTTACCAGAAATGCATCCTTATCTACCCATTCATGTTAATGGATTTTTTTTATTCTACCAGAATTGATAGTTTGAATGTAAAAGTGGTAACAGTCCTTATGTGTTCTAAAGCTAATACCCAGGAATTTTTCCTTGCTAAGGTTATACCATTTCCTCATTTCCTCCTGTAAAATTCTACTAAAGAAGCCAATTTCTTCAACAAAGACCTAGAGGAATATACTGAGCCAAGTGACTTTTTATAAAACATACCCTGTCTCTCTCCTATGCAGGCAACTGCCATTCATTTGGGAGATGAGCAGAATTTGCTCCTCAGCAGTTATTGTTCGAATCCAAGAGGGAAATGGACAGCATCCTCACAGTTTCTCAGCAGGTTTTGGATAGGTACACAATCTCAGGTTAGATGAGACAGGCAAAGGAAATCCTCAGTATGATTGCTAGAGCTGGGTTAAATGCAAATGGTGGAGCAAAGTGCTTTTAGAGGCAATTCACCTGGTGAAGGTGCTGGTGGATATAACTGGGGGATGCTGGATATAACTCAGGATGGTGCTCATCTTACACAGCTGAGGCCACGTGCCAAAAGTCTGTGTGGTTCCAGATGCCATCCCTGTCCTGAGGTGTGACTCGGGGACCGGAGTGACATGAGTGCCGAATGCACTCAGCCAGTTCTGTGCAGGGCCTGGCAGGCCAGTTCACACTGTGCTGGCAGGAGCCTGGGCCAGCTGCCAGGGACAGCACTGAGGAGCCCTTACAGCAGCATCCCAGGCACTCGGCTTCAGAGAGGAACCTTTGGCAGCAGAAAGGGAGCAGGGAGCCACAGGGGAAATAACATCAACCACCAGAGTTCTTTCAGTACCCCAGGACTGCCTGTGGCCTGACACATCAATTAGACTCCCTCCTGTATTTTCTGAGTGGTAGCTTTTCAAAGAAAATTACATGTGAAAAAAAACCTTAAGTTTTTAATATAAGGAAATTATTTAATTGACGTGATTTCCTGCTATTGTCTGCCACAGCAGATGGGCAGTTCCAACAGAGACTGTGGAGCAAACTGATGGAGCTTGGAGCTGTTCCCTGGGCTCACTGGCACATAACACTTCAGCCAGCCACACTGATGGTCAAAACTCTAAGAGAAACCATGGATGGAGGGGCACCAGAGGTGTTTTCTGAATGGACTGCTGAAAGAACAAGAATTAACAGTGCAAGACAGACTTTGGTATGAGCAGCAGCTCCCTCTCTATGGTCTAGGATACTTAACTAAGTATGGATGGATGAGGAATTAGTTCTCCCTTTATTCCTGACTGAAAAATAAAAGAATTTCAACTTTTGTTCTAGGAAGAAAGTCAGAATTTATTAAGCAAGAGATCTTCATAAAGTCCTCTTCTATGGAGGAAACATTATTCTCTTATTAGATCAGCCCATGCTGGTCTGAAAGAATCCAATTGTTGAGTTTGAGGAATAATACAGAAGGGAAATCACTCTGGAAATCCAGATTCTTCAACCGAGGCGCTGTGCAAACTGAGTAAGGCACCTCTGTGTTCTGTGAGAGCACTCTGCTACAGATTACAGCCTCATATTAGACTTTCTGTTTTGACAGGCCCTGCTAGAGCTAAAATGGGCTTCATGACTAAACTCTTTCAGATAAAATTCCTTTTTAATACAGACTTCCAAACATTTTATTATTTGCCATTCGGTCTGAAACATGATGGTACAAAGTAGAACAGCTGCTGCTAGCAGCCACATTTGACAATTCCCTTTCCCACCTCTGCCAGTAAAAAGAAAAAAATAATATAAAGCCAAAAAACACCCACCCCGTTACCTTAGCAAAAGTAGTTGACAAAAAATATCCAACTTCACCTGAAACAGGAAAGGGACAGGTTGAATCACATGATTACACATTGCATGTTTGTATTTTTTGAAAGAATGAACATTTTGGGGGGTTGTTTACTTTAACCTATAAGAAACATTAACATTTCTTGATCTTATAAATATTCTGGGTTTTAATAATGGCTGAAAGACATCTCAGCTCTCTACTGAGACTAAAAATAGTCAGCTGAGTGGTTGCTTAGCTAGATAGTGAGGCAGCTGCTCTGCTGTTAGGTTCGTTTCCACTCTGCTGTAGAAAAAAGGTACCTCCAGGGCTTCAGTTCTAAGCTGTAGAGTGGAACAGCTTGGTGAATACCTGTTTCTATTTTCTGGCTCCAAGCTCTCCTCATACAGTGCCAAAAGGTGTGTTCCAGAGTTAAATGTCAAATGGGTAGGCATGCCTCTGGATTTTTCATGGCTTTAAGTGCATTTTGAATTAAATTTTTTGGATAAGCAGACAATTGAAGTTGGATTTTTACTTGTGTCTCACACTCCCTTTTAGTATAGTTCTCTTTTGAGCTTCGTTTATTGGTCAAGCCAAATGCATACTATAGAATAGATTAAAATAAGTGGTTTTTCAGCTAAAATTACTTTATCAGCCATGATTTAAATTTTGTGATATACAGTCTTTGCAACTGCTTTAAATGGATACTTATTTTCTTCATGAGGAATTATGAACACGTAGTAGCAATATTTTTTCCTAAGTAAAGCGAAAATATTGCTTTTTGGTGAACAGCAGATTCACTCCAAAATAAGAAGAGCTTAGAACTATTCTCTAAATTACTTTAAATCTAGCCAAACATACAGGTCAAAAATGTTGAGTGGAATTTTCAAAAATATTGGCTTTTTTCCACCAGTTTTTAAAAAATAATATATTCCAACAATAATATTTTAATTGACCTATTATTTTAAAAAAAATAAAGGTTTCAAAACATCTTTATAACACAAACACATCCATTAAATACTTCTATAGGATTTTTCAGGTTTATTTCAAATTATCTATTACTTTCTTTTTCATTATATCCAACTTTTCCAAATATAATATCTCATTTCAATCAAACAAATCTAGTTTTCATCCACCAGGAAAAGAAATCTACCTATTTCTAATCATAACTTTAGCAGCTTTCCCTGAATATATATTTTCTTTCATTTTAAGCATGAATGACCATGAATATGTCTATCTGAGATATTTCTATCTATTTCTGGGGAAAACAATATATATTACATATTTTATATTACTAAAAATCCATAAAACTCTTTCTTTTTTGTTGTACAGTAAGAATACTTCCAAAATTTGCTATACTGTATTTTTCTGCAGCATGTCATTGAACTGCAACTACTTTATTCCATAATGCATTGTCAGCTGTTTAAAACATGAAAATACAAGAGGAATGATCTTTTACTTTTGATGTCATGAATGCAATATCATAGTCAAAGTGAAAATTTCTGTATAAAGAATCTAGGTAAGCAACTGGATCTATCAGACACTAGTGATTTATACACCAATCCTTATTCAGGATTGCATTCCTAATTCCTAACACCTTGGAATTAGATAATTATTATGCCAGTGCAATTACTTCTTCCTTGAGAATGTGGTAGAAGCAGTACTGATACTAAGGTATTTAATGAGAAAGCACATACCTCATGGAGAAATACTTCATATTTTTATATATCCTGAAAGAAATTGATGCAAATAACAAGAGAAAGGTTGTAGAGTCCTGATATTTTAAATTATTATTATTATTATTAAAATTTGACCAAGAGATAATGAATTTTAATTTTGTGCAAGAAAGGAATCACACTGTTGTGTCTGTGGTGTCATCATTTTACAGTGTTCAAAAAGCATACCAGCATCTATCAGTGATTAGTTAAGTGTTTATGTGTCCAATGCAACAATTTAAAGATAATTCAAACTGCTCCAGGTTTCTTTAAATTTCATAACTGCAGTGACCAGAGAAGCCAACAGAAAATCACATTTAATACAGTAGTTTGATTTAGCAAGATAAGTGGGATATGTTGGTTGTGAACCTCCAAATGATCATCTGGAGTATTTTCTATAAGCTGAAAAACATCATGCACTGTTCATAAAGGGAAATAGAGTTCAGAAAAACTGTTTCCTCCACTTTAAAATAGTGGAGGTCAAAACTTTCCTAAACAACTTCTCAAGAGTTTCTTATCTCCACAATCTCCTGCCTGCCTTCAGTCAAAACATTTGTTAGCTTCCACTGGCAGATACCCAGGGGTAGGTGTGTGGTCCGAAAATCTGCTCGAGTGGAGTTTCCAGCAACAAAAGCTGCCTGTTGTTTCCTTTCCCTGTAAGGGCTTGAAAAAAGACAGCTTGGCTTGAAAAATTGGAGTAGGAGTGCCTGAGTGTACCCTGAGTAGAACTGGAGAGGCAGAACATGCACAGAAGCGCCTCCCCTGCAGAGCCCTGGCCATGCTGAGAGGTGACCTTTCTCTAGCATGAGATTGATGGAAAATGTGTTGTACTCTAACCAAAAATCCAAATTGAAGAGGTCATGCTAAGGGAAGAAGGGGAGATATTCATCTGTTATAGTTCAATATATATTAGCTGGATAGTTTCTGTGCCAGGAGCACTCAGTGTAGCTCACATGTTTGTACTGGGTTCCTGGAAAAAGACTGATGTTAAATGACCTTAGCTGTATTTTAATCCCATAAATGGTTGTGCCTATTACATGCAACTTTCTCAGAAACAGCTTGCTTGCTTTCCTGAGCCTTGAGTATGCATTTCTTTTCTTTTTTTTTCCCCCTTTGTTTTTTTAGGTCTTTTTCATTCTGTTGCTATTATACTTAAACCTCTTGTTATAAGCATCTTTCTCTGATATATAGTACATGCTAAATTTCTTTTCATCTTCACTACAATATATTACAACTCAAAGAAATATAAATTCTGTTTAAATGACATGTGACATCTTCAACAGCAACATATTTTCCAATTAGGTTTTTTCAACCACATGAAATTAAAACTTTGCTATTCCAGGTCTTATTACAGGAATGCTTTTGAGCGACTTAAAAAATGTTAATTTCCTTCCAGATTCATGACACACCATAATTCAGATGAGTTCCTCAAAATGACACTGGTACTTCTGGTCCCAAAGGTGTGTCAATCACAAACACACATTCTCTGATTAACATTAATACAAACTTATTATTATTTATCCCAAGATATTATAGGAGCACCTGAAAACAGGTTAGTATTCAATAAGCTCTTGTACAAAATGGTAGCAAACAACAAACCTTGCCTCTTAAAATCTAAGGTTATAAATCAGCAGTGAATTTAAGTGTCTAAGAAGATTTGTCTCTTCACAGAAGCACTTAGGCAAATAATTTTACTATGTAAAAGTAGGTTCTTATAAAGGAATTATTTCTGTATTAAATCTCTGAAATTATAAACTTTAGATAAAATCTTAATTTTGCTTGCACAGTTGGAATAATTCCTTTATTATTTTACAGTTCTCCTTGTCTCTGTAAAAGGTAGATGCATTTGAAATAATTTAATGTAAGAGGTTGGCAATATCATGTCTGCCATGTTGCTTATTCCTATGAAAATCCCTGATAACTCACAGTGCAGACTAAAGTACAGGTCCCTTCACTTACGTTTGCTTATTCGGCTTCTTGAATAATAGAATTGTAAAGGTATAGTTCTGATCCTCTTATTTTATAAGCCACAAAAGATTGTTTTTCTTACCAATTTATTGTCAATTGACATAATATTTTTATTTGTTTATGTTTTCCTCTAAGGCTCATCACTTGATAAAGTGTATTCCTTTCAATGAAGATTTAATTATTTTGTATTCATTATTTCATGGCATTATTCTGCTGAAGAACTTCTCTGCACATTTATATTTTTATGTGACTAAACATTCACATTTAATAGCTTTTGAAAGGCAAGTTCACAACTACTCTAATTAATAACAATGATATAGTGTGGATTTTATAGCAAATTAACTGTCCAGCAACAAGGCTGAACAACAATAACATAAAAGTTATGGTATGTGCTTCATTCCAAAATTAACATAGAGAGAAGAATTAGATTACAAATACAGAACATTAAATTATTCTTCCATAAATTAGGCTTGCTCCTCATTTACAAATTTATATCAGAACTATCTGTCTTAGTTAAAAACCACTCTAAGTATTAGTTACAGAACAGAGAAAGAGGAGAGCAGAACAGTAGTGTTTGCTCACTTGTTTAAAAATACTACTAATGTAATTTATGTCTCTTTTATACTTTCATGGAACGTATGCCTGTAAACATCCATTGTTCTCAATTCTCTCAGAACTTAGAACAGTTTGTAATCACTTTCTAGCACTTCTGCAAACTAGAATTCCTATGTTGACCAAAAAAAATCAGTACCACAGAATGAGCTTTTCTTGGTATTTTCTGGTGCGTTCAGCAAAATTTGGCTGCTAAATACCAGTCATTGAAGAATTACTTTTGTCTTTTGTATTCAAAGCTTTTAAAAGTAGAGACTACTGAGTTAAAATGCCCAAACCACCCTAATTCTTACTCACACTGAGGTGGAGGCAGAGGCATGCTGCCTTCATCCTACTCCTTTGCATCTTGTTGTGAGAGGGAATGGAAGTGGTGACTAAGGTCCTGACTCATGGAAAAAGAAACGGGGAAAACTCAGGATAAACCCCAGTTGCTATGAGTAAAGCAAGGAGAAGAGCTCACCTATCTCAGGTGTTGTCAGGGCATTGCCTCTTGACACCTTTGTCAGAGAGAGGAACTGAGCAGGGGCATCCCAAGGGTGACAGGAATCACAGCCTGAGAAAGCAATTGCTAAGCAGTGGGTAGGTAGATGCAGACTGTGATGACTTCACACATCTTTTTGTTTTCAAACAGACTTGATCAAATATTTACTTTGAATTTTTTTGCATTGGTTGCTCTAACAATGCAAAACTCTACATGATATACTAATCCATTTTTGCTATTCTAAATTGATGAAAATCCTCATTAGGTAATTTTATTATTATAGACTATTTTGCTGGTGCAACACTAGGAGAAACACAACAGATTTAAGTTATAAAGCTTTCTTCATAATGTTTTTAACAGCTTTTGTTCCTTGAGGGCATGAGGATAAGGTGTTGCATATGCATGCATTTTTGTTGCCAGTAAAGATGAAATAAAATTAGTTAAAAACCTAGGGAATTCAAAATTTTTATGTAAAACTTTTACTACACAAAAAAAATACTACAGTAATACCATTTCTGTTCCTATTTATATTAATTGACTAACAGATTGTTTCATATGGTTTCTTTAAAAGATTTATTTTTCCAAAAACTCATATGAAGCAAAGATGAAGGCAGATGGAATATACTATAATTGTATGCTGCTCTGTAGTTTAAAAACAGTCTGTTGACAGAAACCTGGTAAGATTAACACAACCCCCAAATTTTCAGAAACCTCACAAAATTGCTTTAATGTAAGAAGAGGTCATGGTGGACTAAGCAATATTTGTGATTCCATAACTTGCTCCAGATAAACCAAGAAGCCTGTGAATACATTCAGATGTTGAGCCTGGCACTGTAGATGTTTTTTTTTACAAAGCCTGCTCTCCCTAGGGTCCCTCTGCAGTAGGTGGAATAAGAATCTCCTTCCAAGGACTAACCTCAGCTACCAAAGATCCTATTCTCAATCCTTTGGCTTCTGTCTCTCAGAAAGACAGGGATAATGCTAACTGTCTTCCGCTGAGAACTGCCCTATAAGGAGTTACTTCTTTATTTATTATTTAGATAGGAATTTATAAAGGGTCATTTGAGCAGAAAAGAACATCCCTGCTCAGAATATGTTAGCAGAAAGTGCTTTGGTCCCTCATATTAATTTTAACCACTGAGTGTCCATAGTGACTTCAGTTGTACTACATGTATCATTTTAAGTCATGCAGCTGTCTGCACCTTGACTGAAGGGAATAAGAATCCAAGTTAGCTCTGCACACAGAATGGAGAAAAAGAAATATAAAATATTTTTAAAAATCAAGTTAAAGTGCCTTTGTTATAATTTCAAAAAATAGGTGGATCTTTGCTGCCCTTCTTTTCTCTGTGTTTCCTTGTTATCATTTGAGGGTGGACTAGCAGAAGCAGAGAGTGTTAATACATTTCATTTAGAGCCTGGCAGGGAAGGTGCAGATGTTGTAGAGAGCATGGAAGAACATGAGAAGAGGTTGTGAGAGGCGGTGTGCCACCATCAGTGGTGGTACCACCACTGAAATG
The DNA here is from genome assembly GCF_037042795.1 of Molothrus aeneus. NCBI lineage: Eukaryota > Metazoa > Chordata > Aves > Passeriformes > Icteridae > Molothrus > Molothrus aeneus. The sequence continues at coordinate 47,380,366 of NC_089650.1, forward strand.
CAAGAAGCAGTAACTTATAACCAGGAAGGAGTAAGAAAAGGTTAGTGAAATAAACAGATGAGAAAAGAAAAGAAATGTTCTCTCCTGCTGTATTTTATGGCATGGACAGCACAGAGTTCAAAGGTCTTGATTCATTGTAGATCAGCTCTATGAAAATGGCATACTTCTTGTTTTGGTGAAATTCAACATTTTTAATTTTCAAAATGCTTTTTACTTGCAAAATGTTTTCATGGGAGTATCTGACAAACATTTTTGTTTCCAGCAGTTTCTTCTACAAGCAGGTTTATCTGAAAGTTGATGTTTCTTTGAGTGAGCTAGTGAAGTTTTGGGTTTATTTTTCATTGGATAATAGTGGGTCTATTTTTGCTTAAAAGAGTTGTGTATCTTAAGTGAATATTCTTTCATAAGTTGTCTCTTTGTGGGTTGTGTGATGAACTGTGAGAGATAAGGGCAATTTCAAGTGAAATATCATAGCTGCATAAATTTTACACATACATATTTTAAAACATCTAAGGATTCATTCATGAGTGTTAGTCAAGAAAATAAAATGTGTCCTCAACAAGATAAAATACATATTTTAGGTAAGAATTCAGGACTTGTATAATAAAAATGTCCTGAACCCCACCTATGGAAAAATGTTTCAAGTAAGAATTAATTTTCAACAATAATTTGACCTTTAAGAGTATTTCTTCTTAAGAGAGTATCATTGTGCTGAAAAAGCAAAAACCCAAACAGAATAAAAAATAGTGCAGTACACAGAGGCATTCTCAGATGAATACCTGGTGGAGAAATAGACGTGTTCAGAATTTTTCTGTGCATCAAGGTTATCCATTTAACTGGTGTCTCTTTTACTTCCTCAGAGCATGCATTTTTCCACCCTAGAAGATTTCACACATGAATGGCAGTAACACATTCCGTAATTATCCTTCATCCTATGTCTTTGTCACAATGTGTAATGCTGTAGTTTTTCACTATTTGAAACAGGGCAGGAATTTTAAATAGTTCAAATAAATTTTAACCATAACTGTTTTTTCCCCAGAATTCTTAGATGGCATAGGAGTGTGTTTTAATTAAGGGACCTGGAAGAAGAAAATTCATTACTTTATTATTATTAATTATTGTTTTGAGAAGAAGCATAAGGGACAAAATTAATTAGTTCAGAATTGTTCTGAATTTTTTCAAACTAAAGACTTTGGATTCACTGGGTTAGACAAAATGCAGAATTCACCACTTTGAAAATTTAGACCAGAAATTTCAAGCAATTACCAAGCAATAAAGTTCTTAGTAATGCTTAAGCAAAATGCCTCTAATGATTTTGATGGTCTTATTGGCTCTTCTGCGTGCATGGAATGAATGCAAATCAATTTCAGTGATGTCACATAGACATTTAATAAACTTTAATAAATATAAAGATATTTTCTACATGCCACTTAGAACTGGAACTGATAGAGCAAATCAATGAAAATATAGTGCCAATTTTGTCACCTATAAAATTATGGTCTTTTCAAAAATATATGGTGATAAAAATACCACATCATTTAATTTTATCTTCCACACATAGTAGTTTCTTTGGTATTTCTCTATAAAGCACGATCACCTTCTTGTGGAAATATTTTATAGCGGCTCAAGGTTTCACAACAGCTGTTCAATAGAAGATCTTTTACTACCCCTTTTTTACAGACAACACACTGGCATTCCTGCAAAACTATTCTTGTGAGCAATATAAGGTCATTCAAAAACATAATTGCCAGAGGTGAGCAAGACCAGAACTGGTCTTCTGGACCAATTCCATGGGGGATAACTGCGGATCATGATCACTACTACATGAAACTGCAATTTCAAGATCACTATTTCACTTATTCCTCCTTTTCAGAGCTTTGCCAAGCACTGAAGTTACAGCTATGTGTAATTTATATTTCCTGGGAGCACCAGGGACCCTCAAGGATGGCGGGGAAGGGTCCCCCAGACAGGGCCCATCCCCTGGCTGGGACTATGGTGTTTAAAGCCAGGAGCAAGTAAGTGAGCAGAGAAGTGTGTTCTCAGATCTGATGCATTCTCAGACTAGGACAAACTCTTAACACTGGCACCATTTGAAGTATCTGCTGAGCTCCTTTTATCCTTTAACATCTTCCTGTTTCTTAGATCTACTAGCAAAGGCTCTATGAAAGTGAGCTTACCAAACACACCAGAAGCTAGGTTTCCAGAGCTTCAGTATAACCTTCATCTGGAACAAGAGTGGCCCCTGGGCAATACTCCTCCAGCTTGCCAGTTACAGTTCCTTCTCTGATGAAAAAGCCTCTGTAATTCAGAGGCTGAGGATAAAAGACTTAGCAAAGTAAGTTTTGGTTTTTCTTTCCCAGGTAGTTTCAGGCTGCTTTGTCTGGAAACAGAGAAAGAAAGGATAATTTTCATGGTGGAAGCACTATAAGCAGAGGAAGTAGATAAAACTGTCCCAGTAAAAGAAGACCCTACCATTTAGCAAGAACCTCAGGATGACACTGTGCTGTGTGCCAACATCATTCTTGTCTCAGCAAATTGAAAACAGCATAAAGGAATGTAACGATTTTCAGGACAGCTCCTCTCCATTGCTATAGCTCACTGAGGTAGCAGCTGCTAGAGGTTAACTTTGCACTGGCAGCACCTCACCCTGCCTGGCCCTCTTCCCACCCCTGAAAGAAAGGAAGAAAGAAAATAACGACGTGCATAAAATTTGAAACAGGTCACAGAAATCAAAAGGAGGTACATAGATCTTAAATGTGTCCTGAGCCATTCCTTTTAGATATCTGATGAGAGTGAAGGGAAAAAAAAACATTAAAATTTATCTGCAAACTGAATCAGTTAAAAAAACATCCTAATAACTTCTATCTAGTAAGACAGATGGGCTTTGAGAGACTAAATTAAATAATACTTCAGTATAAGTAACATGTCTCATAGGCTTGGGGAGTTACAGAGAGCCTGAGCACAAAAAATTACTTAAATTTTCCCAAACTTACAAATATAGTAAATATTTATCTAAAACATTATCACAAATACTAATATTGTATAAGAATCAATATTTTTAAAGTATCAATGCAATATGATTGCTATTTCCTGGAATACATTCAATTATCCAATATTTCAGGTGCAGTACTGGGTAAAGGCAATGGTTTCTTTGTAATGTTGGCAGCAGGTATTAATAAATACCAATTCTTGCTCAGTTTTACAATGTTTGAGAAGTTATGTAGAAGATGCATGTGTCTCTGGTTAGTACTCCACTTTATCCCATCTTTGCATAAGACATTTTAGCATAAGACTACAGCAAAGTGCATGCTTGTACCTATTCTGTAAATAGCAATAGAAAGCAAGGCTGTCAATCAGAGGTTCTTTAACAATTTATAAATTCACTTGAAAAGGAAATAAACCAAGAAAGTAACTCAAGCACAATAAGCCCTGCCCTTCTTCATTACCAAAATATTCCAAATACTACTGCATGCTAAGGGAAGTGCCTTGATGCACCTCTTGGAGTTCAAAAACAAAAATGCTTTTCAGTTCTAGAGTTTTTAAGCTTCAAAACTAAGCTGCATGAAATACGAAGTGCACTTATGAACTAATGAAATATAAAATAGGGTGGGCAATTAAGAAGAAGAGAGCCTTAAAAGGCACTTACAGAGAAGCCATATTCTACTCCCATTTTTAACTCTGCGACCCATGTTAGCTTCAGCAAATGAGAAGTGCATGAGTCTGACAAGGGCACAATTTGTCATGCCATCGAAGCAACAGATTGGCTGTTCCTGAGAGCTCTTTTTCCTTTGCATAAGTACTTATTAAAGAGGGAACAAGGATTATTTCTGAAAACCTGTATCACAGCTATCAAGGAGAGTCTCAGCAGCCCTGTTTTGAACAGCACAGAGTACAACAAACAATAATGGACTCCTGTCTTCTTCAGGATGTCCCTTTCCTCTGCGTTTTTTTAAAAATAGGTCATATTTTAATGAGTGAAGAAATTTACATCATCATTAGATGGGCATCCAATAGATCTGTAACAGCCTTCTGAAAGATGGTTTCAGTGTGAGCTTTCATTTCCTTTAAGTTTAGTAAAAAAAAGAGATATTGTCCAAAATCTGCTGAATTGTTGCCTTTCAGCATTTTTTAAAATGTATGTGCAGTAAGGAGTGCATACTGATCTTTATTATGCCATGAACTCCATGAAAGTGTGGAACTATGCCAGTATAAACCAGATGCATTGGCTTTTAATTTTGTCAAGTAAATAGGAACCAGTTGACCTTTTCTGTGCTATAGTTCTATTAATATCTTCTTTATTTATCTAAGCCTTCTCTGTAGCTTTTAATTGCAATTGCACTGTGTTTTACAGGCCACAGTACTTTCCTTCATAATTTACAGTGTTACTGAACAATTAAATTAACTCCACAGATTCTCTATATTTCATTGGGAATACATTCCTTTTCTTAATGAAGAGATACTGGAATGCATTGTTCATATCTCACGAAGAAGTTATTTTTAAGAAATATTTCGCCAGAAAATGTGGTTACTTTATAATGCTTTAAGTGTTTATGAGCCAAATTTATTTTGCTGGAAGTAAGACCTGTTCCAAAACATTATAGATAAGTTAAGAAATAAAAAAGAACTTTTGCCCTGACCAATGGATTACTTTTCTTCCTTGGAAATGCTAATGCATATATATATTTGCCATGGTAACCAGACAATTTTAAAATTCACATACAGGCCTTTCTTCTCTTTGTTTCTGAATGTTTGAAAATATAATGAACCAGTAGGCTCACAGATGCTGAAGTTTTGTAATGAAGAGCTTCTAAAAATTATTCCTGCAGTTTAGAACTGTCACAACCTGAAATTTGTCAAGAAAGAGCAATTTCTGGAAGCAATTAGTCTGAAACCATTCATTGGTCCCAGATTTCAAATGAGAAATCCTGGATGCAGTAGAAAGTCAAGATTCATATGCCTATTTTATCTCTGCTTATAATGGCACCAGCCTTGTACATGTATAACTGGTGATGAGCAGGCAGGGAGATGGTGTCACACTGTCCTTTTAAATAGTGTGTGCTAGTATTCATTCCATCTGAAGCAGATTGTCTAAAATGTCCTTTAGATGCTCATGACCAAAACCTTGGTGAGTTCTTTCAATTGTATAAGTTTTTAAAAAAAGCACAATACAAAATACCTTCCATTGCCTTTAATGTAACCTGTATCTCTTAGGAAAAATTGGGATTTCTCCCTGTCATACAGGAATATTGAGAAGCTTTATTTTTGGGTACATGAAACAAATCATCAGTCCATGTACTTTAAACAGGATTTTTGTGTGTATCTTATAATGAGACCATAATCATTAATTTGCTACCTTTCTTTTGTTGAACTGTCACTACAATAAATTTCTTTTGTGAATGGAGACCAAGAATCCTCTCAGCTCCATTTTCTAAAAATAAGCCTTGTCTGTTAAGTGTACTCATTTAAATTTCATTACAATTCCTACATTTTGCTTTGAAACTCTTATCATGATTTGACCATACCTGGAACACAGATAACTTTTCCAGTTCTGTTGAAATAAATTCACTCCACTTACACATAGTATCTAGCTATGCTGACTTCACAGGTAGATATATTTGGATTTATTTCTGTAAGATTTTCTGTAATTAATCCATAAATAAACTGTCTTAACTGTCTTTTGAAAACATCTAAACATATTAGAGGCTGAGTAATTGGAGTACATTAAGAAAAAAAAAAAAAACAGGAAAATGCTTATTTTCAATTCAGCCATTTTTTGTCAGGGTTTAAAAGTGTACAAACCCCCGAATCTGTGGGTGATTTTTCTGCAGAAGATAATGGGCCTGGGATTACACTCAGGCGAATATACATGTGCAACCTCTTTATTTTGTAGACAGTGTATTCCTCTGCTCTATCCCAAAGGTGACAGACAATAAAAGCAATTATAATATTTTACTTCAGGTATTTACTCATCACATAAGTTCAGAAAACACTTTGCAAAATGGTGAAACCTTCTAACTCCTACTACCCTTCTATTCCACTTGCACATATCTTCTTCAATTTGATGCTTACCCAATTTCTCACTAGTTTATCAGGATTTTTTTTCTGCCTACCCTTCATTGATTGTCTGCTCTATTTTCTGTTACTTTATTTTCCTTTCTTTCCTTTTTTTTTCCTCAGCACTGTTTCTAAATCTTTTCTACTCAGTTCTTTCAGTTTTTCATTTCCAAATCACATCTCTCTAGGTCAGCCAGCAACAGGCACCAGCATCCTTCGACATTCTTTAATTATTGTGCTGAAAGTAGGCTAGAAATCTTTGGACCAAATTGAGCAGTGTTTCAAATTATAAAGTGAGACCTGAATCTGTAGATTTAGATCAATGCAACACCTCTACATCATATCTCTCCTCTAGTGGTATGAGAAATTACTGCCTCAAATTTGTGATTAATAAATGTAGCTCACAGCTTTGTTCTTGCTTGGGCTTATATAATGCATCCCAGAGAGAAAGGCAGTTACATTCCTCCCTCTGTTGCCAGCTCCTTCCCAGTTGTGCATTACAGAATTGAGAATATTTCTTGATTTTTACCACTGTAAACGAGATCTAGGTTGAATTTATAATTACCGCATTTTTTCAAACTCCCCTTCAGTATTTCATTTTTTTCCCTCTAAATTTAGAAGGATATTTTGATTCTAACAGTATTTAAAGTGTTCATATGGGAGTTTGAATGGATAAGAAGTTTAGGGAGTACATCTATAAAATTCTCCTTAAGTGATTCCACTGGACCAAAGAGATCAACTGCATTGAAAGGCACTTCTAACAGAATCTAAACAATTTCAGCTTCACAATTTCAGCTCAGCTTTAAATGTCAAAGATTTGCTCTTCTCATGTAGAACGAGAGTATAAAAAGTCTGTGATCAAGATTTAGGCTTTAATTTCAGTTATGACTTACAATTCCTGCAGCAAGGGAGGATAAATTATTCCTCTGTGTTAGTTGCCTTTAATTTCTGGAAGCTGGGAGTTATTGTCTTACATCCTAGGGAAATAAAGCCATATTTTGAGCCTATTTTTATGAAAATCAGTAGGCAATTTACTTTTTAACTCCTCTGCATATAGCAAAACACAAAACAGAAAACTGGCAAAGGATTAGATCTTGAAATAAAAAAGGAGAGAAAAAATAAACTGTTTGCATTGGGTAAAAGGGATATATATAATGCAAGCAGGAAAAGTTTTGAGAGAGATTCAGGCTTTGACAGCAAATTTGTACAAACTGTATGGAAGGTTCCACTATACAAAAGCTATTTCCTTAGCATTGGAAGATACGAAGCACGCATGGTCTTTGAAAAATTATACTTTAACAGTGGAACTTACTGAGACAAAGATGTTACAGAACTTCTAAGGAAATTATTAAAAACTTACTCTGCACATTTTTCTTTTTTTTTTAACAGAACAATAGTTTTATCTTCAAAATGAGCTAGAAGGCTAAATTATTATAGCATTTGGGAAATCAAAAATGTTTTCTGCTACTGGTTGTTTCAATAGCATTTTGTAACAGTCAATGAGCACTCTGATGCCTGAAAGTAAGTTCTTAATTATGTAAGCACCTTAAATTTGCACAAAACAGTGCTACATCCAAGAGGCAGTCCTCACCCCAGCCCTTCTTTTCCACCTCCACGCTTCTGCCTCCATAGGGCTGGCAGTAGTGTTTGCTCAAACATAAACCAAATTGCTAAGTAATCTGGAAATTAAATGTTTGAACCTGAGTCCATTCTCTGAGTCAGTTCTCTGCATCTCCACCAAAGTGCCTGGGGAATTACAGCTCCAGGCAGGAGCATAACTCATCTAGGAAGCTGCAGTGCAGAAGGGTAGGTGCTTGTAGGGTCTGGAACACACTGGCTATCACAGAATAGGGCAATAGCTTTAAAGAGGAACATCTCAGCAAGTTGGCTAAGAATACAGGGGTGGTGTCAGGTTCTCAGTTGAACTAGTGGTACCTGTCCATTTTAAGATTATTATTATTATGGAAGTATTTGAGTTCTTCTGCATTAAGTTCCACAGCTCTGTGAGAATTTGTGAGCTTTTGTCAAAGAGTGGAGCCAAGCTGGCTGTCAAATTCCTGCAGCACTGCTCAAAGTGGTAAGAGGCCCCTAAGAACAGCACCAGAGTCAACTCCTGCGTGCATCCAAGGGGCTCTGCTTGAACCATAATTTAGCTGGTTGGGCTTACAGGTTGTCCTGCACATGCTGGAGCAGGCTGGAGATGTCTTTGGTCCTTTGCATCCTCCCTGGCTGGGTCAGTGTGCACCCTGGCTGTGTCAGTGAGACTAATATATCAACAACTGCACAGAGCTGTGCTTGCATGAATAATCCTGCCAGAACTGTGCTGGCCTCCCCCAGAGTCTCTGCATCTATGGTACAATTAATCTGTCAACTAAATAAACTGCCTATGGATAACCAAGCACTGGCTGTGCAGTGCAGTAGAAAGTGAACACATTTAGCACTTACTCTGTGATAGTGTAAGGACAATTGGTGATTAACAGGCAGGTCTTGGTGTCACAGAAATTTACAAATATGCTTCATTAACACTGAAGGCAATCATAACTGAAGGGGGTGGAGAAACTGTTTCCCTAAGTTAAGTTGTAGTGGAAATTAGTTAATCAACTGTGTAATAGAGTAGGAGAATTCAAACTAAAGTAGTGTTTATTACAGGCTTGGTCTAGTAACAGATGTAGCTGCAATGTCATCTGCAAGTGCCAAGATCATGTCTACATTTCTGAGGAGGAGACCTGTGCCATAACCCTTGCAATACCTGGTAGCTAAGTAGCTTAGTACACTGGAAAACAGAGCCTGTTTCCTCCTCAGGATGTCAGTGAATGGACTGGGCAGCTGTGTTTTAGGGGGAACAGTAGAGAATAGCTTGTCAGAAATATGAAATCACCAACCATTTTTGGGTCAAACTGGACAATATTTGATTTCTAGAGCAGAATAGTTATTTGCAAAGTGCTGAGTGGGGAGCAGCTAACCAAACAGGGCTGGACCCAAGAGTGCCTGCAGGTGGCTTTGCAGCTAGAATTAAAAAAATATTCTGATGACAAACACATATGAGGGGCTATTTAGGTATGAACAGAAAATTACCTGCTGTGTTTCAAAGAATAATGAGCTGAGTAAGGCAGGGGGTAAATGGTGTTGTCTATTATCTGGATGACATGCTAATAACTGGGAAGATTTCAGATGAATATTTACAAAACCGAGAGGAGGCCTGAAAGAAATTGAAAAGATGTGATTGTAAACCTCACAAAGTATAGTGTGCTAACTTTTGTTGAATTTTTCCTCCTCCCATATACCCAAGCCAGGAAACATAGCATATGGACAGAAAATGAAGGCTTCATATCTTCCAAAAATTAAAATCCGGTACACATAGAATATAAATAGGGCCTGGAAGATTTCTTCAGGCTGAGCTTTAGGGCCATGAGATGAGCTAGATGTTGCATGTTGTGGAAGGATAGAGGGAGGAGTCTGTTAGATTGACAAAGTGTTGTATGCTTTAAAACACACTGTGGGATTTTATTTTTTAAATTATGGTTTGTTAGTTGTTGTTTCTTAAGAATAAGGGTTGCTTCTGATGTTGGATGTCCAAGGTACACCTTAGAATATTCTGCTGCTTAGATAGGTCTGTGGAATAGTCATTCCAAATGTAGCAACCCTGTTTGGTGTTGATATCTGTTCTTAAGAAAAAAAGTGAAATGGCTAAATGGCTGTGGACAGAATGATACTTTTTTTTTTTTTTTTTGGAAGCAAAAAAGAAATTGAATAGTTCAATTTACATTAAAATGACACATTGTCCATGACAATAGTATGCGATTCCTCTCTTCCAGAAGCTCAGCCACAGCTTCAGACACATATAAATCTAGGGCTCAAAATATGCTAGATTCCCTTCCACAATATCAGCAAAAGGTGTGGGAAATTACTAAGAAAGGTGTTCAGACTTGGGATTATTAAATTCCACACAGAAAAAGAGTTTTTCAGCTCACAACAAAATCACAAAGAGTTGGTAAAAATACTTCAAAGATGCATGTTCCCCACCTGGTGACAGTGAAGAGCCTGGATCTTACCAGATCATTTTAAAGACTGTCAGAGAGATATGCTAATCTGGAGTTTCTGTCCCAGCTTCCATTTGTTCAGGAAAAGTGTTCATTGACAAAGAAATGCTTCACTTACTAAATGACCTCTTTATTGCAGTTATAAATACTGTCCTATAAATAGGAAAAGCCCCTGTACCAGGGGCTTTAAGAAAATTACTTTTACATGCTCTGACTAACTTCATCACATAACAAAAGGGAAACTTTATTCTTTCTAATTCAGGAGATTGAATTAACCATGGAAAATTCTGAGGACTAAATGAAATAATACCAATATATCTACAACAAGTATGTAAAACAGGTTTATGGGAAATAAAAATTAAGAAAGAAGGTAATTTAGAGAGCAGATGAAAAAATCAATACATGGAAAAGGCAAGGAGCAGGTTTGGTCAGCCATCAGAAGATGGCACAGTATTAACAAAACAGTATCATGTCACCTGTGACAGAAACCAAATGGCTGAACACTGGTTCCTCAGGAAACGCTCTGCAAAAGTGGCCAAGCAATGGAGACCTGATCTCTCAGTGCCCAGAACCTGAGCTCTGTAACAACAGCCTATGCTATTTACACCCGAAAAATTTTTGGAGTGGTGTTTTATTCTTATAAATTTCATGTCACAGAAATGCCTATGATTTTATTCTGAATTAATTTCAGACATTATCCTAGCAAAATGCAGTAAAGATCCAGCTTTGAATGAGTTACCAAAGCAATTTGGTCAGAGGAAAAGTAGTTGGAGAAACCCACAAGGTGGAAACCCAAATTACTTGTGAGCACCAAGGTTGGCTCTACCACCTCCAGCTCAAAAGACTTATTCAAAATTATTGTTGTACATTCCATTTCCTAAAAACAAAATCAGCCAAGACCACTTGAAAATGGTCAGTGTGCCATTCAAATATATGTTTCACAGCTTTGATTCCACAGCAACACAAAGCAGAGTGGGGGGAATAGAGAAAAGGTTTAGGAAATTTGTGAGTAGACTTCAGTGGTATATTAGGGAAGTGGAGAAGATAAAGATGATAAAAGGCCAGCTGTACTAGATAGCATCTTAGTTACATGGCATAAACCTGGAAGTAAATTGAAATGATCAGTTTCCATTGACTGAATAAAAAAGAAGGTAATAAGAGAAAGAACACAAAAATCTAAATAAAAAGCAGGCAAAACCAATTTCTCTAGGTGAAATTCTAAAAAAGTGAGAACCTTTAATTGTATTTTCTTGCCTTGACCGTACAGCTCTAATTACAGGAAACTTTCAGACTTTCATAGGACCAGCATTATATTTTGATTGGTTTTGTATTGAAATTATTTACAAATTTTAAAAGGAATACTGTTCAGTAGATTTTCCATTTAAATAATGTAATATGTCTCCTAGTTCCATGGATTTACCTATTTCATTTTCTCAGAATAGGGCATTTTAAGCCCATGTGAGATTGAGAAGGTTTCAGCTTCAGCTGTGATTTAAGTTTTTGCAGTAACAAAGGTTATGTTGTTCTTTGCTGTTGTTTTCCACTTTCTTGGCAGTGTTTTGCAGATGAAAAGTACTGTGATGTTCATTATGCCTTTAGCAAGGAGGGCTGGAATTTTTGATTTCACATCCCAGCACATAGCAAAAATGTAACACAAAGCTAGACAGAATACACAGGGCCTCATGCTGTAGCTATGATGGTAGAATCACGGAACTATTTTACTCCAAATTTTTTAAAACCTTTTTTAAATTATCCTTGACACAGATCTTATTCAAGGCCTTTAAGGATACAAGTCAACTGTGGGGTTAAAGCTATGGAAAGCAGCTGTGGCCTCACCTTCCTTGTTGAACTTACTCTATCCAGCATAAAAAGAAATAACTTGCAACTGAAATTATGATCCAGAATCCTCCATTCACAACCTCATGCCTTCTAAAATAAGGGTGTTAAACAATGCATTCTCTCTGTGTAAAAAATTGCACTCCCTCCTTACCAAAAACAAAGGGTCAGTCTGGAGCAGGTAAAAGTTGCATTACACATCTTCGCATTCACCTCAGTGAACCTCAGCTGTTGTCTACAACAATTTTCAGAAAGAAGTGCCTGCCTGTAATACAACAGCAATTGTTCTTTTTCCCCATAGAAATAGTTCCTGGCTCAAGCAGACAGGCTAACATGTGCATTCCTGTCTCAGAAAACATGCTCTCTGCAGTGCTCAGGTAGGCATGAAGCTGAAAACGCTCAGGCATGGATAGAGCAAGTGCAGGCAAATGCAACCTTGACTTACTGGGGAAAAAGAAGTTAATGAAGTTGAGGGGAGTTGAGAGGCATTGTTCACATCTCAGATCAGCTCCTACTATTTTTATTTTTTTAACATTCTCAGCATGTTTCCAGTAAAAGGAGGAAGTTAATTGAGTCATCCCAGCACCAACAGCATTTCCCATGGCCAGAGGAAGGAGTCACAGCATCACTGTTTAACACTGTGCAGCCTGTGACCCCTGCCCCCCAAAAATGTGTGCACACAGGTAAACTGCACAGGCAGAGGCTGGAGTAGCACTGAGTATTGACCTGGATCTTTGCTGAATTGGGCCGCCTCACAAAGGCAGATGAATGACCTTTCTTCTTCTGAAAATTCATGGAAAAGGAAAAGTCATTTCATTCTTCTGAAGATTCATTGGAAGGGAGAGGGGGTAGTCTTCCTTTAATAAGGAGCAGGCAGAGGATGATGGGAGCACCTGGATGGAGGGGAGTAGAATGGCCCAGATGAAAGTAAGGGCAGATTCAGGGACCTCCAGTGCAGTGCCAGTCTGGGGTCTGCTCAGCCTCGAGCAGCAAGCAGTTGTATACATTCTGAGTCTCACAGATCCCTGACCAGTAATGGCTTTTGAGGGGAGAGGGAAGAGGGCTAACCATTGATTTTGGCACTGTCCATGTCCCAAGGTAATAGAGAGGCTGAATTTTTTCATAATTCCATTTTTCTCAATAAACTAAGTCTGTTGAAAGAAATTATGGAAGCACATGCACAGACAGTTTGGGCAGCGTTTCAAATATCTACAGTTTAGAGAGCAAAAAAAAATAAGAAATGACTACTCATGAGCAGAAAAGCCAAGTGTGAGGAAAAAAAAAAGAGATCTGCCAAATGAGCTTGTTCATCAGCAAATTACACAATTGACTGAATGCCATGACAGCCTAGTTCTCTTCAGAGTGACACTTTAGTGTTCATGTTTTTCTTTCAAATATCTACTTTCATATCAAGTTAGTTCAGTATATCAGTCAAAAGAAAATATTTATTTCTGGCAGACCTACAAACACATTTTGATACTTGAAAATCTTGTTGAAATCTCTTTTGAGTCATCTTACATGTATATTACATTACCTCTCTCTCTTTTGCCTCTCTCTTAATACTGAATAATTCTTCTCACAGACTTTGTGTGTCCCTCTGGTTTTCTAAAACAGGAAAAAAATAAATAGATATCTTCTTTTCTTCCCAAGCCCAGAGAGAAAAGTGCTTGTCTCTGTTTATTTGCTTGCCTTTGTACGTATTTATGTGATAAGGGACAAATGTGTGTCTTGTGCATGTGTAAACAAATTATTGAGAGAAAATAAGCTAAGTGTTATCTTTTGTTCTGAAAGCATTTAGAGTAATGTAGATATTCTTATCTTGTGGAGAAGAGGGCATGATAATGTCCATTATCCTCTGCAAGTTTTGTTGCCTGCATACATCAGCCTCTTGTTCTATGGTTTCAGAGGACCATGAATGTTATCGAAGACAGTAGTTAGCACAGGGCATGCATTTTCTCAGAAGGCATGTTTTGAAATCTAAAAATTTGGTCAAATGTCTAATTATATAATGATAATTAATGGAAAGCCAGAACAGAGAAACAAAGCAGCAGTTTAATGGAACAGTGGGGCAAAAAAGCCAGCTATAACCATGCAAACCTGAGGCCAAACTGGAAAGTGTCAGCTCATAGTCAGGGTTGGAGACCATTTCTGCTGGTTCATTTGTGATTGTCTGATCAGTAGGTGAGAGTTTATAGCATCTGTTCTCTTTAGGGAGAGCTAATTTAGAGCTGAGCCTGTAATGGCCTTTTGTTGTGATGAGTGGTTATCATCAAATGAGGTGTTGAAAACCTTTACTGCCATCCAGTTAAGGCAGGTTTCTGAGCCACTGAAAATGGCCCTGGCTGTTCTCCTGTCTTCCAAGACTAATTTTTATAGGCATTGAATTGGACAGAAAAAAAGCCTGCTTCAGTTCTTTCAGACCTTTTCTTCTTTCAAAATCCAGAGATTGTAAGGCCACCCCATGTGAGAGTGTTGATCTCTGAGCTTTTTTCTCAGGGGCAGGGAAGGAAAAAAGAGACAAGCTGTTCAGAAGTATTTGTCAAGCTGTTATTTAGCCAATAGTTTCAGTCATTCTGAATGAGCCTGAAAGGAATCTAGACCACTGTCCTATAGGATATTTCTGATCTGTTTTTTGTCCATCTTAACCCTTTACATAAATGCTCACAGTTATACCAGCTCTGGGCAAAACTGAACAGAGCACAGTGAGAAGTGTCAGCAGAGAGTCTACTTGTCATCAGCTGCTGTAATGCAGAGCTGTGACATTCCAGATGCAAATACACCACCTGCTTTAGGGCTCACAGTCACTTCAGGGGCAATGGGCAGCCTCAGTGCTGCAGCAAGGCAAGAGTTCAGGTGGGACAATCCACCTGATGCTGGTAAGCTCAGTCCTTGTTGCACTGATTTCAGGACTCACCGCCGTGTTCTCCTCTGTTGGGTTTACATGGCAAGATTTTGGTGAGTTGAGGGATAGCTTTAGGGTTGGCTTCTGTGGGAAGACACCAGAAGCTGCCTCCATGTCAGGTACAGCCAGCTTCACCTAGCTCCAAATCAGATACTTTATTGCCAAAAGCTAAGCCCATCAATGATGCTGGTGATGCCACTGTGATAATTTCAGAAAGAGTAAAAAATGCTGTGCAGCATCTGTGAGAGACACAAGTGAGAAAAATGTGAGAGGAACAGCCCTGCAGGCACCCAGATCAGTGAAGAAGGAGGAGGAGGGGGTGTTTCAGGCACCAGAGCAGAAATTCCTCTGCAGCCTGTGATGAAGACTGTGATAAAGCAGCCGTACCCCTTCAGCCCATGGAGGCCCACAGGGGAGCAGAGATCCACCTGCAGCCTGTGGAAAACCCCAAGCCAGAGCAGGCAGAGATGCCCTGAAGGAAGGTGCATCTCATGTAGATCCCATGCAGGAGCAGCCTCCTGGCAGCAGCCATGACTTATGGGGGACCTATGCTGGAATTGTCTGTTCCTGAAGGATGTTAACCTCGTGGAGACAACCCTTACTGGAACAGTTCTTGAAGAACTGCAGCCTGTGGGAGGGACCCCATGCTGGAGCAGGGAAAGAGTGTGAGGAGGAAGGAGTAGCAGAGACAAGGCATTATGAATTGACCACAACCTTTTCCAACCCTCCTGCAATCCTCTGGGTGAGGGAAATGGAAGAGTCGTGAGTCTCTCTGCCCTGTGTTGGCCTATCAACTTTTTCATCATCATCATTTCATCTGTTGAGGAGATGGAGCAAACTTCTTTTTGCAAATGCAACATCCACTAGTGCAGAGATTCTTAAGAGAAAATACACTAAAGCCTTATTATACACAGTGTAAATAAGTATAGTTATAAAAAATATATTGAGCTAAAGCAAAGCTGGAAAGGGCTTAAAATTAAATTTAAAAATAAAATCAAAGGGAACTCATAATTCATTTTAAAATGCCACTCATGAACTGAGAACTGTTTCACATCATCTGCTTTATTTTGAATCTCAGTAGGAAAGTTAGCCTGGAGCAATCAAAAACAGGGTAAAAATTCACAAAAGCTATTAGCCCAATCAGTATTTCAGCAGTCTCCAACTGCTAAACTGTTCATCATTTTGGGGACGGGTGGCAGTGGAGGGAAGGAGTCAAAAGAGAAGAAACAGAAGTGCAAAGGACTATATCTGGAGTACATATCTCATGGTACTTCAGCCCAAGGAGAATGCTGAGAGTCGACCTGCTGTTAAGAGCTGCTGGCTCATTATGTAATCACAGAATTGTAGAAAAAATGCTGTTGTAAATCATCTGGTCCAGTCTGCTCAAAACAGGGCTAACTTTGAAGTCGGGTCACAATGTTCATACCCTTTCCAGACAAATTCCAAATGCATCCAAGGACAAAGATTCCACATTGACTAGACATTTTGGTGGCCCTATGCCAGTTTCCCAACACATCCCTTGCAACAGGAAGTCCAAAATCAAACAGTACACCAGAGGAGCTTTTACACAGTTGGCCAATGTTGGTCCACAATAATGTTGCTCATCCTGATGGCTAAACTCCTGGTGACAAAGCACTATATATGTTTAAGAAGAACATACTGTCCAGTTTGCGCTGCCAGATATGCAGGCTCTTCTCTGCAAAGACCCCTTTTACCTGTAGAGAACACAACAAGAAAGACACAGCAGTCTTTTCCTTGTCCTTTGACACTCAGTCACATACATAATCACCAGTGGGCTCTCATTTCCTTAATGCTCCTTCTTCTGACAAAGTTCTGATAGAGCAATATAGGGGGAGTTTGGTACCACATTCCCATTGCCTGTTATAATGTCCCATTCCAGTATTGTTGGGTTGTTGTTTTCAGGACATTCCATGCCACAGAGGACAGTGTGAATGTGTCCTAAAGAAGCATGTCCCATTTCACATGGTAAGCACATGGTAGCCCCCTGGTAGAGGCTTGAATAACACTCTGTCCCCTCAAACTTCATACAAATTTTTGGTGAAAATGCTGCCTGGATTTGCTAGACTGAAGATGCATTAACCATGTATCCAAAGGATACACAAACCAATCCAACCTGTAGCCTCACTTTCTGCAGAGTTCTGCTTTGCAAACCCTGCTGGCCCCAGAGGTCATCAAGATATTCCTTACACCAAAATAGGTGGCACATCTGCATTCCTACTGGATATGACAAGAAACTATTAAGGTGCTCCAGAAGCCTCATTTGGTGTCTTTCAGCTCACATCATGGTTTTTAACTTCTCAGGGGCTGGTCCTGAGTCCTTTTCATCAAATGAGTAGCAGTTACAGAGATTAGCAGCTCAGATCGTGAAATAAATTCCATCACATTATATTTTCAGCCCAGAATAATTGTTCCAAAAGATTAAGAATGGGTATTGGTTTTTACTATGACATTGTTTACTGGAAGAAATCATTTGAGCTGAGCACTAATGAACATACAGGCTGCTCTTCTAAGTGAAGTGGTTCTTTACACTTTATTTTAAATGTAATTTTGGCAAGAAGAGGAATAAAAAGAGAGTATTTAAATGTCTGACAAATATAATTTTCTGTTGACTTTGCTAACACCAACTTGCAGAAACATTATTATTATTCCTGCTTCAGAAATATTCAGCCCTGGATTTAGCTGTTTTGTGTGGGTTGTAGTTGTTTGTTCAGGCTAATGGAGATTAGAGACTTGTGAAATGCTCAGTAAGATACCTCACAGTAGAGAGTTTCCAGTCTGGTGTGTTAAATAGGTCTGACCAGTTTCTCTATATTATTTAGCACATATTAATATAAAACATGAGCATGAACTGATTTACAGGTTATCCTTTAGGGCAGAATCATAAAAATGTATAGGCATATGAAATCAAAAGGAAGGGAGAAGAGACTGTATATCTTAATAAACTAAGTGAATGAAATATTGAAAGATGTATTCCATTGCTTAAGACAGAGTAATAATAAAAATTGCAATAAAAAAGAATTAGAATATTTTTAGACTATAAATGACCTGTCAACCTCATCTGTAAACTAAAAACAAAGTCAAAAGTATAATTTCAAACACCAAAAAACAAAGATGTTATTTATTAAACTCCTTAAAATTCTGGCCAAATGTGATTAAATACTCTTCCACATGAGCAAGTACCCATGTATTGATAGGTAAGCACAGTCAAACAAAGAGAAAAAAAGAGCAAGTAAAATGTTCTGTGCATATAAAGGGAAAAGACAGGTTTTATTTCTCTGAGTATTTACTATCTACTGAGAAGAAATGCTTTTGATTTTGACATTTGGAAAGGGAGTATGAGGAGCTTCTAAAGAACACCATCATTAGTCTCTGAGCATCTTCATTGTTTCTGAGAACATAAGTGTATGGGCTGAAATTCATCTCTTCTGCTCTTTAGCACTCCATAGTTAAAGCACTTGACTTTACCTGGAGTTTCAGATGATGATGGGAAAGATCTTACCCTGAAGTCTTTGGAAATAGTTCATTATGCATTAAGATTTGAGGGCTCTCTGATTGAGATTGCTCCAATAGCTTTCTGGAGGAAGTTGAGACAAATCCAGGAGAAGGACTATGCAACCATAAATTATGTGTCCCACCATTCTTACTACAGAAAGGATATTCCTATCACAAACAACATTTTCAAAATTCAGATAAGTAACAGTGTATAACTTAACTTCTATTTTGGTGTCATCTCCTGCCTCTATAAGTTCTGCTAAGGCTTTTGGAGCATAGACACTGCCTTCATATCCATCTAGAAATACACATTACTAGCACTGCACTGGTAGTGAATCCTCATCATCAACAGGGAGCTGGTTTGCCATAGTTCTGAAAGACTACCAATAACAGAGGTTAGTTTTCAGACTTAAGTTCACTATTCATTTTTTTTCTGTGGTACTGTCCATTGATTCCAGTGAGGATTCATTGGTGTACATGAGGTTAGAATTCAGTCTATGGTGTTCACAAAGTGATGTGCCACAGCAAAACTTTTTGTTTCACCACCTTGAAATATGTCTTCATTAAAGACCTCTATTTTGGTTCCCAGTCAAAGTGATTACAAAACTCTACTTAATAAATGACATGTTTTGTATTAGAAGTCAAAGGAAACTAGGTCTCTGGCGCTTAAAAAACACTCATTGCACAAACCTGTAATTGTTGGTCATTAAGAAATTATTCTTCCAGTAAAGTTCAACTCAAAAGTAGTTTCATATAATATTTAAAAGATTACAACACTTCATTTTTTTTACATTTAAATCCTGAAAACTCATGTGCAGATTGTTTTTGAAGAAAACAGGTTGTTATCAGTACTTTTAGCCCTAATCCACCTCCTGTCAATTTGAAAGAGTATTATGGGGTCTAATCCTGCTCCTACTAATTCAATGAATAAGCTCAGAGAGAACTTGCAAGGACAAACACATTGCCTTTATATTGACTTCAGCAGGGAAAATATCCCTCTCTTTCTCCTTAAGGTCCTCTTGCCCTCCTCATGTACTGCAGATAAGATCTGGAATGGGGGTTTAGGGCATTATTTATAGAAAATGAGCAAAAAAGACTATGTTAGACTTCCATGACTGCTACCCTGAGACCTTGACAGACTCAGGTACCAAAAATAGCTAGCATCCATGACTCTGTAACAATAGGATTTTTACTCCTACAAAGCAAAACTGTTTGCCTGCACAAGAAAGAGAGAAATATTTTAATGAAGTCTCCTCTGCTAAGTGTTCTTTTTTTATGGTGCCACTCGGCCTTTGGCAAGAGCTACCCTGTAGCCCTAATGCACTTCTTGCATAACAGCTCAGCTTAGTAGAAAGGGCTAGATATAATGCAGTACATGACCTCCACAAATGCACCCCTTTTATGGGAACAGAATAAAATAAGTATCAATGTAATTACATCTGACATGTCCAAAAGATTTTTGGAAGAACAACAGCATTTATTACACTTGTTGGTTTACGTCACATTCTGATTTATTTTTCAAGTAATATGTTATATAGGTTTATAAACCACTTAAGGTGGAGGGGTTTTTTAAAGGATTAAGTAAATCTGCTCAATCCCTTATCTACAAGCTAAAATGCATCAATTACTTGGACTGTCACAAAGTTTTGATTGTCTTTAGTGTTTCTCCAGCACTATTTAAGGCTTACTCTTCTTATTACAGCAAACATTTGTACTAACAGGAATTTGGCTCCACTATGTCATAACTATACTTTGATGAACTCTGTGTTTCAGGAAATCTATCCCCACTGCCTGCTTTTGCTTAATTGCTCATTTTTCATAGTTGCATAATTATTATGTCAGAAGGATAGAACGGATGCAGATGAGTTGAGTCACTGTTTTATAGTCACCAGCAACCACATCCTAAAATCTGGTCCATATTGTCCACTGAGGTTCACAGGCTATCCTTTACTTGGAGCAGAAGCAGTGCCCCTCTCCCTGTGGGATACCAGCAGCAGTGAGTAGAAATATGCAGGAGGTAGGAGCCACTGGTTGCATGTCTCTTCTGCCCACCCTGTGAGCTGGTAGATGAAATCCAGTCCTGGTCTGGGGTCTATGCCAGACAACATTGAGCTGAAGCTGATAAATCTATTTAAAAGGTGGCCAACACATCCATGGGGTTCCCTCACCTAACCTTCACAGCACTTAATCACTGAGCAGGAGGACCACATGCATGGCTGTTCTCAGAGACACGAGTACAGTCCCTGAGGAATAGGAACCTTGCCCCCAGACACCTCTTTCTTCTTCTCCCTCAGGCTCCTTGTTCTTATCTGGGAGGTTATTCTGTGAGGTTATTCTGATGAGGTTATTCTCTGTGAGGTTATTCTGATGGTACACATATGGTGACACGTATATTTCTATGAACATAGGATCCCAAAGCCTTTAAGCCATGATCCGACAAACTAAAATTTGAGTTCCACTGGCTGGACAGTGGTTCTTATGACTGGGACGATCAGAGATTAGCAGACAGATGGAACCTTTTTAGACTGGAGAAGGGAGGGGGGAAACAAAAGTGGCATAATATAAAATCAGAGGGAAAAATACTGCTCAGCTGTGTTCTGAATTATCGGCACAGATGGAAATTGCTGCATTACTCCCTAAGAAGCTTCTATTAATTTTGTATTTTATTTTCTTTCCTGTGAGAGTTGACCTCATGTAGACTTTTCCCCCACCCCTTCCAACACTTTCTGAAAAGGAATAGGCCAGTGACATATCTGTTTATTAAAGACATAATGTTGATAATAGAACACAGAGATTTTCTAGCTCCTAAGGCAGATGCATTTGGTGGTTAATGCTGATGAGCACATTAAGGAAGGAAAGGCCTGGAGAGAGAGAGCTTGAATTGCTATCTGACTTATGAGCCTGTAATAGCACAGTTTTGAGTAAAAAGAAATGTAACATCTCTTAATATTTATAACCAAAATTTGTCCTACTTTGGAAGCAATGAAATGCAGTTTAGTGGCTTTTTAGCTGTTTAAGACCCAGAACTGATCTGTCCTCTCCAACACAAGTAACTCTGAGATCTCACATCCTAAAGTTTACCAGCAGGGTGAAAGATTATTTAAATGCACCAGAGAATATAACAGGATTCATAATAAAAGGACCATGTGATTAGTCAGTCTCAGATTCTTGAAATAATTACACTCTTTCTATAGGAAGTATTATTAGTTCAGTTTTTCTAGTGCTAGAAGAAATCCTAAGTATGGAAGTTAAAAGAACGAGATTGCTGTGCATCTTGGCAGTGGTCGTGGTAGTGGAGCAGATTCATGTTCTTCCCATAAAAAGAATCCTTGCAACTCACGAGGGGTGAAAGACAGCATCAAGGAGAACCTCTGGTCTGGTACCAGGTGGAGTTAAGCAGGGTACAAGAGACCAGTACAGCTGTGAGAGCATAGCATATTCTGTAAAGACAGGGGAGGTCTATTGTAGAAGACAAAAATTATTATGAATCACGCGAATTACCTCTTTAAGTAATATGTCTTTTATTATCACAAGAAACAGAAACACTAATACCATTGGTGAGGTCTCCTCTGCAATCAGATATAGATTGTGAGCCAGATCACAAGCATCAGAGAGCTGAAAGTGGATACTCAAAGAAGCCCTCTGGCGTAGGTGAAACTGTAGTTGCAAGTAATGAGGTTAGAATACAGCATTAATCAATCATTGGAAACTATTCTGCACTTTGAAAATGCTTCTTTTGAAGACGCTACTCTTAAAGAAAATTCAACAGCTATGATTTTTACTGTGTTGAATCTCTGGGCTGTAAGTTGGTTGTTGGTTGTCCTTGCAATCATGAGACACCAACTACCATTTCCTGCAGGAGAACAGAAGTCACTTCTGGAGATTGGCGTGTGCAACACAGTACAACATCTGTAGGGGGATGAAGCCATACCTGTCACCCCTCTGCCCCTGTACCATGTAAGAGCTCAAGGCCAACAGGTCATTTCTTCACTCATTCCCTGGACACACAAATTCTGTACAGAGGTGAAAATCAGTGGAAACCCAGGGGACAGTTGTCAGGCAGTTCATGGAGAAGCAGTGCTTTGAGGTGAGTAATCTGTTTGCATCAGGAGTGCAGCATTAGCACTCTTCTCCCAGGATTCCTGCTCAAGCACCAAAGCTGTGCAGTTATAATGTGGGCACAAATAAGAAAGTACCTAAAATAACAAAGTCAAGGAGAAAAGGAAGGAGAACAGTGCTCAACCCACTGAAAACAACAAACCTGACAGCAGAAAACTACAGAAGACCTGCTATATAAAGGTCTATAGAAAGTGATTTATACTGGGTGAGAAACAAAACTAATTGAAAATGCATGAAAAGGAGAGGGTTTGGCATTCCTCATTAAACCATGCCTGTTGTTGTAGAGATAAAAGAAACAGTTTGAACCAAAAGGTTGAGTAGAAATTTAAAATCCAAGGACAAAATTTTCAGTGAATGGCACAGGCAAAATTAAGCATGAGAACTGCCGGATATTGGCTAGAGTTCCCAATGGATTTTGACATACAGAAAGATAAATACATCAAATATAGTTATGCTTGGAGACAGGTAGAAACTGATAGGTTATTCTTTGATGCTGCTGTGGATGTTGAGGTCAGGCTGGAGAGTGTGGCTCAGGAAACAACTTTCAGCTGTGGCAAGAGTGCTGGTCAGGAAGAACTTTACTTGCTTGTTGTTGCTTACATCTAGGGGTCCAAAACTACAGCCTGCAGGGCCAAGATAAATGATCTGCAATATATTGCTTTTATAGTGCTCTCAATTGACCATGTAATTCTAAAGGTTCACAGCAGTTCAGAGCAAGCTGGTGCATAATTCAAAATGCCCAGGAATCACTGATTTGGGTAATTCACTGCAGAGGGTGGATAAGCAGAAGGAACCCCTATTTGCAGCACAGGAATCTCTAGTGAAAAAGTAACTTTTGTAGTGCTTTCAGGCCTATGTCTGACACACCACAAGATTTTCTGAGCATGACACACAAGCTTTGGAAAGGCAAAGAATCACAGTGGAGGCATAATATTAATGATTCAGAAAGTCTTGTGTCACAACCCCAAGCGCTGCAGTATCTAATTACTAGGCACAGCGTTTGCGCACAGGCTGTGCCAAATAATGACAAGAGAATTAGACACCTAAAAATGGAGTTTGCCCTCTGGGGAAGGTCAGTGTAAGCCAATTGGTTGGAAAAAAAGGCAAAGTAGTACTGTGAGACTGAATTCTTAGTCCCTCACAGAATCCAGATCCATGCTACAAGGAGTGCTGCACTCTGTAGAGAAATATACTGAGCCATGATCTTAAGCAAAACAGGATTGTCTTTCAAAACCTGAGGAAGGGAGAGGATAGAACAAGGCTTTCCTTCCAAAAGCTGGGGGAGAAGTGCAGGTGCTCCTTCTGAGTTCCACCCTTGGTGTTCAGTGCTGTCAAACCATCTGTTGGATAACTGGGATCAAAACATTTTCATACACGAGGGATTTGACCCCTCATGGAAGCTCCAGCCTCTAAAGACATTACTCACTCCTGACAGGTAGTGTTTTCTTCATGTTGAAATTCAAAAATGAAAATTAATTGGAAAAAATTACAAGACTTCTTGTAGCTGTGGTTTGATTATCCAATTAAACCAGGCTTAGAGTGTTGAATGTTTATAAGCATTTTATAAAAATACAGGCTGCACAGGAAGAGATTGAGAAAATCCCTTTCTAGCATTCCCTATTGCATGATTTCTTGGCAACACATGTAGGGAAAATGCATTTGCATCACTCTGGGAAAAGAAGTCTCATGCGACCTTCAAAAATCCTTCTGTTTACCATTGGCATCTGACAAATTTTCTACAAAGCTTCAGACTTTCTAATGAATACTGAAACTTGACAGAGTTTTCATTTTAAAAATGTAATGAAGTTATATTTAGGCGTCCAGAAGTTTAATTTCCGAGCAATTCATGAGAAAATTCAAGGTTTATCAGCAATCTCTAAAAAGATTGAAAATTTTGAAATTTTGAAAACAAAGTTTTTAAATGTTGTATACAAGAGAGAGGGAAACATTTCTTTAAAATTAAAAAAAAATAATTTTAAAAGCCCATGTGGAAAATTTATTTATTTTCTACTTGCGAAAAGAATAGTAGTGGTCTGCATTATAAAGCTTTATGCCTGAATGACTGAGAGGATTGGTAGTGAAATACAGAACCTCTCAGTCATGGGACATGAATTCAAATAGGAATGGGGTTAGTAGTGACAGAAAGTCATTACTCTGTCATTGCAGTGTGCTAATGTTCAGAGATTCATTGGTGGCTTGAGTCCAATTACGAGCACACAAGAGGTCACATTACAAAATGCACTAGCAAAACTGGCAGAGGCAGACCCATTTCTACTCTTTGTAACATGCTGCTACATTGCCATATCCAAAGATATCCATTCAAATTTGTGTCAAGACTCAGAGCCAGCGTGGTTAAGCAGTCAAGCTCCATGCTGCACAATTTGATGAAGAGAAGACATCTGAAACAATTGATTCAATAATTCAATTTGTAATTGTAATAGTTGCAAATTTCCCTATTTAACTTACATAAACCACGCAGCACCAAGCTTTTACAGCCTGAAGAGGCTGGGAGGGTGAGAGTTAAGCTGTCCCTGGGCAGAGCAGCTCATACAGGCTCTTGGTTTCTTTGCAAGAAAGGGGACATAACTAACCTCAGCTGAAGGTGATTACTCTGCCAGGCTACAGCATCACCTCCTTCTTTCAAGGTTTGGAGTGATTTAGCACTGATGGAAAGCTGAATTGTGCAGAGCCTTGAGTGAACTCAGAAGAGACTTTTGTTTTGCTAGACTAGAAGTGCATGAGTAGTTTTGATTCTCCTTGACTTAGCTGAGCAAGTTCAGAAATCTCTAAAAAATGAACAAGAGCAAAAAAGTTTATTAGACCAAGAGAAAAAATAGTAAATGGTCCATTGCAGCTGATATGTTTTTTCAACTATATTCTAAATAGGAGGGCATGAAAAATGCCATGAAAAAAAAGGAGCTGAATTTCTGGTGCAAAATAACAGTAGATATTCTCAGAAAAATTACTCTCCTGACTGCTAGCTAGAAAGGGACACTAAGATACTGGACTGTGATAAATCTTTTAATGCGCAAAATATTTATAATGGAATTATTATTACTTTACAGGGAAAGGTCTTAGTTTTACCTAAGTGTGTATATGTAGTATTAAATATATAGTGTATAATATATAATCATGTATCATTTATCATATGTGTTTGTGTGTGTGTGCGTATAAAAATATATGAGTACTTTTTACCCTTGGTTGAACAGATTTCAAGTAGGCATTAGAGAAAAAATAAAAAAATAAGTGAAGTATTCAATATTTGGCAGAGATCCCTAGAGACTTAGGCCAGTAGCTGTGTCATACTGACAAAAGCTATTTCATGTTTTTCAGCTCTGTCTGAAGGAATATAAAAATAATACAGATCCACTGGTGGTTGTGTTGGCAAGCAAAAAATTAGCTTGGCCTAATTGGCCAGTGCTGAATGTGACACAAAAGCCTATTTTCAAGGGAGGTGAAAATATGTGAAGCAAAACAAGTAATAAATAGAAAGTTGAGAGGATGATTATTTTTAAAGAGAAGGCAAAAATTCTATTTATTATTTCCAAACCATTTTTAATAGTTCTTCTATCAGTATTTTAACATACCAAACTTCTGTTGTCTAATGGAAGTAAATATATGGAAGAAGAACCAGGATGTTTTACAGTGGGAAGGTGTGCCACTGAGCAAAAGCAAACCTGCATTGCAGTCTGGGAACTTTACAGAATCACAGAATCACCGAGGTTGGAAGAGACTTTCAAGACCATCTAGTCTAACCATCCACCTGGCACCACTGTAACCACCCCTGAACCCTATCCCCAAATGCCACACCCAGACACTTCTTGAACACTTCCAGAGATAGTCACGCTGCCACCTCCCTGGGCAACTTATTCCAATGCCTGACACCACTCTTTTCAGTGATTTTTTTCAGCCAGTTGTAACCACCAAGTGCAAGTCCTTTCCTGTTGTGTGACTTTCCAGCCCCTCTGCCCCCATCCTGTAGCTCTGCATGGGGTTTTTGTGACCAAAGTTCAGAGCCATGCACTTGGCCTTGTTGAACCACACTCCTTGCACACACTCCTTTCACCAAATGCCCCAGTGCCCTGAAGTCCATTGTGATAGCTCCAGGGCTAATTTCTTCAATCTCATCCCTACGGACCTGACAACGAATAGAGGGTAATAGTCAGAGGGTTGTAACAGATCAGGAATTTTCCTAGTAATATCCCTTACCTGGGCCCCAAGGAGGCAGCAAACTTCCCTGTGGGATGGGGGAAAAAGCAAAAGGAATTGCAAATTTGCTGGGAATCATCCCTACCTAGATTTGATCTGCCCATTAGAGTGCTGAGCAGCATGAAGGCCAGCAGTGGCTAAAACCTCTTGTCAGTCAGTTTTATCTGAACATGGGAGCAGCTGGATTTGATTCCCAAGTGCAATCAGCTCACAGATCTCAGTGCTGTGCCCAGTAGCTGTCACAAAGAGTCATGGCTGTCCTTGCAAACTTTCACGGTGCTTTTTAGTGTTAATGTGATTTGTACTTGGAGTAGTTTTACCTGGTGGCTAATATATACTCCAGAGAAATTTAGGATTGGATTGGCAGATCAATGCTTTGTTTTGAATTTGCTGCTATTTAGCACAAGTATTGAAACGAAAAGGAAAAATGTAGGAGAAATGAATTACATAAAATTTTCAGCAATATATCTGGGATGAGCACTGGGCCCAGAATATACCTAATCACACAACTAATAGGAAAACTCTCTCTCTGCTGGAACAAGGTGGCACATCAAAACAGACCCCTGGGCTTCAGAAAGTGTGTTTAAATCTGCACCAAAATCTGTGCTTCACAGCTCAATCCTAAATTTTACCAAGTAGTATGTTCCTAGAAGGACTCAGAATTGTGTTGGGTTGTCATCTTCCATGTGCTCATGAGGTGTCTGGGGGAACAGAGAGTGCCCATGAACCAAGGGCGGGTGAGGGAGATTAGATGGGTGGTAATTATCAGTTGCCTTGGAATTGTTTCCCAGGGAGAATGTGTCAAACTCTAGTCTGTCCTGCTGGGAATCAGTGGAGCCTGAACTGGGCTCTCTTTACAGCAGCCCTTGGTGTGGTCAGTGCATTTCACACTGCTCCTGTTTACCACCAGTACTGCAGGGTCTTTATTCAGTCATTGCTGGGCACCATGGACAGAGCCTCATTTGATGGCATTGTCCATCTTTTACCTCTAATCTTTGAAGTGAAGAATGGCTAGAGATGGTGCTACTTTTGAAGGTGAGGCTTTTCATAGCCAGATGTTCATGTTGCTTCCAGTTAATGTCTCAGACAGGAACTGTTGGAAATTCTTTATACTCTAGTTTATTTGTATCAATTTATTTAAAACTATGAATCTTTGGGATTGTTGTGCATTCATCCTGGTTCATATTTTTTTCATTTTTCCATGAGATATAAAACACTTTCTTTTAACATTATATTGCTTTTTAATCCAGTTCTCCCAAAGAAAAGATTTTCTGAAAGAACAAATAGAGAAGAAAAAAACACCCAAAGAAACCCAAAAGTAAAAATTCATATCCATAGAACAAATGAAGATACATTCCTTTTAACCTAAATGTCGGTACAAATCTAGGGGTGAATTTTCTTTGTCTGGTTAGCACAGATGCGGGCTGAGCTATGCCATTACAATGATTATTTTGTACAAATTACGTGATGACAGTCATCAAAACACCCATGCTGTGCCAGAAGCTCCTTTTCCTCTCTCAGTGGTAGATATCTGGGAAGCAAGGAAAATTTTATCAGCTCCCACCAATAAAGATTTGGACAGAGCAATAACGAGGGTGGGAAATCACACATTAACATTGTGAAAAAGAATGGCTCACTGTCAAGCCAAGCTAGGACCAGAAATACAAGCTATCCTGAACTGATCTGTACCTCTTTTTAGAAAACTGTGTGCAGTTCTGGCCTTATTTTCCTGAAAACAGTGTTAAAAAATAGAGGAGATCCAAAAAAGGGCAAAAATTATGATGATCAAATGTAGGGAGCAGATTCTGTATGAACACAGTAGGGCTTGCCAGCCTAGGAAAGACATAAGGTAAGCAGGTATGAAAACACAAGAGGCAGGAGGAGGGTGGCTGGAGAATATCACCAGATACTTTTTTGAATACAAGAACCTGGCTGGGGGCATCACACAGAACAAGGAACTGCAGCCAGAAGAGTCAAAAGGACACTCACCGAGGAACTGCCAGCGCTATGAATGCCAGAAATGTGCACAGATTCAAGGGTCAAAATAAAGCCCATGGAAGTGCAATCCTCTGAGAATCACTAAAAACAATTTTAAAAAATTATATTTGGTACTTCTTCAGTTATTTGTAAGTGGTTGAAGGATGGAAGATCATTCAATGGTATTATAATTTATATTTAGCCAATTCTTTTTCCCTATGTGTTTGCTTCAGGTTTAATTTTGGAGACTGCATATTAGTCTAGGTGAAGTTTCATTCTAAACTATTATTGGCATTTTTTTGTTCATTTATAAGCTATGAAAGAGCTGCTCAGTTCATCCTATATATGTGTTTGTGTGTGGGTTCATGTTCTGACAAAAGAACTGTTAGAAAATTAGGTCCTAACTAAGTAATAGAAGTCATTGATTTTTAAGAGCAAAGACCCTGAAACATTTTCTCTATGTGAAGGAAGCCAGAATTACAGCAGAAAAGATCAAATTGGCTTTTTTTGCAATCTGCCTCTTAGTTACTTTTGACTTCACATATGATAAAATAAAAAAAAAAAATTATGTCTGCATCAGGCCCCAGAAAATACATGACTGAGTGGCACCAGAAAAGTATATTCTTCCTTTGTACTATCTTATGAAATAATATCTAGCCAAGCATTTGTTCCCCACTCATCACCATGGTATCTTAAAGACTTAGAATTCTAAAGTAATACAACAAAGTAATAAATTAATTCAATATTAGTCCGATATTGTATTCTTAGGAGTAAAGATCATTTTAAGAAATTAAGTCATTTTTACTTATGTCTGACTGATTCTTTCAAACCTGGCTCATTCCACATTCATATAGAATAGAGTTTTAAAAACAGAATTAGCTCCCACATTGTAACTGTACAGGCTGAATCCTTAAGGCAACACAGTGGAAATGCTTATTTAGAAATTCCACTTAAAATTATTACCAGTAGCAATTTATATTATCTGTTGTTGGATGTAATGTTGAAATAAATGGCTAATTAGTGTCAACTCACCAGCATTTAGTTACCAAGCAGCTTGAAGGCTCTAGGGAACAGCTTTATAACAATCTACAGCATTCTCTTTAGACAAGGACCCCATTTAGCAAATGTAAAATGTAATTTGACATGTCTGTAGTATTGCTTTATGCATAGAACTTCTTTTTGTACTCTTAGAATGGTGAGCTTCTGTATTTTTACTGATGGTGGTTTTTTTAAGTGATCTCAAAGTTAAAGTGGTTAACTGATATTTGCTCCCTTGTAACATACATGCTTAGTCCCAGAACTTATCTACTGGTTCTGAAGGGAGCTGATGGAGGTTGGTTTATTCACATGCCCATGAGAGCACACAGGCAGGGCTTAACGAGTCACTCATCCTTTGCTGAGTGTGTGGCAGTCTAGCTGATTAATTTTATTGCTGACATACATCCTCCATCCACTAAACTAAGCAAAAAATCCCAGCAAATAACATGGCAGATCTCCCGGGAGAGCATCTCCATCACAAAAACCACTGCAGGAAGACTCAATTCTGAGTTACTCGATAATGGTACACGATGTCTACATCACTTCAAACAAATATGGGGTTTGGAAGCACAAGCTTCCTCTGCAGAGACCTTCTGCAGTCACTGTCACAGTGTCAGTGTCCCCTTCAGGCAGGAGGCAGGGCCACACAGGCTGAGAGCACCTGCACTTGCCACAGAATCCTGGTTCTCTGTGAAGGGTTGTGAAAAGCTCCTTTTGCCTGCAAACTTTAAAGAAGTCAGATTTTCACCTGTGCTTGTGGGTGATGGCCAGTGTGTTGTGAGAACCAGCATGATTCAGGAAACACTTGAAAGGCAGATTGCAAATTTTACATCAAGAACAGTTTTAGTGCTATGTTGCTTTTCTTATCCTTATGAAGTGTTGGATCCATTCATAAACATGCTCTTTTTCCTAAAAACAAACATGTTTATTTTTGCTTCTGAAGTCTGGGGAAAAAAACAAACAGAAATGCCATCTCAGTAGTAAGTGAGTCAGCTGAGCTGTACCTCTGATAGCTTAAAAATCCCCCATGCAGGATGGATCAGACATCATATTTCTGTGATGATTTGCTCAGGAACAGGTAGGATATTAAGTTTTCCTATCCAGTGAGGGAAAGATGGCAGCAAAAGATATCTTTTACCTCTTTGAATTTAATATTTTATGGTAAAGGAAAACAGAAGGAATGTGGTTATCTGAAACTTGGTCTGGATTGCAAGAAGCTGGGAGTGTTTCCTTGGGCAAGCCTTTTAACTTTTCCATGCAAAAACTCCTGTGGTTTGACCTCTAAGTACTAAAGTCCACCTGTGCAAGTCCATTTAAGTGAAAACCCTGGTGCACATACAAACAAAACAAAAAAACCACAGCCCCCTCCCCCTCAAATTCCCTGACTTTTATTAGAAATTCTGTATTTCAGGAACTGCTAACCCAGCCAGGTGCAGGGGCACTATTTTAATTCTCTTGCACTGCAGGCTGGAAAACACAGGGAGTACTTCCACTTCAGAGAAGCAGATGTGGTTTTCATCATTCATGAATGATCATACTGGGCAACACTTGAAGGAACATTTGTGGACCCAGAGGAGACCATGTCCATCATGACTAGGCAGAAGAGAGAGATATTGCAGCAGAGGCCCCTGCAGAGCAGTAAAAGCATCCAGGAAGATTATTTGCAATTCCATGCAGAATCTTCCTAGGCTGGAATAAAATTTGAAGTAATCTGTGTAACGTCATTCTGCACTTCACACAACCAGGAACATTTTGTATTATTAGAAATTGCTTTTCCAAAATCATTAGGCTATTTTCAGACCTTGTCAAAACCAGGACAGTAAGTCAGATTCACCATGATTATTGTTTGGTAGTGTCAGAGAGGATGGGAATTGCTTTCCCTGCCGGCTCTCCCATACTGGGATGTAAACGTGTGCCCAAGTGGGTGGCTGGCAGCCTAAACTCATGGGCCAATGAGCAGCTGTATAATCATCTCTGAGAGTCTCACCACAGCAGCCTCTGGGGCTTTTCCTGGAGGAGAGGAAAGAGCCATTAGCTGAGACAGGAGACAAGAGAGCAGATGCATCCTCCTCATGCCACCCCTGGAGGAGGGAGGGCACTGTTCGCTTAATCACCTCCTGTGCACAAATCTAGATCTCTGCCTGGGTGACCCACCAGATCTACTGGGAAATGTCATTTGTCCCCCACACATGAAAAAATATGAGCTGTTCTGGCTTTTGCGAAGATTGTTTCGTTTCCATGGATCTCGTACTATTTCCATTGTTCTTTGGTCATAAATTCCTTTTCTTTTAAAATAAGTACCAAGTTAATTTTAATGTCTTTGTATCTATTTTACAACTCTATTATTTTCTGACATGTTTTACATGTTTGAAAACAAAAAAAAATATTACTAGCCTACCTTTTCAGCAAATAATATGGGAGCAGACAACAGATCTCAATCAATGTAATAATTATTTAAAGAATGTAAATTAATTCGAGAGAGGTGGAAGAGGGCATATATATCTGAAACACACATTTTAAATTGTTTCTGCATTTGCATTTGGTTTTAATGGCGTTTACGCCCTCTAGTGTCAGAAAACCCTCTCGTAGTGAGGGTTTTTTAACCTTCACTGTGTCCGTCAGTTTCAGCCTTGAGTATTTGGGCTTTGCAAAAACGCAAATGCTGGATTTATTCTTCCTACATACGTTCTCCAATTTTACAGATTTGGTACAGAGGTCCTTTGGGGATGTTTTGACCCAAATTGAACTATTTCAAATATTAATTTCTCATGTAACACACAAAAATATGCTAAATTACAATTTCTGTCATTATTTATTTTGACATCCACAATACACTTATTTTTCGCTGGAAAAAAATTTACTCCTGTGTTCAAACAAACAAACAGGAGTTAAATAAGCATCATTGTTCCTCTCACTTGTTAGGATTATTAAAGAAAATACATTCTCTCTCACATCAAGGAAAAAATTTCCAAAAAGTATGATTCATTTCAGTTATAATTTGGACCTTTGACTTATGAAATATTTCATCTTCCAGCCATCAAAAACTGGGTTTCATTAGATTCAGGAAAAAGATGAATAGGTGATGATGCCACGAATAGTCTGTGTTATCTGAGATTTCTTGAATTATGGGTATGCAACACCAGGTATGTTCCACTCATCAGTTAGAAAAGCAGTAGTGTGCTGTCAGGTGGAGCTCCATGGGTAAGATCTGACATGGCAATGCTGAGATTACTGGCTGGGCAGTAGTAACCCCAAACACATTTGTGTTTCCCAAGCTCCTGCCAGAGCTCCATCTCCTGTGTATGACTCAAGCTGCATTGCGCTCCCCCAGTCTGTCATGCAAAGTGCCATCACACCCATGTTACTCACATCAACACTCTGGAAGATACAGTATTTGCAAAATGAAGGAATCCCCTGGCTTGCTGTCGGTCTTGCAATATGGAAGAGTCAAAGGAGTCAAATATGCAAAAGTGGTCCATCACCTGATGAATACAAACAACCCAGACAAACATACATGCCTCTAAATCCATCCATCCAATCTATCCATCCTTTCATCCATCCATCCATCTATCCATCCATCCGTCACTCCATTCATCTCTGTACAATGTCACTTAGTGAAGAGGATCTCTAAAGCAAATTCTAAATTCTGCAGGCTCTATTTGTGGCATCATCACCTATTCATCTTATTCCTGAATCTAATGAAAGTCATGGACTGCAAGCAATAGCCTGTCTGGCCTGTCTGGACTGCATCCAGTGAAACCCAAGCATGAGTTTGATCATGTTGTTTCTGACTTGAGATTTGATAAAATTTGATTGACACACCTGGTTTGTCATAGTCTTTTTTCTTTTTTTTTTCTTTTGGCAACTGAAGTAGAATGAACCTGATTGATATCAGGGATCAGTATGAAGCCTCTTTTTCTTCATTCATCCAGAACATAAAATATTGGGATGACACTTCTGACATTACAAAATTAGATTGTCAGTACAAATCACAAACGCCCAAAGAGTGGCTTGAGCTTTGGCTACAATAATAGACATATGCAGAACAGAAGATATACAAAGCTATGAAAATACTGCAGCTAGGGGAAAAAAGCAAATAAATGAGAATATGTCTGCAGTTCTAGCCCGAAGAAAAGTGAGGCAAGCAGAGTAGCACTAGATAAAACCTTAAAATAGTTCCCTTTTGAAAAAGGAGTCTGTGAAAATTGCTTAATAAGATTCTACATTTGTTGTGTCTCCATGGCTGAAGAAATCAAATTTTCTGCAGAATTTAGAATTTGTTTCAGAGATCAAGTAAAAATTTTCCACTTTGAAATGCTAGCACCTCAAAGCTTCCCTGCCATCTGAAAATGGAGTTACACTATTTTTTTCATTTAGAATTTCTAAAGAATAAAACAATTGCAGTTGGACCTATAGAAGGAATTTTCCCTTCACTTTATGTCATCCATTTCCATTGGTGGTGTTCAGTGATATATGAGGTATAACTGAAGGTAATGTTTAATTCAAGAGGAGGAACTTCATTAGCAATTCTGATCATGACTACCCCAGACTAAAATCTGTGTCACTGTCCCAAAGGAGAACAAGGCTAACCAGGGCAAATGTAGCAAAACCTCTGTTTTGTCACAAAAGTAACCAAATATATTTCTCACCCTGTGAGAATTAGGAAGACTGATTTCTTTAAAGTATTTTTTTCTGACTATAAATTTATTTAAACAACTCCAGCACAGTGGTTAGTAACAGGAGAAAAACTAATTATGTAAGAATTATTAATGATGCAAAAGGTATTATTAACACTAAATAACAGACAAGCAACATTACCTTTGGAAAATGTCACTGTATTACACCTGATGCAAGCTAAAAAGAAAAGTAACTGAAAGCAAGCTATTTTAAGGTAAGCAGTATATGCACCTGCATGACATTTTGTCCAGAAGGTAAGAAAAACATTGCAAAATACCTTCTTGTGTCAAACAATCCTAATATTTTTTTATTTCACTCTGTAATACTAAAATATTATGAAAAGGCATCTGCTTATGCCACTGGTTTGGTTCACACATAAATACTGAAATGCTGAAGATAGATGAGCTTGTGGTTCCTGTCACAACTTCTAAAGCTTCAGTCTGCTCTTGATTCATATAATTATAGTGTCACATTATCAACAGGATGAACTATATCCCTGAGCAATTTCGAGCCAAATTAATTAGAGGCAGCAATGCCTTCTGTCCACAGCTGCCATCAGTGACAATGGAAGCTTGTGAAGGTTCAGCAGTTTGGCATTTCAAGTGATAAGCATCTAAATATAGGTTTAGAAATCTCATTTAAGAGATCTAATTTAAGAGATCTAGTACTGGCCATGTGTAAATTTTGCATTTCAAAGTCTGGTCTGTCAGATTTCTGTTTACACAGTCTGATCCAAAATATGAAAATACTTTTATCTGTAAGTAAAACTAATGAATAGTGTAAGGCAGAAATGTTTACCAGGGATTTGATCCTAGATCTTCTCCACAAAGCTCACCACCCTGGCCCTATGCTATGCCCTAAACCATATACCTGCTTTTCTATTGTTCTGCCTGGAGAAAATGGGGTTAGTGAGGTGTTAGGGATCCCATTTGTCTGAGATCTTGAAAGGTCATTTATCCATTTCCTTGTCCAAAGAAAATAACAGCTGGTCATGCATACAGCTGATAGCTCAGGAAGAGATAATCACCAAAAATGCCTGTTTTGTGGGGTGCAAATGTTGATGTGAAAGAAAGCATGACATTCTTTTTAGCATTTTTCCAGTTTTTAGATATCTTTATTAAGACAAGTCATATTATTCATGTAAAAGATGGAATCTATTAAATTATGTATTTTTCAAGCAATCCCGCCATGTCACAAAATGAGAAACTAATAGCATTCAAATTCTGAGTAAGTGTGTGTGGAGGGGGATATTGGCAGAAATATTAATTATATTATTCATGTGAATATTTACTTGGACATGCTTAGTAAAACCACCAAATATTTATTTAACACAACATAAACTATGTCAACAGTCTAAGACTTGGTCATCTATATTATATCTGCCTGTATGACAACTTATTTGAATATCTATGTTCAACACTTCACTCATACTTACAAAATGCAAACCATTCATCTTCACCTCCTTTTGACATGAGCTGAGCTCTCATTGCTAGAAGGTGTCCTCCAACTTCATATAGTTTCTCCATCATTCCATATCCTCACCCTTTTGTCCATTAGGTGCACTATTTGGACACTGATTTGAAGACTTCCCCCTCTTCTCTATTATTTTTCCAGTTCCTGATGCACAGGCAGGTTTTGTTTTCCAGACAGTGTTTTCTAAACACTGTTCCTCCATAGTTTTATTTTTTAACTTTTCTCGTGTTAAGAGTTTATAAATTCTTTGTAATAGGGAATATGTTATCTCTCTTTACACAAGCATACAAAGCTCACAAGGTAAAATCAATGTTTAATAATAACTTAAAATCCAATAAAGTTAAAAACTGAATGGTACTTGAAAGTAATTCATCTTTTTATTAAACTCTGTAGGATGTAATTACTTGTCCCCTATAGAATACAACAAAATGCAAAAAGTTAAAATCTCTTACTAAGTTGTCACAGGAGTGCCTTTACATACATCAGTAACACTTTGTTCTTACTTGCTGGACAAAATAATATCCAATATCATAAAGAAAGGTGGTAGCTTTAGTAATTCTGAGCACTGCCAGGATTGCAGTTACAATTTGGTTGCTTGCTTGCTTGTGGCTTGAGTTTTCCATGTTTGCTTTCACCTAGACCGTGGAAGGGACATCTGGAACTCAGTTACTCCAGCTTCTCATGTCAACAAGAAGTTAGGTCAGCCATGCTTCTGTCTAGCCAAATTTAAAAAATGCAGCGATGGAAAGTGTATGATCTCCTGGGAAACCTGTTGCAAAAATGTGTCACCCTGTTAAATGAAAGTACTATATCAGCATAAGACAATAGATTATTCAGTTTAGTATCTAATTTACCAAGTGGTCTCTCTTAGATCTTGCCAATGAAATTGATGAGTTCTTTCAAATAAACAGCATAAGGACTGAACTTCAACACTGATTTTTTTTCTTAGCAAGGTCATTCTCTTTCCATTGCAATAGAGGCACCCTGGGAAGAGTACAGCAGGTAAAGCATGTGTTTTACCTGCCCCCACTTTGACAGATAGGAGACCCAAAATTTGTTTCAAAATAAAATTATTTGTGCACAACAATGGACATGCTGTAAATATAAGAATATGTGTAAAAGCATTATCTATATGCAGCAACTATTATTTGCAAGAGAATTAAAATACATTGTGCAAATAATTCATTGTGAAATAAAATTATTAGAAGAGATTTTGTTTTTACTAAGCTTTTTGTTTTCTTTAACCCAGGTATGGTGACATGGTGCCAAAGACAATAGCTGGCAAGATTTTTGGTTCAATATGCTCCCTGAGTGGGGTCTTGGTCATTGCTCTGCCAGTTCCTGTAATTGTCTCCAACTTCAGCCGTATATACCACCAGAATCAACGAGCAGACAAGCGCAGGGCACAAAAGGTGAGCTTCTAATTTTCCCCCCTTATGTTGTTGAACAATAGATAAAATATGATTTTCTATATGCTGTGTGTCATTATACTATTTCTTGTCAAGAGGATCACTATATGTATGTGCTACATGCCAAACCATGTCCTAGATGCAAGTACTGTCTGACTTGTAGTGAGGGGAAAAAACCCAACTCAAACCAAAACAGATTCATTTATCTTTTCTGTCAAAATGTACAGACCTATTATTTTGGTAATTAATCCCACTTATTAGACTAGATCTAGGATTTTTAGACAATAGCTGCAGTCTCACCCACTGAAGATTCTTCTGTGCTTTTTCAGGCAGGCTTTCTTTCTACCTTAGTCTTCTGAGGAAAAATAAAAAACCAAAACGACCAAACAACCCAGCAAACAAACAAGGAAAACCCTCAAACTTCATAATGATTTCTAACATCTCTGCTAACAGATTGCTTCACTAATCCAGGTTTAAAGTCCCAGATTCAGTCTCTGGGGGAATCTGATTGTTGGGGAACTTGTCTCCTCAGCTCTATTTTGCTTAAAAGGCTTCAGATAAACAGCTCAATTAGATAAAAAAAAGAAAGTAAAAGTCTGTTTTTCCAGCTTCCTTGATTTGCTGAGTCTCTCACTAAAATATCCACTAGATCTACAAAAAGACTGCTTCCCTTCTTGAAACATATGGACAAGGTCAGGGGTTGGGAAGAGAAGTATTTATCAGGAGTGATGCAGCCAAGCCTGGACAGGCACTTACATCTCCACATCACTGCCAATGCACTTATTCTAATCCACTTCTCTGAATTCTGAATGGCAGGCAGCTCAGAGAGTGCCCATTGTGGCCTGCAGCCCTGCTCTGGGAGCTGAGATGCCTTAACCTCCTCTCCTCTGTGGATGGCAGTCAAAAGGCTTTCAATGCCACACAGGTTGCATGATTGCCAAGGCTAGGTTTCACCACCTGTGCTTTTTGTGGACCTGTGGCCTCTCTTCAGAGGTCCTGAGTCTCCAGTGATCTCAGGAGAGCAGGATCATTGCTGGGGGAAGTGTGCAGGCAGACCATGGCTGGGGACTGCACATAAAGACCAGGGAACACAGGCAGATGCAAGCTGCATCTGCTTCATATCAACAGCAGCACCACAGTCAGATACAGAATGTTCCTGTGTTTTCCTCTGGCCACCTTTTTGACTGATTTCTTCATTAAAACAAACAAACAAACAAACAACAAACAAACAACCCCACCCCCCAAACCAGTGAAATAAATGTATGCAGTAATACTATTCTCAGATTATCTTAAAATCAGGGCAAACAGAGGTACATGGCCAAGAAACTCATTGGCCCAGGTGGAAGATACAGCACCACCCAATGGCCACATCTTGGAGACATGCTGCCAGATGAGGAAGATGCTATAAAAAGAAACCAGGTGTATCACAAGAATATCACACCTCTCTAGAAACCTGATCTAAAGCACGCTACTTCAGGCTCTAAATCCCATACTTTATCTATCTACTAATCCCACCCACTCTTCTGCATGCTGTTTTGTCCCACAGCCTAATTCCAGCTGTGTGTTCCCCTCTTTCACAGCTGACTTCATGTTACTTTTACACTAACTTGTTTTTGTTAAGAGCTTTTCTACTCCTTTTTGTGGAATGGCAGCAGAGAGCTGTACCTCAGCCAGGACACAGGGCTCCTGCCAGTGCCCCCGAGCACTGTGGCAGTTATGGGTAACAGGTCTGCTCAACCCCAGCAATCACTGTGCCTGTTCTGAGCTTTCATAATAGCTGCAAACCCAACCATTTCAGATTGAAACTGTGTCCTACTGCATGCCACAAAACAGAGTTTTCTAGGCCTGCTTTACATTTGTGTCATGGTTTAACCCAGCCAGCATCCAAGCCCCATGCAGCTGCTCACTCACTCCCCCACCAGCAGGATCAGGGAGAGAACGGGAAGCATGAAAACACAGCCCCACACCAGCCACTGTGAAGAAAATTAACTCTACCCCAGCCAAAACCAGCACAATTTGTCAATGGAAATGAAAAAGAAATGGACACTAAAAAATATCTCACAAAAGTTAAATTGCTAGACTGGCTGCTATTCCCCATAATCTCTTCCTGAATAGGAACTGCTTGAGTTAATAGCTGACTTTTTCTCCTTGCAAACAGTGAACTCATTGTATGTTTCAAACAGGAACACAAAGTGATGAATGGCAATCCTGCCAAGCGTTTTTTCCTCTACTCCCCAGAACAATGCCAACAGCAAGGATGAGAGATCTCTTCTGACTGTGTTTATCCCCTTCTTGCTTTGGAGAAAATGGCTTTGAGGTCTGATTGACTTAGCACTGGATGTGTGTTTCATTGATATCTCCTATTGCAAAGGCAATCTCTTTCAATCTAAAATGACTGAGATGTTGAACTGAATATTGTTCTGATGGCCTAAAAAAGAAAAATCAACAAAAAGCACTTCATGGGTACTGTATAGTCCATATTTAGCCATAAAATATAGCCTTGCATTTCACAGGGGGTTTCTACTACATTGTAAAAGAATATTCAGGCAAAAAGGTCACATTATTGAAGTTTGAAATTCCTTCTTCATTCAATACAATAGAGGCTTTACACCATTTTCTAAAATAAATGTTTCCCTAGGCACTGAACTTGTTTCTGTTCTCTGAGGCTGCAGAACATAAGCCTTAAGAAGGTGCTGTTTCACGGAGAGCAGCACAAACCCCTGCAGGCAGTGGTACCTCCTGCTGGCTGCAACAGCTTCCATTGGACTGAGACAGTTGTACCTTTGAATCGAGCAACTTTATCAACACCTCACACAGAAGTTTAATCAAGAAACAGCAAAACACTTAGGCTGGAAGGAAACTGAAGAGAAAGTTCTTTGCTGAAGAGTTGAAATCTAGTTCCAGAAGCACTGACAATTTACAGCAGAAAAATATTGTCACTTACATTAGGATTGTTAAGAGCCATGCAAGCATCATTTCATGCACTTACTGAGTTCTTCACAGTTATTCAAGATTAGACAATTCCACTTGTTTGTTTTTGGCAAAAAGACACTGCACATTAATGCTTGGGAGAAGGTGGAAGAGATAAATTTATTTATACACCATTGCATTTTGAATGGATTTTAAAGGAAGCTCCTGCTTCCAATCATAAAAATACATTGTTGTAATTGCCATGAAATCCCAGTCTGTAATACAGAAAATGTTGGAAGGATAAGCCAGCTTTTTGCTGCAGTACAGGAAACCCCTTGCAATCAGTATAAACAAAAACAGACAGAGGGTGGGGGGAAAGAAAGGAAAAATCATCTGTGCTTATGAAAACATTGTTTTCTATCAGATAGTAAGGTCCAAGGATCTGGCCTATCCTGACAGGAAATGGATGAATAAATAATCCAAACTAGACATTGAAATTCAGGGCATAAATAATTATGCCCTGGAGTCTTACTGTGCCTTCTTCTCAAACAGTTTTATCAGTACTGAGACAGTTTTGAAAAATGCTATTTGTGGAGATTTTCTCAGCTAGAGACAACTTCAAGAGGTTGTTATTTTGGTTGCCCATTAACTTTGGGCAAAGTTAATGACAGTTGTCTTGTCTTGTATAAAGGGAAGGGAAGGGAAGGGAAGGGAAGGGAAGGGAAGGGAAGGGAAGGGAAGGGAAGGGAAGGGAAGGGAAGGGAAGGGAAGGGAAGGGAAGGGAAGGGAAGGGAAGGGAAGGGAAGGGAAGGGAAGGGAAGGGAAGGGAAGGGAAGGGAAGGGAAGGGAAGGGAAGGGAAGGGAAGGGAAGGGAAGGGAAGGGAAGGGAAGGGAAGGGAAGGGAAGGGAAGGGACAAGAAAGTTTAGGCAGGGTTGGATATGATTTCCTGTGTTGTATGTGATAGGTAGCAAGGGCTAAGGTTTGGCAGGACATCACAGTGTCATGTTCACTGGGATGACTACCAGCCCAGGGAAGAGACAGGAGGAGGCACAGTTTCTCTCTTGGAAGCTGTCTGGCCACTCCATGGCAGCTTGGACCCAAAGGTGCACTCCCAGCAGCAGCAATTATGATTATAAAGTCCTTCATACCCTGAATGAAGTATGCCTTGCTATGTGCCTTTTCCATACGTGTCTTTGGGAGGAAGAGCCTTGTGTCCTCTTGGCCAACAAGTGCCTGAGTGCAGTACATCTGCCCAGTGCTGTTCATTACCTGAGGAACAAAAGCGCCTTAATATTAGTTGCCCAAGCACTTTCTAGAGTACTAGAGTGACTTTGCATGATGGCTCAACAGAACAGCCAAACAACCATAATCAGCTCCAAAATTTTACTTTAGACATAAAATTCAACCAGAATCTTTCATGCAAGTATCGTCTTCTACCTTCAGAAAGCAAAATATATCCTGAAGATTGGCTTGGCTTTGCTATTTATTAATTGTACATGATGCATTTATCTGTCAGTTATGAATAATCAGTTACTAGCTAATTATAAATAGCTCTAGGATAAACTGCAACAACTGCTTAACAGCATCTGGAAGGCTAGAACTGTGTTTGCAGTAGGAAACCCTGCTAGCCATTTTGACTTCTTTATATGAGACAAGCTATTAATATCAGGCGTATTGCAGAAATATAACTAACAGTAATTTATCCAGGATTTTTGAGTTTAGCAAAAAAAAAAAAAAAGCATGTAGAACTCATGTTTATTGAACAATAATTTAAATAGATTGTGAAAGCAAGGCACCACTCAAGAAATGTATGAACCTTATTTAATTCTATGTCCATTAATGTGCAAAGGAAACAGCATTTTCTTCTCTGTTACATATTGATGTCATGCAAATCATTGTCAGCTAATATGAAATCAATCATTTGCAATTACTGAAAATTAGACAATCAGAGCACAAAGTGTAGGCATGATTTTTCACTTAAAAACAAACACACAGGATGGATTTATGAAACACCAAACCAAAAAAATTATATAAACAAAAATGTAACTGATTTTTTGGACAACATTCACCCTAGTTCCAGGAGCCAGTGTTGTGGTTGAGCACAGGCAGGCAGATAAAGCCCACCCTGCTGCTCTCTCTCCTTCCCAGAAGGATGGGGTGAAAATCAGAAAGGTAAAAGTGACACTTGGAGGAGCAGAAAAGGCCTTGGCTCTGTGCAAGCACTGTGCAGCAGTAACTTAAACATCCCTGAATTGTAAACACTGTTTTCAGCACAAAACCAAAACACAGCCCCATACCAGCTCCTGTGAAGAAAACCAGCTCTGTCCTGACCAAAGGCTGTGCACAGAATGACTGTGAAGGAATTTTAATATTTTAAATGCACAAAATTATTAAACAATAATAACTAAAAGGTAAGTAATTAATAACATTTGAGTTTTCATAGTAAAACAATTATGTAACCTGGAGAGCAGCAAGAGCCAACAGGAGTTAAGTACTAAATTACCTGGGCTACCCTGGCTTCTTGCATAGAAAGTTGAAGAGAATTTTGCCAGAAATTATTCTCAGTACCACCATAAGTCCTGTCCTAAAACCTTCCTGATTAAATCATTCTCTTAAAATAGCTGGACAGCTGAGGGCATCTGAGTGTCAAAAGCTGGATATTGCAAATACCCCACAGTGCTACATTTAGCTCTACTTATAACCTTGTGAAAATAAATGTTTATATTTCTAAAACTGACAGAGCTAAATGTTGTTGAATTCCCTTTGTGAGGTTTCTGTGAAGGCAGCCCTGTACAAAGATCCAATTCTATGCTGTAAAATTCGAAGCTAGAAAACAAAAAGACATGCATTTAAAAGAGAAGTTCATTGCAAATACAAGGGATGTGGGAAAAATTACAGCTGGTCATCAACTTCTTAGGAAGAATGGAGATGAGATTATTTGGGTTGAATTTCACTAAAATATGCCAAAGAACTATATTTCATCTACATTTTTTAGTCCTAGATGATGTAAAAATTACCAAAATCCTAGACCATTCTTTTAGTCCTAGACCATGTAAAAATTACCAAAGTTTCATACACAGGAAATCTTCATAGCAAAGATATCATCTACTTTAGGAGAACTTAATACTTTCTTTTTTTTTCCCTAGATATTTTATGAAAGAGGAGGATTAGGAAGGGCTTTGAAGTGATGGAAAGAGGCAGTTGTCACTCTCATTCTGTTATACATGACAGAAAATGCAGACTAAAGGACAATGCAGCACTTCTGT
This sequence comes from Molothrus aeneus, assembly GCF_037042795.1. NCBI lineage: Eukaryota > Metazoa > Chordata > Aves > Passeriformes > Icteridae > Molothrus > Molothrus aeneus. Next base: position 47,423,790 of record NC_089650.1, read on the forward strand.
AACCACAGTTTTCCTGATGTCATCATGTCATTTTGATGCCTTTCATGGGAGTTCTATCCCCAGCACACAGCCCTTAAAATCCTGTGGATGACATGAGCTTTTAATGGTGCCTTGATAGGAAATGGGAGAAGTCACTAGACTGCTCATGCTCCAGGCTCATATATAAATCAGGCAGAAGCACTGAAAATAAATCATATCACTTTAACAGATTTGTAAACACCTCCAGTTTCTGCAGTATTTTCTCTAAGCTGAAATATAAACATGGAGGCCACAATATCTGCTTCCTCTCTTCCTCCCAGATTTACTGTCTTCTCTTTGGTAAATGATATAAATTCAGGCCATCTGAATGAGTCTCAGCTGGAAAGATGTATACTATTACTTTCTAGCTCACAAAAGCTTTCTAAGATGCAATAAATTCATACTTGCAAAGCAATTTTAAATCTTCACATGGAAAGTACAACCTTCATATTATATGTGTCATGGCACTGATATATTAAGATAGTCTGATGGACTGTTATGTTTTTCATATTTCTTTATTAAACGATGCTGTGCCATAATTATTACTTCAATCACTAAAGAGAAAATGAATATGCATGCTAAAAGGAAAAGCAGAACTAATGTGTGTTAAATGTCTGTTCATTAAATCTAATGAATCTCCATGTATAAAGAGCAGACTAAAAAGTACCACAGCTAAAATATTTGTGACTGAAATCACTTATTTATGAAACTCCTCTAAAGCATCTAGAGCTCCTAAGACTAAACTTTTATATATTTATGAGCATAACCAAGTGCACTTGTCCCAGCCCATGACTATTCTGTGGTGCAGGTAAAACTCCTTCCCCCACCCTTCAACCCAGCCTGCTGGGGTTGCCTCACAGGAGCACTATTTAGAAAACAACCTATTTTCTGAGGACTGAGCCCCCTGCTGTGCTGGTAGCCCTGGATGCTCCACCTAAGAGCCCAAGTGAGCAAGAGGGTGGGAGCTGGAACAGTTCCCCACACTGCTGGTTCCTGGGAACCCCAGGCCAGGTCATCAGGGATCTTTTCTCCTTACCATTAGAAGAAGATGCATTAACTGCATTGCTGGAAAAGCTATGGTCACCACAAAGTCAATAAACAAATGTGTTATCTTAAAATGGGCAATATATCACAAAATAAATCAATAGCATCTTATGTGAGCTTTTTGGCTCAAGGATGCTCACATGTAGAGCATTACTTTATTTTCTTTCAGAACAATTAAATGATAACAAATGCATGACATAGCATAAGCCAGATTTCAGCCATGTTAGCTGTTAGCTGTCATAAATTCCTCGGCTTGCTTTTGAGAAGATCTGTGAGTTTGAGGCTGTGAGTGCAAAGAAATGTGGTGTTGAGCCATTCCTCTAAGTCAGTTAATTATTAATCATCATGCCAGAAAGATCTGATGGCTGCAGTGACTGGGCTACGTCCCTCTCTAAGCGCATGCTGACATTTAATGTCACAGAAATTTGGGGAAGGGGGGAAAATACTCTTTCTATTTTTTTTAAATGTCCACAAATTAAATATCAGATATGAAAATCCCTACTACTATATCAAAGTTGGATTTTCAAGTGCTTTACTGAATCTCCTGTGCTTCAGCAGCCATTTAATTCCAGATGCTGCTAGGCATTTAGCTTTCAGAATCAGAAATCTAACCATGAAGACAAACCCAGATTCCATCTTACACATGTAACAAGCCACACAAAATAGAGAACCAGGATGCCATCCTAGTAATTCCATAAAAGCTTCTGTTTTCCACATTAATGGTTGAGAGAGTCTACTCTTCATGCTTTCCCCTAATTCTGTGTTCTGTGTGTTGTACAAAATGCAGTGGATGAAAAATGTCTGTCACTCATGAGCTTCCTTCTACTCTGGATTAAAGTCACCTTCACGAGCAATGAGGCTCACCTGAGAAATCAGAAATTTCTCTCAGTAATTGATACCTGCAGTCTCTGAAAAATCAGGTTGTGAACAGTCTATGACCAAATATGATAAGTATTAAGTCTGGTTATACTGACAGAGATGAAAGGGTAGGTGGAGGCTGGTGAGGAGACGTGTCTTTCAGGGCTTTGTCTTGGGACTGGTGCCCTTCAATATGTTCATCAATGACACTAGCAGTGAGATCAGGTGAGCCTCAGCAAGTCTGCAGATGACACAAAGGTGAGCAATGCAGTTGACACAACAGAAGGAGGAGTTGCCATCCAGAGGGACCTGGACAAACTTGAAAAGTAAGCCCATGATAACTTCATGAAAAATCAAAAAATTCAAGTGCAAAGGGTTTGCACCTGCGTCAGGACAATTCCACATATGAGTACAGGCTGGCAGAGGAGGTAATTGAGAGCAGTCCTGTGGAGAAGAACCTGGGAGTCCTCATGGATGAAAAGCTGAAGATGAGACAGCACTGTGCATTCACAGCCCAGAAAGCCAACCTCATCCTGGGCTGCATCCAAAGCAGCACGGCCAGGAGGGCAAGGGAGGGGGTTCTCCCACTCTACTCTGCCCTGGTGAGACCCCACCTGGAGTGCTGCATCCAGCTCTGGAGTCCTCAGCTCAAGAAAGACATGGACCTGTTAGAGCAGGTCCAGAGGAGGGCCACAGAGATAATCCAAGGGCTGGAGCATCTCTCCTGTGAAGACAGGCTGAGAGCTGGTGTTGTTCAGCCTGGAGAAGAGGTGTCTCCAGGGAGACTTTAAAGCAGCCTTCCAGTACCTAAAAGGGACTTAGAGAAAGGAGGGAGAGAGATTTCTTATACAGGCAGACAGTGACACGACAAGGTGCAATGCTTTTGATTTGAAAGAGGGTAGATTTATATTAGATGTTGGCAAGAGATTCTTTATTAAGGGGGCAGTGAGGCACAGAAACAGGTTGCCAGAGAAGTTGTGCTGCCCCACTCCTGAAAGTGTTAAAGGCCAGGCTGAATGGGGCCCTGAGCCACCTGATGTAGTGCATGAAATCTCTGCCCATGGTTGGGGTTTGGAACTGATGACCTTTAAGGCCCCTTCCAACCCAAACCATTCTATGATTTTAAAATGGCCTGGCAAATATTCAGGAATGCAACTGGGAGACAGCATAAAAGCACTATTACATTTTGGTACTCCAAAAACCCAGAAGACTCTGTGAAACCCACTCATAGATGTCACAATGTTACATTTTTTCTGAACTGTTTATTTGCCTTTAAAGAGATTTTCCACGGCAATAGCAACTGAAATGGATGTCCATGTTTCTGCCCCACAAGACATAAGGAGTGGCAGTTGCAGCAATGCAGAACCAAAAAAGGCAGCACTTCCATACTGATCTGTCTAATCCCTTCTCCAAAGTCCTTGTTCTTAGTAGCTGATACATGCAAGCAAATAAAAACTCCTACCAAATACATTTTAAATGGGAAGACACTTGTGATTTGCTCCACCTGGAGGATGGATGCAATGCAGTCTGTCAGTCACTGTGAGATTGGTATTCATAAGCAGCTGATTCCAATTAGCAGTTTTAGACAAACAGGGTAACGGCTGTGAGTACAAATGGCACTCTTCACTTGGTGTGTTTTCACAGAAAGCCAGGCTTGCTCGGATCCGTGCCGCCAAGAGCGGGAGTGCTAATGCCTACATGCAGAGCAAACGGAATGGCTTGCTGAGTAACCAGCTGCAGCAGGTAATGTTTGTGTTCCCCCCACCTCTGGAGTAACCACTTAATGACAGCCCAGCAGTAGCTTATTCTACTTATCACCAGGGTGAGTCACCTTGGGGCTCTTGGCAATGTTATCTTTAGAGGTAGATTAAGGAAGGATAAACTGGACAATTACTATCGTTAAGGGAAGTTGTGAGAATCGATGGTGGGGTATTAAGAGATGAGGGAAATGTCCAGATAGAAATGCTGGATTCAATGTAACCCATATTTTTGGAGTTAGATCCTGTAGAAGACCTCATTAAGGAAAGTACAGAGCATTTGCCTCTTAGGAGGTGGGTTGGATTAATCTCACTTGGCTTTAAACAGGTAGAACATGGGTGACAAAACCAGGTTTCATCATCAGTAAAGGAAAAGGCAGCTCTTGAATACTGTTTGCAGAGAGGGCTGTTGCAGAGTGAAGTGTTCCCTCAAAGCACCTACTTGGGTTTAAGGGAGAATCTTGGTGATTACCTCAAATGCATTATAATCTAATGTTATCTGAAGTAAATTCCCTGCTCCCCCCTGCCACAGAAGCCAGGACCAGCAGCTGGGACTGGGATCCACAGTGACCACCCATGCTTCTGGGAGGCAGCCCTTGGCTGCTCAAAGCTGTACCCAGCCTAGAAAGACTGCAGACAGAGTGGTTTTTAATCCCTGCCATTTTCTGGCATTTAGGCTATTCCCTGAGGAATACAGGAAGGCTTTTATTCCTCTATGCCCTTTCTGCTCAATACATGTTAAACAGCCGGATACTTAAACCTATAGCCAGAAGAGGAGGAAGTGGCTGTCTGTCTATCTGTCCTGTCTAGCATGAGAGATGAGCAGTCAGAGCCCTTGTTTCCTCTTCTGCTTGAAAGAACTCAAATATTTGAATGAAAAAGACACAAAATAACTTAATTACCATGCAGATTTCAAATATCCCATGGCTGAATTATATTCTTTTCTATTATCCCACTTCCTCCCCTATTTGGTTTTTTGCTTTCTAGTGAATAATTATGAAAGCAATTAATAAACAGTGGATGCTTTCTACTTAATTCTTCATTCTATGTCAGTAACATTTGCTATATGCTTTCTAAACCCAGTAGATTGGGATCACTGACATGAATTTTTGTGTAAGCAGCAATACCACAAATTCTTTAGTGCTATGAAGTGATCCTGGGAGGACAGCTATTTTTAGTTTTCTTCAAATGAGGCACATTCTCAGGAAGAACAAATATTTTACTGTAACTTAAATCGATTAAAATTTTAAACACGTGTTGATCCAACATTCAAAGCTTATGTGTTGATTGCACTTGTAAATAGTTCTATTTTATCCATGCGTAAAAGATCTAAGACGAAAACATTTAAAAGGAGGTGCAAGGGAAGGAAGGAAAATAGTTTGATTAAAAAAAAAAGCAAAAGCAAATTAAGGTGCAAAATAATTTTTGGTACACTTTGTAGACGAAGCGTTGCAGTTACGCTACCATGTACAATCCAGATTAGCTCTGATCAAATGTTTGGATAAGAACCCTCTTGTTCAAAACTGAGAATAATACAGAGTTTTATGTATCAACAGTCCTCCAATGAAGAAGAACAGGCCTTTGTTGGCAAATCTGGCTCTTCCTTTGAAACACAGCACCACCACCTGCTTCACTGCCTGGAAAAAACTACGGTAAGAAAAGAGAGCTGTGTTTTCCTGAGAATTGCAACACCAGTCTGGTTTTGAATGTTTCCAGTTCTCTTTTCTAATTAATGAGCCTTTATATTAAAGCAGCTAGCTAGGAAGAAAAGCCATTTTATCTTATTGTAAGGCTTTATACCCAATGCATATAAATAAGAAAGATGTAACTTCTGCTATATTTGATGGAGATCACTGTGAATCTCAAAAAAAAAAATACCCACTCCAAAAACAAACAAACAACAAAGACTTAAAATTTTTCCCGCAACAAGCATTGCTAAATTTTGATACATTAAAACCTGATATAAGTGTGGAATTTATTGTTCTCCTTTTGACAGCATGTCTTTGAAATAAAAGGGCCCAGTTGTTATGTCAATTAGCAATACATCACCCATATGCTTGTTGTCTTTATGCCTCCTTCATTCTTACTTTAGAAGTAATAATTTCATAAAATGTGCTGTAGGACAGAACATTTTACTTGCTATTCAGAGCACACTGTGGTTTCTTTTGATAAGATTCTTTCTGGGCCCTTTTGAAACTTTTTGAGACATTTTGTACAAGAACCTGATAATAGCAATTTGCCTTTAAATTTTTTCCACAGTATAATATTGCAAACATATTTAAAAATCTAAGTAATAACCACAGGTCTTGTCAAACTTTCCTAGAAATAATGGAAAAAAATTCTATTTATTTGGTAGGAGCTGAATTCACCTCCCAAAGTTTCACCTTTCCTCTAATCATAATGGAGGAGTCTGTAAGACTTTTTTTTTAAATTTTTCTTTAAAAAATGAGTCTGTAAAGCAAGTGTTATCTTTTTTCTTGAATCCACATTCTTCATTCCTTCTGTTAGGTTCTGCTACTGGCCCTGAGCTCCTATGATATATTAACACAAAAATATATGCAGCAGTGCCAAACTGTATTCTGGAGATGATGCATTCCTAATATTTTAGGGGCCAAAATTTTTGATATTTTGGCCCCTCAGCATTTGGAATCTGGCAAGATTCTGGTTCATTGTAGGACAGGAAGGGTGGTGTGTCTTCTTAAGACTCTCACCATCCTTTGTGGTATAACCATCATGATACTGAGAAAAGGCATATTTTCTTTTCTGTCACTGAAAAGTCAATAGGATAAGATCTCACCCACCCTCATAAATGCAGAGTAGGCAATGTTATGGAATTCTGTGAAGATTGCATTAATAATGAAACTAATTGCACAAAAAATATATTTTACAAATTACTTTTAGCTAATTTAGGAACAGTTAATTAATAAGTATAATTAAATCAATTAACTTGTGCCATTATAGCATTTCAAAATGTTTCAACTCTATATTAAATGTTCAGTCAATAAAACTCTTTAATCATTGCTCCATAAAGGTTTTAGGAAGCACAAAATTACTTTTAATCAGACAAATAACAGAGTTCTTGGCAAACATACTGCAAGCCCCTGAATGTAATCTCACAAGAGCAATTAGGTTATTTTTCTCTCTGAATTTTATGCCTACTGTGTGATCATATTCAAAATCTTGATTGTGACTGACATATGCCTTATAAAAGTCATTTGTCAAGCAAGTTCTTTTTTTCCTTGTCACTTGAAATTTACATTCTTCAACACCTCTTAATTCACACAAATGTATGTCTGAGCGAAGAACAGAAAAAATGGAAATAAAAATGTTATGCCTATAAAGGTATTTCCATTTGTTGCAAACATTTGGCCAGAGTTATTATTCTCTTTACTTTGTTCACATACTTTATATTGACCCCATATGGCAATTCTGAAAAACATCAGCATCTTTCCAATTAGAGCAAAATTTTTTAGGGGAAAAGTAATTTACCTCATTCTAATACACAAAAATGCAACAGGCTGACAAAATTGATGTGAGAGTAAGTAGAGTGTAAAATAATCCAGAAAATGCTCCTTAAACAATTCCTCTAAAACATTGTCAGGATACGCAGACTAACTCCAGCAGTAAATGGAAAGAGTTTTCGTGAAAAAGGAGGCTTTCTCAAACTGCATGCAAACATATTTCAATCTCTGCCTAGTTTAAAATAAGTATAAAAACTTGTCCCACTCCCCTGCATCTCCTCCCCTCCTTTGCCACCATAAGCAACACCACTATTTCACGCTCTTTTGCATGTATAGAAAGTGTGGGAATTGTGGCTGGGTGTGAAATATTCCCTAATTACTTGGTTAATTAATGTAAACTGGTTATTTGAGTGGATTTGGATTCATATTTGTGACCACCCTATAAAACTACTGTCTTTCCTGGGACTGAGTGAAGACTGCATGAATAAAGAGGACTTCATTTGACTAAAATGCTCAGTCCTCTAAGCTGCTTTTCATACATCCATCTACAGTAAATAGGAACTTTTTGGATGCTTTCAAATAACTATCTCATCTCTTCTAATCAAAATTACTATTTGTTTAAATGTTCTTTCTTTTAGATAGATGCATACCTCAAAAATGCTGTTTCAGATCCTGATTTCTAAGATATAGTTCAAAAGGAAGTCTTATAAACTTATCTGGAAAATATTTATCAATTTTATTATATTATAGTTCAATATAATGAATCTTACTTATTTTCAACTGACATTTAGAGTGTTTACAAAAGCACCTCTTGCATTTTATTAATAAACATAATCCTCTACTTTGTGGCACTTCAAAGATTGTACAGATATTTATAATGCAAACTACACTGCAACCACATGCTATTTTGCAAAATAATTTGGATTAACATTTTCTTGTTAATTTTGTTCCAATGTTTGCATTTGTATTGGTATTCAGCCCAGACTAATATGGGCTAAACACTGTAATCAAGAATAAGCTAACTTTCCCAGTTTATTCAGTTGTGTCAATTTAAGCCGTTAAACAATCACGATTAATATGTTCACTTCAATTATCTTCCTGTGTGTGCTTTGTCCCTTTGTTGGATTCCTCTGGGCTAGAACCACGAGTTTGTGGATGAGCAAGTCTACGAGGAGAGCTGCATGGAGGTTTCTACAGTGAACAGGCCCCCGAGCCACAGCCCCTCTCTGTCGTCGCAGCCAGGCGTGACCGGCACGTGCTGCTCGCGGCGGCACAAGAAGACGTACCGCATCCCCAACACCGCCGTCAGCGGCAGCCGCCCCAGCAGCGTGCAGGAGCTCAGCACCATCCAGATCAGATGCGTGGAGAGGACACCCCTGTCCAACAGGTACTTCATGTGCATGGGCACACGCAGGGCTGAGGCCCCTGGCTTTGTTAGGGAACTGATGCAAAGGGGCTGTGGCCTCCGTAGGCAGGCGGTGAGGCTGAAGATGAGAGTCCAATACTCATCTAAAAAGAGGAACTGCTACTGAAATATTCTGTGCTTCCTTTGCTTCAAGCTTAATCCAAAATAATGGAAATAGTCTCCAACATAATCCAAAATAATAGAATAGTCTCCCTCTCTATCCATTTCTGCCCTCTCAGGCCCTCCTCACAAACTACCATGCCCTATTCGCAGCAAACAGCATCCACGTTTTACCCCACGTAAAATAGAGCACCAAATGTTCTATCCCATGGACAAGTGCATAAAAAAAAAAATTCACACAGAAAAATGTCCAGTTCAGATATACAAGAAGAGCAAGTGCTCTGTCTGTCCCTTCTTGGTTCAGAGGCATATGAAATGAGACTTCCTTGCATTTCTGCAGAGCAGAGAAATATAACTGATTCCCAGAGTCCTAAGTGTAATAGTCATAAGGAAAACTCTTCTAAATAAAAAAATATGAAATGGATAAGAAAAATGTATTTCCTTGTTTGAGGACTTATTACAAAAGTGAGGTAAGTGCAGTTTAAGAGTGTGTAATTTATTGAATGTCCCTGTACTCTCAAAAGTAAAGTATTTGGCTTTTACATATATCCAAATATCACCTCTGAAAACACAGCAAAGGTCCCAGAAGACGCAGAAGTGTTTTCTATTGATCTCACATATGCCACCCTTTAATAAAGAAGTATTTTCAGTACAAGTTGCTATAGAGATTGTCTTGTTAAGCCACATTTTGAGTAGCTTCCTATGTATAGTTATTACATTTGGATTTCACTTCCATGAACAGTCCAACAGCTTGGAACTCTTCAAACTACTAAAGATTTTCAGCTGTTATGCAATGAAACCTCCTGGCCAGCACAAAGCTCAAATCTCTCTTAGTTTTTCAGGAAATACTATGGATTATCAGAAATACTATGGAAATACCTGGATCCATTCTTTTTCTGCTAGAGGACATGCCTGGACCATACTTCCAGATGCCATGTATATAAAAACAAAAAGCAGCAGCTTTGTGCTTGAAAACAAAAACGCAAGCATAAAATGCTGGTTTCACCTTGAAATAGTCTGAGTTTTTCAAGTTTTTTACTTTGAGGAGGTACTGCAGCAACTCCATGAACATATTAACACAAATTTAATTAGTGCATATAATAGAGTGCCTTACCATTGTGTAAAAACAGAATATACACAGAATCACAGAACCACTAGGGTTGGAAAAGACCTCCAAGATCATTGGAGCCAGTTATTAACCTGGCACTACCATGTTCACCACTAAATGACATTTCCAAGGGCCACATCTACATTCCTTTTGAACATTTCCAAGGGTAAACCACTTCCCTTGGCAGCCTGTTCCAATGTCTGACAGCCATTTCAGTGAAGAAACTAGTCCTAATATCCAAATGTTATTAAATAAGCATGGTATTGAGGAATATGCAGGAGACTTGGACTGGCCCTTAGTTTCCACTTTCCTGCATAGTAAGCAACTTGGCTGTGATAGCTTTGCAATGGTTCCTCTGTCCAGAAACACAGGTGATGGCTGAGAAGTGCTGAAATGGTGGGAAGGAAGGGAGAAAGGGACATGGACATGAGCATAGCCATGGACCACCTGCTGCTGGGGTACAGTGGGGTGGTGCTGCTCTGTACTCAGAGCTCTCCAGTGGGGCAGGATAGAGATGGCTGGCTGAGGGAATGGAATCAGGCTCAAGAGGTTTGTGGTAATGTGGACTTTCATTCTTCATGGATTTTTGTTTCTTCCTCCAGCCGTTCCAGCTTAAATGCCAAAGTGGAAGAGTGCGTTAAACTAAACTGTGAGCAGCCTTACGTCACTACAGCAATAATCAGCATCCCAACACCTCCAGTCACCACACCTGAAGGAGATGATAGGCCAGACTCTCCCGAGTACTCGGGAGGAAACATTGTCAGAGTATCTGCATTATAAAACAAAGAATTATTTATAAATTAGCATAAAGACCACTTGCAAGCTGAGCTCGAGCAGTGAAAAACGAGTCATGAGGAATGAGAGAGCTGACAAAGACAACGCCCCTTGACGAGTGTGCCAGTGGCCGCAGAGCAAGAGGTTCAGGAGAAATAAACTTTGTGGGTTTGGTGTCATAGGGTGTGAACCAAAAGGAGTTTCTTACCCCCTGTCTGAACTGATGCGCGGTGGAATCTTCTGTGACTTACTATATGAGCACAATGAAATGTCCCCATTGATGCTTCTTCTTATCATGAAAGCTCTTTTTAGAAAAAAACACAAACGAAAAAATAGAAACCTATGTTCCTGCTGAATGCAAACCAACAAGAAACATTTTGATAACATGTCTTTTTTTTCCCTGTTAATAAACCACAAACTTGTTGAAGAACTGTCAAAAATGAATGAGAAAATGCTCATATGAAATTTGTTTGTACTGACTGAAAGAACTACAACCATAATGCATGCTGAAATTATTTGAAGCTGTGATCTCAGTTTACTTCTGTTGTTTTTCAGATTAGGCATGATAAAATAATACTGTAGAAAGGGGCATTTCCGTGCACTTACAACAAGCTGATTGTTAATGTTCCATGGTAGTTGTACAAATAACTTCCCTTTGAAAAATGCAGTATTTCTTACTCAAACACTCATTAGTGAACTAAAGGTGTTCAGTTAGTTCAATATTTAATATTGTTTTATCTTGCTTCCTAGGTACTGTTACAACTGCAATAAGTCATTGTACACCTGTTGTATCAGGAATCAGGATTTTTTTTTAAGGTATTTTACACAACTTCATCTACACTATAAACTTCTAATGGCAAGCATTTAAATAATCTTACAGCCAAACTGCACCACAAATTGCTATTCAGTCATTGCTCCTTTTGTTCACTGTTCTCTATTTCTCTGACACTTCATTGCCCACTCCAACATACCTGTATCATTTGGGATTTCAAGGACACTGATGAATCAACAGTCCATTCTTCCATAGACAACTTGTCTACTTCTGTATTTTCAGAGCAAACTTCTTGTCACAGTTAACTGCTACAGGAGCAATCCTATTTGAATTAAAATTACCAAAAAATGTGTTTTGGGGATCAGCTAACACTTGTCTCCAAATGGTTCCTTTCTTACATCCTGCAGCATCCAGAGTATTAGCTACGCTGGAAGACACTGAAAGACATTCAGTAAAAATGATGGCTAAATTCTTTTTGTAATTATCTGTTAAACTTGCATCTTAAAACTTGTTTGAGGATTTATATTGTGTGAAAAATATTCAATTACCTACGAACAATGATAGAATAATGGATTGAGTCCTAAAGCTATAAAAATATAATTGATTTCAATTGGAATTTGCCTACATGGGCAGGCCTAAAAGCTAATATGAAGGCTTTACAAGTTAAGGCTTCTTGGCTTCATTTATAAAAGACATTGATATTATCAGAAACCTTTCTGATAAAAAAGTATAATTTTTCTTCATGACAGTACATTAGATGTATCATAATGCTTCTTATATTCATGACATACCATACATCGTATACATCAAATATACACAGAATATGTGCATATCAATACATACATATATACATCAAAAACACTGGATCAGAAATAATTGCATGTCTGCAAAATAAAATATGCATATAAATCAAAACGCTCAGTGCATTAGATGCCATTACAATAAATGATTAACACAGTTATTTAATAGTTTGAGTAGTGTATGTTTCAGTATAGTATTTGCTAGCATTCTACTGACCTGAAAATTTACATTAAAATACCCACTAAAAACTGAAACTTGCTGATGATACACTTTTTCTTGCACACAAATACTGGTCTTTCTCTCTACCTGTCAACAGTGAAGAGTAGATGATAGACTATCATGCTACAGTATATACACCAAAATACAGCATCACATATTAGAATTAAACTGCAAGTAAAAAGAGTAGATAATGCCATTCATTACTCTTTTCCCTTATCATTTACTTACTCTGAAATTAATGCAGTCTTGGTTAATTTGCAATTAACTTCCCAATTTTTTTTTCAAATCAGAAGGATTTACTCATTGTAAACTGAACTTCTGCATATCTTTCAAACATCAGAGAGCAGAAGCATGGGCTGTGCTCTGAGCCAGAGGAAGGGCTCCTTCTGAGCAGCCCTGCCTCCATCCACTACCCAGCACTGCTCTCTCTTCCACCCTGCAGCAGATCTGCTGAAGCTGGTAGGTTACATAAACTTTAATGGATTCAAAGGAGAGGCAGAACACATCAGTTTTTGTACTTGCATCCTACTTCTATGCATGGTTACTCATACTTGGTCCCCACCTTTTGCCAAACATTTATTGATATAAAAACTGCCTTGATGTCAGCGAACTGCAACAACTTCTTTATGTCATGTGGTATTTCATGACTCTTTATATCAGCTAAATAATGCAAAGGGGCAGTTACTAAACCTACTTTGGTACAGACTACACACAACCCAGGAAACCTACTGACTCCATCAGGTCATGTGTCTTTTAAAAAGCTCTTTATTCTCCTGTTCATAGGCTCTAGAAGGAACACACTACAGCAATACACTTGCATAACAGTTATACCCCTGAAGCAACTTGTATTTTCATTTTTAAAATGCAGCTTAAGAGATGATTTAGTATGATTTTTCAGAATTCCAGTCTTGTCTCCTATTTCCATATGTCACATGCAAAACCATTAATTTATTCTGAATTTGGGAAATACACATTTTTTTGGTGTTTTAGGTGATTTAAATGCTGTTTTGGTAGTGAATGACTGTTGATGACTGTGTAAAATGCATCTGTACTGTACATGAAATGTAATTATTTCTGTGTATCATACAAAGAAACCAAGATTGTTGTTTTGACAATTTCGTTTGACAGTCATATATCGTATTTCAGAAGGCAGCATAATACACGTGTTATGCTGAATAAATAGACATTTGACGAATATTTAAATAAAACATCTGCATGCTTGAATGGGTCAACTTGGTTTTGAAATAACTTATTAATGAAAATTTTTTTCCCCTCTAATAATTTGGAAGGAACACTTAATATGAAGTCAGCAAATATCCTAGACAGTAATTCCAGGCAAGACATGAATGTATCTTAACCATACTAGAACCATCAAGGCCAGGATGCCACAGCTCCACTGCAGAGTTGCCCTTCTCCTGAGGGACCAGCCATCACCTTTCACTTCCCAGCCTGCAGTGGCAGAGAAAATTGGAGCAGCAGTTTGAACATTTCCAGCAGTATGAACTCAACCTCTTTATCTGTATTTTAAAAAATGTCCCTTATGTACATCCAAAAACCAAACTGCTCTGCTGAACTTCTCATACCTGCTATCAAATTCCCTTGATAAAATATGAGTGCACAGAGAAGATCAAACTTTTTGTAGCCTAAGAGCAGGTAGCAACACACCATGGATCACTAATGATGTAACTAGGGTAACTAGGTGCAGATGATGTTGATCAACCCCGGCGCACCTGATGGCTGCCTCTGTGAGGAGCTCACTGCACTGGGTGGTGGGGAAAGATAACAGATAACACCTGTCTGTGAACTATCCCAGAGCATTTTTGATAACAACTGTGCTCTCATAAAATAGCCACAGAAGGCAAACTGAAAACGTACACTTTACCTTTTGAAGTTGTGGATATACTCTTGCTCCAGGAAGCATCCTGGCTTTCAGAGCAGAGAACCCAATGCAGCCTCAGCTGCTGCAGAGAGAAGGGGGCCTTCAGAGAGGAAGCTGATCTGGAAGAGGACAAATTACTGAAGCCACAGGATCTTTTAATTTTGTGCAGGGAGCGTGGTTAGGAGGTCATAAGCTCTCTTTGCTGCACCTGAGGCCCACCAGGGCTTTATTTTACAACTGTCTATGGGAATATTTTAGGCCCATCACCTGTTCTAGAGGAGCCATCAGCTGATGGGATACACAAAACATGTGGCTAAAAGAGTAGGAGTGTCAGGAGTGAACACAGATTGGCAATGTCCAGAAGATACATGGAATTATCCAGCAGCTTATTTTCTTACCCACCTATATCATCTAGTTGTCTACCTAACAGTATCTATGCACAAGGAATGGGGGAGTGCTGAATAAAAAGGAAGTAGATATATAAAAATTCTCAAAAGTTTAGGACATCACATTTTTTTAAACAGGAAGTAGGCAATCATACACAAGTTGGAAAGTTTTAGATACAATCTCACTTCAACAATAGCATCCTGTATGAATTAAATGCAATGCTTGTAGTGGGCTGACAACACTGGCAGGATGCCAGATGTCCACCAAAGCCACTCTATCTGTTCCCTTCTCAGCTGGGCAGGGAAGAGAAAATGTAACAAAGTAATATATCTTGGGTTCAGATATAGACAGGGAGAGATCACTCACTGACTGCTGTCATAGGAAAAACAGACTTCACTTGGTGCAATTTATTACCAATCAAATCCAAATACAGTAATAAAAAATAAAACATCTTTCCCCCATCCTTCCCTTTTATCTAAGCTCAACTTTATTCCTGAACTCTACCTCCTCCTCCTCAGACATGCAGGGAGACAGGAAATGGGGTCTGTAGTCAGCTCATCATGTGTTTTCTGATGCTCCCTCCTTCTCCCAGGAAAGGCTCCTCACACTCTATACATGCTCCAGTATGGGGTCCCTTCCATGGGAGTTGTTTCTCCACAAAAATCTCCAAAGAAAGTCCTTCCCATGGACTGCAGCTCTTCATGAACTGCTCCAGCATGGGTCCCCCCAGGGTCACACACAGCTGCCATCAGACCTGCTGCAGCATGGGTTCCTCTCTGCACAGGTCCTGCCAGGAGCCTGCTCCAGTGGGGGCTATGACAAGGTCACAGCTTCCTTCAGGCACCCACCTGCTCTGGTGTGGGGCTCCTCCTGGGCTGCAAGTGGGCCTCTGCTCCACCATGGACCTCCCTGGGCTGCAGGGACACAGTCTCCTGCACCATGGGCTGCACCACGGGCTGCAGGGGAACCTCTGCTCTAGTGCCTGGAGCACCTCCTGCCTTTCCTTTTTCACTGACCTTTGTGTCTGCAGAG
Source organism: Molothrus aeneus (assembly GCF_037042795.1). Lineage (NCBI taxonomy): Eukaryota > Metazoa > Chordata > Aves > Passeriformes > Icteridae > Molothrus > Molothrus aeneus. The sequence continues at coordinate 47,439,425 of NC_089650.1, forward strand.
CAGTTCCTCCCACTCCCCTCTCCAGCTGCACTTGCTGTTGCCACAACCACTTCTTCTGCTTCTTAAATAGCTATCCCAGAGGTGTTACCCCTCCAAAGGGCTCATCCTTGGCCAGCAGTGGGGCCGTGCTGGAGCTGGTTGGCTCCGGCTCTGTCAGACACAGGGGAATCTTCTCAGCTTCTCAGAGAAATCACCCCGTAGCCTCCCCACTACTGTGCCATGCAAACCTTTAGTGCTTCAATTTTGTAAGACTTTAATAATCTGTGTTTTTCTGCACAGTTTACAGAATCACAGAATATTCCTGAGTTGGAAGGGACACACAAGGACCAAGTCCAACCCTTAAGTGAATGGCCCATATGGGGATTGAGCTTGAAACTTTAGCATTATTAGCACCATGCTCTGAGACCAAAAACAATGCTTTTGCAATAAAAACTTTAAAAGCTATTTATAAATCCCTTCCTCCACCACATTTAACTATATAGTTGCTGTAACCATCAGCCTCTTTTTACTATTCATTCTTTATATATTTCCTTATATTCATATATGCTTTTACAAAATGAAAAGCAATAAAGAAGAAAATATAGCTCTTTCCTTCCAAAAATCTTGTCATACAACCTGTTAGCAGATGAATCAATACCAGGACCAGATCCAAGGACCAGAAATAGTGATCTTTGCCTCCTAAAAGCATGCTCAGCCCCACAGCAACAGGCACAGTCCCATGGACTTGGTACAGTCACTGGGCTGAACACAAAACTTGGTGCTGGCAGGAAGTGACCCCTTTTTCTGATACAGTTGCACTCCTTGAGTGCTCTCTGAAAAATGTTAAGGAGCATCTCTGCAGTTGTTTGCTTCAACAAGAAAGATTTAGTTCATTACACTTCATGCTGCAGAGAACAAAAACCACACCATCCTTCTCCAAGTACTCCTGTAAAACTGAGAAAAAAAGAAAATAAGAGGAAGTAGTTTTCACTGCCTCAAGTATCTCTAAATGTTCCTGTCTTGCCAAGCAGCCTCTCTCCTACATAGAATCTAAAGCTCTACAGGAAAAGAGCAGGCTCACCGCAGCCTAGCCAATTAATTTCAAGGCTCTTTGAAGAAGCCCTAGAAAAACAGGCACCTCATAGCCTGAGCAGTCAATGAAAAAATTCTTGAAGTGTTCCAATTTACAGATGAGACCTATTTCTGCAAATGGGGTTAAATACTCAAAATAGAATTATTCTTTCCCAGAATGTAGACAGGCTCAGGATTTGGGTCTCCAAGCCCAAGTGAGGTTTTGCTGACTGTAAATGTTCATTGTTGTGGAGGTCCATAAACACTGCTTTGGGAGGTAGGGTCTGTGTCCAAGCAATCCCTCTGCTGTTAAAGAAATGTGACTACACTTGAAGGCAGTGCTTCCTCACACCCAGACAGCTTAAAACCAAATGACCTGGGCTCTAAGTATCTCTAAATCCCAACACAATCCCCTAGCTTGGCTTGCCCTGTTTGTTCCTCGATGAGCAGGTTAGAATATATCCAGGTTAGAAGATACACAGGCAACCCCCATGATAGTCTGAGCAGTCCTTGTATGGAAAGACCAGGAATATTTGAAGCATGGCTAAGCATGGCTTCCACAGACACTCCTGGGGTAAAACTTTAAGGGCTGAGGCTTACTGGAAAAAGGGAATTTTATATTTCTTTTTACATTACTTTTTTTACATTATTTAAGTGAAATTCCCTACATTCAGCAGTAATTCAATGCCAATAGTAGGCGTGTACACGTAATCCATAATCAAGTTTTCCCAATTTGTGGTTTGTATGGACTTTTTTGATTTTTAAACAGGGGCAAGTGATGACTCAATGCACTGTGTAGCATCACTAGCATAGCATTCTGAAGCCTAGAGCTGTCCTGCACTCAGCCTTTGTCAGACACCTGCTCCTCAGCAGGAACCTCACCCTTAGCTAAGGCAACGCTACCCAGGCTGAGCAGTGGGAGGGTGGAACTCAGCTCTGCCTGTGCAGCAACACCGGCACAAGGCTTTCCAAGCAGAACATAAGAATGTATTCCTGACAAAGACACTCCCAAGCAAAATTTCGGGATGGTCTCTCCTTCTATCTTCTTTTTACCTCCCAAAATAAGTATTAGCATCTATAGAAGTGCAAAAGCAGAAAGGTAATCTTGCTTGCAATAGTACCCTTGAAATAATTATCCCCAGAAGCAGACTGCAGAAAAGCAAACAGCCCACACAACTGAAGTGCTTAATTTCACAAGCCCTTAAGAAGTTTTCTCAGAAGTAATAAAAAAAAAAAAAAAGAAAATTGCACTAACATTGCAGCTTCTCCACAACAGAGTAAGTGGAATGGGTAAGTCAAATTAACTCACACTAGCAGGAGGACCTTCCCAATGCCCATCCAAAGCACTCCCACTCTAGGACTAAAAAAACAAAAGCCATTACAGAATTTAAGAGAAAAGTAATTTTATTGTCTACCAAATCACACCTTGATTTCTTTTTTTCTTTTACAAATTCCAAAACAAATGAACTAATTTTTAATGTAATATTATGTAAAAAGCCCATTTGCCACAAACTACTATACTCAATGAAACAAATATATATTTCAAGAGCGTGGCCAATTGTAAAAATAATCCTATGACATAGACATTGCTCATAAAAATACAGTAAAATGCACTTTCCCCACCTCAATAAATACATTTTAATCTGTTTCTGGCTGGCATTTTAGGCCACCAGAGATTTCTTAATGAAGCACTCACCAAAGTAAAATTTTTCCTTGTGTACTTTTACAATTATTGCAATAGCATCCAGAACTGTAAGCATTTTTCCTGCAGTCTTTTATTTCTAGCTTCAGGAGAATCATGGACAGGAGAAAAGATTTATCTATAAAAATGTGCTACTCCCATATTGATTCCCATTTTGGCAAGAATGTTTAAGGTTTTCTTCCTTTTTACTAAGAAACAGTCCACAGAACAAACTGTTTGAAGGAAGAATTCTCCAGAAAACTAAAGTCTATTGTCCATAGCAACAGTTTTGTTTTCAATCCCTGTTTAATATATTTAAAACTAAAAAAACCATTATGTTAGATAAAAATAGAAGTTTTAGAACATCTTTAAGAACAAAAACTAAGATAAAGATTTTGTTAGAAAAAAGAAAATCTCGCCCTTTTTACAAATCTTGCAAATTTTTGAATCCAAGTACTAACTTGAATTGTAGCTCTGCTTTCCATGCACACATGAAAACACACAACTATACATACATAGATCCCTGATAAAGATATTTTCCAAATGGCTTATTAAAAGTCAATTTCAGCTGAAGTCACATTTTGTTTGCTCAAAGCACAGTTGTTTCTTCAGAAGATGAATATTTCTCTTCCCTTCCCATGATGCTTCCTTACAGGTTCAGTCTACCTGTGATTGATGTCAGTGTTTTACACTTCACACAGCTCGTGCCAACGACTATTACTGTGCCCAACTGAATGAGTGCCTTTTAAAAATGAATACACAAAATCAACTCTCTTTCACAGGTGAGGACATGGCTAAGAGGCTGGCAACAGGCTCATCTTTCTTTGCTGGTCTTCTTCACTTCCATTCATTAGCTGGTTTCCAACACATAAGAAGACTGGTATATTTGATGGAACAGAACAGAAGTAACAACAACACAAAAAATCCTCTGTGACTTCGCAGATTCGTTGGATCGCTTACAGCTCTTCCATTTCAAACTGTGTACTAAAGCTGTTTGCCATGGATGTATGTTCAAAGATCCTGGTCAGGCTTGGTTTCAGTAGCTCCATGGAATGACATGACAGCTCCTGCGAGGTATCACTCTTCAGTGCCATGATCTGATCTGCTCTGGGATCCCTTCTGTCATAGTACAGAGCCCACAGCAAAGTAATAGTGAGGATCATGGCCAGGATCTGCATTACTCCAATAGAGATTCCTAGGAATCTCAGCACTTGCAACTGCTTCGTGCCCCTCAAGAAAGTGTACATTTTTTTACCACATCCCTGTAAAACAAAAACAGATTAAAAAACAGTCAGTAATATTTGGGTTGCAGTTCCCAAGGCTTAGCTCATCCTAGCCACTACTGTCTTTTCTGGCTCTCAAGAATCTCTCACTTCCTTCAAACCTTCCTTCCTTCATTCCTTTGAAAATTATTTTGCCTACTTTTTAACTGCTTCCATAATGCCAACTTTAAGTTTGCTCATACACAGAGACTTTACCGAAAGATATTTGTGCTACTTCTCAGAAATAACTCAAAGTTAATCTGAATTACTATCAACGCTCACTAACTGTTAAAGAAACTCAACTTGTTTTGCGAAGGTTTAAAAAGCCATTAAAATCCGTTTTATTATCTTGTTTCTCTCTTTAAATTGAAGATCTTCAAAGCTGCCAACTATTTTAAACTCTTTTAGACTTTTCCTACACATAGTACTACACTCTGAAGCTAAAACAGTATTGTAGGAAAGATCTATGAACCTGCGTAGCCTCATCAGCAAACATCCCATGAAAACTATGCCGCAACACTGTAAGCTGATGTTCATAGAAATGGAATTTAGCTCTTTCCAAACCTTCAATGCAGGCTCCACAGTTTGCTTCCATGGCCAACTAACTCCCACATAAGGCCTCAGAAAAGCTCCCAAGCCCGTGTAAGGCTGCAGGGATTCACAGAGAGGCAGCAGCTTTGGGAACTGCTGGCTAGGAGTGCAAGCACAAGTTACAGTGCTGTCGCTCAGAAAGGGTGATGTGAGTCTTAGAGACAATAAAACCAAGAAGAGAGGGACCTCTGCTACTCTGCATGATGCTTATTCTCTATTCTAAGCTTTGCAGGGTTTCACAGCACAATTATCAAAGTAAAATACATATCAAGGGCAAACTCAGAGTAACAAACTGGATGGGCACTGGTCCCAGACACAGACATAAGGAATCCATCAAAATGGGCACTGTCTTGAGAATGTTATTTGTTGCATTTACATCCTCACTTCATATTTCTTATAGCTTTTCTAAGAAAATAAAGCAATCGATCAAAGTGATGGAATCTGAAGACAGGACATGATAAATAACACTTTTCAATCACACATAAATTCCCCAAAGCCAATTTCCCCAAAGCCAATTTCAAATGCTACAATCCTGGAAGCATTTGATGTAAGGTCCAATTTTTGCCACACACACAGAATTCCCACTGTACTCAACAGATTTTCATTTAGGATGTAAATAAAATTAATGTACTCTATGATAATTCTACCAGAATAAATTATACAATCTTGATGTCTTTGCTTGTTTCATTGCTTCATTTTCTAAACAGCAGCCAAGACACACAAAAAGGAGTAAATATGCATTCTTTGAAATTAAAAAAAAAAGTAACACTGTAGCAAAAGCAATGTAATTGGAATTGAAGGGGGACAAAAACTGTCACATTGGCATCTTCTCTTCTTCAACTGTAAGGCAGTTGCAGCTATATCACTTCCCAAATCTGTTGTTAATTACAGAGAAACTGGCTGCATTTTAATACTTTTAACTTGAAGAGATGAAAGTGCATGCTGGTCACAATTCAAAAATGTTCTACCACAGCAATATTCAAACTTAGTTCATTCGTTGCCTAGACCAAACACCCACTAACAGAGAGCAATACCATTAATGCCTACATCTCCTGCAGTACACAGACACATAACTGAGACAAATTGCGCCCAATCTAGGTAGACTGCTTTCCTCCATTCAATGATGCTCTTAGAGCTCGGCTCTAATACATGTTCAAAATCAGTTTCAAAAGTGAGAAAACACAGCCAGCCCTGTTAACTTCACATTCATGCATTTTATTTCTGCTTATGTGACACTTCCATAGTTGGCAGCCTGCAATTAAACAGTACATAAATACACTTCCATCAGCAAAAGCTTGTCACTAAATGAGGAGCTCTTGTTGACAAATCAAATATAGTCTAAAACTTTGCAGCAATCATTCAGGAGAATCAGCTTCAGATTCCTACAAAGCTACAGATTAAAGGCCTGATTCATTTGCTTTATACTTTCAGTCTTGAGATAGAAAAAAAAAATTATTTCTTATTTAGTATATATTACTGATTTACTTCATAGAGTAAGAATCTGAACTGAAATAAAGCACTTCACTGAGCAAAAAAATAAGCCATCAGCAAACTCAACAAATCTTTTGTACACCCAAATTTTGAATATACTCAAAAGTATATTGATGCAAGTTGTAAAATTAAATATTAAAACAAACCAAAATTAAGACAAAAATAATTTAATTGAATTTTGAGTATACTCTAAATTATGCCAGAAACCAAAAGATAATATTGAACATGCAAGTTTGATTTTTTTTTAAGATATTGATTCCCACCAATCATTTTATCTACACTGCAGCTCCCAATCACAAGATGGGCAAAGCTCCTCTTGTCCTCAGACCACAATAAACCTCCAAGGCCACATCATCATCTTCACACTTCCCCCACAACCATGCTCTAAGGTCAGTCTGTTCATGAAGCTGCACCAAAGGTGAAACTCATCAAAATAAAAGCAATTCAAGAAATTGAAAAATAGCTTTCAATATCCAGCAGGGAAAATATGATTCCTGACAGAAGTACTTTCAAGCAGAACTGTAAGTCACCTTTCTTTCTGCAAAAATTAAATTGTGAAGGATTCCAACTTAGACTATAGAAAGCTCTGAGTTCCCAGCAAAAAATCACAGCGCAGCTACAAAAAAAACTCATTTATCAGTCCCAGACAAACCAAACTTCAGTTTTCTTAAGTACTACAAAGAATTTTTCTGAAGTACCAGAATGGACTTGCCAAATATTTACATAAACCAATTTTAGGCTAATCTTATCAGGCTCCCTCTCAAACCATCAGACTATGCAAGTTTGGTTTGAATCACTTTCTAAAAAAGCTTTTTCGTTCAGTTCTCCAAAGCAGAAGTTAGGCAGATTAGTCCTGCAAGTGTAAGCTGTTTTTGCATAATACCGATAAACTTATTAGCAAGCACACTGTGAGAATCTGTGAGACACCCCACAGGCAAATGCCATGCAAAGAAACATTTTGCCAACAAAATATTGTATGTATCTCAAAGAGAAATGAAGTATTTTTGTGGCTGATACTACTGAACACAGCCTGTCCCTTTTTGGAATGGATTCTGCAGTGGAGAACCAAAAATAAATTTTTCTAACTGCTGAATCCATGCAAAATGCTCTGCAGTACAATAAGGGAAGAACCATAAGTGTGCCCTTCAGATTTCTTTTGGAAAAAAAAACAAAACCAAGCAGCCTTTCTTTTATCAAATGGGTCTTAACACTTATTATTACGTCCTACATAATAATCATCTTTGGCTATTAATTTTCTCCAAATAGAATCAAAAGAACCTGACCATATGAAGGGCTCAAAGAACCATTTTCCTGGACTATGGCATGGGCATGAAAGGTTAGCAAAAGAGGTGACACAAGAAAACCTTGCACTTTGGACACTACATTCCAATGACTAATACTTCTCAGAAATTTTTGAGCTTCCTGTGCTCAAAGAGCAGTTTTTCACTGAGTGACACTGCTTACATACTCCTGCATTTCAGGCAGGGAGCAAATGAATGTTCTACAGCTTCTATGTACTCCTTGGAGACTCTTTACAACAGACTTGTCCGTATGGTAGTAACAGCAGCAACAGTATTACAAAAAGCAACCATTATTGCAGTGTAAGCCACAATTTTTAGCTTTTCAAAAGGCATAAGGGACTGGTAGAAGAAGCCTGAATGCCTTTCTCATTCAGGGACTGACACTTTTAAAGCATAACCAGTGCTGTCAGTGCTGTGAGCCTTACCAAAAGGCAAGAGAAGGTCTACAAGTAACTGGTGGGAAAAACCCCAACCTCTGCCACCATCTTTAAGGCTCCTAGCACAGACTAGCCTTCTGAGGCACCTGCCTTTTGGCTGCTCTATCTTCCCTCTTCCTAGTGGAAGCACACAGCCTCCTAAAATGGATGTCTGAAAATCCAGATTAGATTAAATAATTTCTGTTCATAGTCAGTACCACACAAATCAATTTCCCCAAAACTTGACTGTTTCCTGGCAATAGCTAGTATTCATTTTGGCTTGTTTATACAGTGAATCTCCTCTGCTTCAGAGGTGTTGCTCTATAGCTTCTTAACAGGAGCCATGCAACAGATTCTCCTAAGAACAGGTCATAAACAGCCTCTGAGACTGGGAGAAAATAAAATGGTTTTTTGGGTCCTCTTCCATAATGCAGAGCTGCACCATCCACTGGGGAAATGTTCATGCTGCAGCATCTGAAAGCATGATTCTAAAGCCCATCCTCCTTCCTATGCACCCTTTATTACTCCGAAAGCAATTTGTGAAGAATGCACCTCTGCTCAGATCCTCACAACTATGTGACTGAGCCATGCTTTCTGTCCTCTGTTGGACTACTTGGACTGCTGGTCATTCTACTGCTACTGAATGTACAATTACAAGTCTTCAGAGATCTCCTAGCATAAAAAAAAAGGTGGCTAACAAAGTAGTTTTCAGAAAAAGGTGACTTTAGACACTATCTGTGAGAAGAGAGTTTTAGTAAAGAGCATATTTTCTTGCTTTTATAATTTTCACCCTAAAAACAGTAATATCTTGCTATCATGATGACCTCCCTTACTCACTTCAAGTTCAAACAGGTCCTTGCCTTGTTTTAAGGCTTTCTTTGTAATTCTTTTTAAATTATCATACTGTAATATAGGAAGAGTGCTTTCACAACAAGTTTCTAGACATGCTCAGAGTACAACCAAATTATCCACCTCCTGACATGATTCATGTTAACAAGAGAGCTCTCATCTTTCAAAGGAATTATCAAAAGCATCCTTCACGGTACAATTCACTAAAGTACTCTTCCACTTACCCTGTGGTAGTTTGATGGGATGGAGCCTGGACATTATGTCACACCTAATTTATAACTTTTGGATTGGAACAAATTCGAAATCCAACCTAACTGATACAAAACAAACACTTCAAATTTTAAGTACATCTCAGGTTCTAATGTCATTGCCACTAACCCATCTCACTTCCAGGTAAGGGGTGAGTGGGTGGGTTTGTTTTTCCTTCTTCTCTCCCTCTGCTTCAGCATTAGCAAATAATAACCATAAACACTTTCCATAAACACAACTACTCTACAAAAAATTACTCTATTGCACTGCAAATGATGAATTTGGAAAATTACTGGGTCAGGAAGAATGTACAAAACCTTCCAATAAACTCATATTTTTCTCCTTACCTCCTGATAGAGGTCACTGAGATCCTGATGATGTGCCTGCTTAGAGCATCCTGGGAACTCCCTGACACAACAGGAGTCAGGTGGCCAGTCCAATTCTGTCATTTCCAGCCAGTCTGTGAAGTACACCACGCCACAACATTTAAACTGCAAAGGAAGGATCAGCCAAGATCAGTAATAATGATGCTACTTCTTCAACAGGTTAAGTAGGTCATCAAAAAACCTAACAAAGTTCTTAATACCAACTTTCAAAATATTTACATAGAACTAAAGCCACCTATGAGTGCTTCCATGTATCTTGTTTTGCTATACTTTGACATAAAAGCAACATGAAAATGTAATATAGTGACCAATGAATACCTGAGAAGCAGCCAACAATAACTGCTCTGTCCTTTAAATCCCAACTGCTTCCTCAAAGGATGCTTCTCAGAAATTGTCCTATCTCTGGATTCTCCTATCCTTATCACAAGGAACTAACACAATTTCATGTCAAAATGCAGACTAATGAACAAGTATACATGTGGCTGAAAGGAGTAGCAGAAAAAGGTCATACTAGTGAGGACTATTCTTGCAAGTGTACAACTACAGACACATTTGCTGAAAACAGAAAAGGCACAGATTTATCTGAATATAAGAAAAAAATTTAAAAAGCAAAAATGTATAGAAAATCACAAATGCTGAAAGAAAAACTGAAAATGGAAGGAAGGGGTATCACATTAAATTAAAATACTGCAACAAAATCAACCACAAAAATAAGAAGTTTGGCTGCAAAGCAGATGAGCTGTAATTGGCTACAAAACCCACCAGGACCAACAACCTGTCTTCTCTGCAAAGCACACCCTGAGATTAAAAACCAAATTACCAGTCTCCCACATTAGCAGCTGCTTTCACACAGAAAAGGGTGAAGCAGCTACATTAGATTTGGTTTGGCACTGGATGTGGACTTGACATGACTGAAAAGATGGTTTGCTGCAGAAGTAAGATGCTACCTTTCTCTGCCTGAACATCCTCCAGGACCAGCCTGAGTGTAAGTAATTCCCTGAGTCCTTTAATCCACAGGCTTGGGAACACAGCTGGCCCTCTCTACCTGCTTCAGAGCCAGGGTCCTGTATTCCACACCACTCATTGCTCACAATCAAGCAGATCAGTGCCCAGACATGCTGGCACGCACTGTGCCTTTAATTCAGCAGTCCTCTTAAAAATCTCAATTCTCCCTTCTATACCACAGCTCTCGTGTCTCAGTTTTTATTGGTTTGTTACTGAAACTCCTCCCAGCACTGGGCTTTAAGGAAAGCTCAAGCTTTGGCTCCTCATTGCAATTGCAATTAATCACCCTTTTCTTGTATCTTTGATCTTGCTATATTTTCTTCCCCCACCAAGTTCTTCTTTGCTGGCCCTTTCCATCTTCCCTACCATAGTCACAACTTTGATATTAGACCAGCAAGAGAATTGGGGAAAAACACATTTCCCATCTCACTCAGATATTAAAAGATACAGAAGAAAGAATACCAAGCTGATTGGGGCTGAACCTCTGAACAGAAATTGCAACACAGATTTTAACAGAACAGATTTGAAATTGCAACACAGATTTGAACAGAATTGCAATTACAATTCTGCTGACTGAAGAAGGGCCACAAGTGCTTACTCAGACATAAAGCACATACCAGGCTCATATATCTAGCATCTAAACTATGGGTAGATGGAATATAAATGAGAGCCCACCAGTTAAATAGAAATTGTAAAAGAGCTTTCTCAGTTGCCCAAATCACTCATCTGGTCACAGGTGCCATTAGGAAAATCTAACTTCTAAAAACTTCTTTTAATTTCTAAAGGAAATTCTTCTCCCCTAGAAAAATCAGGGTTTAGTTGAAGTTTTACTATTAATATTCATATTATAACCACTCATTATGATGAAACTACAACAACTAGGAGACGAGGCAGTATTTAATTTAATCAACCTATACATTCCAACCAAGATACAGTACCAGCTCCATTCAAGGCAAATTGATTGTGACTCTTTGGTTGTATTATCTCAGGTACAGAATAGACCTCTGTTCCCAAATAGGGAAATAAATACTCTACCTGCACATGAAGAATGACTCCATTTCACAGAGCACTAACACGGCCAGAGCAGGGAACTGAGCGGGGGAGGAGGGGGGCGCTGGTGTGTAACCTCTTTCTTCCAGATTTTAGTATAAATACAGACTAACCAAGTGCTGCCAGGAAATGTTTAAATAAACAGGAAATCTGTGCAACAATGAAAGATTTTAACATTTCAACTAGGGCAGCACAATGACAGGCATTTAAAGAGTTGTCTTCCTGCACGTGAGTTATATTTGGAGTTAATGGGTTTTACCTTGGGCGATTTCATGTTTCCGTAACATAATACTTCATTCTATAAAAACAGTTCTGGATTTTAGTAGGCTAGAGGGCAAAGCTGTGAATAGACAAGGAAGCTTTTTGGTTTGTTTCCCACCCCCCAGTCAAAGGAAATAAAAACCCTCATCACTTTCACAAACCTCGGCCAAAGAGACAGTGTTGGCATCTTTTTGGAAACTTCCTTTCCCATTCCTTTCCAGCTAAACATATCTTAACCATGACAGCTCCATGAAAGGAAACTAACAGAGCCTATGGGAAGGGGAGCACAGTTTAATATTAAAACAACATATAGATACAGTCATTTTACTTTACCTGCAGATTTTTAATTTTACATATATCATATATCCTTTAATGCTATTGTAATCCTAAAAGGTATTGGTGTCCTAACCTTACTGAAAAAAGATATGAGAATACAAGCAATTTAAATTAATTTATTAACATTCTGGTTTCGGTGTTTAAGTACCTTTAGGGCCTACAAAAAGCAAAGAATTGGATATCAAGTGATGGTAAAAGACACTACACAGTGTTTCATACCAAATGAACTTGCATTTATTTTGCCTACTCACTTAAAGCCAAACCTTTTCACTGAGCAGGTGCTCCTTTAGTTCATGAATTAACTATCATCTTACCTCCCTCTGGAAGAAATTCCAAGCATGGGTCAGCCACTGGTACCTAGGTAAGCCATAATTGGTCATCCTGGCTTTCAGTGTGATCATATCGGACCACTGCACTGGAACCTGGAGCAAGGAGAGAGAAGTGACTGACACAGTGGATCAGCAGGCTTGTGGCTCCAAACCCCCAGGTTCCATCTGTACTGAGATCTTTGCAGTGCAAGGAATAAAATAACTGTGTACACAAACAAAACAGGAAAACAAGTGTTGCAATTTTTATGATACTAATACTTTACAAGCTTTTCTTAAAATATCAAGGAAAAGTTATTTGTGTCCTTTGCTTACAAATTAACGTGCATTGAAAAGCAGTTACATTTTGGAGACATTCAGGGACGATTCAGTACAATTTATTTATATCATTACCAGATTTTTTACCTGGCATAAAACTTGAACTGAGTCCTATCCAAGTCATCAGGGATGGTATTTGTCTGCCCTAGTTTAGGTTTCCCCCGGTGTTGTCTTAGATAATGGAAATAAACAGCCAAATAGGGAAATTCATCTCAAGATAAATAATTTAAACAGAGCAGATGAATTATTCCCTTGAAGTCTCAAATTCACTTCACTGTCTAAGGTGAAAAATTTTGATTTAAATGTCTAACTTCTACATATGTAAAATTAATTGAGATAAATTCTATCCCTGGAGCTTTTTCAGCCATTTTCTGGCTTTGTCTGGAGTCCTGCACACAGGTATACTGAATGTGCTCCATTTCAGTAACTTGTTCAAGAACAGTAACAAGAAGTATAGACAAGGCCCTATGACCTTTTTTCCCAAACACACTCACAGACTTGTGAATATCTTCTCTTCTGAAAGGATTCCTGAAGTATTTTTCTTTCAACTGTGACAACTCAGAAGTGAGGTGCTGGAGCACTCCATTGTCTGAATATGACACCTCAGTTAGCAATTGTTGCAAACAAACAGAGGCAAGCGCTATGGCACCTGGCATACAGTGAAGTTATGAGTCAAAATCAAAACCTCACTTCAATTCAGCAGCACAAATTTCAGTGTGCCAAAACAAAACAAGGATCTGAAGGCTGCAGTCACCATTCTATGTCACCACATACCATCCATGCTGCGTTTTGCCTTGTCTCTATCAGCCTTAATAGTCATGGTGAAAGAATATACAACTGCAATATCAGCTGTCACTTGCACGGGAGCGGAGTCCAGCTCCTCTAGCAGCCATGACTTTGCTCTCCTATTCAATTTGAAGCTAACAGCAAGGGCATTCTGTAAATGGCAAAAAATGTTATCTAAGAAGAGAAAATTTGCACAATACTTCTCAAGGAATCTGGTCTTCATTGTGCTAGATGCTCTGCAAAAAATATAGAGACAATCACTGCCTGCCTGAGCCCATAATACAAATAGGAACATTTGATAACATTTCATTACCACTGCTAAGTTATACTACATTTTTGATACCCTAGTAAAGCTTCATTTTGCCAATGTAATAATAAGGTCCCAGAAATTTAACATGCCTTTCACTAAGCAGATTTTTTGCATTGAACTCATGATGGTTCACATGAAAAATATGTTAGCAGTATAGTACTAAAAATATATAAAAGTATTATCATAGGATATTTCTATCACAAACATTTACACAGGTTACTATAATAAATTAATTTGGTTTTGCACTCAGTGCATTTCTCTTTCATCTGCATTGTAAGCTAGCACTCCACTTTCTTTGGATAATATTTGACAGTGCTGCAATTAAGCAAATATTTGCTAGAATATTTTTTTATTAACTTGAGTTAAACACATTCCAAGGTTACGTCCACAACAGAATACATTCAACTTCTTTACAAAATCAATGGAAATCAGGAAAATAAATATTCAAGAAGTGAGAGAAGGAAATTAAAAGCAAAGCGAAACAATGTAAACCCCATTGCAGGGAAGGAATTTGAATGCTGGAGCTAAGGAGGGATTCCAGAATCTGTGTGTTTGCTGCAAGAATGCCAACAGGTAAAACTGTACAGGTAATAGGTACATTGATGTACCTATTAAATATCTTGCTGTCACCTCATATACACACTAGTGCACAATAATATACAACTGAGATGCATTCCTCTGACTACGCCCAATACTCATGTGTAGACAAACAAAAATAAGAGATGCTGCTTTGATTTCAACCTAAGTTCTATAAAGCTCAGTCTGCCACTGAGATCTAATTACTCATTATTATTTTTTTAATGACTATCAAAGCTTGATCAATGCATAAACAAGCCAAGGACCCACACTGGCTTTTCAATCTTGTGGGTGGAATAAATTAGTCATGAGGCACATTACATGCTGAGAGCTATCAGGAGCTGGAAGGAAAGCTGTTTATGCAAGGACTCTTAGAGATTCAACTTGTCCACATACCAAGGAAAGCCCATACTAGATCAGCAGAGGCAGCTATGCCTCAGTGACATTTCTGACAACATCACCCACACTACACTACACACCCACCTACACCAATGCCAACTGATCTCTGAAACCCACCAGGGGCTCATGTGATTTAATGCTACACTGAAACCAATATGATATCAAGACAACTCTATGGTTATAAGAGGGAACTGTCTTATCTTCATGGAGTAGGAGGAAGCACATTCTATGGAATGACCTGCACAGGTATGGAAGAACCACTGAAAAATAACTTTTCTCTTCAAGACTGCCACATTCCTTATGATTTTCAGCAGCAAGAAACCCACCTCATCACATGAAGAACAGTGTTAGGACAAAGGGAATAATAGTAAGAAATCAGATGAAAAGAGAAAACAACAAAAAACAACAACCAGAAAGACCCAACCTAAACCAGTATTTCAGGAGATGAGGAATAAAAAAAACCACATATATATAGGCAGAGAAGAAAAGAGACAAAGAAAAGCAAAAAAAAAAGAGCAACTGTGTTTGCTGTGACCCACTGCAGAAGCTGCAGACATGTAATCCAGTGCTGCTTCCTTTAGCAAAGGGCTGAAGGGACAGCCATGCTTCCTTCTGAAGGGAAACAGCTTAACCAGTGACATACGGTAGGGCTATGCCAGCCTTTATCAAACTGTCCCAGGTTTGGGTTTCAGTAGAATAGTAGATAAACAAAAGCCTGGGGGTCAGACTAAAACACACCACACTTCAGGTTTTCTAACTAAATAGTGAAGGTTGAAAAAGCACGTTCCAGTGCTGTGAAGGCTATGATATTTCAGGCAGTTTCCACTGACAAGATTTTTGTGGAATTATGCATTTTAGTTGTAACAATCATCCTTGGCAAAACCCCTGCAGAGGGCAGCTGTGTCCATAACATGAAGAATGCCTCTTGTCTGTATTCCCAATTTTAAAATGAATCAACACAAGCTGACATTTAAAACA
Source organism: Molothrus aeneus (assembly GCF_037042795.1). Lineage (NCBI taxonomy): Eukaryota > Metazoa > Chordata > Aves > Passeriformes > Icteridae > Molothrus > Molothrus aeneus. The sequence goes on from NC_089650.1 coordinate 47,455,046, forward strand.
AAGGAACAGCCTTAATCTCTATTATATTAGAAGAGCTTCCTGGAATCTGTACTGCAAGGGAATGAATTCTGATGCAAAGTCCTGCTATGTAACTTCAAATCTGCCAGAAATTCCTTTGGTCCAAGTACTGTGTAAATATCAAGAAAGCCACCTCAACATCTTACTGCAATATAATTGTCATTCACTGTTGGAAAGACCATTATATTGGGCATATCTTGGCAGATGAGAGAAAAATATTTGTCCCTCTGTTCATAAAAATGTACCAGACTGAATACAAGATGTAAGGATATAGCAGCCAGCAGTTACATTCCAGTTTAATTTGCTCAACACTTACCTATTTTCTTACATGATGGTTACAATTCCTCAGTTTGAAAAATTAAAGGCTGATGTAGTTATAAAAACTAGACAGAGATAAAACCTCTTCACAAGTTTACAAAAGAGTGTTTTCTAGTTAAGACATGTTTTGCTTAAAACTGGCATTTATAGCTTGTGGAGGCAGTGTGCAGATTTTAGCAGACAGCAAGTCCTCTACGGAAAGAACATGCTGTCTGTTTACAACATAGTACACTCTTTAAAACACAAAGAACTTTTGGGAAAAAATCCCTTCAAATTCTCTTGCCTCCTTTCTCAAAATCCATATTTAATACTGAAGTTCTAATTTATCCTCAAAAATATCAAAGACTTCAAAGAGAACCTGCCTGAGCAACAATTAACAAAAAATTAAGCTCTTAAATGGGGGATGAAGGAGTTGGTTCTCAAATATAGAGGGGGTAAGGAGAAACCCAGACAGGGCCTTCCAGACAGACAAGCTCCCCCAGGAGAATTCTCCGTTTAAAATGAAGGCAATCAGTTGAAATTAAGCTGTCAGAATAATGAACAGAGAAACACTACAGCAATTAGAAAACAGCTAGCTAATGGAAAACTTAGTTTTATTCTGCTGAAAAAATGCAGCCTCCTTTTCTGACTCACCGTTATTTCCTGCTCGTAGGTCCAAACACCACAGGCCAGTTCAACGCAGAATATTACAAGCAAGCTTCCAAAATACTGCAGAAAACAGAATGGTCTTAGCTATTATTTATCCTCTTTGAAATAAAAATATTTCTCAAAGTTTGATAATGTTAATTTCTCAAAGTTTGATAATGTTAATTTCTCAAAGTTTGATAATGTTAATTTCTCAAAGTTTGATGTTTTTTCAAAGTTAAAGAACATCTGAAAATATTATTAAAATTTCACATGATTTAAGACATGGAAACAAAAATACATTTTTGTAACCAAAATATGGAAGACTCAGGCAGCAAACTTTATAAAAGCTAAAATCATAGGACATTTCTTTCTTGAAAACTACATTCTTATCAAAGTGATTTAGATATATAAGGTCTGGTCTAACTGTACAAATATTCAGAGATTGATTGAAATATCTTTTTCTATTAGAAGGTATAACCCTTGAACTATTTAAAAACAGGAAATACAAGTGTAAATGAAGAAGTACAAACCTTGGTAAGGATGCTTAAGAAAAACTGGTTGCTGCAATTAAAAAGAGCAGGAGTATCTTCTTTATAGCATCAAGAAACCCTATCTGAACTGCAGGATAAAGCTACATGTAATTTAAGGCTGTTTTAACTGGTCTTCCCTACTAAAAATAACCCTTTTATCTTTTACCTAAAGCAGAAGTACACTCTCATTTGTTCTTGACTCCAAACTTTATTCCATGTCAGTGGACTGAGCTTCCCTTTGTTCTCAGTACACAAGACTTAAAAGCTACAATCTACATGGATTTTAATTTAATTTGAAAATCAAAGAAACAACATCACAATATAAAATAGAATAAAACATAACATATATAATTCCATCAGTAGGATACATGTCAAATGGCTTCTCATTCAATTATTTCATTCTGAAATCTATTTGGGACACAAAACATGTACTTATGGTAAGTGATTTTTTTTTTTTAATTAATGGGTAAATAAGTTTAAAACAGAGTACAAATCAACAAATGTTAGGCTTTAACAGCCATCTACATAGCACTTTTTCATTCATCTGAATGAAAGGTCTGGAACTGAGTAATTCACAGATACCTTGGCAGCTACTGGTCTTGCCCTAATCTCTATTCGCTTGCCAAATCTAACTCCTTGAATTAGGCATGTAGACACACACAGAGCTATGTAAGAAGTGTGTACAGAAATAATCATGTTAATTTTCAGGAGAAACCTGTACCCATACCCTCCCTCTGCAAAGGCCTATCCAATGAAGATGGTACTGAAAGGAGGATTCCTGTTTTACTAATCTTCATCATGTCACGTGGCATTTTTACAGTTGTTACAGCTGAACAACACACTGCATTTCCTTACATATCAACACAGCAAGCACACACAGAGCTCCAGCACAGGTCTTCAATAACCAAAATGGTCATCCTCCAAAGGTCCAAAAAAAGAAAAACATGAGTCACACTTCCAAGAACAACAGTGCTTTCTCTAAAAAATAAATTCATGAGCTTCTATGCAATGTATCTACCTATCATTGCAGTGCCTAGTAGCTATGCAAAGGGTTCTTTAAAAAAAACAAACATAGAAATCTACTCTTCCAAGTATTCTCTTTGGAAGCAGGAAAGAATGCCACATGCTTTAGTGCCACATGCTCTCTTAATAAATACTTATAATAAAAAATGTTTAAGGGCATTATGACTAATACCGACATTTTTGAGAGGGAGAAAAACTAAATGTTTCAATGAAAAGTGCATATCACTTCTCTGCTGTCAGAAGAAATTTCAGCGGGTTTCTACTCTTAACTGAATAACAAGCTTGGGATTGTCTGCTATCTCTGAATCTTACACAAAAAATCACTGATTTTGGTGAAAGTGATACATTTGGGAGTGTACATATGGTGTCCTCTGCAAAACTCTTAATTTGCAGTTCTTTGTAACATTTAATTCATTCATCAAGTTTAGCATTTGAAACTTCTCCATCTTTCTCAGTATGTAAGTTAAGAGTGTTTGTGGTAGTAGTAGAAGACAGAAGAGCCAAACCCAAGATTTTCTCCTATTACTGAATACAGCCCAAGATAGAAAACTATTTAGCCAGATTCACTCATAACCCACTTCTGGCTCTGCCAGGGACTGAGCACTCCTGACTAGCTACATCTATACACATCAGGGCACTGCAGAATCAAGCTTTCTGTCCTGAGAAAGCCCATCTCTGTCCAAAACATAAAAGAGAAAACAATGAGTTAACACACATGAAAGGCCATGCTCTGAATTGAGCGACTGCAGGCATACTGAACTCACACACAGGAGGTTGTTTCTCTCCACTACTGAAAGGGAGTATTATATTTCTCTATGCAATGGTTTGCAAAACAAATACTTCTTATATAAGATTTTTCTGGGGAAAAAAATCCTCTGTTATTTAAATGTATTACCCCTAATTTCCATCTTCCAAATCTAGAAATTATTACTGGCTTCAATGCTTATTCCCTGTCCCCAGTTAAATTCCCACAAGAGTCAGAATGCTAAATGCATCTTCCTGCATTTCCATGCTTCTGGGTCTTGCCAGAAATAGGGACTTGATTTTGAAGCAGGCTTAATATTTCTTCCTGTGGGTCATCTTTACATGTTGTAAAGATGAGTAACTCACTGAGGAGCACGGCTGTGTATCACACTCTAAACTGGGCCAGGAAGTCCCTGATAGCGCCTCCTACAGAACATCTACCTCAGAGTATTCTTGGCCATTGCTGAGATACTTTCTATAGATATTTTCTAATTTCTCATTATTTTAAGAACTGGAGATCCTTTACAAGGCAAATCCTAATGACTTTTAGCACTTCCCTTTTGTAGGCAATTGCTAATCACTATCATTCTCTCCTTAGTCTGACATGCAAAGTAATCAGAAAACTGGAGTGGTGCCTTGATCCTGAAACAAACCCATCAGTTTCACTGAAGGACTTTTTCCTCCAGCAAAACTGTGAAAAACCTAAAATGTTGCTTCCTTGGGAGAAGCTGAATGACTGAAATGCTGGCAGAAAACACTCTTCAGAGAGTAATAAATCAAAGTAAAAATACTTGCCAACTTAAAAAATAAATAAAGCATTAGCCATTTACTGCTCCATATATCATGCTTGTGGCCAAGATACCCAACTTCAGCATCCCTTCAGTGTAAAATGGATGTTGTCAGTTAACAGGAGTTGGTCTCCTGCAACCTCCTTGTTAAGCCTGCTCTACTACAGGTCACAGGCTGGAAGGGAAGGAGGGAGAAGAAAGGGAGGCAGAAGCTCTGTAAAGCAGTTTTTTCCAACAGGAATATTTCATCTAACACCTGGAACATTGCACAAGCACTTGCATTTGCAGCACTGACAGACTGCAGAGGCTTAACCAACTCTGTTTTTTCAGCACATCAGTCCTGAAAGAGAGGTGAAGGACCTGGGGCTCAGGAGAATCATGTTCTCCTTCCTTTCTTGTGCAAGAGACTAAACATTCAAGAAGAGGGAATAGAAACAAAGTGATTACTGTGAAAACTAGTTTCAGAGATGCAAACAGGCATGAAGGGCCAAGAAAAGATAGTAAAGATATTCCAATCACCAGACCCTGTTCTGCTGGAATAGTCTTCATGTGGTACAGCCACAAAAAGCATCCACAAAAAATATCCACAGCCAGTATTCAAATGCTGAAACCTCCAATGCAGAAACCACACACAACAACAGCTGGGAATCCCATCACTGAAATACAAATACTAGTGCAGAGATGCTACCAGCTTACACACACCTACTGTAACCTGTAACAGCCTCCAGAGAGCTCCTGCCCCTGGGCAAGTCAAACAACCCCACGTTTACATCTACAGGGAATTCATTTATAAGACAGAAAGGACAGGGGGACAGTGAATGCAAATCCCATTATGATGAATTTCAGCCACAGAAGGGAGGTACCCATCAAGTAAATAAAGACAAAAACCAAAAGAAAACCTAACCAACACCTACCAAACCAAAAAACAGGGACTAGTATTGAATAGGTTTTGTCCTAATTTGAATCATTATGTGCATAAAGGCTATCAGAACCTGATAAAGCACTAAAAAACATACATGGTAACATGGTATTTTCAGATATGCATTAAAAATCAAAGTAATGAAAACCTATTTTTATAAAGGTGTGTGTAGGCTATATAAATATAATAAAAAAATTTAGTCTGAATAAAATTTCTGCACACCACAGTGGCACCCCACAAGAGGGAACAAGCTCCATATATGCTAGTGTATGCCAGTGCTCCATAAATGGAGCAAACGTGCTCTGGCATATGCCCAAAATGTCCTCCTATCTCTCCATCTAAGACTAAAAACTAAGTTACAAAATTAGTTTATCCTAAGAAAATTATGACAGGCTTTTTTGGTATTACAAAATTAAGCTAATGTCCACCACTACCAAATATATTCCAGGAACATATTTCTTTCTTGATCACTTCAATCACTTAGACAAAAAACCAAATGAAAATAGCAAATGCAAGCACGAAATCACTTTTACTTTTACATTTTACTTTGTTTAAAAGGTGTTTTTTACAACAACTCCCATTCTGTTCAGAGAGTAATAGCAAAGAGCAGACACATGAAGTGTCTCCCAGCATAAAATCTCTCCCTCATGGCTTCCCAACCTGCTGAGTACAGGATTTTTTTGTTGCAATTGTGGGCAATTTAGGGGCAACAAAATTGTAGTGGGCAACAATCTTTTCCAGATATGTAATATAAAACCCTTACTGTAGTTCTAGAGATTTTGTGTTGAATATACCACATGATACCTGCAATTAATAACCTAATGTAATTTGTCTATGCTTTTCAGGCAACAGGTGAAAAGAACTGGTGAAAAATAGCCTATTTCTGTTACTAACAGAATGATGGAGAACACTAAGAAAACACAGTACATGGAGAGAGATTTTAAATTCTTCTCAGAGATTTTTTAACAGCAGAAATATTGAATTCTAACTACATTTAGCAAAGGAAAACTTGAGTTAAAACTCTAGTGCCCTACAGTAGTTTCCTTCAGTGCAAGAGCCAGGGCAATGTCAATAGCCAGTGCCCTACTTCAGCTACCATGATGATCCTACTGGCACAGACACACAACCTGCATGACTGTCCTCTGAGGATGTCCTTCTGAACCCTGTGTAAACATTCTGTCAGAAACAAAGCTAAGACCAGGAACTCCAACAGAAATTTGGTCACTTAAGGTATCTAGTGATCACTATGGTACTCTGCTGCCTAGCAACTCAAGCAGATAAGAGCTGCCATACTACAAAACTGAGTGTACCCATGTATATTCTGGAAGTGATGGGGATTTTTCATGTTTTTTCACTCTGCCACTGATGGCTTCAGTAATTTGTTGCCACTGACCTATGAAATTCTTCATCAGCAAGCAGCTACTATAACCAGTAAAACTGTGCTGCTAGCCTATGCACAAGGAGAAACAAAGACCTGAACACAGCCCCAGTCACGCTCCTTTGAGCCCACTCATACCCGTGATCATTTTGTTTGCAGCTTGCAAATGTGATTTGGAAGCAAGAGCCATGAATATGAACAGAGACAGGATTCTGTGTCAACCCAAATTTCATCAGAACTAAAAAGGCACAAGAATGGTTCAGTTTATCTTTTCCTCACTCAGACCTTTTTGATTTTATGCTGCATCATGCTCTTCTGTTCTGACAGAACTGTACTGTCAACCTGAGGAGACTTCACCATCTACTTAATTAATCCCTAGAGAACAAATATATCCCATCACACAACACAGTCAAAATACTGACTTCTTAAGCTCACTTCCAGACAGTGAGAAAGCAAGAGTGCATTCTGTATATGAAAGCAAACAGCAGTGGCAGGAAAGGGCTAAGCAGTGGAGCCAGAAGTTGCAATATAGTAAAGAGAGAGCATGGGGAGCTTTTGGAGAACCTCTCTAGAAGATTGTAAAAATCCTTCATTTTCTGAGCAAATGCACCTTTCTTTAAAGGATCAGTGTACTTATTAAGGAATCATCATTCACATCACCTGCATTTTATTTCATAAACATATTTTTTTTCAAGCCTTACTACTCTCCTCCCACTTTTCTCCCAGAAGATTCAAACCCCCTTTTTTCCCCCTTCAGACTCGAGAAAAAACCCAGCCCTTATTCCACAGCAAACAGAGAGTAGCTGATCAACAACTTTGTTCCCCTCAGACTTGCTGTCTCACTCTGCTTTCTTGAGCAATTTGTTCTATGTGGCAGTAGAGGTGAAGAAAGCTCTGGAAAGGGCAGGGGCTGAAGGAAATTCCGAGAGGGCAACTGCAGAAGGAAACCTTACTGTAACCTCTAAGAGATCAGAGTCTATGGTACGTAAAGCAAATGCCAGCAGATTTCAAGAGCTATGCATAGCATTTCCCAATGGCTAATAGCCTGAGAGCATCAGCCTTGATCTTCTGAGATGCAAGCCATCCAAACATCTCTCTGCCCTCTGGGAAACCTCAGATGACCATCACCACTGGATCACCAACTGAAACCAGAACTGTTCTGTGTAAAACATAACAAGTCCTTCCTCCTTCAATAACTAAGAAGCTATGGTTCCCGTTATTTTGACAGTTTACAAACTAACAAGGTTATTTTAATGATTAATCCAGCTATCTTTTTTAAAAATAGAGCAAACACTCATTAAATGGAGTCAGACAATCTGCACGGAAAACTGACATCCTGTTTATCCACTTCAGCAGCACAAATTTTCCCCTGCCTCCCTCCCCTGCACCCTCAACCCTGCCCTGTAGGAATTAACAGTCCATTAATCATTTTGATTTTAAATTTGGTTTATTTGCTTGACAACACAGAAATCTGTGAGAGATGCAGCCAAAAGTCAACAGGGAAATGAGCTGAAACCACCAACTTGCAACATAAGCTACGGAATGTCATTCAGTTCTTCAAAATAAATACATTTCACACAAAAATGATCAAGCATCTCTATTATCTTAGATTTGGTTTCCCAGATCACAAAATTTTGTCAAAATGTCTTGAAGTCTACAACCTTTGCAACGTCCACCCCTTTTTGGTAAAACTTTATAAGTAATTTTTAAATTAATTTTTTTATGGCAATGAACATTCTAGTATTTAGAGCTATGTTCCAAGTTGTTTTTACTAAGCCATTTGTTTTTTAAAAAACTAAATAAAATTATTTATGAATGGTTGGATTTTTGTTCACAGCCTTGATTCTTCTGTGGGATATTCTTCACCTGTTGTAAATTTTAACTTTAATGGTTATCTTTGCTAATGTAAGTAAACTGGTATTATTTTGGAAATAAGCAAATACACACTTCAAACAATTATTAGGATTTCTTTACTAAGGGTTCAATTACCTCAAGTCAGTGAACATCCCGAAATAAGGGTTATTGCTAGGTAAAGTACTAAACAAGACGTAGGGGAAGATAGACATTAGACCATGATTTGCTTATGGCTTGTCATATTCCCTTTCCCCTTTTTCTTCCCTTATTTCATAAGATTTATATCAAAACCTAAAGCTTCCTATTTTGCACAGATTTTTCAAAACACAGCTTCCTTCATTTGTCTACCTGCTCTTTATTTTCTACCAAGGAAATTACATACCATAAAAATGTTTCCTTAGTCAAGAAAACCCTTTTTCTTGTAAAATAGACCCATTTGGTGCTGATACACAAGGATTCTCCTTCAGCATACCCCAAGACACTTCAAACAATCAACATTTTGAGTGAAGAAATGCTCTTATGATATAAAACTGTCTTATATAAAACCAGCCCCCATGCACACAGCAAAGTGCCTTTGTGGCTAAATAGGCAAAATGGTATTATTCAACAAGAGATTAATTTACCTGGCAGGACATCCACCCATACTCAGTTTGTGGCAACAGGAATGCAGCTGAACAACAGCAAGGCATACCCCACCAGTTAGGATGGGCTGTGCCTCACACAAGACACAGAGATTTGGCTAGGCTTTGTGGATTCATATACTCCTTCATTGCTCTTAGGAACTTCTCCCATTTCCTATTCATTTCTGGAGAGAAAAAAACCTGAGCAAACAAGCAATGAGAAAACAAGAGCTGGAAAGGACAGATGGGGAAAAAACCCCACACTATGGCAGCAAGGCCATGTATTATCTCAGCAGCTCCCCATCTTTTCTCAGTAAAGACGCAGCAGCCCTCACTCCCATCCTGGTATCACTCACAGCTCTCTACCCTTCAACAACCCCAGTGCCTTGAACCTACAAGCATTATCAGTCCCTGTCTTTTCTATAGTTTTGTGGTACCCACGTCCATTACTTAACCAACCCTTTTATTACTATTCTCCCTCCTCTTTTGACCTTGGAGCATTATTCCAGAGCCTTTTTCAGTTCTGGTGGTGTTTCATTCTCCTCTACTGCCCTGGGCATCAATGACCTTCAAGAACTTGTTGGGAAGAAGCAGTATTAACAGTGTAACATGTGGCAATGAGGGAAAACAAGAACAAGGAAGAGCTACAAGGCTTGCTCCAAAAGGATCATGAGGCCAAACATAGCGACATGGAGTCAAATGAACACTCATGATATAAGTCCCCAAAACCAAAGTAGTCACTTCCCATCAGGTGAGCCTAGAAGAAGGGCAGGCAGTAAAAAGCATGGCACAGGAGACCAGACAGCATGTGTCATGCAGAAAACACTGAAACCATGAAATTACTGCCAATAGCTATCTACCCTTCAGCACTGTGCCTCTTTCCTAAAGCAAGAGCAAAGGTCTCTTCACTATTGAAGAAATATACAGAAAAGAATTAAAATTCATGGCCTCCTAATGGCACTATCCAACCTTGCTATCCTAAGTCAAATGCATTTCCCTGAACTGCCCTCAAGAGGCCAGACAGTTCTTGTTACTTGGAGCTGCTGGATAACAGCACCAAATAGTGCTGCATTGCAACACTGCCGAGCATTCAAGGCAGCTGCTCAGTGCCTGGATGAAAGCAGCAGATCATCACCATGATCACAGCAAACATTTGGATTTAAGTCAAATACTTGCAAGAAGACCTGGACACTCCTACCAGTTCAATTCCTGTCATGCTTCCCCATGCTGCTCAAACACACAGCTGCTCTTGCTTGCTGTGTTCTGCAGGCAGCACCTTCATCACTACACAACTCCCAATATTCCACACGACCAGGCAGCTCTTGTCTCCTCTGTAGGCTCCCTCTCCCACTCAAGGAAATTAGGAACTGTTTCAAAGCATCTGCCTTTGAAAAAGTCTTTTAAGGACATACACAGCAAGGATTTATTTATGTCAGGGAAGACAAGGTCAACAAAATGCACCATGCTTACACAGGAAGACAGAGATTGGCACTGAACCCCAGGACCAATGTATTCCACTCCACAGAGATGGGAGCCCTAGAGAGTGCACACTTTCCTGCAAAGCCTGGCTTAGTTCTGTGGTGACACTGTGGCATCACCAAAATCCATCTCGGAATCAAAAAACTTGTCTGAACCTTAAAAATCCTGATCTAAATAGGGAAGACACTTGCTCTCCATTTCAAGGCAAAACAATGTATAGTAATTAGTACAGGCATCATCTCCAGGAGTTTACCTTTGAATTCAAAGTTAGAAATATAGAAAAAAATACTCTATTTTTTTGAGAAATTTGCTCATATACTGGGGTATAATAAAAATTGGTGAACTTTCAGTGTATTTTCTCTTACCAGTGGAACATTAAACAAGCAGCACTTCAGAATGCAAGCTTAATGTCCAGCCCCTTAGTTAGGCTATCTAAAACTGAGGTTTAGCAGAGTACTATTTTCTCATCAAACCTGAACTACAGTATTATAAACACATTTAAACCAGTCTTTCAAACAAGGTAGGCCAACCTTTCTTGTGAATCTCTGTCTTTCTCCCACTCATAGCATATTTGTAAATGGGCTGTTGATAAAAGCCACAAAATACAAACTCAGTCTGTCCAGCTTAATACTAAACTCCACAGGTTTACACCAAGTATGTTTGTTAGGTGTTTCTTCCCTTCAATGCTTGGTATCTAAATAATTTAGAAATACTTCTGGTTCGTAAATAACAATTCCAGTGCCAAATGTTAGTACAAGGTACTGGAGCAGCTGTAACTGTGCTAAGAGTCCACACGGATAGGAATGAATATCCTCTCTTACTACAGAGCAAATAACCTATACTATGTATTTATTACTGCAGAAACACATGCTGCCACAAAAAGGGAAAAAAAACAGACAACAAAATTTGTTATCACTAAAGTCTCATATTAATTCCTGCCAACTGTAGTCATAAGTACTACAGAATAGCTGATGCTGTGGTACTCTAGAGCAGTTAACATTTCACACAGAGTAAGAATGCCTTCTAGGAAGAAAACATTAGCAATTACTGGCATCTTGCAAAATAGCAGATGTCCAAATTTAATCAACCCGGTCACCTCTGCATCCACATGGACTGAAATGGGTTTATGTGTAAGAATTTGCCACAAGAGGTGATACAGTCAACAGTATCTCAGCTCAGCATTCTTTAGATAGACTTACAGAAACCATAAGTTTAACGACATTTTGTCTGGTTTTGTTTCAACTCAATACACAGCTTAGTCCACCAGGGTCCAATTTATAACCAGGTTCCACCAGACCTGAATTAATAAGCTGTTTAACCACACACCAACAGGGTCTAACAATGTTTAGTTCTGAGGAATATTTATTACTCTGTCAACTATGTGATAAAAATCAGTAACAGGATTTGCCCAGTTGACCATCAAATATTTCTAATCGTTTTCCCCTTTGTGAAAACACACACAAATTTGAATCCTGTGCTGTTTGAATGCTGCAGTTACAGAAAAGTCATGGTTAAAAATACAAAAACTTGCAAAGAAAATTTCAGCCAGCAATTATTTTCCAGTAAGATTTTCATGAAGCTCTTCTTGCCAAGCACCAGAGCTTACTTTTGTTATTTTAATAGAAAAAGAATTCAAAAAACTCCCCAAACAACAACAATAAAATCAACCAAATAAACAACCCCCCCCAACAACAAAACCAAACAGACAAAAACAAAACAAAATTTAAAAATAACAAACAAAACCAAAACAACCCACCCACATCCTTACATTACTACTCTTAAAGAATATATGCACTTCGTTAGGGCTTGGGTTTTTTCAGTGAGGCAATGTGCACAAGAAACTTTGAAAACAATCCAAAACAGAGCCTCAGAAGAAGAGAGGCAAAGTATTTTCTTTCAAATCCAGAAGCAATCTTGTTGAAAGAACTGCACCAACCACCATAAAATTGGGACTCTCCCATCCTTGCACTTTTCATGCATCCAAGTCAGTGACTTCAAAGAGCTCAGATCTTCCCCTTTAGGCTGGCATCACAGCTACTTTTACATGAGAATGTCGGTCAATCACACACACAAAAATATAGAAACTCAAGGTACACGTGGACTCTTCAGACCAACTACCCTTCAGGACATATTTCTGAAGTAATTAAAATGAAATGATCATAGCTTTAAAATGCTGGTTCTACTGAAAGTCCAGAGCATGCACCTCAGAAGACTGAGGTTTTACATTTTCCTACTATTAAGCTGAGCAAATATGAGTTTGATCTATACTTATGCCCCCATGTGAAGACAGAAATGTTTCAAGCATTTAACTCCAAGACAAAATTTCAAGAATGAAATGAAAATGATTATGTATTCAAATGTATTAAAATCGAACACTATATTTATTTTATTGTTTTTACATTTTATTGCATTTTCCAAAAATCCATTTCAATTAACATCAGCACTTGCAATGAGTATGCTGCCAGGAACGTCACGACTTGCATCCAATTATCTGTGCATGCCATCATTATGGCTTTCATGTACTTCAAAAAGAAGACTAAAAGCATGATTGAAGAGGTTGTTAATATTTTACATGAAGGTTCTTTTCTTTTAGTTCATCTGGCTGAACAAAAGCTCATTTTGTTGATCCATCAGTTTTCTGATTAGTTTGATGAATGAAGCATTGACTTATGTCGGCATACTTCTGTATGGTATAACATAACAGCATTCATTTGACAATCAATCAAAGACAATGACATATTTAGAAAGATATAATTTAGTTTTGCTTATCAGATTTTTTAGCAAGAGCAAATCTCAAGCTCCTGAAAATGAAATATTGCAACATAAAATGATAGAAATGTCTTGTTTTGATTTAGTTTAACTTGACTGCCTAAACACACTTCAAATTATTTATTTCCAGATGGTACTAAAGGCTATAAATTATTTCTTCTTTTCACTTGCAGTGTAAATAAACTGAAGGTCAAAACTAGTTTTAACTTTATTATCTCTTCAAGTAGTAAGGTGGGTTTTTTCAAAGCTTATACTAAAAATAGCTCTTTTTTTTCCCAGATACCATGTGGCGCTGATCAACATCATATAGTTACTTTTACCTTTTAATTAATTTCATTAGTATTAAAAACTACCGCCACTATAAAATAAAGCACAAATTATGAAAGAAATCTTAGACCCTTACAAAGACCCTTAAGGTTAGTAAGTTTATTGTATTTTAATGCTTTCACTGTTTTGATGAAACAAAAATATATACAAAGCCCTTTGAAGATATGTAAGAAAGACTACTAGAGAAATAATTGTATGGTATGAAATTACATTAATCCATTACTCTTACACACATGCCCATAACTAAGTAATTGTCTTAGAACTTGTCTCCATTGATTTCAACATCACAATGTTAAGATCTAGAAATAAAAAATGCATGACTATTCTGTTACTCTAACATGTTCAGATTTAAATGAGAGTTTTCTCCAACAAAACAGTTTTGAAAGAACAATCCTCACACTGCATACAGGCTGAACAAAATATCCAAAAGGATAAACAGCACTGTCCTCTTGCAACTGAGAGACACTTCTGTCACAGACATTCAGCTGGAAATATCAAATAAAGCTTTCTCTAATCCTCTCAAATAAGATTTAAAAAAATATATTTTAATACAAGATCACGGTGAAGATTAGCAACTGTTTATTCCGCAGTTAGAATATTTCTGTTAGAGAAAAGCAAAGGTTCCATAAATCTCAGCCAATTTCTTATGGTGTTTTATGGTCATTTTGTGCAAAATCTGTGAGGTTTAGGTGTCACATACTTAAGCCTGCACAGATCCACGAGAAAAATTCAACTGAATGCACTCTGTGAGAATCCAACACATAGTGCAGTGAAAAAACAGCAGGAGCCCAACTCTACTTGCATGGGACCCTGAATATTCCAAGAGCTGAAGGGTTCTAGCTGTCTGATTTCTCCTACTGCAATTACAGTAGTCAAGTTGATAAACCTCTGATAAACCTCATTTCTCCTGCTCTCTTCGACTTACAGAGCGCTCGGAATCCTGCTTATCCTCATGTTAAAAAACAGAGTCCAATTCTGCAAAGAGTTACAGCTACACTTTTAAGAAGCATACAGATACATGGCACTCTTTGATCTCCTGGATTTCAATACTGCCAACAGAGTAAAAATTTTAACTCTAAACCTTTAAAATTTGTGTGAACTTGATGGGCTTTTGTTGGAGTGGCATTTTTTTTGGTTGACTGTTTCTTTAATTGTCCCCAAATTCACTGACTTCCAGATGAAGAACATGGTGTTTGGCTCCCTTGACAGTCAAAGCCTCATCACAGTTAAACTATACACAAAGCCTTGTGCAGGAGAGACTACTACATTTCAGCCGCAGTTAGCTCAGTTATATACTCTCCAAATGAAGGAAAAAGATGGGTATTTGGAATTTATTTTTAAACTTGCTCGCAACCAAATGCAACTGCGAAATTCCACATCCATGTAAGAGAAAACAAAGCTTCTGAACATACTCAGAATTAACTTTCATCACCTACAAGTGCTGTTACTTTACACACACAGTCAGCAGCAGAATAATGCAAAGTCTAGGTTAAGTAGCTGTTGCTCAGCTAGGAGTCAAAACAGTAGCACACGGGTTTATTTGAGAGTACTCAGACTCACGTCCCTATAATTATTAGTACTGAAGAGTTTGAGTTATTTTTCCCTTCAGCAGCTGCTCTACTAAATGAAGTCAATGTTTGCAATTGAGACACTGCTTGTCCTTCAGTCACAGCATAATGCAGTCTAGGCAATAAATTATTTCCTACTGTGTGCTTTGCAATTACAATTCCTCACCTATACCGTAACTCAAGAGGGTAATAAAAAATAATCAGTATTTATCTAGTGCCTGTGGATTAAAAACTTTCTAACACTCCTGAAACAAAACAGAAGTTATGAAACATACCCAGACAAGGAGCAACAGATTTCTTTTCACTGTTCCACAGTATCCCAGCATTCCAACTATGATGAGGAAACAGCAGACTGCAATCATAACTGGGTGGACCACAGGAAAGTAAGTCAAAATGACAGCCTCTTCCACCCTAAAAACCAATCAGAACAATAATCAAAACAAGCACAATCACAAAAAATGATATAAAAGAAAAAAAAACAGCCATTAAGAATAAAATGCTGATTAGCAGATGCATTTTTTCCAGCACCTTACACATTTCACAAAAAGCTCTTCAACATGGTTTTAAAGTCTAATGCTGCATTTGGGTACCAAAAACTGCATTGTCCAAAACCTCTCTGGAGCAAAGGTAATCTTCCTGTCCTGCACTTGCACAGTATGTGGCACAATGAGGTCCTGTTTCATCACCAGGGCTCATAAGCACTGCTGTAATAAAATTAATAGAATTTCTAAATCCCTGGACTGAATAAAGTATTCAAAACTAAACAGTAATATAATTTGATTACATGTTGTCAACAGACCAAAAATTGATCCCTGTCAGAAGAGAAAGAGACATGATTGAAACCCTACCTTTCCCCTTTTTCTAATTTCAACTGGTGCCTGAAACTGGGGCAAAAAATGCACCTTCCAATACATCAATGTTCAGTTTAACTGAAAGATTCTCAATTCTACAAGTCCTAATTAAGAAGCTTACCACAAAGAATGAACAACATCTACCCTAATCAGTAACCCACACAGATTAGCAGTTTAACTAAAGCTTTACCTTGTTTCTGCAGTTAAAGTGAGAACATTATTCAGGTAGTCTCTCAGCCAAGCAGAAACCCCTAATATGCTGATGGACATCAACTAAAAAGAAAACATTAAGTTATTTATCATGCGTTTAACACAAATTACAAGATCATTCATAATTTAAGTAGAGGATCAATCATCACTAACATCTTTCATGCATTCATTTATTTGAACAACATACTGTCCCCAAAACTGTACTTCTATATGCTTAGAATTGGTTTGCTGCCCAAGTATTAGGGTGCCAGTGACAATAATCTTTTCCACAAAGTGATGCTACTGCTGGCTCCTCTCCCACCCACTGCACAACATACCATAGAAACAACAGGGAGTGCTTACACTGCTAAAATCAGTGACTCTTCAGGGCTAACAAGTGATACGCATGAGTCTGCAGGAAACCATGAAGCCATGCCCAGGTACACAGCTAGTGAAGAAAAACCTGATACAACAGTCTTGATACACTGACACTCAAGAGAGGAGATTTATCTTGGGTTAAATTTAGAAGAATCTGATTCTCTTGCTCATTCTGACACAGTCATACCATGAACACTACATCTCAGTTTCCTGAGCCATAAAATGAAAATAAAGCTAACTGCATTTCAATTATAAACCATATAAAGCATTTGGGTATCTTACAAGTCAGACACTTCAGAAGCATAAAGCCACTACACTTCCACCAGGACTGCTCCCACAGCAAGTAAATCCCCAAGACCGAGCTAGAACTCCCCACCTAGAATTGCCACCACCTCAGCAGACATGGATTTCTGTCACCTGATGCTATCGTACACTTCAGCACACCAGGAGAAGCTCTGCCCTCTAATTTCCTGAGAAGCCAAATCTGAAGAACACATTCAGAACCTTCTACACTGTGACAGCACCATCTCTGCCACTGCGGCAGCAGAGCACAAGGCACTAGCTCCTCACACACTTTCACAGGGGTACCTGGGCCTGAGCCACAGAAGAGGCAGGACCTCAGAATCATCACTGCCTTGCTGAGGGAGGGAGTCCTAAGCATGCTGACTTTCCTGAATACTACTGTTTTCAGAATTGCATAGCGGTATGACAGGACACATCAGCATTATACTTACAGTTTCTTAAACCAGTAAGAAGTGCTAATCTCCCCTGTGGTCCTCAACATCTAGCTTCTCACATGCCCTCATATTTCCCTAGAGGTGTTTTGAAGAACAAGTTAAGTGGTTCAAACCTAACAGGAAAAGTCACTCTGTTTCCATACTGGCTCCTAGCCTGCAGCACGCCCACAGCAAATTACTTCTGCCTTTAAGATTTCACAGGAGTCCCAGCAGCTATCCCAAAGCTTCTTCCTGCTTTTCAGATCTGATGCACAAAGTACAGGCACTGCCCTGGTTGTGAGTGCTGCCTGCAGGAGCTGGGTGCTTGGCATGCTGCAAGCATACTCCTGGAAGCTAGTGCATGCTACATGTCTACAATATTCACTCCTGTTCTTTATACTCCGTGGGATCTGTTTTAGCTGGTGAACCAGTAACAGTAAAGAACATTTTCTATTGTCTTATTTGCAGGAAGCTGCAGGAACAAGGAAAACAAGATGACTGGAATCTCCTCCTAAATAAACTCCTCCCACCTATCGCCTAAGAAAGCATCGGGCAAACATACCACACAAGCAGTCAGAAACACTACAGAGGTAAAGCAGACTACCCACAGCCAGCCTACTTTCTTGCTGTCAAAAGGCAATACAAAACATTTTTAACCCTCCACATCTCCCTGAAAGGCCTGTTGACACACACAGAAAAGCATTAGCTCACACATCCACTCTGTTTATGGTAAAATATTTAAGATGTAACCTGATTTGGTTACTTCATTTTACAACAGCAGTGTTCAGAAGTGAGAAGTCCATCAAACCACTGCTCAGGAACTTTCAGGAAGAGCCAGATGGTCCTGCAAGAAGAGCAGTACTAGAAAAATGATCACTTTCTAAGTAATATTCCTCCTCACATACCAGACTGGTGGACTGCCTGCTCCTTGCTGTCTATTAGGCACTCTCAGGCTGCACCAATTTTGTTTCAGCGTCAGCATGCGGCAACACATTGTACACAGCAGTGAGAGGTGGTGGATTTCGAGGAAGGATAAACTGCTCTTTCAGCAGAGGTAAGATCTGGCAGCATACTGAAGCATGCAGGTTACTCACAGACAACATGGAGATCACAGAGCAAACAGGTAAAAGGCACAGGGGACAGAAAGGACTTCCTGAAGACCAAAGTACTGAGCAGAGTCTTGTCACTAAGAAAATTATTCAGTTGGCTAGAAGTACTTGCATGCAAAGGCAAATCAGGAATAACAAGAACTTTAATTTCTATTCTGTCTGCCTAAATTGAGTTTTCTCTACCTAGATATGTATTTTTGCCCACATAAAATCCATGGAAAATCTAGGCAGATACATCACCAAGCTGAGGCCAACACATGGCCATGTGACTTCTACAGAAATGCTCAATGATCACATCAGAAAACGTGACTCCTTCTTCATTTATGAACAGCAGCTGGAAGAAAAGGACTGCTTCCTTCAGCCTAGGAAACATAACCTCCACCAATAATATAACCACATGAACACCATTTCAGTTCATAAGAACAAACTCTCTATGAAAGGCCTCTTGCATAATTCAGAAAGATTTTAGCCATTTAGATTCTCCCTGGCTATTCTCATTTAATATTAATAACTAACAATTACTATTGTTTCTTGCTGATGCAAATTACATGCAAGAACATTCCACCTATAAAGCCTGTGAAAGCCAGGCTACTGCTCGACTACTCACCTACCCTGTGCGTGGCATGTTTTCACCACCATTAACTGCTTCAGGTGTTACTGAACTTCTGCTACTCTTAAAATGCACAAGATCTAGGTCAGCATGACTGAAAAAAGTGCAAGCATATTGCCTTACCTCACAGCTAAACAGATGTTACACACAGATTACCACTGCAACACTCTCCTGCCAATCAAATGCCTAGTGAGGCACCTTTGGGCACTGTATTTTCAAGAAAGTCCAAAGTGAATTATTACTCTGAATGACCTGAAAGCCAGAATGTTGTGTCACACTTCATTCACAGGCATGACAGTCAGTAACAGTGTCCAGCTGGGGTGGCAGAAAGGCATGGGGCAGAAAGTGAAGGCAAATACTCAAGAGGCTCCTCTTGAAAAAAAGAGGCCAGTAAAAGAGCAAACTGATAACTCAAAATAGCAATTCAGAAATAAGTTCATTACAAAATGTCTATTTCACAGCACATAAGCCAGCAAGTGCTTGGTAGCTCTTCACTAACAGAAGGAAATGATGGGGAAAAAGTTGTATCCCCTCTGATCAGCAGAAGTGAGCCTCAGGACAGCAACACCCTGACGGATGAAAGATGCCTCTGCAACACCAGACCGTCCTGCATAATGACTGATAAATTTTAGTGACAAAAGATTATCAAGTACTAGCTCCCATCCATCAATCCACTTGCTCACCTGCTCCATAGCCACAATGGAATCACAGCAAGAACACAACACACATGTCTGGCCTCCACAGCCTCCTGCTGAATCAATGTGCAGATGTGCAGCCCCGTAAAAGCACTAAACATCCTCAAGTGCCAGATGACATCAAGAAAGCTCCAGGCATCCAGCACTTCACACCACCTACAGTACATGCAGATCTTCAGCCAGCAGCACAAGAAGTCCATCAACACCAGCAGTATATATACTGAGTCCAGGCACTCAGTAGGCAGAAACAATTAACAGCCTCCCCAAAAACCTTGGTGTACATCCAAACCCACCAGCAAGTATCAGCAGGCACATCACTGCAATTCACTGCCAAGTGATTTTCAAGAAGCCATGGGCAAGAGCAAGGTCCTGATTACAGCTATTGTTGGTTCATTTGAAAGATGGTAAAACAGTGGCCCCAAAAAACTGGCAGTCTCCACTTCAGTCACTGCTTCAAAACAGATTCATATGTATAATACAGTAAAAATCTGTATCAAGCCATCAGATGAAAGAACACAAGTTTATGACAAAACTGCTAAGACAATTCTCACATTAGCAGTAACATTATTTCCCCAAAAAGTTCTCATTCAAGCTTCTCTGATGACAGCCAGTCTGCTGTGCTGTAAATATGATATGATAGTAAGCATGAAATATGTTTATTTGTTGCAGCTGGCTGCAAAAGTCACTATGGATTCAATTCTGAACTGTCACAGTATGTTGTATAGCCATCAACATGACACTGAGGAGTTCACAATGATGCTACTGTAATGCTCTATTTTAAATGTATTTTCACACTGATTGAATTTAGGTAATATTCTAAAAAAATAAAAATTCTATTTTTATATATGAGCAATATGCACACAATAATATATTACATTTTCAAATTAATTTCTAATGTAAAGTTTTTAAAGCCACTAAAGCTTTGTCAGACAACTGAATTAAAATATCCAACAACAGACTTCAGCTATTAGGAGCGATCATTTGCAAGCATAGTTTAAATTGTCTTTGGAACTCTCTTATGTAAATTAGACATCAAAATTAAAATATAAAATCATCTGCAATTCATTAAGTATATCTTTTAAGCCATTATTTTGAAATTTCTACTCCCAGTGTCTCTGAGGCCATACCTAAACTGGAAAATAAATCTGCATTTCCAATTAATAAATGAACATCGATTTCTGTCTTTAAGGGAGCAAGTCCAATTGATCTTGCTATATCCACACCTGTGTTCACACTCTCATCATTTTTTTTCATTTGAACATTCTAGCACATTCATTTTACTCTTGCTCAAATTTCAGAATATTTTTTAAATATTAAATCAGAGGAAAGATTAAAAGTATCTTCCATACCAAAAGTCACACATGATCGTTTTTATTCTAACAGATGGGGTAAACATCTTCAGGCCACATCTGATATCCATAATGAAACACTAACAGCACGACAGGGCAACCTGCTTTGCATGAAAAGGTTTCTGGCTACAAGGAAATGACTTCCAAGATATGGCAACATTCATCAAAATATGTCCCACAATTTTAGTTAAAAAAAAGGCAACAAAATAAAAAACCTCACCACAAACAAACAAAACCCAAAACACAAACCTTGTGAAAACCTTCCTGTTAAAATTGATTTGGGTAGTCTGAGCTATGACTTACCCTTACCAAAGGACAGAGGGGATACATCACTACAAGGTCATGAGCATGCTGTAATGCTTTTACAGGATTTTCACTATTAGGTTCAATATTCAGATCATTGAACAAACACAGATAACTCAGAAAGATGGATAAACAGAGAGCTACGTTTTTTTGGGACAGAGGGATATAAGGGTGGAGGAGGGGAAACAAGAGGCTTTGTTTTTCTGTACTACCAGGCAAAACTTAAATGATTAGAGAAAGAATTCCCCATAAAAAAGGGAAATCCCTATTTCCTAAAAAAGCACCTTTGATTCTATAGATATTCCAACATTTCATTTTAGTTAAGCTTCCTACAAGGTAATGCCTTGGTCCTCTCCCACATCAGTAAACAGCTGAAGCACGTTCGTATTTGCACTTTGAATCTGGGTTTGCTTGCACAGCTGCAACAGTGAGTTAGCAACCTGCTCCACATTTGGCACAGCTGGAACTTGCACACTTTGCAGTAAGGCAACTGCAGGAGCACTGAGAGGCTGCTAAGAGGTCACCCTCCCAGGGAACATGAGCCAGTTTTTCAGCAGGTGGCTGTTCAAGGTGCCCAGAGGAAGCACAGTAGAAAGAACAAGAGCCCAAGCACGCAAACAAAGCTGAGGTACAGTCCTACTGTGTGTCAGACCCACATCAACCTCTGGGCTGTGTAGCACAAGGGTACATTAAAAGCAAAGAGTGATAAAGAAGTGCATGTATTTCTTCAAGCATCCTCTCTACAACTACTCAGGCACTGCACTTATTGTTGGGACATGACTTGTGCCACTTTTCCCTCAAAAGTAATCATCTCACAGTCAAGACATCTTTTGCTTTGGGGAGGAACAGGCATGTGCTGCTCATCATAGGCAATCCAGAGCAATGCTCACAAGTCAAGTATCCCAATCCATATCACAATCCACACATCACCATGATGTGCCTTCACGTATATACAATATACTCTTAATTTTGTTTCTTTAAGAGTTTGCTTTTATTCATGGACACATGGACAGTAGTCAATCTCAGAGATGCAGGCAAATTATTTTTAAACTCAGCATACATACATACATATATATATATATACACACACACTTAAAAAGAGCATGTGTTTCCTATGATCCACAGGACTACACGTTAGCAGTTAGTGGGTTTATACCTAACTTTCTTGTTTTACACATGAATACCCATGAGCACACAAAGATGATTAAAATGAACCTGCATTTTTATTTAAATCACATAGTCCTATAAAAATGGACAAAATTAAACTGTCCCCTACACCTTGTGAAATAGCTACAAGATATTTTAAAAACTGTTATTATTCTATGAGCCTTGTCTAGAGCCTGTCACAGACTCAAGATGACAATCTTCAGGGTACAGGAGCAAACAGGAGCCTACAGGGTACTGGAGATTCATGAGTAACTGGATAGCTCCTTTCTACAAAAGAAGATGTGAATTTAAAGAAAGAAAAAATGCACAAGTACCTACATGCCAGATGGAACCTTCCAGTTTGCTCCAGATTGTGGTCTACCAGTATAAACAGACAGCTTGAAATTTTCCTTCCCCCTGAGCTATGGGCGCAAATCTTGTCAGCCCAGGTTTGTGATTCATCCTCCAGGTTGACGCAATGAGTTCCACAGAGTTAATTGTGAGTATTACCAAAAAAGTGCCTGTGGTTCATTTCTTTCTGAATGGCAATTAAAAAGCATATTAGTGCAACTTCTAACATTTGGGTGGGATCTGGGTTTGTTTTCTCCATTTCCATTAGCACATTAAGCCACTCTATTTCGGGACAGTTTTCCAGAAACTGATCCAGCAATTCACAGCTGATATGCCACTCAGGTTGAGCCACATCACCTACAAAGATACTTGGAATAAAAATTTATATAGAGGTAGACACAAAGTTAATTTACGGCTGAACTCTACTTTGTTAGGACATAATCTAGTGACGTTAACAATGGTGTATAAATATTACAGCCTAAAGAAACCAAAAAGTAAGAGATTTCTCAAATACCAGAATTAAAAATAGTTCTGGTCCTTTAAAACTCCTCCTATAGCTTTCTCTGTTGAAAGCATTCCTTTAAAAAGACAGCATATTCCCACAGAAGCCACAGTTATTTTCTTTATACAAAGAATGCTAAGAAAAGCAGGTTTTAATTCCACATGTCTAAACTGCAGTCTCTAAAATCAGAGGATATTAGCCTAAAACACAGTTTACTGTGCTACAGGTACCCGGCCAGGCAGTGTTCATTTCAATGGATACTCTTTGCCACTTAAAACATTGCCCCAAAATTTTCATTCCAAGTATCTACAAATCCCACCAATAAGAGTGGAAGTCAAAACACAGGAGAAACAACCTCTATGCGGAATCTGGTTTCACAGAAGGCAGAAGAGACTGATTTCTTTCTCATGTCACAATGGACTTGAAAAATACAGCAAAAAAAATACAAGATTCAACACATGCATTTGAAGTTGGATAAAACAGGAAATAAAATATCAGTGCTTCCAACCACCTTCAGTTACTTCCTAGCACAACACTCATATTCACTTCCTCTGAGTTCTCAATTAGTACACATAGGCAAAACTAGATTTAAGTGTGCAAAGTACTCAAATGGAAAACTCATAGGCAAAACTAGATTTAAGTGTGCAAAGTACTCAAACGGAAAACTAACTGGAAACATGCTCCACTTTCATTTTATGTGATTTTTTTTTAAACTTTGTTCACAAACACAAGCTCGAGATAGATGCAAACAATTTCCGCTACCTGCCAGAAGTGTTTATTGGCTGCAAGCACACAAGTGAAATTAAATGGTACTGCTGAAGGAAATCTTAAACACTGCTCAACAGAAACAGCATATCCCTAGGCACAAAAAACTCACGAGGTGAAAGAAAAGTGGCACCATTACTGTCCTGGCTCAAACATCCACTGACACTATTAATCATCAGTTACGAGATCCTTACCA
Organism: Molothrus aeneus; assembly: GCF_037042795.1. NCBI lineage: Eukaryota > Metazoa > Chordata > Aves > Passeriformes > Icteridae > Molothrus > Molothrus aeneus. The sequence continues at coordinate 47,479,168 of NC_089650.1, forward strand.
CCTGTGACACAGTCAACTGCAACTTACAACCTTGATTTGTCCGCAGCACTACAGTACAGTCATCCTCAATTACAAGCCACACAACAGCAGCTGCTCCTGCCTCACATGCTCACCAGGAAAAAAAAAAAAGTTTTTAGTTTTCTCAAGACAGAAAGTTTATACAGACTTTTTCATGCACTTCCTGCAACGCTATACTTCACTTTTCTTCCAAAAAATTGGTAAAACTATTGTATTGCTTTTAGTTGCATTATTGTCACTATCTAGTTCATCTATTTCAACTATAAATAACTTTTTTTAAAGAACATACATGGCTAAGCTGCAAAGGAAAGTAGAACAAACCTGTTCATCTCAAAACTACTGCTTTGCTTAATCCCCTACTACTGTAAGCAGCCAGGAGGCTGAATTTTCCCTGCATTCAGCACCATTTGCCAGTTCCTGTTCTAGCACAACCCACAGGGGATACTTGCACTCCAATATCTCCTGTGATATGTCTGTGCCATTATTAGAGGCTGACCATGGTTCTCTGACTGAAGGTCTGCCTAGTATAAATGCTTGCAAAGGTGGTTTGACTAGGAAAACAACCACTGTTCTGTATTCAGCAAAATACAGAACAGTGGCAGCACTGCAAAGCGTGTCAAAGAGGGATTTTGTGAGGACAAGTCATATAGTGCTCAAAATGAATGAGGATACTCATGTTACACCCAGGACTGCTACTGAGCTGGGACAGCATCAGGAGTTTCCCAACCCAGCAAAGCCCCCACCAGAAGGAAAAACCCTGCAGTCTCATAAACTGCATATATCATATTTGAAAAGCCACCAAAACTAAATTTCTCCAAGTCCCAACACACATGCTATCTAGATATAACAAAGACCAGCACTGTCCCTAAGAACAGCAGTAGGAACACGTCTTCCCTCAAGAACCGCTAAAATAGGCTGCTTAGCTAAGCACTAAGTCTTGACCACAAAACACCCAATCATGCCTTTTTGGAGGTCTTCTCTTTTATTAGGCTGCCCAGAATTTAATATACTGGAAATAGTAGTGTTACAGAACATAGAATCAAGTTGGATCCCTCAGTCTTGCAAATTATGCTAAGAAGTGATACCCATTTATAAATATATCTGAGGATTGCAGAAGAATGAATCCAAATGTTAACTGCAGGATTTAGTCTGAAGGATATTCCTTGTCCAGGGCGCTGTCAAAAAAAACACAGCCAAAAAAAATTAGAAGATTGAGGATGTCCTGAAAATGCAACTTCCACTGCTATGAAAGAGAAATACTGCAGTCAGATGCATGCTTCAGTTGACCATGGAAAAAGCTTCCAGAAGGGTATCATCAGGTCTATGACCAACACCAGTCACTTAATAAACAACTGTTAGAGCACTGATGATGAATTTATTTCTATCTTGTAAGAAGAAAGGCTTTCTGCAAGTTGCAGGGCCTGACATACCAATCCACTCACTTCCACAAAACCAATGTTTTTCTGGAGCAGAAAAGGCAGTACATTTACTGGTCCATTATAAAACATGATGACCCACTACAATAGAGCCTTGGCCTTTCAGCTGATTGCTTATGGATTATTTACAGCTCAGCAGACTTTAGGTCAGAAGTGACAGAAAGCATTGTAACAACACATCCTGCCTGCCTCCCTCTCATGCACACACAGGTACATCACAGCTCATCAGCTGAGCTCAGTAAAATAAGTTTATTTTCAAACACAGCATACAGCTGTACATTTACAAGCAATACTATGGAGAATCTACAAGGATAGCAGCAGAGTGACTGACAAAGTTCTCTCACTCCTCTGCTTCCACAGGCACCAAAACCAACCAAATAACACAGACAGCGGTGTTTTGCAGCCACCATCTGCACCCTCAGTTTTTCAGCAGTATTCATGATCAGACTAGCCATTTGTGTAATCTTAAGGAGCTTCATATGTACTATCTATCCTCATCAAGCTGGCAATGACAAATGCTGAAGTCCTATCACACATACTGGGACAGCTGCACACAGGACACACTTTGAAGCTTACTTCAGATGTTCTATTCCAAGAGCTTGACACTCAGACTTCACCAGACAGTGTCCTGTACAGTTTTATTCAGGACTTCAAAGGCTTCATGACCCCAGCTTGAACAAAGCAATCAATTTGTACAAAAACTACCATTCTGTTCCACATGCTGTTTAACAGTTTTCTCTCTCTTTCGTATTCTGATTTCCACGTAGTTTTCAGTCATCATGGGACTCCATGTCAATTCCAAAGCCCCTGCTATGGCCAGGGACACTTTTCACTAGAACAGGTTATTCAAAACTTGAACACTTCCAGGAATGAGGCAGACAAAATTTCTCTAGGCAACCTGTTTCAGTGACTCACTGGTACCACAGTAAGAATTTCTTCCTTTATAATATGTAATGTAAACCTGCCCTCGTTCAGTCGGAAGCCACTCCCCCTTGTCCTGTCACTACATGCTCGAGTAAACAGCCCTTCTCCATCTTCCTTGTAGGCTCCCTTCAGGTATTGGGAGGCCACAAATAGGTCACCTCAAAGCTTTCTCTCTTCTAGGCTGAAAAATCCCAATCCTCTCCCCATTCCTTGTAGAAGAGCTGTTCCACCCCTCTAATGATCTCCTCGGGACCCACACCAACAGGTCAATGTCCTTCCTGTGTTGGGGATCCCAGAGCTGGATGCAGGTAGAAAAAAACATCAGATATAAACTAGGTTTGGTCCCATCCCTGCATCATTCAAGTCTAGAGCACCTCAGGAGCCAGCCCTGGTGTGAGCCCCTGGTGTGCGCTGTCATCCCTTACCATGCACAAATCTCATCTATTCAAGTGAAAGAGATTTCATTTGTTGCAAATGAGTGAAGACTCCAAAAATATCCATCCTGCTGTTTCTTCAAAGCTCCAAAAGTTTAAGGAACAAAAGTTGATCACACCCACTTGTGTGCTGAGAGCGAGAAACCCTGCTGCTATAAATACAGCTTTGACTGAAATCCTCAAAACAAAAGGCCTTGCCTGTCACTTAGGATGCGTCCACCGAATGCACAAAAAAGACTCTGGGCTTTTATTCCAGTACCTTCAAGAGCTTGAAGTTCATCTTGGGTCACAGGATGCTCTGAAACTCACTTAGTCAAGAAGCCACCCGTGAATATTCCCCTCTTTACATATTACAGGTACACCAATTCCCACGAGTAACCCTAATTCAATTTTACTTCCTACTGGTTTCCAAAGGCATTTTATTTCCCCAGTAAAAAGTACTCCCCTGCGGGAGCTGCCTGGCATGGGGCCAAGGGCACCAGGGCGGCACCTCCGGCCCCGGCCCAGCGCGGACAGCCCGCGGCCGTGCCCGCCCTTCGCCTCCGGGACGGCACCTGCCCTGTCCGGCCCGGCCCGCGGCACTCACCCAGAAGAGCAGGTTGAGGGCGTAGAGCAGGCAGCGCAGGCACTTCACCGAGTCCTCCCTGGCCATGGCGAGCCCCCGCGGGACACAGCCCCATCCTCTCACCACATCCTCCCTCCCGAGGCCGGGCCGCCGGCGCCCTGCAGGAGAAGAAGGGGAGAGGGTGGGTGAGTCCGCCTTACAGAGGGACCAGAGCGCAGGTGGAGGTGGCGGAGCCGCGCCGAGCCCGGACCGGCCGCGCCCCGCGGAGACCCCCGGCAGCCTCCCTTCCCCTCCCGCCCCGCCCAGACAGCAAGGGGCGAGCTGTTCTCATAAAAATAATTCATGCTCGGGCAGGGAGAAGCCGCGGGCTACCCCAGGGGCACAGCGGAGCTCAGCTGAGGGCAGCGGAGGCACGGCCTGGGGACGCCAGCTCCCTCTCAGCTCTGGATGGACGCGCGCTGCCCTGGGGAGCTGGGCGGCCGTGGGACAGCGGCCACTTACCGCCCGGACACCTCCCGCACTCACTTGTTCCGGCGAGGACTCATGGGGCCGGGGCGAGGCAGCGCAGCGCGGAGCCGCGGCGCCCATGCCCTGCGGCGGGCGCGGGGGAAGGTCCGGCCCGGCCCGGCCCGGCCCCGCGGCTGCCCCGGCCCCTCCGCCCCGCCCGCAGCGCTCCGCCAGCCCGCGGCGCCCGCGCATGCGCCGCCGCCCGCCCGGTCCTAGCGCCGCCGCCAGCGCCGTCCGGGAGCGGACAGACCCCGGCGGGGCCGGGCAGGGCTGTGCCTCAGGCGGGGCCGGGCAGCGCTATGCCTCAGGCGGGGCCGGGCAGCGCTGTGCCCCCGGCGAGGCCGGGCAGCGCTGTGCCCCCGGTTCCCGGGCTGTGCCCCCGGATCCCGGGCAGGGCTCTGCCCCCGGCGGGGATGTGCCGCTGGCACCCACGCTTGTGCCACCCTCGTTGTGGCGGGGCTTCGGAGCTGGTGGCTTTTCCTTCGGGGGAGATGTGAAGCGATGGGCTGACTGGAGTTGAATGACATGAAGCCCCCCATCTTGTGATACGTTGGCCCAGGGTGGCAAATGCCACACGAAAGGCGTTTGCATTGTTTCACAGAAATTAAACTTTGCGCCAGAAATTAAACTTTGCCATCATCAAAGCCAAATCTGGTCATTTACAGCCCAGCACCCACTCCCTTTGCTAAACAGCAAATTTAGAAAAGCAATCATATTGGAGAGATATTATTCTAGAAATGGTCAAAATCTGTAGTTATTTAGGAAAAATGATCATTGACTTGCCCTGTAATGTACGTGGAACTTAGAAATGACGCAACTGAGCTGAAAAAAGTCATCCTTCTGAAATCCATTAGTGTCTGTGTGCATCTGGTGCTCAGGGTAGGAATTCTGAAGAATCTCAGGATGGGTTGGGACCTTAAAGATTATCTAGTTCCAGCCTCTCTTAACCTTGCAGCCCATCTAGTTCCAACACCCTCCGAAAGGTGTTCTGCTCCTCTGCAGCCAACACCTTTCACCAGGTTGCTCAGAGCAGCCTTGAACACCTCCAGGGATGGGACATCCACAGCTTCTCTGGGTAACCTGTTCCAGTGCTTCATCACCTTCACAGTAATGAATTTTTTCCCCAGTATCCAGTCTAAACATTCTCTATTTAATTGATACTGATGTCTGTATTGTTACAATGTGTGTGTATACACACACACATATTTCAAAACTAAGAATTATATTTAAACTCGGAGTTACATGCAGATTAGTAACAAATTTTCCATTAATACATATAAAGGTGTTGCAGTGCCACCATCACAAAAATTAGAAGAAAATATACTGAAAATTATTTCTTAACTAGAACAGGAAAATACTCGAGTTCATGATATATAAAGACTGTTTTTAAAACTGCTAGTTAAAGCTGAGAAAGAGGAAAAATTTTATGCACTACACTTTATGTAATGCATAAAATCTAGCTCTTGTAAGGCCAAAGAAAAATCTGTTTCTTGAAGAAATAATGTCTTTTGTTGAAAAACCACACAAAATCCAGATATTCAAATGCTTATCACTGAAGCTGCTGATGGAATCTCAATTCAATTTTAATTTCACTGTTTGATGCTTTCGTGGTGAACTGGGGCAGAGTCTTCAGGTGTATTTGCTCCTCCTTAAAAAGAAAGTTAAATGAACATGGAAGGACATAAAATCCCATGCAACAGGGATTTTATGACAAATTTATATAAGTGCAAATTGTAGTTAAGTTGAAAATAGTTAAGTATATTGCAGAAAAGTGGTGTGTGAAGATTTTTCCTCCTTGAAATTTGCTAAGCTTTGACTGCTATTTTGATCCTCTGTGAAATCAGGAGCCTATCTGGGAAGTGTAGTAGCCACATTTAAAATCTTCAGTGAATGTTTATAATTCCATACCTAAATAAGCCAAATTGAGCTACAACAGATACTGCTAAAAGGTGACATGGTACATTCATTCTGCTGTTTACATACCATTCATTCTTTTTATTACTACAGACTTCACATGAACACAGTCAGTTAGATCTTGAACAGGTATGGTATTTTCAGTGAATCTATGCCAGTTTACAAAAACAGTGTCAGTTTACAACTGAGCTCCAGCCTTGGCTAAGAACTGAATCCAATCTCATCTAAGCCAACATAAAAATAACTCAGGTTGTGTTTGTGTTATTAATTGTTCCTGGGAAGACAGCAAATTGCTTGAGCAAAATTTTATAAAAAATGCACTACAAAGATATTCCGTTATCTTACATTCAGTGATTTTTCTTTAAACATGCCTAAAATAGCATACAAGAAGTTCTCTTACTCATTTCAGATATTTTTTGGCTTAGAGTAAAAATATTCCTAAAGTGTGATAATGAAATTAAGATAAAAGAAAATCAGTCTCTTAGACATCTTACATGTTAAAAATCCTGCTAAAAATGGCACTTCAAGATTTTATGTCTCTGAGTTTTCATTCTTTGAGGTCTTTGGTCATAAGATGCTCTCAGACTATTTTTTTTAATTCTGCTGCAACAACTTCATCACCTAGAGGGTCTCCTAGTTGATTTAGCAATTTCTCTGTCATTTTTGTTGTTAGCTAAATTATTAGCTGTCCAGAAGAGATTTTGCTCAAAATCTAAAGAAAACAGGTCCTATTTATGAATGTCTGCTCAACTCTACAGGGGCAAGAGCAAGGTCTCTTTGGAATACTGCTTTCCACCAGGCTGTCAAACTTTGGGATAGTTCCGTGATGTCAGCACTGGGAAAGAAATACACAGGCAGTTCCCATACATTCTAAAGAGCAACCTGTTTATGTAGGGCAAAGACAAGAGAGTATTTCTTACAAACAGAAGTGTAATGGTGGAGCTCTTTATAAGGTTTTGAAATATGTGTTTGCTGTTAGCAAGTAATGCTTATTTAATGCACAGAGATTAATGAGCATGGAAAGCCTTGTGGATTGGTATTTTTGCTTGGATTCTCAGATGCCTAATAAACTACAATCTGAGAGACTTCTTTTTCTGTCACAGGGCATCCGCAATAGCTTTCTAATATGAATTCTCTAGACTTAAATAAAATGTTCATGATACAGTCTTTCTATCAATGACGGAAGAGGGGGGTGGAAATTCAATTAATTCAAATAATCTCTTTCCTCTGCTTATCTGCCTATTTCAATTTGATGGAAACTTAATATCTGTAAATTATATCTGTAAGCTCCTTTGTCAGATGTGCTTGAAATTAGCCAGCAGGTTCAAAATCTATTAGAAGGGTGTGGTTTGATTGACATTTAGTGTGTGTGAATGCAACAGTAGGGTTTTGTAAGCTGTTCCTCATCAGGAAACCTGAATAAAAGTGCAGTGGATACTAAAGACACCCATCTAGCACATGGCTGAAAGTGTCCTTAATTTAAACTCCGTGATCAAGTGGAATAGGCATGCATGTAAATTTATGGTGACAATTACCTGTTAATTTTGGCAGGAAACTTCATCACTGAAAAAGTGATTAGTTAAATAATGACCTTTTGCATGCCACCATAGCATTTAAAATTACTCAGGTGAGCAGTGAACGGAGGAACATACACATGGGTGTGCTTTGGCACATGTTTGTTTTCATTCTGTGATGTATCTACTCTACTTGGTCGACTCCAATGAATAAATTGTTCATGGACAGGTTTATTTCCAAGATTTTAGTATAAGCTAGAAATATCTTTGGTGGCACCATGGTAGTTCTTAATGAGTTAATAGTTTTTTTCCAGACACATTGTCTGTTAGGCATGGAAATTCTGTGATCCCTTAAATTTCCATGATATTTGTAAAGTTTCAAGGATAGTTAAGTGATTCCTTTTTACAAATGGCTTTTTAATTCCAAGTCCCTGCCAGGTACAGCCTGGGCAGGCAAATTCTATAACTGACCTCTGCCTGCAATGAGTAACTTGCATGACTAACAGTGTCAACACTGAGTTCAGGATGGATTTCTCAAGCTAGCTTGTCAGTGTCTCAGGTAGGCATCTCATCACTTGTCTTGCCTTCTCAGTCTTTTACTTGATTGTAATGGTATTCTGTGCTTAGCTTAGCTCCTTCTCAGCTTTGCTCCAGATCTGTCTGCTCTTTAGACTCAGAATTATTTAATTCCCTTCCCTTTGTTCTTTGAGCTGTTTTCTCTAGAACCCTTATCTCTATGTTTCTCATCTTCTGCTCTTTTCTTGATACCTTTCTTAACTTCACTGGGGTCTGGTTTGTCTTGCTTTTAAACTTGGTTCTTGTCTGGTCATCAGCTCTTGTTATGACTGTCTGCCCAATGAATATGCCTCTCTAATGACAGGTTTAATGTCAAGCACAGGATGGAGGTTTGTTTAGGAAAAAAAAATTATCAGATACACAAACATCTTTAAAATGGAAGGTGTTCTAGTTGGCTCAGGAATAGCCTATATTGTAAATGCATGTTTGTAACAGAACCCAGCATTGCTACCATGAGGTAGAAGTTCCCTTCTTTCTTTTGAAACTAAGACATCAAAAGGCACCAACTTTTTCCTATCTCTAGAGCTTGGTTTTACTTGAACATGTAAACAATGGTCTGGAATAAGGGAGCACTTGAAATTAATAAAATGCAGATTAACAAGATTAGGTAATTAAAACCATAGTCTTGGAAACACTTTGGTTTAATGGGCTCTTGAAAATGGTCTTCACTGCTTTCTAGCTCAGCAGCTTTCCTAGGCTCTCTGAACTGAAGTAACATTTCAGCAGGATTTTTTCTGGGATCTAGATGAATAAATCCCTGAGCAACATGGTCTAAACTCACAGCTGGTCCCTTCAAACATAGGTTACTCTCTAAACCTGTGTTTCTGCCTATTTTCTTTCTTTCACCTGTCCTGGCCATCAGTATCCCTCTAGAATCTCCTCATGGTCACACTTTGACTGGGGAGGACTGTCCTCCTTTTTGTTTAACTAGAGGACAGCAGCAGCAGTGACAAGGCAAACAAGTGTCCTTATGCTGGGGACCCCAGGTCTGTATGGGATATTTTGGATCGGGTCTCACCAGAGCATAGTAGAGGGGCAGAATCCCCTCCCTCAGCCTGCTGTCCACACTCCTTTTGATGCTGCCCAGGATACATTTGGCTTTTAGGGCTGTGAGCATACACTGCCAGGTAATGTTGAGCTTCTTGTCCAACAGTGCCCCAAAGTCCTTCTTCTCAGAGCTGCTCTCAATTCATTCTCTTCCCAGCCTCTGTTTATGCTTGTGATTTCCCCAACCCAGGTGCAAGACCTTGCATTTGGCCTTGTTGAACTTCATGAGGTTTGCATAGGCCCTCCTCTGAAGTTTCCTAAGTTTCAGTTTCTTACCAATTATCTTCAGAGTCCTGTGGATTATAGTCCACACTTCCTTTTCAGGCACAACAGGGGATTTTACATGAGCAAAGAGCATGTTTTATTATCTTTGATGTGTCAACAGCACTGCTGGTTATCAATGTTGCTGACACTTCTTATCATAGAGCCCTGGTGCTATGGAAGTACAAAGGAGATCCCATCACTAGAGAGCAGCCACTTTGGAGAGCTGTAGTCAGTCTCCACTGAAAAACTCCTGTGTGGCAACTTGCTTTAATCACATTTTTCCCAGGCAGTTATTTTGTTCTCTCTTTTCATTGTCCAGCTTGAGATCTCACAGGCTGATTCAGAGAAAACTAAACATTCATGACTTTATCTAAAGCTTCTGGGAACTGCCCTTTAGAAATATGAAATGTAACTCACTGTGAACTACTCACAGTGGATTAGCTCAAATTCTCAGATACTTGTGTTGTACAGCTGTAGGGAAGAGATGATAAAACTGTTCTTTCAGAGAAATGTGGAGGAATGTTTGTGAAACACGTGCGCTATGAGTCACAAAACAAACCAGCAGGAAATGTATGGCTGTCCTAACAGCTAAAACTTAACATCTATTTCCACTTAATAGTGGAAGATATATAGACCTCATGCTGAAAGAGGCTAAAAGAATATACTAAAAAGCTCATTCTTTGCACATAATGAAGCAGGGGTCAAGGAGAAGAAGGCGTATGATTGTATAAATAAAGTTGATGTTGTAATTTAATAAGGGAATAAAGATTCACCAACATCTTTAATTCTGACACCTCCTTATTTTTTGGCGTTTGATAAATTATCTCTTAGGGCAGTTTTTCTTTGGGAAGGTGCATATGAAATAAGTTTTTATCAAAAAGTCTCTTGCCAGCTAAGGTAAATATGCTACTCTGCACATAGCTGGTCACCTGTTACACCTTATTGTTCCACCTAACTATGGGATTCAGAGCTAACAGGATTCAGAGCTCAAGTCTGATTAAGAATTAGCAGAGAAATCATCAGTTTTCTTGCAGTCTTACAGGGAAGGGATAAGTCTTCCTCTTCTTTCAATTTGTTTCACCTTCTTTTTCTCCTTTTCCTTCTTTTGGATATGTCTCCATATTTTTCCTTCTCCTCTTCTACATGTCCTCTACTGCTAGATCTGTTTTTCCTTTTTAGTTTCAGTGTCTTGTCCAGATTCTTCTCTGCATTGAGATTGTTATCCAGGATACATATTAAAAAATATGTAAATATACATATTTATAAAACAGCCTCTGAGGTGAGGCTATTTCTGAATCACTGTCATGGCTTAGGGAAGTTATTCTCGTTATTCTCCAGTTTAGTACTCCCCCCTGAAAAGAGCATACACTGCTCCCCTCCCCCTCTCCAATGCAGGGCAAAAGACAAAGGTTGAGAGATAAGAACAATTTACTGTAAACAGAAATGAGATAAGAAAATGAACAGTAACAGCAACAATATTAATAACAAAAGGTATAAGATGAAGAAATGAAAACACGGAGAAACCCCCAACAATAAACAAATACTGACCCATTCCACCCATCTGCCATGTTTTCTGTACCTGACAGAACACCCTTCTCCTGGGAAACAAGAGTCCCTTTCCCCCACCCCTGGCAATGACATGGGCTGGTATGGGGTAACAGTAGAGTCTGGCCACACACTTTCCCAGCTACTACAAAATTTTAACCCTGTCCTGGCCGAAACCGGGACAATCACACCAGTCCTCTGATGGCAAAGCCTGAAGCGACAGTACCTGAGATGTCTTAATATAAATGGTGTTCCCTTCTCCTTGGATCTGAAGGGCCCCTTGGCTGGCTCACAGTTTCCATGAAAATTGCTTCTGAAACTGTCATTGGAGGCTTGAGTGAGATGCAGGTGAAAGCAGGAGACAAAAATGACAGAAGTAGCAACTAACAGACATTAAGAGTAGGTGAGACAAAGGAGAATGTAAAAATCTGGAGAATGATGGAGGGATGTCGAGGCTGAAAAAAGAAAAAAAGAAGACATATTGAAGAACTATATATAAATTTGCTATTATTACAATATCTGGCAGGAAGTATGAAACAAAAAAGCTTTAGACTGACATCCTTCATAGAAGGAAAGAAAAGTAAGTTGTCTGGCTACAATTTTATTCTAATTACAAGAAAGTTTTTTTTTCCATATCAGAAGGCACAGATTTTACCATAGCTTTTTAACTCTGATGTGTGATAACTGGATCTCTGTAGAAAAAAAGGTATAAGCCTGCCAAGATGGTTATCTAAACAAAAAAATTATAAAAGGCATGGCAAATCTTTATGGGAAGGATGCCTGTCAATTCATCTTTTCTTTTATGGAGTATCTTAAATGGTCAAATGGTAGGTTTTAATTGCTTTGAACTTATATGTGGAAGAAGTGATATTATCTAAGCTAAAGCTGTTATTCTCCACAGAATGGTGACTGAGACCAAGGTTACAACCATATTTTCCTTCACATTGTAATCAGTCTGACATTTCTGCAATGTGAAGCTCTGTATGCAAGAGTTATTAGACTAGCATCATGAGAGTCAGCAAGTAACTAGCTTTCATTTCAGCTGGAATCCAAAACAATCTTTCACAGGACAGTGGATGACTGTGACTTCCTTGATATTTTCTTCTGCTTCCTGCAAGTTATCTGAAGTAGGTTGATTGTGCCCTAAACCTGGCCCATTTCTCTGCTAGCACATTTTGAGTAGTGTTCTGCGTAGGTTCTGAATTTTCTGTGAAGCCTCTATACCCTTGCTGCAAGACATACAGCATTACTTCATAAATATATACAGCAGAAATATTGTACAGCTTCATCTGAACAAAAAACCCCATTATATTCTCAAGTACTTGTAATTCTCAAGTAGTTTGAATTTTAAGTAGGCAGCTGAGAATGTATGGCATTTTTTGGTAAAATTTCCACCACAAAGAGTCTCTTTATATTACCTTGCCTAAATGTAGTCCATTTTTCAAGGGTCAATTGGCTGCTTGTCATGTAAACAATGTGTTACTGAAATTTTGATGCATTACTCCCATGGACAACACACCACTGAGGGACTGAGGAACGGTGCTGGATTTGCAATGCAGACATAAGCATGCAGAACTGGCCTGCCACTTAGTGGTGCAGGACATCATCAGTTCTTTTGCCACCACCCTTTGGCACTGACATGGCTGAGCACAGCTACATCATCCACCACATAAGATATACTGGGCACAAACAGGTGTACAGAACTGCTGTACAGCTTTAGTATAACATCCTGGCAATGCTAGAATGAGTGTAAATCAGCTTTGTAGGCAACTCTGAAAAATACAGTTAAAGAATCAAATGCCTTAAAGCTCAATTTTCTGCAACACTAAAATATCATTATTAAAGAGAATTGTCTGCTCCGAGCTAACATATCAGTGACTTGGACAGTTACCTGCTGTCATTTATCCATGATTTTTCAGATGACATTTGGAAGATATTAAAATGGCATTACAGTCCCAGGGGATTGCTTATCAAAGAACTCTTACTTCACTGCTACACCATTGGGATGCTTTTGATAGCTCTGACATGTTTTAATTTGAATTGTCTTCTCTGTTTGCACCACACTAGTATGTATCAGCTCTTTCAGGATGAAAGGATATCTTACTGCGCTTCAGAAACTCATTAAATCTATATTTGTAAATAAAGCATTTGTTCCACAGCACTAGGTGTCCTTGAACCACTACAATGAACAGCTCTGCAGGACGTGTCCTAAATGTACTCAAGGCTCCAGTGAATAATGAAAATGTGACTTGTCTATTAAGTGTCCTGGGAACAACTTGTTATGGCCTATAAAGCATTAGAAAAAGTGCACACAGTGGTATTCCCAGAGCTCAAACACAAATCTAATTAGACTCCCATAAAATGTCTTATTCAAGTCTGAAAAATTGCTAACTGATGACAAAATTTGCTTTACAGATTAATAGACTAGTTTAATAGCTATAGTTCTCACTGTGTATGAACTACTTCTTTATGCACTTAGCCGTATAGATATTAATTACTTTGGCTTTTATGTAATACATGTTTATATTGCTGTTATTTTTGCAAATGAGACCTGCCTCAAGTAATCTTTTTAGCCTGTGTTTTCCTTTTCCTTTTTTTTATGAAAGAAAAAGAAGTCAATCTGTTTTCCAAGTTAGAATTAATTTTCAGGTTTCTCAGCAGCTGAATACCTAGACTGGTATTCATGCTTCCTAATTATTGAAAAATATTTAATTCAATTCAGTAAGACATTAAAAATACAAGCAGAACAAATTTTACATGCAGCAGTACTTTAGACACAAAACTGATTAAAATAGTAATAGGTCTTTTGGGGACACTTCTGGGGACATCTTGGATTTATAAGGAGTTACAGGGTCTGGGAGATAAACAAAAAGAACTTCATCTGTGTCTCATCATAACAACACCTTCTCTGTACTGGTGCTACAGTGATTGGTGTCGGCCACAGCCTTGCACTGAGCACCAAGGATATACTCCCCAGTTTCTGGAACTTGGGATGGCAGTTTTCATTGCAGAATGTTCAACTCTGTTTTCATTAAAAAATCCTCTGTTGCCTATAAAATCCATTTCTTAAATAGTAACTAACTGCAGGACAATTAAATTTTTTTATATGGCTTTATAAAGTAATGAGTCCACACCCGTGTCAAAATCCAATGCCAGATGTTATGTTTGACTATTAGCAAGCCAAGAAGCACAGAACATTTTATTGAGAGGGAAAAGCTTCACTGGTAACAAATTTCAAGAAGACTAGAGGTAAAGGGAAGTGAAAGTACAATTTCAACATAGTATAATACATTTTAATTTTTAATGATGAAGGAAGAGAGCAATCACTTCAGAAAAAAATCTGAAAAAACATGTCAAAGCTAGTTCATTTGTTGACAAAATATCCATTCAGTTTAATTTTCTCTTCATTAAAACATTAATCAGTCTAGGAGATGATCATCCAAACTATTTCTGACCAGCCACCACTGTTTCCAACATGTTTACAGCCTTTATGTTGGTCTTTCATGAGTGACCATGAGTTTTCAGTACTCTCTTTCAGTCTTTCATGTCTACTTGTGTTACTCTGTGCCATGTTTCCCCTCTTTCATACCTATAAATCTATTTTAATTCTTCCCCCAATGTTATCATCAACAATGTATTTTCATTTTCTGTATCCTAAATTCTGGTAGACAAATCTTAGAGCAACTTAGGGATCCTCACTGTAAGCTTCTCCAGTCTTCTTTTATTTCTCATATTGACAGTTCTTATGTTCTCTGTCTTTATTTTTTCAGAAGGTCAGATAATTCTTTAAGTTTCCAGTAAGCACTCCTCAGTAAAACTTTGCTTTTACCACCTGATGTAAGAGAAATCACTTCCTAAAAATTCTTTTCTTTCTATATCTGCCCATTTTAATCCACACTGGTGCCTTCCTTCTCTGAATCCATGAGGTTATTAAATTGCAGCTGGAGGTGAGCAGGATTTTTTCAAACCATTACCTACAAGGTGTTAAGAATGTACCTTACTTAGCAACACAGGGAAAAAGAAACCTTCCCCACTGTCCAAATAACCCAAAAATTTAGGTGGCTGAACAACAAAAATGGGAGTTATTTTTGACATGATCCTAGTTTAAATGTGTACCTGATTATTTAGTTGTGTGTTTTTTCATGCTATTGTCAGTCTTAAATATAACCTATATATTTACTAGCCACATGTTCTAGTCTTAAATTTGACAGTTTCACACCATTGTTTGTTATTCTTTTCTAAACCTGAGAGCATGAAGGTTTAAGAATGTTTTGTTAGTTCTGTAAGCTGGTCACTAAGCTTAAATTGTTGCAATATTATGAAAGTAATAACCTGAATTGTTCATAAAGTTTATGTCTTCATGAACAGCACTATATCTTGTACACTTTCTTTTTTCTTTCAAGAAAATTTTATAATGCAAAGAATGAAATGAAAGCTCTTTCATATATGAAATTTATATTCAGTGAAGGAAGCATCCTTTGATAGTGATCCTTTTCATCCAGATAGAACAGTGGCTGTGCTCACCTGACAGGTAACAGGTTCTCCTTGGGTTCCCTCTCAAACTAACCATTTTCTACCATAACTTTCTTCCATAAAACACAGTGTGGCCCAGTGATGGACCTTTAATAGGATCACCGTTATTTATTCATTCTTAAGTAGTAAAGTCTGCACTAGGAGAGATTTCCTCACACTATCTTATGTTGTGTACAAAAAGTATAAAGTATATGCTGTAAGATTTGTCCATCAGAATTCAGGATACAGAAAATGAAAAGAAATTGTTGATGATAACATTGGGGGAAGAAATAAAGTATAAAAAGTATGAAGATATGTATAAAAAGTACATACATGCTTTCTTTTTTTTTCTATACAATTAATGATAGGAACAAAAGTGTTTTATTACTAAAACAGGATGGTAATGATTTCAAAAGTTGTGCAAGTGAAACTTATCATCCTTCAATCCACAGATCTGTTATGCTTCATGTTCACTGTATGGTGTAAAATACTTGGAACATGGAAAAATTGAAGGTGATTAAGACAAAGCTCTTACAAAACCTGATTTTGCCATTCAGTGTTGTTGCATCCATGGTAACTCCCTGCATCATATGGCATCTGTGTAAATGATGCAAAGATATTTCTTAAAGTTGCACAAATACTAACTAACATGAAAGGCAAACTTCTGTGTGTCTTACATCAATGTGAAATATTTTATTTCTATTATAATAACAGAATTTTCCATAATTCACTGGGGAATGAAGATGTGACATTGTAAACAAACTGTTATTCATAAGGGAAAAACATATATCTAAAGATGGAAAAAAAAATGTTTTATGGGAAAAGAGAGCAGTGGGTTAAAGGGACAGCTGGTGTGTGTGCATGTTACCTGATATGGGAGTTCTGCTCTCTGTTACTATTTTGTCACTGCTGTAGTAAGGCAGTAAATGATAGCTACTAGTGAATAAGGCACGTGTCCTGTCCAGCTGTGTCCATGCCTTCAGCCTTCCTGTGAACAGACCAAAGACCAGTCTCTACAGAAAACCCCTCAGAACCCACCAGAGGTGAGGAGGTAGCAGAGTTCTCCAGAAATTACTTTAAAACTAACAGAACTTATACAAGCATGGGTCTTTTTTATTTTTTTCACATTATCTCACAAGGTTATATAATGTGACCATTACTTCCTCATATAATCTCTAAGATAAATTAATAAAATACAACAAATTTATGACATTGCATTAAATTCTATAGCTTACCTTTGCAATGTTCTCTTTGCTCTTTTTCAATTCAGTTGTATAAAAATTTTGTATAGAACCACATAGATCTCTGCACTGAAAATATGCATTCTTTTCCTATCTCTTTCCATTTCTGAACCTCTAAGTCTATATTGTGCCAACTGAAATGAATTATGCAGGGACAGATAATGAAAAATTTTATCATGAACAAGTGCTGAGAAGCACTGCCAACACATGTATATACATGTGCACTCACACACACATATATATACACATATGGAGAAGACGTGTTTGGAAGGGGGAGACTAAAATTCAATCCTGAGTGAGTGATTAAAGCTGAACTCATCATCAGATGACAACAGTTTTCCTTGATTCATATATGCTGGTTCTGAACTAAAAACCATAAAATATAGTTATTAATAATAGCAAATAAGTTCTCACAACTTTGAGACTGGCAGCAGACACAAAGTGCCTCCAGACTGTACTTTAAATGTACATGTGACACTACATACAAAGGCATTTAGCTCTGGCTACTATGAATTTTTGCAGGACCCTATAAAGTCTTTGAAGAGTGATGTGACCTGCCCTTGTCTTCTTTTAAACAGTTTGATGTGACTATATTGCTTGCTGCCTATTTAAGGAAATGTGCCTATATTTTTTAAAGAAAATACCAGGGAATGACTATACATTAGTTTTATGCAGTTAACACTGATTGAAAATAGAAAAGGGAGAACACTGGCAGTAAACAAGTACCTGTATAGGTGTATTTCAGTTGTAGGTACCTATATAATAACTTTCAGTCCTAGCACAATAATTTAATCTTCTTTCCTTCCATTCTGTTCTAGCTTGTTGCAGATACTGTCCCATTTGGCACAGAAACTTCTAGCTCTCTGTTGGAAACCAAATATTTTTCTTTGCAGGGGCAGACATTCCTCAGTCAAGTTCAACAAAGTGGACCACAAGGGACCTGTCTCTGTTGTCCAAGCTAGCAAGATACATTTATGAGCCAGCATCAGTAAATAAAGAAGGCAGGCTACAGCTGTCCTCCAGTAGTTGAGGTCACTGAGCAATTCCAGAACCACAAGTCAGTGATTTAATGGAATTTCCCATTCAGACAATTACAGCACATTTGACCATATCACAACACAAAATGTTGGTTTCTTATTGCATTCCCACAACAACAATAACAACACCCCAAACAAACAAACTGCTGTGAAGCAGGTTTTTCTATCTGGCATCTCTTACATAACTTTTTTTTTTTTTTGCAATTCTGTGATTGAGTACAGACAGGCTCAGAGAGAGAAATTCTTTTAGTATGAATTATCATGTGCCTTATAATGAACTCTACAGCCTACAAAAAACCATGTTATCTGGTAGGAGCCAAGGCCATTGTGTGAAAGAGGGGCATGCAGCCGTGGCAAGGAGGGGTGCTGGGGAGGGTCCATGAGAAAACACACCCCTGTAAGGGTTGACAAGAGACTAAAAATAATTCCCCTGAACAGTCAGAATGTGCTCCAACCTGAAGGGTTAGCTGTGAACCCTGCTGGTCACATGGCTGAGTAGAGATAAGGAAATAAAAGTAGAAGATGCGTACTTCTTGGTGGGAGAACTGTGCTTGTATACTGGTACTACCTATAGGGTACCACACCATATGAGAAATAGGATAGAGGTCATTTTAGCTAAAAAAAAGGTGTAATTGATTTTCCAGCCATTGCACGTCACTACACAGAAAACTAATGCATTGCTCTGAGATCTAATATTTATTCAAATATAAGACCATATGAATTTTAAAAAGCAATTATAAAACACTACAATCTATTCTTGCAAATTACCTGTTGTAATTTTAGCTCTAGACAACAATGACAAATTACAATCCTCATTTCAAGGATATGAGATGCATTACATAATGCAGATCTATAGTGTTTTGAACCATTAATCATTATCGTCTGGCAGCACGGTTTGAGTTGATCCTGTTTACAAAAGAAAATAACTGCTAAGACATACTGGTTTAAGATTTTCTTTATCCAGTAAGTATTCTTTAGAAGGAATCATTTATAATCTGAATTTGCATTTAGCCTCAAAATGGAAAAACAGCCCAGACATAATTGCAGTAAAGAAAAGTAGACATACACAATAAAAAAAAAAATTAAGACCTCTTTCTATCATCACCAAAGATTCATCTCTTACTATGCTATTAGCAGTTGTTATTGAATTACAACATAGTGTGACCTGATTGTTTTAACATTATACCTTAGGCACAGAATCTAGGAGCCACTGCATTTTTCTCAAAAATTTGTAAAACATTGTCTTGGAAGATATATGAAGTTAGTTCTTCACACTTTCTGTCAGTTTTTTCAAGAAAGATTCTCCCTTTCTGTGTAGAGAACACTGTCAATCATGGAGTACCAGATTTCACTGCTAACAAAAGTAATTCTTAATGTTAATTCTATCAGAATATAATCACAGTCAAACTGAAATGAGTTTTTAATAATTCATAAGACTTTTTAAATTAAATCTGTTCCCTATCGATGAAAGATATTCAGTATCAGGTCTTTTTTATCCTGTAAATTTTTTTAAGGGGCTTTTTTATCCTGTAAATTTTTTTAAGGTTTCTTAAATGTTCCTTGTCTTTATTAAATATCACTAAGCACTTGCAATTTTATGGATGCACAAGTAATAGCCTGGCAGTAAGAGGAATTTGCCTGGGATATGAAAGGCTCAGATTCAGTCTGCAGGTCTGCCATTTCCTCCTGTCCTAGAAATATGCTCCAGACACCAGGAAATCAACCCTACAGTGTTTTTTCTAGAGATGGATTATGACTTTCGGTATTTGTGTATTTTGTTCAAATTCTCTGCAGCAAAGCTGTGAAGCTGAGTACCCAGAATCATAACCAGACAGAATATTGGACTAGCTCCAGAGTGATTTCTCTCATACTAGGCAGATCAAGAAGGAAAAAATCTCAGGACCAACCTAAATCAGACAGAAGACACTTGTGAATTTGTTGCTTAACTCCCAGGAGTTTCCTGACCACAAGGCTATTACCTATTATGCTCTCACTCTCTAGAGTATTGCATTTCAGTAAAAGCCCTGTTGAAGCACTTAGGTTCTTGCAAGCATATTCATTTATACAGAGTATTTTACAGCTAAAAAACTGTTTCATTGAAGAATTCCCAGTCAACTGCATTCCCAAGTGTTTGCACTAATCTTTAAGGGCAGACACATAGAAGAGCCAAGAAGATTTGAGGTTGTAACTAAGTGGAATATAGGATTTTTATTAAAAGAAAAAAAATACTAGCTCTGTTTTCAAATTGCATTGATATAAAAAATTGCAGTGATTTTAGTAATTCCCTTATAAATTATTGACAGATAATTATCAATGAGGAGTTTTTCCCTTTAAAAAATACATTCCCTTGCCACATTAGCTCAGAGTTTCTGTAAAATCAGCTTGTGGCCTCCTGCAAAGTAACTTTTTTTTCTGGTAAAGCCCTTATTTCTTATAACTTCTGGGATACAAACAAATTTAATAGATATAACATGCAAATATAAAAGACCAGACAGTTCTGCAAGATTCATGAAAATGAGAGGTGAAAAATTTCTAAATTAGAACCTCTTCCTCAAAATTAACACTTTTGTTTGTAAGATCTTCCCTTCGTGTTAGAAAAACTGTGGCATTCCTGTCATTTGCTACTCTGAAACTAGGCTGTTCATTGCAACTATTATTATGCCAGTAAAGTCCAAAGTGACTGTGACTGTGTAATTGTTTTCATATTTTATTGAAATATAATACTGTCACATAGAGAAACAAACTCTCCACATGCACTAAAAAAATATTGAAGGCTTAAGATTTAGACTTTTCTTTTGGAAAGAAATGTATCAGAATAATGGAGATGTTTGAGAACTTGGAAGAAAAACAATCCTTCTAAAATGGACTGCAATGGCACTTACTGCCTCATCTGCTTTCACAGTGCATTTTCAAATAACCTTGTAGATGCTGATATTAGGGATTTTTGCATATATGCAAAAATGAGGCAACTTCTTACATCATTATGGTATGTGCTGATTGCAAACCTTTAGAACTCATCTAAAAAATATGGTAAGGTTACCCCTCCAATGCATGAGATGAAAAACAAATTAGGTATTAACTTAGCCTGTCATCACCATTTATTCTGTATTTCTGTAGGAACTAACATGACAGGGCTCACCACACGTGGGACCATGAATTTACATTTCAGAACAAAAATAATAAACCATAACAGCCTTAAAGTATGCTGATGCAAGCCAGTAAGGAATAGGATTAGTTCATTTGTAAGCTAAGCTATATTTCTAAAATAGGTACATTTAGATCATGTGGAAGTTTAAAAAATCAGACAACAGAAGTCAATAGGACAGTTGGAGAGGAACTTCTGTGCTCTCCAAGTTGTATTTTCATCAATTGTATACATCTTAATAAAATAATTATCATATAAGTTAGCTTCCCCAGAAAGACCATTTGCTGTATCATGGAAAGTATCACAGCTACAATGTTATTACCACCTTGAATACATATGGTAATAAAATTTCAAGGAACTCGGTTGTTCTCCCTTTTTTCCCCGAAGTTTTGCTTTACATTATCAAACCAAAGAGGTAGACTCATTCTTATGCTAAATTGCAGTACATCTTCTCTCCCTGGTAAGAAGTTAGGGTATTTGCCTTCTGTCAGAAGGCCTGTCCTTCCTGTAACTCCTCTGAGTCTGAGCTCCAGTTTCTCGAGTGCGTCAGTCTCTGCACAGCTCTTGAAACCATGAAAGAGGTGATTCCTGGATTATACTCAGGTATCTGACAGTGTAAGCCCAGAGGCAGTGAAGATTCATGCCTGCCCTCAAAGTCTGCATCCTCCCCTGGGTCAGCTGTGCTACTTCAGTCAGTCATAATGCCATTATTCTGGCAAATTTCTCAGTTATTTCCTTCCCCTGCTGCCACTTGCAACTTCTGTGAATTTCCCTCAGTGACAAAGAAGGCTACAAGAGCACAAATTTGAGTGGAGAGTAATACAATTGTATTGTCATCTCCTAGATGTGTGCTCTGAGCACAAGACTGTTCAGCTCTTTTATTTTTTTACCTGCTCTATCTGCAGACCTCAATTCTCAGAGGACACATCTTCTGATCAGCACAGGGTATAGATGGTGTCATAATCCACATTCTTCTGTGCCACTCATGGCATACCAGAAATTTATAGCATTTCTTTGTGGAAACTAGTAGATATGACCCAATTCCAGGCACAAGCATGTCCTGGGCTCATGGAAAAAAATACTTGTATAAATCTGAAAAGAAAAAGGCAGAAAATGTCTTTCATTACAGATAAATAGTTAAAGGCATTTGAAGTGTCAAATTTTACTTAAAATGTTTAAGTAATCATTAAGATAATCACTTTCCTACTTACTGCCATATAGTTCAGTATCCAGGATGGCAAGAAAATCAAGCAAACAAACTTGGACGTTCTATGAGCACCAGAACTGCTTATGTTGGTTCCTTGGGCATAAATTATGTTCATCAGCAGAAGATTTTTTTTATGGTTTGGGTACTCATGGCTTTTGAATAGATTTCCTTGAGTCTGATACATGGAAGGTTCATACTACAATCTTCTCCTCAGTGAAAGGGAGAAAAATATCCAAAACTATTAGCAGCAGGAAAGCATCTAATAAGTACACAATTAATCTCTAAAATAACAACTTTTTTTTTTTTCAGTTAGGTTGAAATTAGTCCATTCTATAGAGACAGGGCAGAATGTAAAAACAGATAAAGAATATTCACACAAACATATGGATTGCTCATGTAAGCTTTATTTCCTTAGGAAGTCAGGATAAAACATTTCAGTGATTAATATATAAACAGCAATTGCTCATATCCTGCAGATTTTCAGGAAATAACTGAAATCTGCAAGCAAATTTAACTGAGTCTGTAGCAGATAAAATTAACTAAAAGATGGAGATATAATTGCTTAAGTCTGTACACAAAGTCAAGCTGAAAGATAAATGGCAGTTCCATTTTCCTGTTGACTGTTAAAGCAAATTAATTATCTGGGGTCATGGATTTTCTTCCAGAAACAGTAATGTGAGTCTCAGAATGCAAGAGTTTGTAATCAGCAGAAAAGGAAGCTGATTTCTCAAGAGAGATTACCATCCAGGCACAATATTCCTGGGCCAAATTTTCCCTTTTGAGGGACTGTTTCACAGAAGTGTGAAGTTCCTGCATAGTGCTGCACTAGATCAGAGTAACATTATGTACTTAAAACTCTGACACAGCTTTTTCCTAGATCCAGCTTTGGATGGAGTTTCCCATTACATAAAGTTGATTGCTCAGAAAAAATACAATCATGCTGTAATCCTTACATCGTGCTCAGTCTCAAGACAATTCAGTTATTTAACTAATGTCCCCCAATAGCCATGGTGTGCAGTACAGCAGGAATGATAGTTATTTCCTGCAGAGGGAGAGTGAAGCTGTGGGTGATGCCCCTGAAGCAGCAGAAAGGGTGGAATCTGGGAGATGGTGGAGTCTATGGCAGCTGGGAGGGACAGCTGGACTGCAAAACTGGGTGGACTGGAAAGAATGGAAAAAACAGCTGCAACAGCAGAAAAATAGCAGGCAACAAACGGGATGTGAGGAGGAATTACAATAAAACAGTTGAAAGCATGTGAGGAGACCAGCAGGCCTGACAGTGCCAACGGCAGCCAGAAGTGCTGGGAATGCTGTGATCCACAACACATGCTGGCAGCAGCACACCGTGGTGAATGGATTCTGGCCTGCCACGCAGGACTGCTGGAGTGCAGCAGGAGCAGGTGCCAAGGAAAAGCAAACTACTCCTTTCTGGTAGTTTAAGAGCTACCCAGGCTTGCGGTTTTATGTAGGCTCTGGTGGATTCCACTTAGCTGTCACTCTGGAAGTTTTTCTGTGAGAGCCCTGAGAAACACACAGATGCACATCTGCAACCTCTGTGTGCCACAGGCAGGGAGGCTCCCTTGTGACAAACCAAAGCACAGG
Source organism: Molothrus aeneus (assembly GCF_037042795.1). NCBI lineage: Eukaryota > Metazoa > Chordata > Aves > Passeriformes > Icteridae > Molothrus > Molothrus aeneus. The sequence continues at coordinate 47,502,656 of NC_089650.1, forward strand.
AACCTACCAGCAGCAGGTGAGACCTGGAATAACAATCTAGAGATGCACTAGGTAGGTCTTTCCTGATTTTTTCAAATAGTATCACTTGAAATGTGTCCTTCTGGAAAACAAAGAAACAAAACATAAGGACTGTAAATCCAGAAACACTGTATTAGACAAGAGTTAAAAATCAGAGTACTGAAGTAAATAAAAAACTGTGACAGTCCTGAATGGGTACAGAAAGTTCCAGCAATCATACAACTCAGAAGATAGAATGGATTTGGAAGGGAGAAGGAAAGGGTGGTATCAACAGATAGACAGCAGCTGCAACACAAAGATGGAAATGATGGGAGTTAGATGTGTCAAACAGCTCTACACATGGGAATAGACAGAAGCAATTAGAATAGAAAAAGGGCATTACAGAGATATGGAATGGGTAAGTGCAGAAGAGGGAGATTTGAAAATCTTAACCCCTATCTGAGAAGCGCACATCAGAACATAAATTTATGTTTCAGCTTTTTTTTTTCCTGTCAGTTGAAAACTAATGAAACCTAGGCAAGCAATTAGCTTTAGGTAGATCACAGGGCATCTGTAATATTCCTTTGTGCCATCACTCCATCACAGTGATGAAACATGATTTATGTGAAACATTTGCTGGAGAAAAGCCATCAACATTAATAACATTATATAAACAGGAGAAAACAGCAGCTCCTGCGGCCTCTCTTCGCTTCCTGTGCTAAGCAGCTCTGTAGTTGCAAAAGAGTTTTTTGAGCAATGTTGATTGTAATTCACAAATTGAATGTTTTACCTTGAGTTCACAGCTGGTGTTTAGTTCTTTTTCACTGCATTTGAATTCCAATAAACAGTCATTAATCCCTGTTTCCTTATCGGGAGCTGTTCTAATTAGGTTGTTCTAAAAGCTGAGTTAATCAATAGAGTTAATTCTTTGCATTTATAAGCAACAGGAAGTTTTCTAATGTAAAAACAGTTTCTTTTTTATGGTCTTTTGGCTTATCACTTCTTAAATGTCAGCTTAAACTCAGTTTGGTATGCCATTGGTATGTCATGATAAACAGCACTTACACAAGCAATCCTGCTGAAGGTGGTGTGGATAGTCATTTGACTATACAACAGGAATTAATATGTGCAGAAATGAAAAATATGAGCTGCTTCATTTGTCTAAAAAATACTAAAGAAGACTACAGGTAGATAAATAAATTCCTTTTTCTTTTCAATAGATAGTGAACACATTGAATTGTATTTTCCTTTGTAGTTTACCTCACAATCCCCTGCCATCCCTTACTGTAAAGCACTACAGTGAACAGTTCTCTGAGCAGGTCTCTATTTCTGTAAGAGACTCTCACATTACAATAAACCACTACACATAAACAGGGGGAACTCATACCTTGCAGACAGCAGCCAGCCCCACTAGTACTTGGTCATTCTGCTGGCATAGCCTAGCTTCATTTTCCTGTTTCACTCAAAGACACAGGGTACATGCCATTACTGATGGCAAAGGCTGAGACACAGCCCCAAGAGCTGTGTTCCTTGGTCTCATTGGTCTGGGCACCACAATGCACATAAAATACCTGGGCACAGTAGGCCTTATTGGGAATTTGCTAGCTATACTCAAGCTTGCAAAGACGAGAAGAGAAATCACAATGTCCCAATGTCTGTGCTGTCCTGGGATTCTGGTCATGAGGCAAATGGTAGGGACTTACTCTGTGACCATATTTCAGTTGTGGTTCTAATAGTGGTGTCTTTGTTTACAGTATTGTTCTTATTGTTCTTATTTGTTCTGCCCAAACATGTCCACAACTTTTTTTTTCTTTGAAAATCATTAAAGCTGCAACTAAGCATAAAAGAAAGTGATGCCACTGATTCAGATTTCCCCTAAATTCACCTAGCTTTTCTCCTAATGAATATAGGATGTCGTTACTTTGCTGTGCTTTTGCGTGGATTAAGTCCTCTTGCTGCATCAAACCCCTTCACTTCAGTAAGTGCAGGCATTTACCTTCCCACAAAGGTCAATCTTGTGTTTTACATACCAAACTGGGCCAAGTAATTTCCCACACAAAACTCTAAAATTATTGTTATGCCTACACTAGTCAGAAGTTCTACAGGAAAGAGATCTGTATGAGCAATAATGTAAGAGATTATTTCTACTAAGGCTAACTGTGCTTATGACCATCTAAAACCTGTTCTCATTTCTATATATGAGAGTAGTTGATATTTCTGGTTTGGCAGGGCAGACTACATGGCTGATGATGGAGTGAGTATGGAAAGTGACCACATTGATGGAACACTTTTTTCACAAAGTTGCAGAGTTATTGAGGGTTTATTATTACACCTTCTTCATTCTCCCCCATCTTTAATGGCAAAGGAATTAAAACCCTTCAACATGCTTGCTATACTGTGTGTATCCAACACATTACTACCATCGGTCTTCATAAAGGCTATATACAAAATGTATGCTTCACTTCCCAAAATTCAGTCATCTTTAACTAACTACTCACCATACTGAACTTCAGAAATGAGAAAAGTACCACTTTCCAATGGTCTTGTCCCTCAAAAACATCCCACGCAAGTTTTACTTATACTTGGCTTAAGCATACGTTTCCTTTTTGCTTGGATACATCTGGCACAGATAAAGACATGGAAATAAAAAGCAGGGTGGAAAGCAAACCTGATCTGCTACCACAGTTCTTAGGCTCCTATACTTACACCTGGCATCATGCAAGCCCCAAAATTTTCTTTCCCTGGGCAAAAAACACGTCTGGATAAATACATCAGTCCATGCTTAAAGCAGTAAATAACAGTAATAGAAGAGTGATGAAAAAGACTATTTGGGGGAATGAAACTGTGTGAAAAAACTCAGTCCCAAACACGTGAAAGTGAATTACTGCAAGGAGTATTGTAACTGGATGGCAATCAATGCTGTCAGCCAATTCTGGTCACACTCTGAGCAGCAATCCCAAAGCCCACGTTCGTTTCTACTCTCGTAAGGCAGTCCGTCCCTGTCACCTGCGCTGAACGCAGCAGCTTTTTTACCTTGTGCCTTGAGAGGTCACGGACTGAAACAAATTCATTAGCTTTGCCGTTTCTTACGCTTTTAATGAACTACTGCCGGCTGCGAACATTTAGAACAACAACGGGCAAACAAAAGCCTCGAGACTGGTCAAAAAGCTGGAAGTTTTCCTTGCCGTTCGCCTGACTTGAGGCGCTGCGGTCGCGCCGGGGGCGCTCCGGAGGGCCCAAAGCTGCTCCGGGACAAGAGTGCGGCGGCCCCTGTGAGGCGGGAATGCCCCCAGGACCGCGGGAACGGCCCCGAACAGCGGGAACACTCCCAGGGTCGCGGGAATGCTCCCAGGATCGCGGGAATGGCTCCGGACCGTGAACCGGCGGAACGGCAACGCGCAGCCTCCCACAGCTCGCCCAGCACAGACTACGCTTCCCGTGAGGCTTCGCGGCAGAGCGTGGGCCGCAGTGTGCGTCAGCGGCGCGAGCAGCCAATCGCGGCAGGGCCGCGGCGAGCGCCGTCCGCCGCCAATGTTGTTTTCGCTGAGTCGAGGCGCTGGTGTTGTTGGCGGCGGCGCCATATTGGAAGGGACGAGCGCCCGCTCTCGAGCAGCCCCTGGGCGCGGGCCCGGCCGCCGCCATGCTGTACCTGGAGGACTATCTGGAGAGTGAGTGTGTGCGCGGCGGGGGCGCCGGGCGGCCGGGCACGGCCGGTGCGGGGGAGCCGGGGGAAGCCGCGGCGAGGAGGCGGCGCCCCCCCTCCCCCACGGCAGCGAGTGACTGACTGGCTCCCTCCGTCCCTCCCTCCCCCCTCTCTCCCGCTCCCCCGTGTCCCCGCAGTGATCGAGCAGCTTCCCATGGATCTGCGCGACAGGTTCACCGAGATGCGCGAGATGGACCTGCAGGTGCAGAGTACGTGAGTCCCGCCCCCTCCGCCTCCGCCCGCCCCCTGCGCGCCCGCCCCGCTCCGCCCCGCGGGCACCGGCCCCACCGCCGCGCCCCCGCCGCAGGGCGGCACGGCCGGGAAGGCCGAGCCGGCGAGGAAGGAAAGAAGGAAGGAAGGAGGCGGCGGCGGCGAAGCGGCGCCGCTCCGGCCCGCCGCAGCAGCTCCGCCCGCTCTCCCGCGCTGCCCTGGGGCGGTCGCATCCCCTGCCCAGCCCTGCCGCGGCTCTCCGGCACCGCCGCTCGGCCCGGGGGCGTCTCGTCGTCTCCTGCGGGCGGAGAGAGCCGAGCCGAGCGCTGAGGCGAGGGGCGGGGCGCACGCCCCTGGCGCTGTCGCGGCAGCCCCCGGCCCGCCCCGCGCCCCCGCCCGCCGCGCCTCGGCGGAAGGAGGGCCCGAGCAGAGCTACCGTCCCGGGCTTGTGCTGCTCCCGAAGGCATTTTCCGTGGCACGTCCCAAAGTCTTTAGATTTTTGATCCCTAAGAGCAGTGATGGTGGCTTGGAACATGAGTTATGTCCCACTCCTTCCAGTAGGCAGCGGCATGCTCTCCCTGAAACTTTCCAGCCAGCTCCCTAATAGTAACGTGGGAAGGTGCCATTTGCTCGGCCCTTTGTGCCCTAGCTGACATGCAAACAAATATACTTTATACTTCCCGTTTTATTCAAATTATATTTTATATAAATGCCTACTTTTGTATAAATATGTATTTTATACAAAATATAAATACGCTTCAAGTTTCTTTGTGGATCACTATCTCTGCTTATATCCTAATGTAATGCACTGCCTTAGGCTGTTTTCAGGCTGCATTGCCATTTCATCCTTTCTAATACAATCTCCTCTGCGACTTAGGTGTCCTGTAACACTCTGGGTAGCTGTTGCAGTCATTTAACACACAATTAATATGGTTATCTATAACTGTGATCCAAAAGTATTCATTAGTGAAACTGCTACTGCACAAAAGATGAGAGCAATCATCAATATGGAAGGGCCAGGTTATTGTAAAGGGGAAGGAGAGAAAGAGCAGAGATTGAAATTACAAGGGAATGCTTTATAGGAATACAAAATGCAGCACTAAGTGGGAACAGTTCTATAATATTTAATGTGCTTTCCATTGGATATTTACTTCAGTGGACATAGCAGGTCTGTTTAACAGGCCTTATTGATACATGTAGAACTGTCTATAGGATTTTTTTGGTGTATTATCACCTAAATATTCTCTTGAGTTCAGTGCTTAAAGTTGTGGGAGCTGTCATGGCTCCTTCTGGGACATAGAACCTCTGAAGTCACTATCACCAGGCAGTATCATGAGGGGAAGTGAGCCCTGACTTGGATAGTTTGGAATAAGTTCACAGATTTTACTTCTGTTCCATAAGAAGACAAAGAAAATAGTAGGGATTTTTTTTAGGTGTGTTTGAGAACTTGAGGCAGCTAGCTGGGCCAAGACAGCAGATTGAAATTTCCTCTGCTTTAACTGATGACAAATAACATTCTGTGTTGTATTACTGGAAATAGTAAATGACAGTGAATATTGGCATACTAGGACCAACCTTAGGTGTAGAGAAAAATTTTCTCAGACCTTGATACTTCTGTGATTCTTGTGCAGTGATTGGCAGTGTATCCAAAGACATTTATGAAACTTCTGGTCTAGTACCTCATCAGCATCACTTGCCCAGCTACATGATGAGCACTACATGCAAACCTGGAGGTTGTCTCAGAAGTACTTGAAAGCAGTACTTTGATGAGTGATGCTGTCCCAGAAATCTACATGATTTGTAATTCAGAGATGTCTCTGCTGCTCCGCTTTAGTGTCATTGTTGACTTTGTATTCTGTCCTTTTTGGACCACACTGACTCCTATGAGGCAGGTCCTGCTGTTTGTAGTTGGAAGAAACACTAAACTGGGTCTGCCTGCTATATTTTCTGATAAGATTGCTGTGGAAAAAGCAAAGATCATCTGAGTTGGGACTTGACTCTTGAGCTTTAACTGAGCTCCACATGAAGCATAAAATGTGTTTCTCTGTTTAAGTTAAAATCATGGATTATCAGAATTTCATGGTAAAATGTCAGTATCTGGAAAAAGGACTCTGTTCTCATAACAGTTTTGGCAACTCTCTTGGGAAATTTGATCTAAGAAATGAGTATCTCAGAATATAGTATCACAAGAAAAAATGGATGAAGTCGAGTGTAGCAGAGAGAACTTTCCATATAATTTGATAGATCTGACCTGAATTCTGAACTCACCTTTTCCTTTACTGCTCTTTCAGGAGAGACCAAGGTTCTGTGGAAATTTTCCTCTAGGCAGGTTCGCACAGACTGATAACATGCTCTCCATTAAAAGTGAAGAGGGAAGATACTTCTTTAATTTTTTCTTCTTTATGGAGCCACTGGAATAACACTTGAGGTGTTTGTGCTCAGGATAGGAGATAGAACATTTTGTCTGTTGGCTTTTTGGACCGAGTCATTTGGTCAAAGAACAATGATTTTAGAAGCCTCCATATAAAGTGTGTGCTTCTTGTTTGCCTCTCAGGCTTCTTAATGTTCTCTACATGGTGCAAGTGGAAAATGCTCATTCTTCAGGTTCTCCAACTTTAGCCTGTTTTACTCCAGAGCTGTTCGACTACTTAATCTGGATCTAAATAAAGTTGATGTGAACTTATGTCCCAAGTGTTATGGCTTGGGATTAATAGTGCTCTGTCCAGTCATTTGTTAGATTCCTGTTGGTTTTGGTCCTGAATGTTCCCAGTATAAAGACAATTGATTAATACTTTCGATCACTGAGTATGAATGATTTTTGGTTATTTATATAAACAGTTCAAGCTGTGAATTTTCACAGAGTTGGGAGGACCCTTGGCCTCTTGGATTTTCAGAGTAAATCATACTTAGGGTTTCATGAGCTTCTTGAACTAATTATAATTTGCATTTTGTTTTGGTAAGATGTGATCCAGTTTTAATGGTGGTTTCTGGAAAGTTTCTTCGGTGTTTTGCACCCAGAGCCTGAAGTTTGTAGGTGATTCGTGCATTGTCACATTTAATTTAAAACTGATAGCTGGGCAAAATGTCACTGAGAATGCTGGGAAAAAAACTTCAGTACTGTTATCTATCCTGGCACTAGCAAGGCTGTCCAAGCTAGTTTGACTGAGGCAGCTGCATGTTTTTGGAAATGTGCAAGCTGTTGAGTGCACAAGTGTCCAGCTGTTGAAATAGTAAACTCAGTGGGAGAAGGGTGGAGGGGAAAGGGAAGGGAATCCCTGTTCATGTCTCAATAAACAATGAAAAAAAATAGCTTGTGGTTGACATTTTCCTTTCTAGAGATAGTTAATGTTAGAAAATGGGTGGTTTTATTTTTCCTCCTTATGATATTTCTCAACTTTATGAAAGTGAGAATCCTGTCCAAATAATAGTTCATCAGTGCACTTACTCCTCTGGGGGTGGAGGGAATAATTTGTGAGTGCTTTCAATTTGCCCTGATCTTCCTAGCAAACAATGGAGAGGCCCTCGACTTAAAGGCAGTGACTTTGCTCTTCAGTTGGTCTACCTTTTTGAGACACTAATTTTTTTTCAATTATTTGGTTTTGTATTTGACTGTTTCTCTTAGGAGAACATTTTGTTTCCTGCTCAGTTTGTAACTGGCTAGAATGTTCCAAAGTCAGCAGTCTAGAGCCCTGGGTGAGGAGTTTGGGTCGTGCTTTAAGTCACTACCACTGCTCTTAGGGACAAAAAACCTTTAGAACTTGGAGTCCTGCCTGTCCCATGCTGGAGAGCACAAGAACCTTGATGAGAATCCCACCAGAATGCAATTCTGCTTCTTGGAAATTAAGGTAAATATTTCCCTCCACTGTCCACTGTTGCTTGGTTGTTTTGGTTTTTTCTTTTTTTTTCTCTCTAATAGTTTACACCTCAGTCCTGTCAACTTTGTTTGAGAAAAAAATTTCCCCTTATTTTCTAATCTTTATGTACATGAGAAAATAACATTTGTCTCAATCTTTTCCTATGCTACAGATGCAATGGATCAGCTTGAGCAGAGGGTAAATGAATTTTTTATGAATGCAAAGAAAAACAAACCTGAATGGAGAGAAGAACAAATGACATCAATCAAAAAAGTAAGGATATCATAAGAGTGGGTCAGATTTTTCTTTTGCAAACTAAGACAACCTTGGGAAAAAATAGTTTATGATTGATGGGAGATTTAAGTGTTCAGAACTGTGCCTTCCTTTGGGCTTTCATGGAACTACCTTGGAGGAGAAAAGTGAGTGAAGGGTTTCTTTGATCAAGAGTTTCTCTGAAGTTTTACAGAGCACTTGCTAGCATTTAAAAAAATGTAATCCTGAAATGGTGAGGAAGCCTGAGCTCCTAAATTTGGAGCTCAGATTTTCTTGTTTTTGTTTGTGTGACGTGAAGTTGCCCAAATTAATGTGCTTTCTTTTAGAGGATATTTTTCAAGCTTAGATTCAGCATTTCCTGTGATTTTCTGCCTATGTCCTTCTACACATTACACATATGGTCTATTTAGCTGAGAGAGGGAGGAGTAAGAACATGAATATGAATGTGTTCTGTGTTATCCTTCAGTACTTGAGCATTGGTAATGGTATTTTTAGCAATGTAGTCCATCATTTTGTCAGGAGAAACTCCTTTGCAGTCTCCTACAGTGGCTACTTCAGCCCCTAATTTGGGTAAGGGTTGTTTTCTTCTTTAATTAATTCAAATAGGTTTTTAAATTCTGAAAAAGAAAAAGGTCAGAGCTCTGACTCCACTGGAATAAAGGAAATTTTTCTGTTGACTTTTGTTGAATCAAAATTTCAAGTAGTTTTCACAGAAGATACTATTCAGTGGAAATTGAGAATTAAAAGGCAGTAAAATCTGTTCAAATCTAAATTAAAAGCATTTGAAAACATACCTTTTTTTTAAAGTTTTGTCTGTGGATTTTCATGGATTAGAGGAGACTTCTAGATTGTTTTAGTCAAATTATTTAGAATGCACTCATGAGTTAGAGAAACTTATTTTAAAGTAATTTAAATTATATACAATATAATCTGTGTTTAACTGGAGTGCTGGAAAGGCTTCCCCACAGAGTACTTCAGTATCATTTTGAAGAGCAGTAGGATTTGTGGTGGTCCTGAAATAAAAGACACACTCTTATTTTAAGTCCATAACATGATGCTGTGTAATATAAAATAAATCCAAGATTGTTTAATTTCTTGCAGACATCTAAATATCACTCTAGTAAGAAGTATCTTCTTGTAATTTGGCTTTTTCTAACACAGAGAAAATAAATTGATATATATTATATCTCTCATTTAAAATTCAGATGATTGTTGTTTACAGTAAAATTTCAGTCTTTCTGAAAACTGACTTAAATTTGTCCTTTTGACTTATATTTTGTGCTTCTTAACAGCAGCTTAAACTTACTGAAATTAATTCTCTTACATTAATATTTTTTTTAAATTCTCTTCATAACAGGATTATTATAAAGCTTTGGAAGATGCAGATGAAAAAGTGCAACTGGCTAATCAAATATATGATCTGGTAAGTGGACACAAGAGTTGTGGTGAATTACCTAAATTTATGCCCTGAGAATATCTAAGCATTTTGATAAGCACTGCAGTCGTGCTGCAGTGTGCTGTACTTTTATGTTGTCTGCATACAGATGTTTTGCTAGTGAAAGAAACATTTTATATTTTAGTAAGTAGTAAGTGTCACTTTAATATAAACCAGAGAAATAGTATTAGAAATCCTAAGATTTTAATGCATGGTTTCAGCCCGTTTAGGAGACTAGTTGAGAGAATCCCTTGTGATGCAGTGTTGAGGAGTCCAAGAAGGCTGGGCATTCTTCAAGAAGGAAATCTTAAATGTATAGGAGCAGCCCATCCCCCTGTGCCAAAGAGAAGCCAGCCAGGAAGAACACCAGCCTGGCTAAATATAGAGCTTTGGCTTCAATTTGGGGAAAAAAAGAGAGTATATCACCTTGGGAAGAATGGACAGGCAACTTGAGAGGGCTACAAGGTTTTTATGAGGTTATGTGGGGAGATAATTAGGAGGGCCAAAGCCCAAGTCAAACTTTATCTGGTTGCTGCTTTGAAAGACAAAAAATATTTTTAAAAATATATCAGCAATAAAAGAAGGGCTGTGGAAAATCTCCATCCTTTACTGGATACAGTGGTAAACACAGTGATGGAGGATGAAGAAAAGGCAGAGGTACTTAATGCCTTCATTGCTACAATATTTAATAACAAGACCAGTTGTTCTCAGGGTACCCAGCCCCCTGAGCTGGAACAAGTGGGTGGGGGGCAGAATAAAGTCCTCATAACTCAAGGGAGTCAACAACCTGCTGTGTCACTTAGACACACACAAGTCTGGGCCTATGATGGGATCCTCCCCATGGTTGAAAAAGTCACTGAGCCCCTTTTGGGTGTTTCCCAGAGGTCCCAATTGACTGGAAATCAGCAATGTAATGCCCATGTACAAGAAGGGTCAGAAAGAGCATCTAGGGAAGTAAGGGCCTGTCAGCCTGACTTAGTGCTGGGGAAGGTCCTGGAGCAGATCATCCTGAGTGTCATGACACAGCACAAGCAGGACACCCAGGGGATCAGGCCTAGGCAGCAGGGGTGTAGGAAAGGCAGGTCTTGCTTGACTGAGCTGATCTTCAGTGATGAAGTGACCTGCTTAGTACATGAGGGAAAGGCTGTGGATGTTGTCTACCTGGACTTTAGTAAAGCCTTGGACACTGTTTCCTACAGAATTCTCCTGGAAAAACTGGCTGCTCATGCCTTGGGCAGGGGCATTTTTCATTGGGTGAAAAATTGGATGGATGGCCAGACCCAGAGAGGGATGGCATGTGATTTAAAGTTTATTTATTTTACATTTCTCAAAAGAACAGAACCTGCAAGTCAGACTACACTCAAATATAGAAGACATAAAACAACTGCTTTAGTTGCACAACAACTAGCCAAAACTTTGTTCTAGAAGTTGGAACTGCCCATTCTCTTTTGCTTAGCTGATAACTGGAAAAAACTCCCAGTTTTTAATAAAGATGGGTAAATTCTGCTGTGTGATTACAGATGTAGAAAGCATTTGGAATGTAGTGTTTCTTTTCACGATAGTGAGTTGAGAATTTTTTTAATTAATTTTTAGTACCCACCAGCCTGTCATAGTTTGCTGAAATGCACAGGAGTCTCCACTTCCAGTTGAGACTCAGTACACACCAAATTTATTGGTGCTTATAGTGGCACAAAAATTGCACACAGGTTTCAGTTCAGAACATGCAATTTCCCCAAAGCAGCCCAATTTCTACTAAAGTCCATGTCATGTACTGTTCTTTCTCTTCCCTTTTAAGTTTGCATAACTAGAGCACCTCCAAGTCTTTTTCATCTTTATTTCTGAAAAGAAGTGTCTTGGAGCTGTCCCTATGCTATTTTGGTATTAACAACAGTGTCTCTTCTGAGTGAGATAAATGGAGGTGACCAAGAAGATCGCTTCTGTGCATTATTGTGCTTAGTGCTGCGTGGCACAAAATTGCTGGAAGGGAAATACTTAGCAAGCCTGAGATTAAGGATGTAGATATTCATGTTCCAGAACTGGATGCTATTTTTTTTTTTGCTTTGTCTAACAAACAGGTAGACCGTCACTTGAGAAAATTGGACCAGGAACTCGCTAAATTTAAAATGGAACTTGAAGCAGATAATGCTGGAATTACAGAAATATTAGAGAGACGTAAGTATGCATGATTTTCTTTGAGAACTTGACAAACTTTCGGTCAATTTGCAGAATTAAAGTATCATAGACTTGTTAGTGGCTGCCAGTATTTTCACCCATGTTTTAACTGACTGAAATTTTAGTTTAACTCACTCTCAAATTTTAGTTTCAACCTTTATTTATACCAGTGAAATCAAAATACATTTGAGTAAGTAGAATAATTTTTTCATACAGCTGTTGTCCTTGAGAATTGCTACAGTGAGATACATAATTCTTTAAACCTGTTTTTAATGGTTTTATGTATTCAGCCAAGTACTGTGGCCTAAGCGTGCCACCTGCCCAGTTGCAAGGGTAACATTTCTTCCTTGAACTGATTGCTACCAGACTTAAGGAGGGTCATTATTTTAGTTTTCCATGTACTTGGTGGTTTTCTATTTTAAAGGGGCAAGAATGGGTTGTTCTACAATCGGCCAGTGAAGGAAAAGCATTTTAGGTAGGATGCCTGCATGTTAAATACAAACATGCTGATATTTAGAATGTGAATAAAAATGTAAAGTTACAGCTTTTTGCCAGCTTGGTGTAGAAGAATGTGTCTTTTCTGTATGTATCAGCATTTAGACATCAAATTCAAATGTGATAAGTTTCTGATTTGATATAACAGCGGTGATTAGGGAAGCAGTGGCTCTCCTCATAGCCAAAACCAGTGAAAATTTACTTGAGTCACTTGGGGATATTAAGAATAAGCATTCTTTCTTGGAACTTTTTGTGGCTGAGATGTATAAGCTGGGAGTTTGGGGCTATTTTATTTGTAATTGCTATTACAAATAACACACACAATATAAGAAAACGCTAAATTAAGTCCTATTCATTAACAAGCAATTACAGAAAAGGATTAGTTTACTTTAGTTTAAATACCAGTTGGTTTTAGGATGCAGTCCTACCTTCTTTAGAACCACGTGTTTGGAGAGGTTGCTAGATAGGATTTCAAGAAATCAAAATAGAGAAGCACTAGACTGCATGTTGCATCTCTAAGGTTTGTTTGGTTTGAGGGTTTTGTTTCCTTGTTTGTTTTTAAATAAAGCTAAAAGTACAAGACGTAACATTTCTAGCTTTCAGAGTAAGTAAATACATAAGGTTGAAGTCCCACCAGAGGGCAGCCTTTGGGCAAGTTCATAACGTGATTGAAGTTCTCTCAGCCAAAATAGCTCCTTATGCTTTGATCCTCTTCAAGAATAATTATATTTAAACTTCTGTAATAATTATATATTACTCATGTATTTCAGTGCTTCTTGAAAGCACTGGAAGAGGTAAAGAAATGCTGAGGATACAGATTTTGAAAAACGAATATGAATTGCTTTCTTGTTTTGTCTTCTGTGTAAATGCAAGTTGGTAGGTATTACACCTACTTAAAAATCTTTTTGTTAGAGATTGGAGAACAAAATACTGTATATTGTTGCAAATTTATAGCCAAAGTCTCTCCTATGCTGTGATTATTTAGCCTCATCTTACAAGAAATGTTATTCTTAGACATATACTTGGATTTACGTCTGTCTGACTTTTTCTTGTTTTGGGGGGGAGGATGGGGGTGGGGTTTGTTGTTGTTTTGTTGGTTTTCTGGGGTTTTTTGTTTTGTTTTTATTTGTATTGTTGCTCGGTGTATTTCGGATGTTAAGAAAATCTGGATGATGATCTGCAGCCCTTTCTTTTGAATGTTAAATCTTCTTTAAAGATGAAACTGCTGTTTTCTTGAGTTTTGACTGAATGTGACATGGTAGACTTGATAGAACAAGATGCCTTGTTTATACAGTTTACACTGTTCAGTCTTCAGTTCATACTGGTGTAGATTGTCAGTACTTTTGGTGCAGCCATTCTGCAACTCATTTGATTAAGTGGCTTGGTGAGGGCAATGTTCTTGGTTCTTCTTATTTGACTTGATTTTAAGTTCTTGATTTCAACAGTTGGACAGTAGCAGTCACCAATTTTTATTTGAGAACTAATCTCACTGGTTCGTGGTTGTACTGTAGAAAGGGTTTCAACTCCAGCAAAAATTCTTCTGATTAAAATAAATATAACTGCATTGTGATTTGGTTAATGTTTTAAAGATCCCTTTAGCATGTAAAAGTTAGAATGGTAGTAAGTCTCAATTTTCGTGTCCTTCTTACCTCCTTCTTAGGGTCTCTGGAGCTGGATACACCAGCACAGCCTGTGAATAACCATCACTCCCATTCTCACACTCCAGTAGAGAGTAAGTATTTGAAACTTATAAAGATGGCCACTTTTTAGGTTTCCTTTGGTTTTTTTTTTTTTTTTGTCGAGAAGTATGAGGGAAAAGATGGTTTAGAACTTTTTTCCCCTCCATCATTGCAAGGAGAAAACAAAGCATAATAAACACTAATCATATCTGCTAAGAAGTGCAAGAATGAAATAGGTTTTGCTTGTGGGAATTAGTTGAAAGTGCTAGCATAATTTGACTTTCTGAATAGATTTTAAATTTTTCTTCATTTATTTCATTTAGAAAGGAAACACAATCCATCTCACCATAGTACAACAGATCATGTTCCTGAAAAGAAGTTTAAATCTGAAGCTCTTCTATCTACCCTGACATCAGATGCTTCTAAAGAAAACACACCAGGTAATCCTAATTGTCTTTCATTTCATTCCTTTTTAGTCAGAAGAAGACAAACTTAATTATATTTGTGAGTTAGTCTTCTGAAATCACAGAATCATGGAATAGGTAAGGTTGAAAGGGACCCCAGTGGATCATCTGGTGCAGCCTCCCTGCCAAAGCAGGGCCATCCCAGAGCACATGGCACAGGGTTGTGTCCAGACAGTTGTTGAATATCTCCAGTGAGGGAGACTCCATAGCCTCTCTGGACAGCCTGTTCCTATGCAACCTGTCCTGTGTGTGGCCACCTGCACAGTACAGAAGTTCTTCCTTATATTCAGGTGGAGCTTCCTGTGCATCAGGTCCTGCCTGTTGCCTCTTGTCCTGTTGCTTGGCACCACCAAGCAGAGGCTGGCTCCATCCCCTTGACACCCTCCCCTCAAATGCTCACAGACAGAGATGGGGTCCCCTCTCAGTCGTCTCTTCTCGAGGCTGAACAGGCTCAGCTCCCTCAGCCTTTCCTCATAAGGGAGGTGCTCCAGTATCTTAATCACCTTTTCTTCATCCACCGGACCCACTCCAGGAGCTCCATGTCTCCTGTACTGAGGAGCCCAGAACAGGACACAGCACTCCAGGTGCAGCTTTACTAGGGCTGAGTGAGGGTCAAGATCACCTCCCTCAACCTGCTGGCCATGCTTTTCCCAATGCTCCCCAGGACACCATTGGCCTTCTTAGCCCCCAGGGAACACTGCTGGCTCAGGGACAGTTTGTTGTTCACCAGGACCCCAAGGTCCTTCTCCACAGGGTAGCTTTTCAGCAGGTCAGCCCACAGCCTGTGCTGTTGCTTGGGGTTATTCCTCTCCAGGTGCACTGCACTTTCCTTTGTGGAATTTCTAGACCCTGTGCCATCAATAAAGACCTTCTGGGATCTGCCATTTACCCAGTCCTCAATCAGAGACTGATACCCCCTTCCCTGGGATTTTCAGTCACTTGAAACATGAGAAATTGCAGGCATTCTTAGTCATCTGTGTTTTCCATGAAGTGTGTCTGCTTTGTTGTCATTCAACAGCTGTGTGATGGCTGTTTCTTTTTATTTCCACTTTGAAGAAGATGAAGGTACAGTTTCGTTTCAGCTAGTAGTACAAATATAAAAGATCAGTGCATTATTTTCGGGAAGAAAATGCATACAACAGTTTCCAAAGACAGGGAAAAGAATTTTCACATCTTTTTCTAAGACTTGGTTGAAAATAATTTTTTTTTCAGGTGTTGTCTATGTCAAAAGTTTTTTTGTATATAGTGACTAAAAAAACCTAAACCTTTCTGCCTATTCTCAATATCAAGGTGTTTCATAGTTTCTTTTCTGAAATAGTAAATCAGCTACCTCAGTCATGTTTTAAGTCAGTTTTAAGTCATTTCAGTCATGTGTATTTCAGTTTTCTCTTGAAGCAACTTCACTTGAGGCTGCAAATAAAATGTAGCTATATTTGAGCAGCTGTCATCCTGCAGATGACCCTGGAAATTGTGTTGCATTAAAACTGATCTGTAGTTTTTAGAGTTAAGATTGTTCAAAGTTTTACTTCAGAAACAGTATAGATGTGTAATCATTCTTACCCTCTTCTTGATGATTATAGTTGTGAGAATTGTTTCAATATAGGCACAGGTATTGCAGCTGCATCTGTTCTTCAATAGCTGAGCATCATAGTGAGATCATAGTCCTTTCTAAAAGGACTCCTTGCCCATGAGGATAAATAGGGAACAAACTTCTTTTTCTTTTTTCCTCTCCATAAACAAATACTGGCTGTGTCTAATTACTTTTAAAACCTTTTTTCCAAATGATTAGACTGCTTTGATGCATAAATGGAGTTCCTACTCTTTCACTGGCTGTCATATAACTCTTCTTAAAATGCAAAGGAATTTAGTTTCATTTTGAATTTCATAAATGTGTTCTGTTCATCAAGGGTGTCGAAACAGTAATTCATCATCCTCTTCAAACAATGCATACAATACAAACTCTTCTCAACCATTGGCATCATATAACCTGGGCTCATTATCTTCAGGATCCGGGGCCGGTGCTATTACCATGGCAGCAGCTCAAGCAGTGCAAGCCACGGCACAGGTAATGTCAAACTATTCTTGTCATTCTGCCATCTGCTTATGATTAAGAGGAAAGGCTAGTGACTGGTTTTGTTTTTTTTTTTTTTTTTTTAAATCTGAATTCCCATGATCACGTTCAGCTGAAGTGATTCAGTTCTTATATTAGAATTTTATTAATATGCGACAGTTTCATCGTGTGTAGCTTGCCTACAGGGACAGCTTGTTTTCTGACTTTTCCTGCAAGATGTTCTCACAAATTTCACTACTTTCTGTACATAATTTCATTAACAAGGTAACGACTGAACCTGTGCGTATCATTAGCAGTTAGCAGCCTTATGTAGGAGCTTTACTGCGTAATCTGATACAATATCAGCATTCCTTTTAGATGAAGGAGGGAAGACGAACATCCAGTCTAAAAGCCAGCTATGAAGCATTTAAGAACAATGATTTTCAGCTTGGAAGAGAATTTTCATTGTCCAGAGATTCAGCTGGATATTCATCATCAGCTCTGGCATCTACATTAACTCAGACATTAAGTTCATCAACCACAGATTCACGAAGTGGCAGAAAAAGCAAGTAGGTTTTCTTACTTGTTGATTTCAATTATAACTTTGAAAGCAGATGAGCTTTTTTTTTAAAAGGTCATGGGCCATAATAGAAATACATTGTATTTCGTATCTGTGGGGGGGAATCAGCAGAAGGTAGTTACTGCCTCTTGGCCATTTTTTGTGCAGGGCTGTGTTCTTTTGTCCTCCCACTTCTTTTTCTTTAAGTAAACTCACTTGATTTGCTTTTTTATCTGAGATACAATCAAGTTTCTTCGCTCACTTTCCTGTGTTATAGAGAGGATTGATGTAACAGCAATTGTTGGGAATTACTGTGCAATGGTTTTGAAATAATCTGGAGATGTCTGATGCCATGTAAACATGACACTTTCTAATGACTGACCGTCTAGAACAGGGAATGAATTTCATTTCTGATTGAAGTTTTAAAACATTTTTAACAACACAGCGTCACAACACATTCAACAATCAGAACTTGTACTTGAAAGAATTTATCTCAAAATACCCATCCTTTTAAATTGTCTTGAGTTTTTTTCTTCATTCAAATTTGTGTGTGTTCACAACTCAGTTAATAATGCTGTTTGAGAAGCATTTTTCATCTATGAATATCTTGGGTGTCAGGTCTGACCTATAAGCAAAAGCAGAGAAATTTTGTTCTGGCACCATTCCTATGGAGTGATTGCTGATGCTTGAGTGGAGATTAACAGAGAATCAGTCATCTTCAGAGCAGTTATCTATTGTACATGACATATGACATTATTTGTATGTAAATTCCTGTTTTATTGGTAACAATTTTTGTAAGGACACCAAAGCTATTGATGGAAAACTTTGTGAAGAAAAGCATTTGTTAAAGCCACTTGACAGTTTAGAGCTGTAAATTCCATTGATTAGAGCAGCACGTCCTGCACTTGTAAACTGGTGGGACTTGTTTCCTTTTCCAAGAGCATACAGTGGGTGCATTCCAGTGCTTGTAGTGGTTGAATGAAATGTGATGGTGAATGATAGCTGTGGCATTTACATACTGCAGCAGTTCAGAGTCAACAAAGTACTTGTTTAGTGATTCTTTCACTTGGCAGAAAATAAATCATCTACACACTTTTTTTCCTTTTTTTTTTTTACTCTTCCTCAGAAACAACAACAAATCCTCAAGTCAGCAGTCCTCATCATCATCTTCTTCTTCCTCTCTATCATCATGTTCTTCTTCATCTGCGCTGGCACAAGAACTGTCTCAGCAAACAGCAGTAATACCAGAGTCTGATTCTAATAGCCAGGTTGATTGGACCTATGATCCAAATGAGCCACGTTACTGTATTTGTAATCAGGTAAGGATGGCCTCCAAATTGAAATACAACTACAGATGCTGTTTCGATGTAGCTGAACTTCTTTCTCTGAATGATAATTTTGAAAAAACTGCATTTTTACTCTTGAACTTCTGATCTGTTTTTATTTACTTACTGGTGGTGTTGAATGAACTGTTGAAGCTAAAAACAGTCCGTTTTTTAAGTGATGTGATATCCTTGGAGAGTTTTAAATCTTGTAATGGAGACTTCAGGAATAATTAAATTAAAAAAAAATGGAGAGGGTTTACAGTGAATTTAGTTTTCTCTCTGAAATACACAGATGAATCTTCTTTTGCATAAACAGTTTTGGAAAGTCAATTTACTATGAACATGATGATGTTTGGGTTGTGTTACAAAAGTAAAATGAAAATGTTGTTACTGCTATTAATGGAAAAACTCCTCAAAGGAAGAAATTTGAATGGTGGCCCTTTCAAAATGTAATTGCTAAGGGATTTTTTTCTTATTTTACTAGGTGTCCTATGGTGAAATGGTAGGCTGTGATAACCAAGATGTAAGTAACAAAGTTCAAAAGGTTCATGAGAGGCTTATGCATATAACTATTGCATGTAGGAGTTGCTTTTTTTTTAGAGTTTGTTTTTGAGTAGAGTTTTTTAGAGTAAAGTGCATATGATTTGAACCATCCTTCAGGAAACTTCTCATGTCTCCACACAGCTTAGATTCTTTAGAAACCTGCAGCCTTTGCTAGGTTCAAAAATGCCCTGCTTCAAAATATCCTTTATTCCTGTGAATTTTCAGCTATTTCACTACTAATAAGAGTTGTCCTTTTCAAATAAAAAAGTTTTCAAAGAACAGTTGCATTTTCAAAGAACAGTTGAATATAATAATGTATTTACTGAGATAACTACATTTAAACAAGTGATTCTGATTGAGATTTCCTTCTCAAACAAGTATTTCAAAGCACAACATACTTATTTTGCTCTGTAATGTGAGTCCATATATGACTCCTAGAATTCTTACCATTTTTCTTAGTGTACTGAGTGTATGTTGCAGATCTTCCCCTCTCCTTGTTTTGTCCTGTGACTGGTGTGAAATGCAGAATCTACACTGTCTGCTTGTGTTCCATTTTCATAGAACTCTATTTGTGATACACATTTTGAAAAAAAACCCAATTCACAAACCTTGTCTTTTAACTCTTTTTATAGTGCCCTATTGAGTGGTTCCACTATGGATGTGTTGGACTGACAGAAGCACCAAAAGGGAAATGGTACTGTCCACAGTGTACAGCTGCAATGAAGAGAAGAGGCAGTAGACATAAATAAGTTTGTTCATCTGGAAAAAAGTTGCATAATAAAGGTTTTATAAAGGACTTGGGAAGGGAGGGGCAACTCTCAGCACACTTCCTTGCAACCACTGAAGAGTAACATAGGAATCATAGAATGGTATGGTTGGAAAGGACCATAAAGATCTTCTAGTTCCAGCCCCCAGTCATAAGATCTTGAACCATTGGTTTTGCTAAGTCGTGTTTTAATATTGTAGGTAAATTATTTATGCACCTTGATGTGCTACAGATACTATTCCAGTGAGCCTTGGATTGTTCCAGTGGCCAGCATATGCAGATATTTGTACTATCAAAGCATTTTCTCTAAGCAGTGGGCATTCTACAAGTACTCAATCTTGCAAAAATTCCGATAAGTCAAGATTTTAAATGTATGTTTTATATACAACAGATATATTCTGCTGCATGTACTGTACTCAAGAGCTGTTACGTAACACTATGTATATTAATAGTGCAAAAAGTCAGTGCTTCTGAAAGGAAAAAGAGACAGTGGTTTTTAAAATGCCTTTATAGCTTTGGTTCTTTATGAAACTTAATTCAGCAGGCTGAAGAAAATGGTTCTTGTATACAGCGGGCTGTTGTCCTTTAGGGTACTTGAGTATGTAAAGACAAAAAATGCTGTAGAATACAACAAACTTGTGCCATTAGTCTTTATATGTTTCTGCTCCAGAGAAGGCGGGGGCCATACGAAGAAAAAAAGGTGTTAAAGTGATGATAAATTTTTATACCAAATGTGTTTATTTTTTTGTGCAAGTAATCCTTTAAATTTGAATTGTATTAGGTGTAAAATAAAAGAACCTCAACTCCTCAGATTAATGTTTCCTGTACATTTGTCAAAAAAAAGATTTCTGACTGAAATGGTTTCACAAATTTCCTTTTTTTTTCCTGGCTCTTAAATGCAGGAGCATTGAACAGAAAGATGGGGTTTATGCCTATTTTTTCCTTCCTTCCTTCTTCTTTCCTCTATTAAAAAATATGCTTTCTTTTTGAAATAAAGATTTTATATCAGCTCTGTGTTAGGCTGAAAGACTGTGGCTGTCATGTGGTAGCTTTCCAGACCCATGAAGAGAAGAGGGGGAGAGAAGGAAGCAGTTCCATTGCATGACCGTGCAAATAGTGTCAAGGGAATAAAACCAGATAGGTCCATTAGGAATAAGAGTATGTGCAGAGAATGAAACCAGGCTTCTGTCACACCATGTTTTTTCAAAATGAAAAAAGTAGGCATTTAAAGTCCATGAACTCAGGAAAAGTATATGTGAAAGAAGGGAAATGTGATTATGGATGATAAATAGACTTTGGCAAAAGAATAGGATGGAAGTTCCTGAAAATAAACAGCAAGAAGCAGTTAACTAAGGTTCCCTTGAAACTGGGAAGTCAACCCACTGTGTATATATTTCTGTGGAAATCTCAGTCTAAAAAAAACACTTGAAGACTAGAATATCTGGTTTTAAGTGAGGCTTTTGAGACAGTGGAGCTAGCAAAGTGTTTGTTTTGTGGGAAACTGGTGCCATGCTATAAATTGAAATTAAATAAGCAACCAGTAATCTAGGCTCTCCTTAAACTCTATGTCTGTCCTAAGGGCTAAGAACTAAGTCCTTTGAGAATTAAGACTGTATACAGCAAAACCTCTCACTCTGCTGGTAACCATACTTAAGATGGTACCAAAATTACAAATTCAAAATAAATTTCAAATTTTAGTGTGAATATTGGATCCCTGTTTCATTGGGAAATATAAATTATTTTTTTCATTGAGAAATTAGAGAACTCACAAGAAGAAAAAACTTGTCCTTGTTAGTAAATTAGTATTTTGTGTCAAGAGAACAGAAATGGACAAATGTGGAAAAAAATGCAATACCTAAGTCAAAGATGTAGAACAATAAAACCTGTTCATTCTTTTGTTATCTATATAGGAAGCCTGTAAAAGAAGCTCGCAGGTCAGGAGGTGATTAGACTGTAAAAGCTCTGAGCAGTGTGAGTAGCTACATACTGAGAGAGTTCATGCCTCATGGTCAATAATGCTGCTGGACACTTCCTAGGTAGACAAGTACAGGTGCTAAGTCTCTCACTAAAGCTTCTTTAAAATCAGTGATGCACTGGTGGAAAAGGGGCATCCCTTGACTGGGACCTCCACACTGCTATTTAGAAAATTGAACAATTAAGAGTAAAGGAATAAATAAGCAATATCCCCAACACACACTGCTAAAGAAGAGCAGGACTCTGCTGCTCAAGAGTTACATAAGAGGTTGGTTAAAGAGGCCTAAATGGGAACATAATATTTGCATGTGTGTTGTTTTCTCAAAAAAAAACCAAAAAAAACCAAAAAATGCAAAGTGCTAAAAGCATCAGACCAATCTCATGACAGACTGTCTGATAAAGTGGAAAACATATTTAAACATTTTGCTAAAACAATGTAAATATAAAATAATACTTAGATTTCACTTTACCTGAAGCTGAGTCCCCTGAAGTAGGAAGTAGGGATTACTATGTAGGAAAATGATTTGGAAGTTATCTAGTAATTTTATGGAAACCTCAGCTCACTGTTCAGCAGCGGGTCACAAAAGTGCTAAGAATGACTCAGTAGGAAATAAAATATAAAACAGAAAACAATTTTACACTGTGTAAATTGAATTGCAATTAGGTCAACGTAGTGTAAAATTCTGGTCTGCTCTGTTACAAAAAGACAGCACAGCTAGGAAAAGGTTCAAATTGGAGGGTCAAAGCTGTATCATGACAACATAGCTGAGGAACAAATTAATTGTCTGGGACTCTTCTGGATGGGAAAGAGGCAGCTTCATGAGAATTTAAGAGGGATCTGTAAATTAAGTAGTGATGTAAAAAGGTGTGTGTTTTGATAGAAGTAGTGGTATGGAGAAAGCCAGTCCAAAATGAAAACTGAGCAACATTTTTTCACATGTGGCATGCTTACATTACAAAATTGAATATATAGCTAAAATCCCTGGATCAGAAACTCACTGAAGATTGATCAGTAGGAGTCAAAAGAGCTTATTGAAGGAAGTATTCCAGGTTGCCTCTGACAGTTCTAAAATCCTCTGGCACTCAATGAAAGCTATTTGATACCAGACACTATGTTAGGCGACCTCCGGCATTAGGCAGTGCAGTTTCTTTTAGCTTCATGTCAGTGTTCCAGCATTTGGATGAACTTTTAGGATGAGGGGTATTTGTAGTACCACAAACTGAGAACCAATGTGCTAAGCACTCGAATGGAACAAAACACTGTCTATTCCTTGTAAAGACTATTGTCTGTGTGCACTGGGGAGCTGTAACTTTTGTTTATTCTAGATCTGAAATGAAAAAGGGGGAGAAAATACTTTAATGGATACTAATCTGAAAATCCCACTAGGTTGTCTCTCTGGATAGGAAGGGATAATTTGCATTCTTCTTTACCAAACTTTGCAAAATGTTATTCACACACAGTAAAGGTCAGAAATTCTGAGGTTTGTTTCACTTTCTGTTTTGCCTCACCAGGGAGGTGCTTTCCACTGTGAGTTGGCTTTTCTTGGCAAGCTTTTTCATCTCCCTCCTCATTCTGCTGGAATGTCTGGGCCATACATTTTTCTTCTTCAAGAGAGACAGCCTTTACCTTGACAGCAGAGTGTTCAATTTTTTTAGACTAAAATCTCTAAGAAGCAGAATTGCAAGAGGAGTAAGACTTGAGTTTTTACACTCTCTTCAGGGTATACATGAATAAAGTTAGGCCACACCATATGAACATAGTCCCTTCAATTTTGTTACTCCTCCCTGATTTGACTAAAATGCTCTGAGAACAATGTAACTAAAAGGAGAAA
The DNA here is from genome assembly GCF_037042795.1 of Molothrus aeneus. Taxonomy (NCBI): domain Eukaryota; kingdom Metazoa; phylum Chordata; class Aves; order Passeriformes; family Icteridae; genus Molothrus; species Molothrus aeneus. The sequence goes on from NC_089650.1 coordinate 47,525,987, forward strand.
AATGTCACACTTCAGTGTATCTATGCCAATTTACAGTAATGTTCCTCTTAGCACTTTCAAATCCACATCTTGCTTTTATTCTCATATAATATTCAATAAAGACAAAAACAAGCAGCTTTTTACTCTAGATAAATCTTGTATTTCGGAGCTATTTGAGCATGCAAAAGTTGTCAATAGGTTGCATAACTACTGCTTTCAGGTTTGTCCTTCCATTGGTCTTATATTTTAAAACCCCCAGTGATTTCCTACATTAGTTCATTATAGATATAAAGTCTTGATTATAAACATTACTTTAACTGCATGCTGTGTTCTCTTTTTATAGGGATAAGAATAATCCCTTATTCAGTCCTCAAAAAAAATCCTGAAGGTGTTGAAAAGAAAAGCCCTAGCATATTCCAGCTAGAATAGAGAAATACTTGCTTTGTGACTGTACAAGAAATCTACCTAAAGCAGTAGAAAATGATGAACAATGTTAGGATCCACAACTGTGTTAATATTTTTAAAGACCTAGTATCTATTTGTGCCTTGTACCTTACTTTATGAAGATTACTCTGTATTGTGGCAGGTCTATTCCTTTCTGAATACTTATTAAGCAGTGTTATAGTAATTGAATCAAAGGTGTCTGCTCAGATCTATTAAACTGGCTACTACCAATAAAAAAAAAGTTTTATTCAAGTTAAAGAGAACAATGAGGGGATTAGATGCAGTTGTTCAGCTACAATTTTTATATCTTTCTTTAAAAATATCAAACTTTTGAGGAATCCACGTTGCTGAACAGATTTAGTTAGTCAGGTAGTTGACAGTTAACTTGGTTTTCCTATTTAAGGTGGTATGTGTAGGCGGATACAATATAAGAAAATAAAGGTAGTATAGAAAGTAATCTTACCCCATTAAGGAGTTGCAGCTGAGCCAATTATTAGAGACTGGGAGCAGGCCTGACTTTACCAGGCCACAGCTGTAGCCAATAATAAGAGGGTTATAAAAGTGGAGTGGCTCATCGAGGGGAACTGGGAGTCAGTTGGCTACTATGAGGACAAGGAAGAGTCAGTGCCTAGAGTAGCTGCCTACAAGAAACATCAAGGAGGTATGAAACTAGCAATATGGAACCTTTGCAATATAATGACTATAGAACTCTTGCAATATAATAATGACAGGTATAAGGCTTTTTTTTCCTCAAAGAATATATAATAGTTATACTGTATTTGCAGTCATGAGGGTTAGTGAAATAGAAACAGGGAGCAATGTGAAGATAATTTTATGTTTCTTCTGCCTTCAGAGTTTTAGCCTTTTAATTTCAAATCAGGTTTTATGCTTTGCTTTCAGAAAAGGGCATATGGGATAGATGTTTAGATAAACTTTCCAAGTGTGAGTGTAGTTAGGTGCTGGAAGGGGTCAGTCAGGGAAGTGCTATGGAATCAGGGAATCCTTTTTTGTTAGATGTAGAGGAGTAGTTTTCCCTGTGATAATAAAAGAAATTTTGTTTACAGCTCTGTTATCTTTTAATAAGATACAAATTACATTGTTATTAGGGGTTGATGTGTAAAAATAAGTGCTCATCATAATTAAGAATTGTTCTAATAAATGTTCAGTTAGGTAGCTTGCATGAAAAGATGACAAGCTAGAGTGTCATCTGCTGTGATGAATTCAGTTGGATATGCTCTTCTTGATCAATATTATTTAAAGGTGTGTTTAATCTCTGTGTCATGTTATTTAAGGCTAGATTAATCCCAGGCTTTTAACGAAAGCAGATTCTGTAGGTTGAAGGATTAACCAATAGTTGGATGAACTGGCCATAAAAACATGTGTTCCTTAGTCAGGGCTGGAAAACAAAGCAGTTCAATAGTGTTGACTAACCCCTTATTTTAATTTAGGACGGTATCCCATACATCCCGGGGATCTTGCTGGTAGCCTAATACTATTGGAATGGCTAAGGAACTGAGGAATAAGCAAAAGTTAAGGTAGGAGTTACTTTAATATTGCTTTAAAAAAAATCTAGGTTATGTATTAATCATTTTAAACCAGAGCAGAAATTTTCTTAGACAAAGACTTACAGTTTACATGCTTTTGCATGCAGAAGTGATGATTTCAGAAGTAATGATTACTTTTGAGAGTGTCACATCAGAACAGTTTTGCACATCTCTTCTATCACATTGTTGGTTGCCCTTGTAAGACATAAATACAGTCTAAAATACGTACTGGAAAAACATCTCAGTGAAGTTTTAGCCCAGGATAAGGAAAGGAAAGACAGTTCTCAAAAAGAGAAAAGAGATGAAAATCCAACTTCAAGGTGTTTTTATTATCTGCATAAATGTTCAAGCTTTTCCAGTGCTGAAGTACTTTTCACTTTGGAAGTGCTTTCCAAACACTCACCCACAGCTGTTTACTTAAAGACTTCTGTTAAGAGGGTAAAAGGAATGTACTGAAAATGTCTCTCTGGAGGCTGACAAGCCTTATAATACAAAAGATTCTAAGTTTTCCTCTTCCCTATTGTTTGAATCTTAAGCAGTCATATTTAAACTCATGAAGGAGACATCAAAACATATTGTTCCTAATTACACCAGCACATCATAAAATTGTAACCTGATTTTCCTATTTAGCAAATGATAGTGTGATTTTAAATCAAACCCAAAAATTGTCTGTAATTCTGTCTGCGAAGACTCTTATAAAGTGAATTAATTATCAGCCTTTTATACATTTTATTAATTTTCAGTGTTGGCACTACCTGGTTACTTGGTTGTACATTATTTTCCAAAGTAAAGAGTCTCTTTATTATGCTTTAGTTTTAAAATTTCATCAAAAAATAGCTATATAGAAATAGTGATTAAATTAAAAAGTGTATTAGGAGGCTATTCAGCTACTTCATACTGTATTTCAGAGCAATTCGGGTTTGGTTATATTTTGCTTATGTTTTAATTTTTTTCAAAATCAAATCCTAAGTACATCTACTTCTAGTCCTAGAACATAACTCTATAATTAAAAAATATAACAAAACAACCCATAAAAGAAACAGGCTCCAACAAACCAGTAATGAGACAAAGAACAAAAATGCTTTTATTTGCTTTTCAGCCCCTCTAGACAATTCAGGTTATGTGTGAAATATTGAAAAATGACAGGAAAACATTTTAGATTTCTCAGACCTGAAAAATATCTTCCTTAAACCTTGGTTTTTCAACTGACCTTTGCCTGGAAGGCTAGTTTTATACATGACCTGTTTAATCAAAGTGGTCAAGATCACCGACTGGCAGTGTGATGTTCAGCCTTCTCCCAGCTGTACCACAGCAGTTCCACATGACATCCCTCCCCACTTTCAGCTTTCAAGCCCGTCAGGCATGTTTTGAGCAAGCTGTGCAGCCCATGAGGCCAGAACTGAGAGGCAGTGTAGTGACTCTGCATGGGGCAGGACACAAAGAACTCATCAGACTCATGCCAGCTGCAATGCAGATGTTCTGTGTGGCCTCCTTCACTCCATTTATTCAGGCCACCTGGCTTTGGAAGATGTAAAAGTGGTTAAATCTAATTTCGAGCTTTACTTTCAGAAATACCATGTTGAGTAGGTTGTCAAAAGTCAATGCTTAAAAGATGTAATGTACTTAAAGGTATTTCTGAGGTAACTTCTGTGCCACAGTGGTTGCTGTTATCTTGCTCTGCAGCAATCATGCTGAGGCAGCTGGACTTGTGAGAGAAGCTGTACTGTTAAATCGAGAAGCTAAGAAGTTACTGTTATCTTTTCCTGCCTATCCATAAGAACAACAAAATAGCATGTTTTGCATCTTCACTTGTACAGTAATTTCTCATATACATTCACAATATGTGGAGTGCCCCGGGTGACACATTTCTGAGCTGGTTCATTGTATATTCTGGCAGCACCAAGAGAATGCAACAAACTGTTATATACTCTGGCATATATAATAATGTCTGGCCTTGATGGGGTTAGTTAAACCTATGGGTGGCTTGAGAGGCACTGTTGAGCATTTAGTCAACATTTCTGTGAAATGTGGTTGTCTTAAAACTCTCCTTGCTAACAGAAGTGCTCTGGTAAACTAATATCCATCAGTACAAAGCCTTTTGATAGGGAAAAAATCGAGTTCTTGTTCCCTTGTGCCTAAAACATCCACATATCCTCTGAACTCAGTGGAGGCCATGATGTGGTTTAAGTTTTATGTTTGCATGGATGTTAACTGTTCTGAAATGAACAAAAATGTAATGACCAGAATGTCTGGAATGATTGGCACCTGGAAAAATTGGTGCAAAGCTACAGAGCTTGTTTGTCAAGCCTGCTGGTGGCAGGCACCCTAACTGCACCAGCACAGACTAAATCATCTACAGGACAGCACAAATAGCTGTGGCTACCTGAGAGCATTACATCCTTGTGTAATGGACACAATACAAGTGACAAAATTTGTTTGTAGGAGACTTTCATTTGTTTCCATGCTGCAAAGGAGCATCAGAGGACCACTGAACCTAGAAGATACTGAGATAGTAATGTGAAAAGTTGAAGTGGTTTGCTTCTGCAAGGCAACTACTTTGCCAAAGAAAGAGAGGATGTTCCTTATCATATGTGCAGTGAAAAGGAAGAAAGGCAGCCAAAGATAAGGAGACAGAATCAAACACAGTTTAGGGGGTGAATTGGAAGATGAGTGTTTATGGAATGAGGAGTCTAATTGTATTTTTCTATTGCATCTTCCTAAAGTGAGTTTATTTGAAACTAACACTGCTTCTGAGAAGCAACTATATAAAAAACAGTTCTTTTTTATCCACTGGTCTTGGATACTGACATAATAAGGCCAGGCTAAAGTGAAAAGGGAACATGGCAATGAAATTTCTTAGTTTACACAGAAGAAGAGGAAAGATCTTGTGACAGGACCTGGAGGACTATGACATTTCAATTCTACATTTGGGGTTTACTGAAACAGAATCTAGAACAATTAACTTCAAAAACAAACAAACAAAATGCAGAATGTTAAATATCACAATTAAAAACAATTGTAAATGCTTCCCTTCCCTATGCAAAATGCCCTTAAGGAATGGTTCTTTCCTTCATATTTGTTGCTTTTGTTCAAACAACTCCATGGCTGGCTTGCAAGCATCATACATTCCCACTGCATAGGCCACTATTTAGGATACATCCTGCTCTTACTCTGGAGCTCTGGCTGAGGAATTGATCTTTCCCTTCAGCCATAGGCTCCTGTTGCAGTGTGATGCAATATCCTGTTTCAGCTATCCCAGTCCCTCCCAGGTGTGCCAATACCCTTCCCTTCCCCTCCCCCTGCCTCCTGCTGAGAGCTGTCCATCAATCTCGGTAGACCAGCAATCGTCTGATTGGCAAAGTTCAAAAGATGCTTCTCAGCCCTGGGGTCATTGGGCTACCGAGGTGCCACTTCTCTCCTGAGACTTGTCCCAAGTGCCAGCTGCAACATCCAGCCAGCCAGGGGTCTCTCTGAGGTGAAAACACCACAGTTGCTGCCTCTGGTCAAGCAGCAAGGGCCAGAAGAGCCCAGGCACGTTCCACCCGGTAATATTGGGATCTTATTCCAATAGCCTCCAAACTGGTATACTTACCTCTTGCTCTCCTTCTCCCCACCTCCTTCTTATGGGAGCTCTTCTGACCTGGTGCTAAGGAAGGAGGACACAGGCCTGGTGTGGGGCAGATGTTCCCATACATGCAACAGTTGGTGAGGAATTGGGATACTCTCATTGCAGACATCATTTGAGCCAGCAGGGAGTGGCTAGGACAGTCAATGACACTGGTATTCTCATATTCTTTTGTCATGGTTTGAGGCTGGTGCAATGCCAGTGCCCCCATGAGAATATATGCTCCCTGGTGTCTGCTGTGAGATGTGACCAGGAATAAGCAAAGCAGGCTCCCACTTAGAAATAAAACTTTATTAACTAAACTACAACTCTAAGTAACAAGAAACACACAGGGAAAATGAAAACTTTCCAAAAACATTTCTTCCTCCCCCCACCAAATTTTCAATAAGTCTGTCCCCCAAAATCACTGACTCTCAGTCCATCACCACCCTTTAGGTAATCAATCCTCAGTTCATCAAGAGGAGAGGAGTCCTTCTTGTGCCATAGGCTTCTCCTGGAAACACTGTTGAAGCCTCGTGTGTTTCCATGTCACTCGTGGCACCGCCCGGAGAACGTTTGCCATCGTGACCTCTTCCTTTCATGTCCAGTGCTCTCACCACTGAACACGGACCAGAGCTGCTTCTAGGTTGTCCTTTTAAGGATGCTTTGTCTCATTCCAAAAAGAGCACAGTCTCACCTTTGGGACACCTGTCCCCCCCAAATTCCACCCCCTGGGGCCGAGGGGCACCAACACTGAACCCTCTTGGCTCTGAGCCATTGCCTCCCCCTGGATGCAGTCTCTGTGTCACAAGGAACATGGTTCTGTCCATGGCTATAACAAGAAGAGTCCAGCTAAGCCACTCTATCATCTCCTCCCACCTAAGATTCTTCTCTACTCTCCCGACATCTTTCACTTGCCCGGACCTTCACACTTGCACATTTCCTTCTTCTATTTCATCTGTCTCTTCTAGGAAAGGTTAATGTTCTGCAAAGTTTTCATTGTCCGAAAAAAGGGTTAAAAGCTCAGGCTCTGCCCGCCCAAAGCTCCCAGAAGTGGCCGACACCTTCTCGTGGTTCCCCCCCCCCCCCCCCCCCGCTTCTTCTCCTTCTCAGCCATGCTGCCGGCACATGTTATCAAGTTTCAAGGTAGCACAGGCTGTACTCTCTCTCTTTGCTGGGGGGGCTGCCCGATGCCTCCCGGTGCTTCTCCCACCCTTCCATCCTCCGGGGGGCCTCTTCACCTCCCATCTCTGTCCAAGGCCCAGCCTACCTCACCCAGCCACATGGCTGCCCTCCCCTGCCCAGCCGGCAGCTGCTGGACGGGGGAGAGATCCGAACTCTTTCCCCACCGGAACCCAAGAGATCTTCTCCCAGGAGTGCTCTGCTTTTTAACCCCTGTGTTCTCAGAGGCGTATCCAGTGTCCCCAGTGGCCACACCAGGTGCCAATATTAAAATCTGAACACCTATAGCCTATCCCAGAAAACTTACTTCCTTTCAAACCATGACACTTTCCACTCCCACTGGTCGTTTGGTAACATTTTCATCTGAATATATACAGCTAGGAAAATACTGCAAGGAAAATACTATTGTGCACTTAAAGCTCTGCTTTGCACTACAGAGCCCTTCTGCAGGTATGAAGCAGTGAAGAGCTCTGCTTGCAACAGAAGTGCATGGGAAAGTGTAAGAGTATTTGTGCAAATGCCTTTCATATAATAAACTCAGAAAATGTAACTGAAAGACAATAAGAAAGATCGAGATCACCTATGCAAAGAGATTATTCACTGTGTTAAAATAAGAGAATGATCTTGAGAGACAACAGAGATACAGAGATTAGAAACGGTTTGTAGGAAGACCTGAGAATGGAAATTCAAATACTTTAATCTCTGAAGTGTGAAGAAGAGGGGGACCAACAAGATGACAGAGAAATTATGTGGAGCATCACAAAATAAAATAATCACTTAAAGTAAAAAGGAACACAGATGATGTCAGAGGTCATAAGGCATTTCACTTTGTTCTGGGTTCTTGCAGACAATCTGGGCACTTTTTGATTACCAGTGATTCTTATCCATTTTTCAGCAGTAACCAGTGAATCTGAGCAATCAAACTGGCTACAAAATCCATAAATCTCTTATCTCTGAATAACTGCTTCAAGGGGATTATGTCAGCAAATAACTGAAGACGGGGAGAAGCAGAGAATTTGCTGATTGATTTCTACCTCATGACATTCAAATTTGCCGTTTAAGCAGGAACCAGTATATTAATAAGACTTTGGTCTTCAAATGCTTTCCTGTATCCTCATGTCAAGCAACTTGCTGTATAATTAACATTTATAAATAAAGATACCTCTCTTTCACTGTAACCCTTCTGCCAAAACACAGTAGTGAAGACTATGCCTGAGACACAGAGATGCCTCTGAACAAATAACTCGATTGGCCCAGATTCTACCTAAACTTTAGGGAAGCTGGTGGGTTTGATAATCTGATAAACTGAGTATTGAGCTTTGCCACTGCCTAAAAGATCCTGTTCCTTTCCTCTTTTTCCATCATCTTTCAATAATGTTCTCCTGCTGCTTAATCTGTACCAGCATGAGGGCCCACTGGAACTCCCCAGCTGTCAATTCAATTCCCTCACATGGCAGAAAACAGCCCAGCTGTGCTTTCTCCTGAAAGATGTAATGAGCAGCACCACCAGGTAGGAAGAGAGGAAGGGAAAGAGCAGGAGCAGAGGTAAGGAAAGTGACACATTCTGCACTTGGGATGGGGCAACCCTGGGTGTAAAGACAGACTGGGGAATGAGAGACTGGAAAGCAGCACCACAGAAAGGGACCTGGGGGTCCTGGTTGCTGACAAGTTGAATTTTAGTCAGCAGCGCCCTGGCAGCCAGGAGGGCCAACCCTGTCTTGGGGTGCATCAGCATCAGGCACAGCATTGCCAGCCAGGCAAGGGAGGGGATGGTCCTGCTCTGCTCTGAGCTGGGGCAGCCTCACCTCAAGTGCTGGGGGCAGTTTTGAGTGCCAAAATATAAGAAAGATACAAAGCTGTGGGAGAGTGCCTAAAGAAGGAGCACAAGGAAGGTCAAGGCCTTGAGGGAAAGCCATATGAGGAGCATGTGAGGGAATTTGGTCTGTTCAGCCTGGAGGAGATGGAGGTGAGATCTCATCACAATCTACAACTTCCTTGTGAGGGAAGAGGAAGGGCAGACACTGATCTCTTCTCTGTGGTGAACAGTGAGAGGACTTGAAGGAGTGGCCTCAAGTTGTGTCAGGGAGGTTTAGGTTGGATATTAGATAAAGGTTCTTCACCCAGGGGGTGTTTGGGCTCTGGAACTGGCTCCCCAGGGAAGTGGTCACAGCACCAGCCTGACAGAATTTGAGAAGCATTTGGACAATGCTCTTGGGCTCATGGTGTGACTCTTGGGGATGGTGCTGTGCAGGGCCAGGAGCTGGATTCAATGATCCTTATGGGTCCCTTCCAACGCAGCAGATTCAGTGATTCTCTGCTTGCCTGCTTTCACTGTGAACCAAAATCAGAGAGCTGAGCTTAAGTAGACTTAAGACATGAATCTTTGTTCTGTAGAGCAGAGTAAAATCACACTATCATTAACGTTTATAGGGTTGAATGGGACAAGGAGAGAGAATCTGGGTTTTTACTGTGCTGGGGTTGATTTTAACTTCCGTGGTATCAAATCTTCTAATGTACAGAACAGTAATGTATTTTTACTGTTTTCTTAATTTTGTTCTGTTCTTCCCCATTTACTGCTTATAATGGGACCACACGCAGGATTAAACACACTACAAATCTACTTGCAGTCTGGAATGAATTTAAGGAGAAGTAAAAAATCAGGGAGGGTGGAGCTAAGCTGGTTTTCTCCAACACAGCTTCACAAGATGCTTTGCTTGAATATTTACAGCGCTATGGAGGCCTATTCTTCCTGAAGCTTTTAACTAATTTTTGAAGTTAGTGAGAATTTATGGCCCTTGGCAAAATTTTTAGCATACTAGAAAATAAAAAAGAAATTAAAGAGTTGAGCATAAACAATGAAAATTGCATGTAGGTTTGCTCTGTGAAGATGACAGATGATTACAAGCTTTTGCGTATCAGTTAATTTAGAAATTATCAGTTTGCACTTATTTTTCATGTGATCTCATTTATCACAGAAATGGTTGCTATGATGTTATGCTTTGAAATTTGAAACTTTCTCCAGAAAAAGAGCAATTGTGAAAAGGTTTTCTTTAAATGTATTTTCTTTTTGGCAGTCTCTCTATGGTGAAATTATTGATGCTAAATGGTTTCCTTATATCAAGACTTCATCTTAGAAGCACTTATACCTAGACTTAATTTATGGTTTATGTTAGATCTCTGAGTGAAGTTAAGCATGCATAAGACATATGTATTCAGCTGACCTTAAACTCCTGTTAACTTTCTGTGCCTAATATTTTCTCCTTGCTCCTGGCAATTATGTTTCCAGGTTACTGTTTAGATCATGGAAATAATTTTTCAGTGGTCAGTAGCTTTCACCACTGAACAAACATGGAGACTCATGTAAAATGGAAGCTGTGTGTGTATGAGCCAAATTGCTTAAAAGCCCAGTGAGATGATGAACAGTGAACATTACATGCCTGCATGGCACCTTGGCTAAGTCCTCTCAAATCCCAGTCCCTGGGAATTTTTAGCAAGTCTTGCGACTTTCCTCTCACCTTTTCTTTTCAGAACTGGGATTCTGTCTGCAAGCACTGGAGATCACTTTTGACAGTCGTGGCTTGCTGTTTTTGGTACAACCTTGCCTCATGCTGAGCAGGACAGTAGTTGGCTGCTGTAGGGAGCAGCCAGGCAAGAAGTCCTGAGTGAGAGGCAGAAATCGGAAGAGGTAAACAGACTAGAGAGCCCTTAATCCATGCAATGGGAGCAGCCACTGGAAGTAACAGGTCAGGGAATCTCAAACAGGAAGTCAATACTAAGTTTGGTTTGTATTTCAGAAAGAGATTTTTACCTTTCTGCTAGAAATTCTGAAATACACACATATACCTATGAATATAAATACTTAGCTGGATAGTTCTGATCTCACCAACAGTTATTTGAATATTAGATACTAAAGAATCTTTCTTGTGAATTTGAACCCCAGGAGGCCTGACACTTTATCCACTTATATCCTTTTCCTAAATGACTTGTTAATGTCAAGGGAAGTAGTCCCCATATGCAATACTCCTGACTTAATTTCTGAAGTGCCAGAATGGGGCCAGGAAAGTCAGTAGACATGTAAGCCCAGAAATGTAATGGGATCCTGATTCAAAAGATAACAGGAATGGTGTCCATTGCATTCAAACTGTGACTGAGGAAAGTATTTACATCCTAAGAAATGAGCATTACATGCTATTGTCATGGAAAGAAAGCACAAGTTATAGAGGAAAATCCAGCTCACTCCTCAGAACATCTGGGGAAAGCAGATGGATAAAAGGCTTATTCCCAGGAATATACAGGAGGTAGAGTGATCCCCCTGTTCCCTGCTGATAATTCCTTCATCTGTCTCCTGCTTGTCCTGAAGTCTTGGGACCCATGAATGGTTTTGGGGTTGCAGGAAGGATGAATTGACTCGGAGACATTGGGCAAAATGCGAGGATAAAGACTCCACTTAAATACCTGAAAGGGGAACAGGATGTTGGGCTGGAGGGAGAGCACAGTTACTTGCTGTGCTGAAGGTAACTGAGGGAGCCGGGGGTGGGGACAGAGAAGGTTACTTTATTCTAGTGTGGAATTCTCCAAGGAGGTATGAACTCCACATTATGAAGCAATCATTAAGCCAAATCTCTATAAAATGGTTTTTATCAAGTCGTCTAGGAATAGCCCATAAAGCTCTGACTAACATGGAATCTCACTAAGAATCTGAGAGAAGTTGACAACCATGCAAATGCCACCCACGCAGCTGGTGGCTGTGGGCCCAGAAATCAGGGCATGCCAAAATCTGTAGGACAATACCTTATAACAGTAAAGCAAGTCTCCTCTTCTGTTGATGGAGTCATTGTGGCTCCCAGGTAGGCTGGCAGTAGTGTCTCTGCAATCCTCCTTTGAGTGTATCAGCTCCCTGAGTATCCCTCTCTATTGGATGGAAGAGACCTACCCCACAGACAGCTGCAGGGAATACCATGGTTTTCTGATGTGCTCTAGCCAGGTTTGTTGGCTTGCTAGAGGTTTTGCAGCACAGGCTGAGTGGAGCAGCTGAGGATGTGAACTGGTATGCTGGGAAGGAGGGAGCACAAGAGAATGTCTCCAGAGAGGAAAGATGGGAGCTCTTCTGTGGCTTATAAGCATCTATCACAGTAGGGTACAGGCAACTGGAGTAGTCTCTTCTTGCTCAGGATAACCCAGGAGTCTAATTTAGGCAACTACAATCCCAGACATAAAACTAAAATGCAGTGTGTGTGACCACTGAGGTCCTGCATGAGGTATTCAATCACTTTGATGGCATTTTTCTTTTTCTGCAAACTGATAGGTTTTGTTGGGGGGGGGGGGAAGGAATTTTAAAGCTGAATAAAAATCAGTGCTTAAAAAATTATATAGTCTACCCTTCCTTGCTGTTTATAGGCCTCTAATGTGGTAGTGCTGCTGCAGCTGCCAAACTGTGTAGCTTGGCTCAAAGTAATTGTAACAACATTAATTTCTTATATATGAGGCAGTGTAGGAAGAACTGTCTTTTCAAAAATTGTTAACTAAGTATGGATGATAAAATAGATTACTTATAAACAGATATTTTTAGCTAAAATAACTTGATTATATTAGAGGTTCTGGTCTATAAATATAACAGAGTTTGTGAACTGTTCCCATCTGTCTCGTCCCTGTGTCAGTAGGGGGAAGTAGTAACTAAGACCTTCTCTGGCTTAGATACTAAGTGCTTTCATCAGAGTATTTTTGTCCACCCTCCTTTCTCTCCCTATTTTACATCAGCAAGAAGTTTTATTTATATTCTGCTATGAGATATTATATCTACTATGGAAAATTACTGACAACTGCTTTGTCAGCAATGCTTATGTCCAAGTAAATCTTCTTAGTTTACAACATTTTCTGTTAATCTGGATTAAAATACTGCAGGTGCTTCTCCCTGAAAGGTATTAATGTTGTTTCAATTAGGCTAATCACTGTAACAGCAGTTTTCTAAAAATTGCAGTGATGGTGGCTTCAAGGCATGCAGCGTGAGCAAGGACACCTCTCCTTCCCCATCCAGACTTCAGGCTGTGTCTCCAAATCCTGTGCCTGCTCCGAGCAGAGCCAGTTTAGCTCCACCCTCTGAGCAGTCCAGCCCTTATTTATATGAAGTCTGTGGTCCAACTGGCTTCAGATGGTGTGTGTTATGTGCGTGTGCCTGCCTCCTGAGTGTGTGAGACGAGCTGGGATCATGAGCCAGGGTTGTTCCAAGTGGTTTTAATCAGCAGCCCATTAGAGGGAGAACGGAAAACTTCAAACAGGGTAAGAACCAAGTAAGTAAACCTAACTTTGAACTTGCAATCTGGACAAAACAAATGCAAATTAAAATCTTCATAGTCTGTCAGTTTTCAGATAAATTATCACTTTTAGAGAGAAAGCTGTGCCTTCTAACAGGAAGAAGGAAATTTAAAAGGACTGGAACGAAGGAAACTGTAAAAACAAAGTGGGAATTGAGAATGCAAGAGAGAAAAAACAGCAAACGATTGTTCACAAAGTTGGTACACTCTCTTACTTTTTTCAGCTGTGGACAGGACATGTTAAGCTTTAACCTTTTGCTTTCTTGAATATTATTGTCTGGCTGAGTAAGTAGTTCCTTTTGCAAAGGGGGTGAAGATTTCTGCTCCTCACCTGTCTGCTGGCAGGTTTGTTTTCCTGAGAGCATGGTGTGCAAGAGCTCTCCACAGCTCCTTGCAGGATGCCCCATGGTGTGCTGCTGTTTGCTGCTGCTCACTTGCTGTTTTTCCACAGGTTGTTCCAGTAACTCCATGGGAAGGTTTTCCCCAAACCTCTGCTTCTCTGGAACTTGTGACTTCTTGCCTGGCACCAGGAAAACGCTCAGCAGCAGAAATGGGAAAATTCATGCTAGTTTTGGGTAAAGTGTGCCTCTGACGTTTTTTACCCTGGCAAGACGTGGCTGCTTGGACTGCATCGGCAATGTGGCAAAGGGCAGAGTGAGGTGGGCAAAGAGGCCATGGTGTGTGGGCAAGTCCCCAGATGCCGCAGGCTTTGTCGCCCTCGTCCCTTCCTTCTGGCCTTAGTGGTGGCCCTCTGTCTGTTCTGCCAGACCCTGACTCCTCTCATGACCAGCAGCATCCTTTCGGCAGTTGTTAATGGGATTACACCCAACAAACTGGCTAAAACACAGCGAGGAAGATACAAGGAGGTCTCCCCAAGCACCATTCACTGCTTCCTCCCTGGCAGCACTTCAGAGACAGTGAAAAAGGTAAGTCAGCTGGGGCAGAGTGCTGAGCAATAATTAGCAAAGCAAGGGATAGCAAGTCTGGCAGGATCATCTGAGTCCAGCTAAAATTAGCCGAAGCTTGGAAGTCTGGGATCTGTATACAAACAAATGGGTGATCTAATGACAGCAGCATATGCACAAGCACATTCCCATTACCAGCTCCTCAGTCTGCTGTTATTAACACAGGAATTCTGAAATCTTCAACTGAAATGTGGCATTGCTCTGTGACTCCAAGAAGATTTCAGTTTGCTGCACAGACCATGCTTTATTTTGGCTTTGGGAATTGGTTTAGAGTCTTTACAGTACAGGCACGTAAATCAGGAGCCAGTGGGGTTTCATGGAAGTGACTGAGGCTGTTAATTGGCACAGGGACTGCAGCTGCCCTGTATTAAAGTTATCTGCTTGTCAGCTCTGAACTTTACTGGGATTCTTCTGAGAAGCTGAATTTAACTGCATTTGAGAAATAAAAGTTAAATTCAGCATCTCAAATGCAAAACTGCATTTGAGAAATAAAAAAAATATTTTCAAATCACAATGTATACTTTGGAATCTCTGTCCCACAAATTTTACTTTGTTCATAGGTCACCTGACTTCATGTTTATTTTGTATAGGGTTCCTAGGATGGGTGTTAAAACCTAACAAATGGAGACGCTGTTATTTTTGTTGGAAAATGTAGTTTGTTAAATGGTCTCCAGACTGAGGTAGTTATTTTTACTCTGGAATCTGTGATCAGCACTAGCACAAATGTTTCAGGTTTCCTTCAGTCCTATAGAGGAGCTGCTAACAGTGCAGCAGATAGCACACGTTGAAATTATAATTATGCTAACGTTTTCTATAGAACTTCAGCAGAATTGTAAAAGATTTGTGACCTCACAAATTATGGACAGCACCCACATAAAGCAGTTCAAATATAAAAAAAAATTTTAAAAAAAAGTACCAGGCTGCTTCTTTGATTAGACAGAGTTCATAGTCTAAAAGGTCAGCAATATTGATTTTAGGAGAGCAGCTGTAAAGTGCATCTTTTGCAACAATCAAAAACAGATATGGGGAATAACTGTGGCATGAGCTCTTTAACCTTAACTCTTAAAATACTGGGTGTTTTTCTTACAGCACATGCTGCATTTGTCATAATTTTATATTTTAATGACCTTTTAGTACACTAGGTACCCAGATTCAGATCTGATCTGCAATATGGCATAAATAATTACAACTTAAATGGAAATAAGCACAGCTGACATGTGGGTTGCATTGTGTTACATCTATAGAAACAGTCCATTCCTTTTTACTCATTGCTGTTGTAATGGCAAAGAACATTTCATACCTTGGAGTACTCAATGTCTGCAAGAATTGGTGAAATAATGGCAAAGTATTTGTTAGTATGCTGCTTGGCTGAAAATCTCTATAGTGTCCTCTTCTGCAAATTGCCTGAGAAAAAATACAGATTGACATCCAACTTGGTGTGCTGGCCAATTGAAATGAGAAGAAAGCTTTTGTTTTTACAACATGCTGTATTTACTCCTCTCCAGCATAAGTGGTTGAATGTGACTATGACGTGCACATGCTGGACCTGTAGTACAGATGTGTTTATATTAACCCTTACAGATATGTTTTCCAGGGCCGTGCTACCTTAACACATTCCTTTTCAAGTTCTTGAGACCACCCATAGCTGGCTCCCTGTTTGTCTTGAATTTTTTCCTCTAGAGCATGATGAACAAAATGTCTTGCACATGTTGGGATGTTGCTCTAAGTTGCTCTCTGTTTCCCAACTTTCTCTGCTGGTTGTGTGGGCTTAATAATAATCTCAGAGAACAGAAAAGACAAACCTCACCAAAAATCTCTACCACTTTGCTTTGAAAGTGTGTTCTTGAGCTGTATGTTTTCATCCACTGCTTATTCAAATAGCTGAACTGTTATCTGGCTTGATTTTATTGGGCACTCAGTAACATCTAAGACAGATGTCACTGCTGAAACTTTACACTGTTTTATTTTACAGTCACGTGCCCACTGACTGGAGCTAGTTTGGAAACAACTTTTCATTAAAGCTCTGGTTAAAATCTTCATGTGTGAACCTGGAAAAATACTATAAAATATAGTTATTCACGTCTGTAATTAACTATTCATACATGTTATTCTTATTCATACAATTATTCTTATTCAGTAAATAGTCCAGCAAGAAAACTTAAATGCATTAAAAAGAATCTATTACACAGTTAAACAGTGACTTAAAGCAAACACTGCAGCATGTCTTATGAAATCAAAGTTCATTAATAAATTTTAAGGAAAATAAGACCCTGCTGGAGATAGTATTTTTTAGGTAGCACAAAGTGTTTAGGGGTTTTGAGTGATAGCATGTCACACTGTAGATTCTCTTCTGTGTAGGGGCTGGTTTTGTTCTTGCTTCCTTCATAAAAACATCCGGTACTGTGAACCTGTTGTGAGAATTTGGTTCTGATTGTTATTACAGGGGAAAAATGCCCTTCCAAAATGTAATAATTTCTTCATTCAGAGTATGCATAGAACTAAGTGCCTCAAAAATCTCCCACAAAACCAAACCAAACAAAAAAACCCTGGCATCTTGTATGAGCCATATGTTGGTAGCAAAGGAAGAGATCTTAGCAAAAGTCCAGCTTTGCCAGTTTCTGATATCTGATGATTTCTGATATCAACTTTCACCTCATTTTGGAGAGTTACAGACAAGTATGGAAGAAGCATGGGGATGGACATGGTCAATTACATCTGTAAATGTGTCATCCGGGATGCTCTGAGATGGAGCCCTTCCTGTTGGGCACATAATGCAAAGCTGTCTTTTTAAAATTGCAAAAATGCAGATTTCATTCATAGCCAGGAAAACCAGGCAGAGCTCATAGTACTCCTCTCTCTGGTGTCACATAGTTTTAAAAGCTGACTGAGATCTTGTCCTGAAGCTTTAAATTCACAGAAACAGAGGTCAACATTTTCTAGTACAAAATTAAATGTTAATATCTTAAGCATGAAAAATAGAAGGCTTATTTCTGATTCTCCAGCATTAAAGGCAGTAGAGAGTGATATCACATCCAGCAGAAAGCTGTCTGCAGGTTTAGCAGGGCAGGAATGATGAAATATTTGTGAATATATATAGTAGGGAGAAGAGCTGGTGCTGTAGCATCAAAACTTGAATAGCTATCAAAAACAACAACAACAAAAAACCCCATACAAGCCCTCTGTGTGGTTTTCCTGGCACTGTATTGTGCCAGAAATACTTTTGGTACCAGCCAGCCAGCTCTAATACTGTTAAACTTATCTTAAGTAATTTAACTCTGCTTCTTGGCTAGTTTTGAGAAGAGCTAATTATCTTGTTAAGCTGTGCTTCCACTCACAGAATTAATTCAGCCAGAGGCAATTTAGATGTCTCTGCACACAAGTAATTTTGCCCAGGTAGATGGTGTACCTCTGCTAGGTAGAAGGAATTTAGAGTGTTCTGCTTTTAGGAGGGCAGATACCTGGTGTTGAGTTGCCTTTCCAGTCAGAGAAGACCCAAAAACACTTTTCCTTTTTTTCTTAAAAGGTCCAATTCCCAAGCCATTAAGCTTCACATCCTGGCTCAAATTGTGAACCTGGTTCACCATACTGGCAATGGGAATTTCTGCTTGGTCCTGGAAAGCAAGATTCTTTCTTTTCCTTATTTCTTCCACAGATGGAGAAAAAGGAGGAGGAAATTATTAATCACCTTTTATAGTTATTACTCCTGTGATAGGCACTTTTTTGGGCATACTAGCTTTCCAGCCATTGTGAATGTATTTAAACAAAAAAAACCAAACAAACAAAAAAATTCCCATTTTAAACTGGGTTCTGAAGGAGATTATTTCATGGATACTCACCAGACTTTTGCTTCATATCCCCTGGCTATTTAGGCCAGCTGAGAACAAGAAAACAGAGAAGATACACAGCTGATTATGTGAGAACTTGATGAGTGGGTTAGGCTGGCATCCAAATTAATTAAATACCACAGGTGTGTCAAAAAAAAGCTGCCTTCCTTTCAAGGCCATGAACCTGCCACTTATGTTTTGTGTAAAAGACATATCTCAAAGAGGAGCTATACTGAAGTGAGGAAACAGCAAGGATAAGAAAAGGCTTTTTATGGCTTCATTTTGAACAAACAGGATAGGATATCATTTCCTAGGAGTGGACAGTATGAAAGATTCAAGATAATGATAGTCTGATGTGGCCATATCTGAAAGATACTGTGTAGAAAAAGAAGGGGAAAAAAAAGGGAAACATCATGGTTTAGTCTTAACCAACATCTAGAGGAAGATCCAGTTGAACATCTTGCATAGGTTACTGGGCCAAGCATCTATATTTGAAAATTAACAGTGAAATTACTGAAAAGCTGAGAAAATGTTACTAGAACATTAGAACATTGGACACCCAGAGTGGAATTATCCTCTCTTTACATGAGTGCTCCACTCTGTCAGAGGCAAAAAGCTGGACTTCACAGTCAATGGAAATCAGACTGTGTCTAATGCAAATTCATCATGAAGTAATGCAGACATTAAAAACAATTCTAGTGAATTTCATCCTCTAAAGACACATCTCCTTTTCTATTGTTATTTTTTTAATGGAATATGCCTGCTCCAGACAGAATAAGCAGGCAACAAAGGAGATAGGAGCTGAGTCTGTTATGGAAGAAGGGAAAGGAAGCAGATGGAGGAGAGTAGGGAACTACAGCTGCGAAGTAACAGTAACCTCAGAAAGTACAGAACAGATTGTGTACAGAGATGGTTGAATTTGTGCAAGGGAAGAGAAAGGGAGATGAGAATGGAAGTGGAAATAAGAGAAGACAAAGCTAATGAGAACTTTTGAAATGTAAATATCTTAAAAAGGAGAATTGAAGCTAGATGATAGAATGAGAAAAGATGATTTTTGCTATTATGCAGAATGGAGTGTGGTGAGAGATCTGAATAGAAAAGATTGCATTATGCATAATAGGGTTTGATCCACTTTCAAGGTTTGATACATTTTTAAATAAATTTAACTTAAAAGCTATTTTGTAGAATAAGTAGGGAATGAGAACTTTTCAGAAAATAACAAAGAACTTTGCTAGTATGAAACCTGTTGCAACTAGAAAGCAATCAACATAGGAGGGTATGGTATGACTGATCTCCTTGGAATGATACCACATTCACATTGCCCCTATGAATGCAGGACATTGTTTTCCCCTTTTATAATGTAAAATGAAATGGCACTAAGGAAACAACTATTTTTACTGAGCAGATAGCTAGAGATATTCTGATGATAAAGGGCAAGGCTATTGTGGTAGCAGTCAGGAAAAACGGGGCAGGGTGGAGGCTTTGCAGGAAGGGAACTTTGAGAAGGACACATGAGGAGCAAATGGAGGCAGAATCTCACTCCAATACTTTGCTGCAACTTCCTCCAAAATGAGGTGTTTTGGTAAGTGGTAGGATTGGCTCCATTGTCTGTTCTCAAGACAGGGCTGTTGGTACCTTGTACTACATGCAGGCATAAAGCAAAAAGCATTTTGATAAAATAGCTCTGCACTTACTGCTCAGAGTGTTGGTGATGACTGTGCAAATAACTCCAGTGTTGCTCTTGGATTTATAATATCATCAGAAGACAGCCATCAAAGTAATGCCAATAATCTAATTGCTTGTTCTGTATTTATCCAACAAACAATTCAAAGCAGAATTACATTCCAGCCATTTCATTCTACAACCCAGTCCTTTCTGATTAGAAAATTCAATGGAACATAATGCGAACTCATTTGAATATCCTCCAGAAAGTGAAACAGGAAATTAACTTCTGTCTTACTTCTTGATACAGCAGCTATGCACACTTTTAAATATAATGGTAGTATGATCAACTTACTATTTCTATGAACTCCTATGCAAACACAAAAAGGAATTTAGAAGTCACATTTGGAGCTAATAAACATCTTAAACATCTGCATAGTCCCATAAATGAGTGGCTTGGGGCATTAGAACCACATGCTAAGTTTTTATTATCACTCTTCTTATTGATGCTGTTCAATAATAGTGCAGTATTTTCTGGAGTGCCATTCATGTATTTTTTGTAATGTTGTTCTGCTAGGTGGTATTTAGTAGCAAAAGTAGATGCTGACTTCCTTTGCTAGTTAAATGGGAATTTAGGCTGTTCACTGCCTGTGAATATTGCTAATGGTGCTGGCCTTGTTTTTATAAGGCCAGTTTTCCTTTGTGGTATTTTTATTGCACTCTGCTTTCATGCAAAGGCCTTTTGGTTTGCACAGTGGCTCATACACCTCTTTTGCACCTGCTCAGTACCTGCAGGAAGAAGTGGGGTTAAAGTAAGCTGCAGTCAAGTTATTTGAAGCTACTGGACCAAGTCTCTGACAGTCTTGGCTAGCTCACTGTGAAAAGTGGCTGCTTGTAATCCACACAAGCTAATGTGGGACTAATGACACCAGAACTGGGTAGCTGAAAAGATGATTCAGAGTTTTTGAGTTCTTTCCTGAGAGAAGCTTAGGCTGACATGAGTAGGGCCATTATGTTAGGATAGAGAATTTTGTTTCTGCAGTTGAAGTGATGGTCAGTGAAATTCTATGGCAACAGTTCAAACTGTATATTTGCTTCTTTTCCAGGCATAGACAATTCATCAATATTTATGGAATTATGTAATATTCTTGGAATTTGAAAGAGCTGCCAAGGAACTGTTTTGCTCTCTTCAACTTGAAATATCTTCGCTATTTTCTTCTTGGCCAAAACAAAAACAGTAATTATACATCATAAGATTCAGTTACTGACCAAATTCTAGATTTTTGGAACAACCCAGAAATTCTGTACAGTAGAGGAAAGCTTCAGAGACTAGTAGAATCAATTATATCCTTATACATTAATAACCTAGAATTGGATATACCAGTTTCAAGGGAAATGTCAAAACATTTTCTTTTTAATAGAGAACTTCACAGCTCCCTGGAAGTTGCAGACAAACTGAACTAAGAATTGTAACTCTGAAAATGGATGTCTATTTTCAGTTCCAAAAGGATGTATACATAATTCTTCAGCTTTTATATTATATAAACTGGGCCTTTTATCTTGTCTGTTAAGACATCAAAGGAGTATACATTTGATACAATTAAAAAAAGATCTTTAATAAATTTTAATGGAGCTCAATTTGTTTTCTTTTGTGTTTTTCATGTTATTCAGTAAAGTGAAAACAAAACTACAAAATTCATTTTTATGCATTTTTTTTAATTTACTTTACAGCCCATTCTGGTTTGTTTGGACCAGTTGTTAAAAGGCTGTGGATCATCTGTGTAACAGCCAATTGCCCTAAAATGAGGTCAGTGACTCAGCTAAGTGCAATATTTTGCAAGCTATAGGAGCACATATATCATGTCAAAGCTGACATAGGTCTCATCCAAAATCACATGGGAAATCTCAGCCTTGCTGTAAAGCCTCATTAATTTCTGTGGAGACAAACACACCATTTTCTAGGTATGACATGGGCTGCAGATGTTCTTACCAATCCCTTTCATGTAGGATATGTTGAATCTGTAATAAACTGACCTCCTAACAAATAGTCTGAGTCTTCAAACTGAGGAAGAGCTAAAAAAATTGTTGGGACATGGGAACATTTGACCGTTTACCTTATTCTCAAATTTTTAAAATGTTATGCATCCATTTTTTTGTGTGTGTTTGAGTCTGTTGTGCATTAAAATCATAGGAATGCCAAAAAAATCAGAACCATAAAACATGGAAATATGTGAACAGCTTATTTTCATCTATTGTATGCTGCTTCTCTTGTACTAACTCTCTGCCCAGACCTCATTTTTATGATTGAGAAACATTTTATGAAAACCAGCAGACTCTTTAAATATATAAACATGACTGTTATTGGTATAATATTGGAAATTCTGAAAAACATCTAGTAGTAACTAGATCAGCATGTCCAGAAATGCAAGGCATCTTGTATAAAGCCTTGGAAAAAAGTATGGAATTATTTGCTACAAGCATGCACTTGGCCAGATTTTAAAAAAAAATTCTGTGCAGCTGACAACCCACCCTACACTGCACGGGCTTGGCAAACAAACAGAAGACACGTGGCATGTATAACCTGGACTGCAAATAGCTATGAAAGGACAGGGCAGAGAAAATAAATCTGGCAACGCTAAGCATGGATCTCAAGCAAGTACCCTAAAAGGTGTGGAGATACATCATATTATTAAATAGTACCAGATTAGACATCAGGTCAAGCTATTAAATTTAGGCTGTTGAATTGCTTCTATGGCACACGCCGTTGCGGCTCTTCGGGAGCATTAGAACCACATAAAGTGGATAAAAGCGCCGGTACCCAGTGCCCGTACCCGGTACCCAGCACCGATACCCAGAGCCTGTACCCAGTGCCGGTACCCAGAGCCTGTACCCAGTGCCGGTACCCAGCACCAGTACCCAGTGCCGGTACCCAGCGCCCGGGCGGTGGGCAGGGGGCTGGGGCCCAGGTGGGTGTGTGTCCCTGCTCGGTCCCTCCCAGCACTGCGGCAGCAGGCTCCGGACTGCAGCTGCCCCAGCGGCATTTGCGTGTCTCCGGAGTGTCCCAAGAAAAGCCCCCGGAGGAGCCGGTGCTGTGCTCTGTCTGTGAGGGCTGTCGAAGCCCTCTGATCCCCCAGCCCGGGGACGGCGCCTGTGGGAGCCGGAGGCTGTGTGGGCCCCGTGGAGCCGCTCCGGGCCATTGCCTTTGTGTTTTGTGGAAATGACCCAGGTCACTGCCACTGCCTGAACTTCCTCTTTTTTATTTTCTTTTTTTTTTTTTTTTTCCTCTCCTATGCTGCTATCAGTGTTCTGTTGAATATTTGCCACTGCCACTGCCTGAGCGTTGTCAACACTGTAGCCCTTCCCCAGAGACCTGAGGAAGATGTCTTCCGCGTCAAGGCTGAAGCTGAGGCGGGGTCTTCCCCGGCACATCCCGCTGCAGGCGGGCGGGCTGAAGCCCTGGGGACCCCTCGGGGCTGGTTGGTCCCTGTCCCCTGTGCCTCGTCCCTCGGGCCCAGAGGGCACCGAGGCCAAGCAAGGCCTGTTGCAGCAGATGTGCCAGTGGGAGAGCCCTGGGATGCTGGCCCTGGAGTACTGGCCTCAGGGGAACGGAGCCATTGCTGGGTGCTTGAGGCAGGACCTCTTAAGGTTTGAAACAAAATACTTGAGGTGACACTGCGGGAGGCTTTGCTTCCATGCAGAAAGGTGTGTTTTCCTGGCATAATAGAAGTGCCAGGAATCGTTAGCGAGGAGGGGGCACACAAAGTGACGCCACATTCAAGGCAGGACCCTCAGCCCAGGCGGCGCGGGGATGGACGGCAGCGGGAGAAGGCAGAATCGCCAGCAAAAATGGAACTGGAGCAGAGACTGTCCGGTCCGCAGCCCCTGTGTACTCCCCACGTGTCCTCAGTTCACCCCTGCAGCACACGTGGGATGGAAAATGGAATTTTCTTGCAAAATAAAGCAAGAGGAGTCTCTGTCTTCTGGATTTCTTCCACGATGCAAGTGAAATAAAAAGTAGGAAGTGTTTGGCTGGAATGCCTGGAAGAGAAGAGAGAGAGCACAAGAGCGGGGCTGGGACAAGGGCTGGATTTAGGAGGGAGGGAAATGGAGAGGAAGGGCTGCCAGCAGCTGCTGGCGCTGCGAGGGAACAGGAAATAGAGAAGATAAGAGGAGAGGAAGGAGGGGCAAAGGGAGAAGGGGACAAGAGTGACATTGCTGTGGTGGGCAAGGGCCATCTGAGAACGCTGTTTTAAAAATTCTGGGATGTCAGGAACGCTGTCAAACAGGTGACCTAACACAGTTCCGATGACTTCACCCTCTGCTATGTGTGCTTACTCTGGCCAGCAAGTGATCAGCCTTTACTTGAATATCTCAGTTTCTAAACTAGCTTTGGGTTGCACATTTAGCAAGTATATGTGGAAGACTGATAGTGTTGTATTGAGATTTTTTTCAGGGTCCTTTCATCAATAATTCTGACGCTTTCCATGGGCAATGACTGCTCTGAAGCAAAAGAACATTTGCTGTTAGAAGCAAAGGGCTCTGGAATAGTTTGTGCTCTTTACTGCTGCAGAATAGCTTACTCTTCAGCCAAGCACAATGTAAAGCTGCATCTCACACTCAGGGGATGCACTGCTGAGCAGAGTGACTTTAGCACTAGATCCCAGGCCTATACAACTGGACACATCTTGAATGAAATTTATTTGTATAAAAGCATCTGTCTCTTTTCAGTCTAGTCTACTGTGCAAAAAATGTGGTGACTTGTTTGTGTAGTACTTCCTATCTCCAGTGATAAGCTTACTAAAATTAGGAGTTATGAAATAACTTAACTTTTAAACTGCTGACAACTGTCAGGTTGAAATTCACAAACTTGCACAGAAGTAATTTAATGACCTGAATTTAATCCCTGCTGGTACATTTCAATGCTAAAGATAAATATATTTCACCAAAACAAAGTCTTGGTTTTTAATGGTGTTTTTATTCCCACATTGAGCAACCTATTTTTATGCTTTATTTTATTGGGGTTTGAACAGCAAGGGTTTTGGGTGGGGGGGGCTACTAGGGTGGCTTCTGTGAGAAGCTGCCAGGAGCTTCCCCATCCCTCATGTCCCACACAGTCAGTGCCAGCAGGTTCCAAGACAGAACTGCCACTGGCCAAGGTTGATCCCATCAATGATGGTGGTAGCAACTCTGGAATAACAGATTTAAAAAGGGGAAAAAAGTGATTGTGCCACCCAGAGAGAGGAGTGAAGATATATGAGTGGAGTAACTCTGCAGACACCAGGTCAGTGAAGGAAGAGGGGGAGGAAGTGCTTCAGGCATCAGAGCAGAGAGTTACCTCTAGAATGTGATGAAGACCGTGGTGAGGCAGGCTGTCCCCTGCAGTCCACAGAGGTCTGCAGTGGAGTAAAGATCCATCAGCAGGCCATGGAGAACCCATGCTGGAGCAGTCTGTTCCTGAAGGACTGGGCCCACTTGAAGAGCCCCACGCTGGAACAGTTTGAAGAATTGAAGCCTGTAGGAAGAACTCATGTTGGAGAAGTTCATGAAGGACTGTCTCCAATGGGAGGCACCCCACACTGAAGCAGGGGAGGAGTGTGAGGAGTCCTCCCACTGAGGAGGAAGGAGCAGCAAAGAAAAAGTGTGATGAACTGACCAAGTCCCCAGTCTCAGCTCCCCTTTTTCCACTGAGGGAGAGGTAGAGAATTTGGGAGGGAAGTTGAACCTGGGAAGAAGGGAGGGGTGGGGGAAAGGTGTATTGATTCTATTTCTGATTATCTCACTCTAATTCCATTTATTATCAAACAAATCAGTTTCCCCAAGATGCATCTGTTTTTTCCTGTGACAGTAATCAATCAATGATCTCTCCCTATTTTGATCTCTATCCACAAGACTTTCAGTGTATTTTTCCCTCTGTCCAGTTGGAAAGGAGAATGGTAGGGTGGCTTTGGTGGGCACATGGCTTCCAGACAGGGTTAGCCCTCCACATTTATTTAAGACATAAAATATCCCCCTTACCCAAAGATCTGATGGCAACAGCCCAGTGATTTGCCCTTTTCAGAAATGAATGTTATGTTTGTGTGTTTGCGGTGTCTCTTTTCCATTTTTTTTCTTTCAAGAAGCTCATACCCCAGGGTAGATCTAGAGGAAGGGTTTTCTCTAGATGCCATTGTCCCTAGGCACTATATGGGAAGACAGTAAGTGGTAGATAATCCAAATGTTCCTTGAGATTCATTGGGGACATCAGATGCCCTTCCACTTTCTCCTATATACAAGTCTCTCTGCCAGTCCTCCTATGGGCTAGATGGTGTTGGACTATTATGTCAATAAAGGACTGACAAGGTTACATTTAACTTTCTAGAGCACAGTGATCTCCAGTTCTCTTTAGGATTCCTGTGTCTGATTTTACCCCAGTACTCTTCTTATTTTTCTTAATAATGTTGCATAGCAAAACTCAGATGTCTGCACTTACATCTGCACAGGACCCACATTCCTTGGAACAATTCACATGGGACCTCCCAAGGCCTCTCTGTTCAGGTGACCACAGCCACAGTCAAAGACAGATAGCAATTGCTGTTACTAGCTCACCAGAGAAGCTCAGATTTCAGGAAAGTTGTTTCCACAAAGGGAAGAACATTTTTAAAAGATCCTTGAGTCCTAACCAGGGCTAGCTTTTAAAACTTTATCGTATCAGTTCAAAATGAAGATAGAAAAAAATCTCCAGACAAAATGGAATTTGTGGTCTGAAGTCTCTGATATAAAGCGAATTCTTAATTATACTAGAACTATTCTCACTGTTGCCACAGTAAGTTACTAGCTGCGTTTTGTGAAAAGCAGCAACTGTATTTTGTACTGCTGAGGAATGTCCTATCTCACCGTCATTGTCTTTGCACTGTGTTTGCTCTAGATTGATGCCTCCATTCTCCAGTACTTTGGAAGCCACACGAGAAGAGCAATTCTGTATGCACCTCCTGCTCACCATGAAACTGATCGTCAGCTCTGTCAGCGCATCCTGGCAAAACACGGATATACAGTCACAGTCCTTGAAAACAGGGGACTCGTGGAAGAGCTGAGGCATGAGGGCCCTTATCAGAGTAAGAATAATTGGACTTGGTTAATATGTTAATTAATAAGTGTGATCACTAAATGTAGAATTGATCCAGTGTTCTTCAACAAACAGAAAGCATAAAAACTCTGATAAAAGTAATGATAGAAGCCAAATTCTAGCCCTTCTCAGATGTGTGGATATTTTCCCACAGTTAGGTGATTCTTCCATTAGCTACATCCTTCTGTAAAAAATGCAGCAGAGAAGTTCATCATAGTTTTGACAACTAAATCAGATCAGTTTGGTTCCTGATGACTTCTCATAACAGCTTCATCAATATAACTGAGGGGTTTTCAATAGAATGTTTCATAACAAAACACATCCCTACTACATTTTCTACCTTATCCTTTTCTCTCCTAAAGAAAACTTGTTTATGTGAAGGTTTTTCCCTCTAGTATATGTTTTGATTGTTCTGTAAATTTGTTAAAGAACACAATATAGAACAAATACATTTTGCACTTAATGCTGAATCTGGGATAGATTACTGTTGGTTCTTAGTTCCTCTTGAAATTTGACCCACACTTCAAGCAGTCTACTGAAGAATCCTGATCTCTCGCACAAAGGACTGTAGCTTTATTGTGTAGAGTTACGCTGTGCTTGATAGAGAAGCTTGGGCACCAGTTAGATGTGTGATGACCATGTCTGAGTATTCTTGGACATCTCAGAGGTATGAACTGAAGCTGTGATGCCAATCTGGTCTTGGAAGTCAATTCAGGAAATGCAAGGCTCTGAAAAAAGTACACAGGCTACTATTCTGCCAGAAGAAAAATGGTGTAGTTGGATATTTCTTGTGCTAAAGGGTGTATTCTTTGCATCATTCAGGCTTGCAATATGCTTCTGGAGCTACCAGAGAGCTCAGGTTTGCTTTGAGTTTTAACCAAACCAGATGATTTCGTAGATAATAAACTACAGTTACTTAGCATGCTTGAGATTGCTCAAAATTCCATCACTAATTTCAAGTTTCTCTAAGAAACTTTCTTGAAAATTAGGTACATGGGGTTTTCTTTGGCAGGCTGAGCCAAAAAGTAGTAAATCAATTGTCTTATCTCACTCTTACTTCAATCTAGTTTTGTAGTCACCCTTTAGCCACTCCTTGCCTAGAGTACTTTCCATCTCGGAGCGACAAGACACAGCATGTCTTGCAGGCTTTGCTAATGTCAGATGGGCTGCAGAGAAAAGTTGGTATCTCTGTGGACCACGTGCACCATGTCTGTGAGATACTTTTGTTTCAAATGGCCAAGGAGTGGGCATGCCACATTCAGTTGCAACTTATTTAAAAAAAAAGAAAAAGAAAAAAAAACTGTACTAGATTTTCCTACAGTGCTGAATTCAGATTGAAGTTCTCCTGTACAGTTTTTACACTTCAAATATTGCCTCTGCAGAAATGAGCTTAACTGTGGATATTTATACTTTACAGGCTAGAATCAGTACTTCCTGTAGTGTTTTTCCAGTAATAATAATAAAAAAAATAATAAAAAGGTCAGGTATTTTCCAGAAACATCCCACAGCTTCCAGCAGATGTTGGATTATGTAAAAAAGTCAAATGCTTGCCAACTTAAGGCAAAGAGTAAGATTCTACTGACATTTCATGGCAGCATAAATCTGCCTTTAACTATTCTCTGTTAAGTGTCTAGCTTTAAGGTTATGTTTTAAAAAAAGAAATAAGTAATAGAGCATGTCTACATACCAAACCAATGATCTTTTCTTTCAGCTAAGCAAATTACATTCAGAGTTAATTTTCTTCCCTAGTAGATGGTGGGGTTTACTCTTCTGGATGGGATAGAACTCCTTATTTTGGAGAAGGGTATTTTGAGCTATGCTTTGGTATAATATTTTTCTAAAATGTTATTAAAAATATGCTCCTTTAGGCCTCAATTAAAAATATATAGATAATGAACTGAGAAACACAGAGTATGAGTGCTGTGAAAAATCTAAAAAAATAGTAATTTCTTATTACTTGGTATTTCTTAGCAGCTCTATTAGGTGCTTTTATTTGTGTGCAGTCTTTCTTACTCATGTATCTTTCAAAGCTCACTCTAAATTTGAAAGGATTTTTTTGTTTTGAATGGCTGAGAGCCAAGACTCTAGCTAAGTCATATATGGAAAAAAATTCACCACAAAACATTCCTAACTTTTTTTTTGTGCTGGCCTGCTAAGAATTTTTGGACCAGTTCTGCTGCTGTTTGAAACCCACATGTGACAGCTTTGCTCACTGATCTTCCAGAAAGATCCTCAACACCTGGACTGCAGCACTGTTCATTGCAGTCAGAGAGAAACATCAGGGGAATA
The DNA here is from genome assembly GCF_037042795.1 of Molothrus aeneus. Classification (NCBI taxonomy): domain Eukaryota; kingdom Metazoa; phylum Chordata; class Aves; order Passeriformes; family Icteridae; genus Molothrus; species Molothrus aeneus. The sequence continues at coordinate 47,554,893 of NC_089650.1, forward strand.
GTTTTCTTCAGTGGAAATTTTTCACTTCTTACAAACCAACCAAAACCATTTTGAGTTTTGGTAACTGGAAAGCAGTTGGCTAAAAAGAAAAAAACTTTTTTTTTAATCATGGCAAAGAGACTGTGGTTTATGGGTTTGCTATCAAAAATCCATACAGATGTGTTTTGCAGTAAAACATAAATTATTCAAACCCCTAATTTTTCACTGAAAAATAGCTTTGTCAGTGAATTCTCAAGCAGCTTTGCTTGAACAAAAAGTAGTTGTGCTTTCACCATTCCTTAGCAATTAAACCCACATGGAGGGAAAATTCCATGGACTGATGATACCTGTGCCTGTTCTGAGCTCTTTGAGACTTCCTTTTGCAGCAGTCTAAATGAGCCAGTTTGCTGTAAATTTAACATGTCTCTGTCTGCTGCCAGGATGGAGATAGAGAGGTGGAACTGCATTAGAACTGTGTTAGTAGCAGATGATGGAATAGTCAGATTTTGCAGAGTAATTTTTGGAATTACTACCTTGGGAAATCTGTTTTGACATGGTCAGTGTCTCCAGTAAATATCTGTGGTAAATCTGTTTTGAAGTAAGCAGTTCAGAGGAAATTGCTGATGAGCAAACAGCTCATCATAACAGCTGATAAGAAAGGTACCAGGTTGTATTGGCCAGCACATCTACAAATGGCACATTTGTTTGGTCTTCCAGGTAGTGTGATTGGTCTTCCTTCCTCTCCTCTGGAACAAGATAAGCCTTTGCCACACCTTGGAGGGGGTTGAAATTGGTGTCACAATCTCATGGAAAATAATAAAAGGATCAGAAGGAGGACTGAGAAAGCCCTACACTTCCAGGTTTTCTCAGGGGAGATTTGCCATACTGAGCTGTACAAGCCTCTGGGCTTCCTTGCCTCACCCCAGGACAGAGCTGTGTTGCTCTATCAGAGATGAGTGGGATGAGCCACCTGGCTTCAGAGCCCCCTTAGATCCTCCCAGCGTGGCAAATACCAGAGAAGAACTTGCCAAATATTTTCCAGTGTCTTCTGCCTTCTTCCCTGTTCTTCCAGTCTGAGAAGCTCTCATCTCTGTCACCACAGTAAAGATTAACAGGATATGTGTGTCCCTATGTCTCTGTGCTACCCTGCCAACATTTTCACAACATACTTTAAAAGGAAGGTTTTATCTCAGAAATTTGTTTCTCTAGTAGCCATTTCTGCCCTCCAAAAATAATATTTTCTAGTTACTGCCTGCTGCCTGAATCTTTCCTGAATTCCATACTTTGCCTAGATGACGTCTTCAAAGATAAATAAACCACTTTTATCTTTCCTTACAGAGCCATCAGTTTTTCTGTCCTTTGCTGGATGTGCCTGCCTCATTACTCTTTGGTGACACTCCCTCAATAGGCATTTCCTTCATTTCTCAAGTCTTCACCTTTACTAATAGTTATGCAAATCTCAGCAAACTTCAGGCTCCAAGAAATGTGTGCAGTTGTATGTTACAAATCTGACTGGCCAATTTTAATTCATTCAGCAATAACATGCAAAATTCTGTCATTATCACTAGCTCTTGGAGTGGAAAAGATTGTGCATATGCTCAGTGGTAGCCCATCAGTTTGGCCATGGAAAAAAGCACAGGTATTCAGGCTTCTGACAAACTGAGTGCAGCATAACATTACATGCTCCCTGCTGCTTTAGAGTGTTAGTAATTTGGTGGAAGCTCTTGCAATTGCAATGAGGGACTTTAAAAAAGAATCATAAACCATTTTCATAGTATTGCTTTTACATGATCATTTCCTGTTTTTAAAATACTGCAGTTAAGTATTTAAAATTTACTATTACCTCTTTTTGCAGTTTGAATGACTTCCATTGAAGATTAAATTTTAGCCATGCCAGTAGAAAGATTGCTACAGTACAAATATTGATGTGGGTTGGGATTTTTTTGTATGATTTATTGTTCCATAAGATAAGTATTGAAACCATCTTAGCTTTGTTCAATATTTACCTTTTCTGTCAACTTCCATGGAAATCAACACCATTTTCATGTCCTATTCATTTTCCTGACATTTTTAAGTAGGGATCATATACTACATAGACACTTAAATTTACATATATTGCAAAGAGTATTAGATCTGTAGTTATTTCTTATTTTCTGACATTGTCAATATACACTGGATTATGTCCTTTTTTCTGCCATTTTAAGAGTATGCTATGTTTAAATACTTGGCTGTGTAAACTAAGCCCTAGTTCCAGCAACTAACTATGAGGATGATCTAGCTTTTTGCAGATGTGGGAGTGGTGCTTGGGTGGAGCTGTACCAACAACAGGAAGGGATGATTGAGACAACAGACCCATGGGAGCAAATCTGAGCAAATCTTGGCCTTTCTCTTTATGTGCTTGGGTCAAGAGATCTGTCTGGTATTTAAAGTGGCACTACTATGTATTACAGCAAGGAGTAAATACTCCCTCACTGATAGAGCCATGTGAATATATCCAGGTATAACTCATTTTGCTGTAAAATGGTGGTTTGGGAATTGTATTATTATGGAACATAAGGCCTCTGCTGCCCCTCTTTTAGCTCTCTGTAGACAGTTTATTTGCTTCTTTGTACACAGTGGTGGTCATTCCCTGTGGTAAAAGCTGGTGTTAGGGAATGTCAGGGAACATGAGGCTGCAGGAGCAAGCACAGGTGTTGATGTGGAGTGATGCAAAGTTTTCTGTCTCTCTATATATTGTATGACTGAAAAAGTGGCTGGGGGGTACAGATGAAGGAAAATTCTCATTTGATTTTCCCCAAAAGCAATTTTTGAAGTCAGTCTTTGTCAGTTTTTCATTTTGATTTGCTAGGTATCCTTTGGAAAAAAATTACTTTTTTAAGAAAATTTACATTTTTCATGGAAGAAAATTACTCAGTTCACTTTGTGTCACAGTTCAAGTTACAAGGCCAGAAAATGCTGCCACATCAGTTACAGATGGAGAAAACTAGGCTAGAAACTGTATGAGTCACTGTCAGAACTAGGATGAAATGCATGCTCTTTGCTGTATATCTTTATGTTATTCCTTTAGCATATTGTATCACCTCTCGCTGTTTTCCTCACTCTTCATACTTTTGACCAGAGGCTAAGTAGGAAAAGTATCAGCTTAATTGCTGACATCTGGCCAGCAGCAAGCACTTGCAGAAGTGCTCCTTCGTAAGTGCAGCCAGTAACAGTTTCCTCAGAGCTGCTAATTAGTCTCGAGGATAAACTGCAGCCATGGGTTTCAGAGGCCCCCAGGGCCATGGCTGGTGACTGTCAGACATTAGTTTTTCATTTTCCAAGACATACCATATCAGCAAAATTAGTGAAAATGAGAGAAGGTGCTGGAGACAGGAGGACACAGTGATGCTCTTTCTTCAGTGAGTGTGAAGGCTGGTATGTTTGGGTGAACAGAGGTGCTTGTTAACACAAAGTGTTAATGAATTCTACTGCCAAGGAAAAAAGAACAATCTGTTCATCATGCCTGTAGTAATCAGGGCATGATGTACTACAACAAAGTTGTTATTAGGAAATCTGTTTTGGGAGTAAAGCTAGTGAAGTAATCAAATGGATTCCCTGGAGCTGTGGAGCATTCAATCGTTGATATCTTGAAATATTAGGTAAAGAGATTTTATTGGGTGTAGTGAGTCCCCTGGTGGGGCAACAAGATGGTCTCACAGACTTCTTGGAATATATGACTAGCCTTGAGAAAATCAGGCAGACAAAAAACTGAAGAGGGAAAATGATGATTTCTAAAGAAGATGGAGAGATTTCAGGTGTGAATCAGCTGTGGTGACTCAGAGCTTGGAAGAACAAACAGTATGTAGTTTAGAGCATCTTCTTAAAGTGCAAAATATTCTCAAACCCACCAAAATTTATGAGAATATCTTCCTGATGGGAGTGGGGAAAAGGGCAGGGAGCAAAAATCAGTCATGCTTAGATAATAGCCTGCTGAACTTTGAGAAAGTAGAAAGCAAATAGTGTATTGTGAAACACACATGTTTTTCATGGGATGGCATGTAAAATAAGTACTAAGAGAACCAAATTTTCTCCCTTAGTGAATATTTTTCTGTGGAGTCAGAAATACATCAACAAGAGTAGGAAACATTAATTTTAACCTTTTTTCTTTTTTCCTTTTTTTAAATTTTTCAGAATACAGTTAGGAGGAGCCCCTGCTTGCCGTTTATTTCAGCCTCAGACAAGTTTCCATGAAATCCAACTAACTTTAGCAAACAATTATAAAGACTAAAGGCCCCAAGGAAAATTTCTTGTGTGTTCTGTAAACATCTGGTTGCCATTTTCAATTACAGGGACCAACCCACTGAAGGAAGCAGTTTAGTTTTTTTGGAACAGAAATGGGACACTGGGGTTTTTGTTCTTTTTCATAGTGGAGAGTAAAGGAAATGTCAGGAATAGAGAGGTCACTAGATGCTCAGCTTTTATAAATACAAAAGTCTCTGAGAAAATTAAAGTAAATTGAAATCAGGTTCTGAAAGTGTAAACAACCCTGTGGAGGTAAGGTTAAATAAGCAGGACTGGAGATCCTAGCATGCCAGCAAAAGCACAAGATCATTCTATCATAAGTAAGTAATTTAAAATACTGTGCAAAATAATAATGGTGAAGTTAGCCACAGAAGTATTTTGTGGGTTACCATACAAATACATGTGTACATTCAAATCTAGCAGATGTAACTTTCCAAAATCCTTTTGGTTAACTGTTGGTACAAATATATAACCAACAGTGTACAAAACTGGTTGGTTTCCTAATGCAAAATATATGTCATGTGAGTACTGAGCTAAGTTTTGACAAATAAAGCACACATTTTAGAAACACTTCTTTGTATGTTGTTAAACAAGGAGCTTCCTAAACAAGCTAAATCAGTAGAAATGTGATCCTCAGAGCATACTGAGTTACAAGCATGTAACAGATTTAATCTGCTTCCATAACATGGAAGTTCATTTAGTTTTGCGGAGGAAATGCATTCCAGAAACATACATTATCTTGATCACTTTTTAGTTTTGCTTTTAGCAATTAATCTAATGCCACACACATCATTGGTTTCAGTACAAGACATAAGATTCTGACACACACAACTGAATTCTGCTCTCTAATGTGATGCTGTGGTTTCATGTTAGAAAATCTAAATGCATCATATATTTTTCTGAACAATATGTATTCTTCTTCCTAATTACTAGCAGAACATGTTCATGCTTTGTAGAAGAGCACACAAATGATTTCTTTGTATTACTAAAATAAACCCTCTGTAAGATTGTACTGAATCCTCTGTTTCAAATGCACTCTTTTTATTTAGAAAGTGAAATTCTTTATTTGTTTATAACAAAAGTATAAGGACATAGAGCTCTGCCAGGTAAAACCAAAATATAGCATTTAGTCCTAAATGTACCAAATATATCTTTCTCTGAATGTTCTATTTACTTTTTAAACAGAACATACAGTCCAGTGAAGAGTGGTATTTAAGGGGCTGACTTAGAGATTACAATAATTAAAATGATACATGCTGATTACACAGTGAGCTAAAATTAAAACTTTACTGGAATAAATTATGTCATGTTAACAGAATCTGAAAAACACCAGTGTCCAGGAAGATCCACACGTTTGCCAAAGGAAAGCAGCAATGTGCACAGCTACTGAAATTAAATAAATACAATGGATTTAGGCATCAGTATAGCTGCTTTGTAATATGCTAGCAATGTGCAAATCCTGTAAAAAGCTTTGAGGTAATTTTTTATAACTGTAGTGTGTCAGATAAGAAGGTAACATCATACAATTGCTTTTTAAAGTATTTTTAAAATGCTTCCCTTTAAGAAATGAATCCTGGCTCTGATAGGGTTCAAGCAGCAACTCTGGTTTATAAATATATATGTCTGTTCCTAAATGTCAGATAATTGTCTGCTAATATAGGTGCTGGGAGAATGTCAGTCAGTCTAGCCAGAAGCCTGTCACCGTCCTGCCAGAGCACTCTCTGTAAGGGATTGTTGGTCAGGACTGCTCAGTGATTTGGCTGCTGGCAGCTGTGGACCCTTTTTGATGCAGCCACTGGCTCTGAGCCCTGGTCAGCTGTGAGAAGTGTGCTGCTGCCTTTCATCACTGTGCTCCCATTTTAGGTAGAGGCATTATATACCACTGAAACAAAAACACTATTTTTTTTTTTTTTAACTTTGGCTACCATGACTTTTATTGGTTCAGGCAGCAAAAAGCTTATACACTGTGTAGGCCTTCATTGTAATTTGCAGCCAGCCCACGCCATTCCTAGGTTCAGATTCCAACTTTCTCCAGCTGCATCCACTTTCAGCTGACAGCTCTTTTGAATGCTGCATCCCAAAGCCACTCCAGACATCAAAAGTGCAGTAGCCACCCACGGTTTAGAACATGTTTCTGAAAATTTCACACAATGTATTGTTGTTATGCTGGCTTATCTTGCATCAAAAGGGAACATTTTCTTCATGATTATTCTACCCTTCTGATGTTCATTGTACTCCCTTAGAGTTGATTTTTTAATGTAATATTGAATATTTTATTACTCAGCCCCTGAGGCTGTCCATTTAGAGGTAATCCTAGTTTGCACAGATGTCAAAGAGAATAGAGGCTCCTCTGACATTCTCAGAAATTGAAACTATTTCTCAGTTTCAAGTTAATGATGAGATCCTTTGGATTTCTGGAAAAAAAAATTCATACAGAAAATCATTACTAAAAGTGGCACCCTACCTTTGATTAAAAAAGAAAAATGCTCATATCATGACTTTCTATCTTTTTGGCAGGCATGTTTCCTTACAAAACAATGCCAATTTTTCAAAATAGAAAGGCAAAATATTGAAGGGCTTTGGATTAAAAAGTAACAGTGGATTAGGATTTGAGAACATTTAGCTGGTAGCAGGATTAAAAAAATATAGTCTTAACATATTTCCTCAATGGTGCTTCACATAAATAAAATACAGTCCTCTGCTGATAGAGGGTAGCACAGAGGAGCTGAGTGCCATGCATTTTAGAAAGTTTGAAGCAAATTGTTCAAGTCATAAAGTGTTTCTATAATAAGATTATTGTTGTAATGACTTTGTTTCTGACATTCGTGGTAATGCTTTCAAAAATAAATATTTAGCTATAAAAAGGATTTTCAGTTTTAATTTATAGCAACTACTAAAAGTGTATATATAGAGAGAGCTTACAGAGTGTTCTGTGTTTGTAAATGCAAGATGAATCTGGCAGAACCACAGTTGTTTTAGATCTGAGAGAATACAGCTCAGTTGATCTGTTTATTGAAGGATTTTTGGTGTAAAATGGAGAAATAAGACAAGATCATTTTTGTTTATTTGGAAGAAAACCAGTTCACTATATTTTCTTTTTTCTGCAATAGGCAAAGTAGAAAACATATCACCATACCAAAATACTGTTCAACAGGCTGATAGACAAAATAAAAATAAGATATAGCTATTTTGGAGCAAATCAAGAAGCATTTTTCTGTCTAAATGGGAATTAGGCATTTAAATATTTTTTTCCCATTTGGCTTTAGCAAGTGCATAAAAAACCCTCTCTCACTTCAGGTTTCACAGCCACAGTGAGGCCAAGTATCAGTGGAGCCTGTCTAGAAGTCATTCTTCAACAAAAAATAATTGAGGTAATTTTCTATAAAGATGAGGCTGAAGTTATGGCCTTTAAATAAATACAGCTTGACATGTTAGCCCTATTTTCCCTTGGAATGTAGTGTTAGGGCTTTAAAAAAAGCTCTAAGGGTACACGTGAAGATATGTGAAGTAGGGGAAAGCATCAGGTTTTCTTCCTTTTTCCAACTCCATGGCACATATGATTTACAATTTATTTTTTTTTTGCAAATCTAACAATATGAGGATATCTGTTGATCTTCAAAAGTGAGGTCTGTCCCTACATTTCTTTAAAATGTTTGCAGAGATAATTTTAAAGTCTCCTTTAGAGTCCATGTTTTATGGATGCTCTACATGGCAGTCCATATATCTATCATGGACTTCCACTACCCCATGGCATGCCAGGTGAGTAGAAGTGAAAGGCAGCATGGTGTGATACACAGAAAACAGTATCTGTGAAGTGCAGCTGGAAACTCTTACATTAGGCATGACTTAATTATTGTATCACTGTCTTCTGCAGTTTTGTCTAACTCATAAATAAAATGGGTCAATTCCCTGGTTCTAAGGACAAGTGATGCAGTATGGCTCATGTCCATGTATCTAAACTGTTTTCCCTGCCTGAGGGTGGCCTGCTTCTTGCTGAGTTTTAGGAACTGTCACTGGCCTAGGCTGTCTCCTGGGACGTTGCATGGCCACCCAGGGAGAGGAAAACAAACACAGTAGATGATTGCAGGCCAGTGGCTGAGCTTGTGTCCTGATACTGTTTATTTTAGCCATTGCCTTTATTCCCAAGCTTCTTTTTTTTCAGTATTGTTTTGTGTCTCCTGGATATTACAGAACCTGGCACATTAACAAAGATAAGTATAGGTGCCTGAGTGCTCTAACTGCAGTGATCAAGGTCTGCGATTTGGATCTTAAAATATGGGAGTTTGTTTCTTGCATATGTGATCAAACATCATTATTTTAACATTATAATTGGCATTCTCATTCATTGTAATTAGAATGAGACAGGACATTAAGACAAATAAACCCATTTACTCCTTAGCTGCTTATCCTGAGGCTGCTATGTATCCACAGAAGGGAAGAGGCTGTTTCCTCAGCTCTATCTCTGTTTCTACCTTTTAAGGTCAATGATGAATTCTCATTAGTGCCATCATTCAGAGGGCTTCTCAGCTCAGGTACCTAATGTTCTGTTGCAAAGAGTGGAAGCGGTAGAAATGTTCGGGTGAAATGCAGGATGGAAAGTAATCACAAGCTGGCAATTTGGTTTCCTTGGGAAGAGCTCCTCCTCCCTAGGAACTGCATCCAAATTGAATCTTCTTTCCTTCCACCAGCTCTTTCTGTTTGTTGCACGTTCCTTTCTAAAAGCCCAGACTTTTCCTTATAAAAGTAGGATCTGCAGGTTTTGCAATAGTCTAGTGGGGAGGGCACCTCAGTACCACTTGTTAAGTTCTATGTACACACTCATCCAAGTTAGGATGTGCTTCCAAAAGGTCCCCAAGGTGCTTTGGGGCTCCTGTTCGGCACTGTGGTGGAGTCTCCCCAGGGACATCTCGGGGGTACCAGGGCAGGAGCTTGTGTCTCTGAGAGGGTTACTGGGGTTACCCCACCAAGCATTGTGCCTCTGTGCTCCTTTGTGTGTGTGTGCATGTGCATAAGAGAGAAGAGTATTTTGTGGGCAGATCCCCTTCCTGCAATGTCCCTGCGAGCAGCTGGAGCAGGGTGCTATTGGAATTCTCCCACCTGCTGCAGTTCCTCTGGGTTCCATTGTGTAGCCTGGTCCCTGCATGTCTCAGCTGCATGACCCTTCTTCCCACATGCACATTCTCTCCTTCCAGTTTTCACCTGGTTCTTCATGCCAATCTACTCTCAGTAGCCTGTCTCTAATATTTCTCAACCTGTCATCTGTCTTTTTTATCAGGCAGTTTCCTTCTCTACCTTCACAGAAGGTAAGAAAACACCTACACAGATGGATTTAGCTGAGCTTTGGTGGATCTGTGACATCTGTGCTTTAATTAGGGACCAAGTACTTCCATCCCACTGAAGGTTAGGTCTAAGTCCCACAATGTGTGGTGAGAAACATATATAGCAGCTTATACCAGACTGTTGTGGCTTAGGTTGTGTATTAAATACATATAAAGTAAGAATTCCAGCATTTGGGAGGAGTTGGGGTTGTAAGTTATTTTTGCTTGCATACAAGAAGAGCATACAATATTGGATTATTAGGAGCATACTATATTGGATTATTAAGAGCTTTTAGTTTCACTGAGCCTTGCTGTGCAGAAAATACCCATGTGTGGAGAACATCTCAAAGTAATCTGAATATTCATCCAAATCACGGTGTGTAAGCACAGAAGTGGAATAATAGACTTGAGTGTTTGAATTGCTTCAATGTGTTTGTCATTGGGTCAGAACTGCATATTTTTCTTTTATTTGCTGTTGAACTCTTCTAGAGCTCAGAAAGTATTTTGACAGCATATTTTCATACCTTGATAGGTTATGCCATGATAAAACCTATAGGTTGTTAGAGTTGCAGTCTGTAATACAACTCAGTGGAGAATTATTCTTAGCCTGAATGTCTTTTCTGGATAGACTGAGAACCATCTAATGCACCTGCCTTGCAATACTGCAGTATTCTCCCCATGTCAGACTAATGTAATTTCTGAATGCACTTTTATTTCCAGTATTCTGCCCATTCTTTGGTTGCACAGAAAAGTATATGGACATGGTTTAATAATACTGCAATTTAAGGGTTTTTTTTCTACCTTTGGTTGTCTCACTGACAGTTATCTGCAAATTGAAAACCCAACTTTAAAACATTTGCTGCAGGTCTGAAATTTCTTTTTTTTGTCTGCTACAGTATGGTAATTTATTGATTGAAGAAAGGATTGTTAACCTATTGCATAGACTATGATGTAAATGGAGAATGGATTGTCCTGTCTGTTCTCCATTCTTCTACTTATGCCTGCAATAGATTTCTTTTGCTTCTTTTAGAGAAAGTCATCTACCATGTATGATCCATTGTTCCAGTAAGGAAGATGGTAACTCTTTGATGTGGTAGCTAGGTCTTAAGGCAGTTTTAGAGTTTGAGACCAGGTAGAGAAATTAAAATATCTTTACTCATTTGAGATTATTTTTGATAGAAACAGGCAGGTCTTGGTTTGTAATGCTATTTTTTTACTTTTGAAATTTTCCTTTGATTGACAAGGAAAGCAGGCTTGAAACCTGTCTCTGATATAAATAAACAGGAATAAAATAATTCTTTCTTTCAGGCAAGAGTGGAAGCATTATGCCTCTCCATTTGTAATTAGACCCAATATCCCTCCACAGCACTTGCAGAATAGATACAGGATAGTCAAGCATTACTCTGTTTTTATGAGAGGCACTGCAAACAACTTCAAATGCCTATTTCACTGCCCGAATTCTGAACTCAGATGTCACTGTGCATTAATTCTTGAGCTCAGGGCAATGTTTTGTCCTAAGCTGTTCAGGGATAGATGAACTGTCCTTGAAATTAAACTGGTTCCATTTGGTTCACACCAGCCTCTCCTCTACAAAGAATGCTTCCCTTGACACTTCAAACCCTCTTAGTTAGGGAGTAGTTGAGCCAAAAAAAAAATCCTGATCATCCTCAAGGGGACTGAGTAGTGACTGTCCTCAGGATTCCTTCAGCCTTTCCCTGGCAGCCACACAGCAACTGCACAAAGTATTTTGTGAATGAATTGACTGTGTCCAACCATCTCAGCCTCAATTGTAGGGTAAGGTATTTTTTTACATTTAAAGTACTTGACTGCAATTAATGTGACAATAGATTTTAGCCTAATTTGTCCAGCTAAGCTAGTGGTTATGGGGCTATGTGTTATGGCACAGTACAGTCAGTCTGAACACACTCTGAAACAGTGAAAGATTTGCATATGGGCAGGTGAATAGCTGCTTTCCAGAACAGTTCAGAAGAATATCAGAAACCTCACCATCTTGTCCTGTGCTATCACTCATGTGGAGTGATTGTTTCTTCATTGTTGTCGTAGTGAGTCCATATTGGTAATAGCTCATGACCCTCAAGGGCCACACCAAAAGAGAAATTAAAATGCTTCCAATAACTACTGTTTTAAGGAGAAAATTCCTGAACACCTAGGTGTGAGACATTCCTTTAGGGAAAGTCTTACAAACGAAGTAGGGATATCAAAAACTTGCAGGAGGACATGTCATTAAGAAAGAAAAACTATTCAGTCAAACAAGTGGCATTCTGATATTTGCACAAGAAAGCCAAACTGCTGTAACCAGAAATAGGCTTCAAAGGATATTTTCCCCTGGAGTGCTATCTGTGAAGCTCAGATTGTCAGAGGGAATCTCCATACCCTGTCACACAGCCTGCCTGATGCTGCTGCCTGCTGAGACGCTGAAGAGCATAAAATTCAGCCTAGAATCCAGAGGCAGTCAGTGAGGCAGAAGTTCTGTCTTTCAGACATCTGTTAGTGCTTCCACTTTAAACTCCTGGCTAGCAAACTATTGGCTCTTATAAATTGACTACATAGCAGGGTTGAAGTCCAACACATTCCTCTGTCCAGTTTGAAGTAGGATTTGTGCACAAACACTACTTCCATAAATACGTGCTTCCTCACCCCACTTGGTACAATCTGTGCTCCCTCCATTACCATTCAGGAGCAGAGGAGGTTGACTTTTTATTTTCCCATGTATACTATGAGGACTCATGACTCATGAAGCTAAAACTTGCATTAATCTAAAACATTTTTTTGTTTTTTACAGATCAGGATTACCACATGCTTTAAGTACAACTGAATACAGTTGAGTGCATCAATATGCAAACAATAACCTTTCCTGAAAATCTTCTGTTTACATCCATGCATCTTAGAGGTGTCTGAAAATATATTTCAACTAGAGTTGACACGAATTCCTCTTAAAAATGGATCCTGTACAAATCTCAGGATCTTCCTTAGCAGAGCCTCTATAGCCTCCCTAGAGTAAGGTATTCCAGTACTTGATACATGTGTTCAGAAACTGTTCTTTATGTACCCTTTGCTGCAAATTAAAATGCTTACTTTGTATCCTGTCTCCACTGATTAAAGAGATAACTTACTTTAGATGGGTAAAATTTTATTCAGTGGTGGTAAAACCACCACTGGGTAGTAAAACACAGTGGTGGTAAAACAAGGAGCTGAGTGGTTTAACCCCAGCCATCAGCAAAGCACCACCCAGCTCCTTGTTCATCTCCCCCTGGTGGGATGAGGGAGAGAATCAGAAGCGTGAAAGTGAGAAAATTCATGAATTGAGGTAGACAGTTTAATAGGGAATGCAAAAGCTGTGTCTGCAAGTAAAGCAAAACAGGGAATTAATTCACCAGTTCCTGTGAGCAGACAGGTGTTCAGCCATCCCCAGGACAGGAGCTTCATAATGGATAGAACCAAACGGGTTAGTGGGGCAGACAAATGCCACCACTCTGAATGGATGTGTCTTCCCCCACTCCCTGCTCCCCTATTCCTTCTCCCAGCTTTTATTGTTGAGCACAGCATCATATGGTACAGAACATCCTTTTGGCCAGTTGGGGTCAGCTGTCCTGGCTGTGTCCCCTTCCAGCCTCCTTGCTGCAGGTCAGCGTGAGGCACCAAGAAGGCACTGACACTCAGTTAAAGCAATGGTGTGTTGTAAACTGGTTTGTACCAAATCAAAAAAACATCACTGTGTGAGTTGCTAGACAAAGGACTGACTCCATCCAAGTCAGCCCCTGTAGGAAGTCTTCCACAATTTATCTTCTTTTTCTAACCCTCTACTGAAATCTGGGAACAGTGTTACTGGAAAGATATGACTGACTTAAAATAAAGCAGAAGGATTAACCCCTGATCATTGTTATCACTGTAATCCTCATAAACAGGATTGGTTACAATTCTTGATATCTGCAGGGCTATTTTTTGGAATTCTGTGGGGAATTGGCATGGAATAAATGAAATTTTAAGGGAGTGGATTCAACTCTTTCAGCATCAATAATTACTTGCCAACAGCTGAAATATTTGCTTTGTTGGTTGTTTTGGTTTTTTCCTTTGGCAACAATATTGTATTGTTAGTTCATATGCAGTTTATAAATTTGGTTCTTCTCTACAGTAGTGCTCTCTGGCAAATTGTACCTCTTGATTTGATTTCATCTTATGAACTATGGCACTTTTAACTTGTTTTGAATTTGCTTGGGTTGAATTTGGACCAATTATCAGAATTATTTTGAATTCTGACCATGCTTTACAAAGTCTTTTACTTCTTTTCATCTTGGTATCACTTGCTATTTATAAATGCACTTATTATTCCATTATTCAATTTGTTACTGAAAATTTTGATCAGAACTGACTATATAGTGGAGTACCTTTTGAGGTTCTGCTCCAAGAAGAATCCACTTTGATAGGGAATTAGACTTCATTTTTTCAAATAGCTGTGCAATCACCTCAGAGGTATGTTATGTTGAAGCAATGTCTAAAGACTTAGATGAAAATGAAAGTCAAATTGTTTTATTGCTAATATTTGCTTTGTTCACTAAATCGGTTACTCTGATTTCTGTTACTCGATCAGTTACTCTGTCAGAAGAAAGGAGACTACTTTTATGTAATATGCTCTTGACAAATGCTGGCTGTTTCTTGTCTTCTTTTCCTCTAGTGCTCATAAACTGATTAATTTCAAGGTAGTGGTGTGAGCAAATGCAAAATTGCAAATTTACTTGAGATTAAATAAAAACAAATCCATGTGGCGCTTTTTTTTCTTTTTTATTTCCCTGTATGAATGAAATACAGGAAGATAAACATGAAAGATGAAAATTTTATTTGATTTTCCAAGTTCTTTCATTTCAAATTTCAGGATGGAAACCTTAACACTGCAAAATGAAATTTCAGCCTATAGTAATAACATTAAACTTAATAATTTGATTAAATTAAAAAATATACACCTGAGAGATTAAAATTACAGAGGTGTATGCATCCAACAGTTTTCCTGCAAAATGTAGCCTCCAATCTCCAATGCCATAGCTCATGGGGAGAATGTGATAATTTCAAAAACTGAAATAAAATCACCTTACTTGAGATCACCTTCAGAAATTCTTGAAATTTATCTGAAACCACATTAAATCCTACAGTTCTCATTTGGTTTCTGTTAACTTTGGTCTAATATATCAGAATACAAAAACTCTCTGCAGAATATTATACAGAAAAAGCTAAATGTTTTTATTGGTGTCTGCATTGCTATTTCCTCTGCTGCTAAAAAGCATGTTTGCTTTTCTCCCTAGACTATTATCTTTTAAATTATTTTTCCACATAAGCTGTTTCAATTATTTCAAATGACAAATCAGTGACAAAGTCAATGAAAACAGTGCTATCTCATTGAAAATTTGAATTTGTATTTAAAATCAAATTTCAGTTGGAAGTTATTGCTCTCTGAATTGAATAGCATGTTCTTTGACTCATTCAGAGTAAAAGGTGATCACATCAGATTTCAATCAAATTATGCTGTACTTCTACTAGTTGAAGTAGAAACTTGGGTTGATATTCTTAGGTAAGCATGAGATGCACATTACAGGTACAAATACTTTTTGAGATGGGACTGGATGAGGGCTACAAAGACTCCATGAGAGGAGAGGCTAAGAACTGGCAAAAGAAAGGTGAATAAAAGCTTTATGCTGCCAGGATGTGTCCACCTAAAGCTCACTTTGCCTGCATAGTTAGATATAATTCTGAAGATGAGCATTCCTTGTGTATGCAAGGCCTTAATACACAGGCTGAACTAAACTATCTTGATTTGAAAAGATATTCAAAGAGCAGATGAACATGCAATTGCATATTCTCATCCTGTTACCACTCTTTTACTTGTCCAAGTGCAAAATAATGCAAGGAGTAGAGAGTATCTCCATGAGGTGTGATTTCATGTTATCGAACTGATCTGCAGCTCCTGTGTGCTGAGCTCCACTGGTTTGCTGGATAAAGCAAGCAGGATTTCCATAACTAGAGACATAGTTCATTCTGTGGGAAAAGCTTCATGCAAATTGCTAGTAATTAAATTTTTCAGATATGAAGCATTCTTTTAACCTTCCCTCTCAAATGTCCTGTAAAGCCTGCTTCTGGTCTGAAGTCTGCAGGAAAGCAGCAAAACTCTGTACATTGAAAATTGAATAGTATTGACTTTACTAAAGCTTCTTAATAAAATCTCTAGAAACATTTTGAAACATGAATCCTTCCATGCAGATGGTGTTTATTATTAATGCTACATTTGTTCTTTGTCTTTTATTGTAGAATTTTTTAGCTCACATGTATCTAGCTTTAATTTATTTAACAATAAATTCTGTGAAAGGGATCTTTGGCCCTTTGCATGGCCCATGTGATATTTTTGGAATACTAATCACAGTAGCACTTTTTTTCCTGAGATATAATTCTTCTATTATTAAATATGCAGAAGGAAGACAGACTGTTGGTTTCCTGATCATAGATGTTCATTTTCCACAAAAGGTTAAGCTCTGTAAGGAGTGACGTGGGCAAATTTGAGGCAAAATGGATTCCTAGAGGAGCCTGTTCTAGAACTAAATAGCTGTTGTAACCAATGACTCTTTTGTTTTTGTTTTCCAGGAATGTTTTTTTCAGCTATAGGTTATGAGGAATATATCAACACATTTAAGTAGGAGTCACACTGCTCTGTCAGTCTGAATCTGAGAGACAGCACTAGGTGTACACTGTTTTTCTAATAGGAAGTCTCCTGACTTCTATAAATAGACATGTTTCAGTTCTGATTGTTCTGTACTGAAATAACTGGCTTGAGGTTTAATGACTCTGAATAGAAAGCACAAGTAATGGCAGGCATTCAAGCTCTCCTGAACTATTTTACTTCCTGGGCGCTGGCTCAGAAGCACACCAGATCTGAGGGTACATTTTCCTTTTCTTCTCTTAGGTGCATTCATATTGATCACTCTGATGTATCCTAAAGGCAAATACACAGTGCAGCATATCCTCTGGAGTCAGGGATCAAATTCTTCCCAGGGCAGGATGTGTCATAATAAACAAGGGAAGGAAATGAACTGCTTCTAAAAAATGGAGTTCCCTCCAGCTCTCTTTCAATTTGCACAAACTAGGTATTGTGATTTATGTGTAATTATAATGACTTATTCAAAGGTGTTTACTAGTCAGAGGCATAACATCTTGCTTATCTGATAATTACATAGCTGGTGAGGTCATTGAGTAGGTTGTTAGCACTGCCAAACTTTTTCACTAAAGTGAGGTATTTGCTTGTACATTTCTTTAATGTTTTGTTTGTTTGCTATCTGTGACATTTTTATCTACTTGCAGGGTTTTTTTTGTTGTTTCTTTCACAAAGAAGCATGTAGTGAATCTGTCTTGCCTAAATTTCATATACCCTAATTACTTTTATGCCATAATACTGGTTCTCATAATGTGAAATTGTTACAGTAATAAATGCAGTGTAACTGAAAATTGATCTCTTCAGCTTTGTCACACTGCTTATAAACATAAAAAAGTGATAGTTACTTTCATAGACCTGGATCCATTCTACACAATCAGTTCATTACTGTACTTAACATAAATTGAGTGTTAAATCTCCTTAAGTGGAATTTTTACCTTGCTTGACATTTGTAATCGTGATTGGGATAGGAAAAAAATACATTCTGGAGAAAGAAAGGAAATAAATAAAATAAATACCTCTGTGGGCCATCTGTGGGACAAAATTCAGGGGGGTAATCTAATAAAATTAAGAAGGTATCACAGATGGATAGCACAAAACGGAATAAAATACATGTAATCTTTCCAACTCTGGGGAAAAGAGCCAACCAGTCCCTGAAATAGCTATTTTCCAGAGAGCTTTGTGACCTGATTCTGTACCCTTGGATGCTGTACTGCTTTTCTGACTGCCCTTTCTGTTTGGAAGTTCATTATTACTGATTGTCTTCTGTCAATGAAATAATTAACCCTTTATTGAACATATTCATGGTGTCCTCAACAGATGTAATAATTCTGTTGTGAGCTGCCAGCACCTCTAACTGGTCCAGATAACAAAGGCTGTATACAGAAGAAAACAAATGACCATGTGACCAAGGTTATTTGAAGCAACAGTGGCATTTCTACACCATATCACATGCTGAGATATGAGCAAGGTCAAGGCCTATTTGTATCTTCAGGTCAGCTTTGCCCCAGGAAGGAAGCATCACATTAGCTCGGAAGCTAGCAATCTAATTCCCACTTGTACACCAGTTCTAGCTCTGGCAGTCTGGTGTCTAATATTTAGGAATCCACTACACCAAAATTCCTGCTGTTTGCAATGGCTTGAAGAGTAATACTTCCTGTAAAATTTACTTGCCATTAAAGAAACCCCTCAGAAGCTCACATTGCATGTACTGGATACATGTTATAAGCATGCACGTTGAGGAGTTAAAAAAAAAAAAAAGAAAATAAAGCAGCATCATGTTACCAAACTTTTTAATTTCTGTAATTTCTGAATGTTAAACAGGTCAAGCAGCAGGGTTTGGACATCAGTAGGCAGATATATCAGGGAATGCCCACTGTGAAACATCTAAATATAATTCCAAATCTTGAACTGTGGTAGCAAATATGTCTTTTATCCTTCTGCCACCTGTAGCTGCTCATGTAATTAACTCTCCAACAGTTTGCTGTTCTTCAGAATATCACTCTATTTTTTATGCAAATAAGAATTGCATGATATTTTCTTTCTCAAAGTGCTTCTTTTCTTTCTGGATAGGTGGTATGAACCCTTGGGATCTTTTCATCTGCTTATCTTCCAGAAAAAATGGTGGCACTGGCTGCTTTCAAACAGAAGATTTCCATAATCTAGAGCTTTTCCAGAAGGTATGAGATTATTATGTTATCCTTTGTGGGACTGTAAGGACAGGATGGCCCAGATTTTCAGCCCTCACTCATAAAAAGAGAAGTATCAAATGTTTATTTTATACTGCAGCGACATGTTTTAGCAAAAATTAAGTTTTTTCATGTTTTCTATTTACTGAGAAATACTTGTCAGGTACCAACATTTCATTCTTTATATCACACCCAGTTATCAAAAGCAACTTCTCCTTTGAACATAGTAAGATAGTTTGGTTGTAAGTATTTCAGTGTAAATACTGAAAATTGTTACAACTCAGTGTCAAGTTTCCCTTTTCTCTTCTTTAGCTTGAACTTTTGCATTCTTGGCCACCCTCAACCTGCATGTCTGGCTGCAAAAGTATCTACAAGGGAAATTATTTAAGGAATTTTCCCTATTGGAAAAGAGAATTTAGAAATGGTGAGAAACAATTAGAAAATGCATGCAATATTTCAGAATGAGAGTATAGACAGAAGGTAGAGATGGATGAATTTAGGCTTCATATCTTATATCACTACTGAGTTTCACCTAATGTAATTCCTCCTTTGTAAACATAATTTAGGCACTTCTCCAAACAGTGACAGTGCTCCTACAATTGATAATGTGTAATCTGGACCAAGGCCTTCAAGAGAGTTCTTTGCTCTGGCACTGCAACCTTCTTCCTCATGGTCCAAAGCAACAGTAGTACCAATTATCTTGGTATTTTCAGGATTGCTTTTTGGTTTTTTTCTCACTTGTGCATGTTGTGGCCACAGTTTAGGTTACTTAAATATGTCATTTCTATGTAAACACCTAACCTGTTGATAAAAATATGTGTGATATAAACTGAAATCTTTGATAAAATGTGACCAAGCCACAGATATAGTTTGACTCATATATTAAGTAAAAGTACTTAATAATAATGGCAAAACTCTAAATTATTCACTCCAGCTTGAGGGTCTGAGAGAAATGGAGCTGCTTTTAAAAGGTGCCTCTGGTGATAAAAAAATTCACTGATGTCCACAGAAGTCAGAGCTTTGAGCATGTACACTTGGGTTCCCTGGGACAGGATGCATATCAAAGTGTATGCAAAGTGAATTTTTTATGGCAATTATAGTTTGCTAGAAATATACATGCTTTGAATATGCTCAGATAATAAAGCACCCCAGGCTTCTGCAAACTGCTTTTTTCTCATTCTGCCTATATTACCATATCTGAGCCTCGAATGCTGTGCACTATAATAATCCTGACAGCATGCTGCAATGTCCAGATGTGTCACACATGAATAACTGAGACACAAGGTGATCAAAGGAATTGTCCAGGTTCTCTCAGGAAGTCCGCAGCAGAGCAGGGACTTAAACCAGATGACCCATTCCTCTGGAAAACTTTAAATATTGAATTAACATTACTTGCTGCTGGCATGTCCATACCAAAGTGCAGCACAGTGTTTTGCTGCAGAGCCTGTCTGTGATGTAGCTACATTAGCTTACTACTGATCCCAAGCACAGCAATTCCCGAGGCATAGGCTGTTTCCAGGCAGGGAGAGACAGTGGTTGGTAACTGCACAGAACAGAAAAGCTGCAGAGACTGAAAAGGGGACAGGGAAGGGTCAACACTCAGCAGCCAGAGGCAGAGATATAGGCCTAAAATTTTGCATTGCTATGAACACGGAGGAAGAGTCCACACCTTAGCTTCATTATCGCAACATCGCAGGGAGGGCAAATTCATCATTTCCTCTTGACACTGATGGGAGTTTTGCACATGAGGTGTCTCTGATAAATTAAACACAAACCCATTGAAGGCATTTTCCATTGAAGAAAAAAGAACCTCTTTTTTTAATTAAATCATTAAAGCTTCTCTTTTTACATACAGGTAAACCTACTTCCAGAAATCCAGCATTTTCTTTGCAGAAAAGAGGGATTATGCCAGATAGCAAACACCTTTTCAGGTAATCTGATTTCTTCAAATATGCTTATGTGATGATGATTTTTTAATAGTTGTCATGGGAAGTTTTTGAAATGAGACTGTCAGTTTACAATTCTATTTTATTTTTAGTCATGAATGCATATAGGGAAAAAATAAAAGACTGATAATCCACTTTAAACACACTTAAATATAGATTACAATTATACAGTATCTTTCCAGGTAAAGACATTGCATTTTTCAGCTGTTGCATATTGCAGAAATAATTTGGCTATAAGTGTCTTATTTTAGGACTGTTTTGTGTTAATATAGTGTACTGGTATTTACACTTCTGTGCTCTGGGTTTTGTGTAATATGTTTGTTCAGCTTTACAAAAATGTTGTGGCATGGAGAAGGAGAAGGAGTGAGAGCTTGGTTCCTGTCCAGACATAATTTACTGATAAAAAGCCTTTATTGTGTATTAAGATCATCAACCAGAAAAGTTTAAAGGTTATGGGCAAATTTCCAAAGAATTCTAATTTACCATGGGTAAAATCCATGTTTGAATAGAAACTGGAAAAAAAGCTGTTGTGCACTGTATTAGGTCTACTTAAACTTCCTTATCTTTTCCCCTTTTTTATATACATGCTAAATTTAACACAGAAGGAAAGGATTCATTGCATCTCATTTAGCCATTTAGGAGTATGTATCTTCTGAAAGCAGTATTCTAGTCTTCCATTTAAGTCAGTGGAGAGAGAGATACCTACAAATGCTACATCTTTTTATCTTAAATTATGTATTTAAAATAGGTGTGTTGAATTAGTCTTTGCAGATATTTGCTACCCAATTATGTCTCACCACTGCCTAGAGAAATTGGTAGGCCCTGCTCACGTTGTAACAGATTGCCTTCAAAAAACATTGGTTCACCCTGCTGCTTGAAGAAAGGCCAATTGCAGTGTTTTTATGATTTTACTACCACAAAACCACAAACAAAAGAGGTACTTACTACACACAGAGCTTTCTCTTTAAAATATGTGCATTTTCACTGCTGCCCATAAACATGGTGCAAGCCACTTTGTATATGACCCTTTTATTAAGCCACTCAGTGTTTTCTCCTGTACTGAGTTTACATGGCAAGCTTTTGGTAGCAGGGGGTGCACAGGAGTGGCTTTTGTGAGAAGCTGCCAGAAGCTTCCCTGAAGTCCAGCAGAGCCAATGCCAGTCAGCTTCAAGGTGGATTTGCTGCTGGCCAAGGCCAAGCCCATTAACAATGGTGGTAGCACCTCTGGGATAACATATTTAAGAAGGGAAATAAAACAATTGCACAAAAGCTCCTGGCAGGAATGTGAATTTAGACTGTGGTACACACTGGAGTCATCTCTGTACAGACCAGACCTTGGTTTCAAACCATGAATTAATCCCATTCAGTATGACTGGATGTAACCTGTAATTTTAGAATGAGTGGAACTCATCCATAAAAGGTGAAATTATAATCAGGAGGGTAAATAATTTGATTTCAGGTTCAGTGGACAAAAAATCATAAGTTAGAGCAAACAAGTCTAGAGGTGAGACTTCAGAGACTTTCCCTTCCATTCATCTGATAAAGCCAGCTCTTTCCACTTTCTTTTGCTTGCATTCTCCAACAGATCTCTCTTTCCAACAACAGCGGAGTTGCAAATTAGCAGGATTTTTTTGATCCTTAATTTAAAAATTATTCACAGAAAGAACAATTCTCATCAGTATTTCCCCCACAGAACAGTTTGTTCCTTTCAAATCAGTTATGTACATTCACTCTTGTGTGTTTGAGTCAACAGGGTTTCTCTGCAATTCCTCTTAAAGAGGATCAGTTGGTTTGTTATTACTGTCATTTAGTCAGTCATCGAGGAGCCAAGCAATTTCCTGTAAAAGTGAAAACACAAAGAATTATGTTCTCTAATTAAAGACATAGTAAGCTGTAGAAAGAAACATCAGGCAGCAAGGCTGAGAAAATGGTATACTGGATTTACTGTGGCTATTGACAGTGTTGATGTTGATAAGCAGTGGTAAAGTGGTTTGGGTTTTTTTGATGTTATTTTGTTTGTTGTTGTGCAACTCTTAAACTTCTAGGCTTTGTATTTAAGACAGCATGCCCATTCTCATACCTCTGTTGTATAGGAAAGAAAATGATTTATACAAAATACCAGGCCAGTGCTTGTTTCTTTGCTCTTCTCTTTAATGGAAAGTGTTCTTGTCAGTCTGACATTTCAGATTGCTTCTATCTCTGTGGGGTGGGGGGAAATAATGCATTTACCAGTGATGACTGCTTTTTGGGAAAGAAGCTGGGAAGAAAGAAAAGTTAGGAAAATCAGTCTGGAAGAAGAGTAGAAGAGAAAAAAGGTTAAAAAATACATGCTGTGTGTGGATAAATTGGATTACCATTGAAGACAGGGTTGCTGGAAGATGGGTGTGTGGACATTTGTGGCAATGGATTTGTGATGAGACATTAGAAGAGTAACAGATCTTAGAATTCACCGTGGAAGAGTATTTGCTGCAGTCTGAGAGGATTGTTTGAACTTCTGCTTTTGCAGGGCAATTGGCCCAGTTTTTACTCAAGTGCCTGATGTCTGCTCACTAAATGGGACTTAGGCCTTGAGAAGGTTCTGGTATAACTACTGGAGAACCAAGGAAGGCTCCTGGCATTTACTGCTCAGGTCAGCAAAAGTTGCAGTAGCTGTAGAGATCTGGAAATTAAATCTTCCTGCAAATGACCCAGATCTGGAAGCTCTCTGAGGTTGTAGAATCACTGTCAAACAGATTTCAGGTATTCATACCTGGTAATCTACTGTATGTGGCTTTAGAACTGGGCTTGGTTGCCTCCTGGAACTGGCTCCTGGAACTTGGCTGCCTCCTGGAACTACTCCCAGCCAAGAGATGGAGAGGACTAAAGTCCACAACGTGAGCAGAATTGCCCAGATTCAGTATAGAACACAGGGAAGGCATCCTGATGCATGCACAACAAATACTATGTTTGACAGGTTTTGCCTTGGAAAGTAGTGGAACTACTTATAGCATTGCCTCCCTAATTTCCCCATTCCCTAAGGAATCCACACTAGTCTGTCTTTCCATGTAAGCATTTGTCTCATTTCATCACTTCCAGTGCCCAGCCCATGCCATGCATAGCTTCTTCTCTACCCATGCAAATCACTGATCCTTTTCTAAAGTAATACTTCTGTCATATGCCTTCCTTCTGTGTTTCTGTTTATTAGTGTCACTTGTGCAGAGACTTTATGAGTGTCTGCCAGCCTTGTGTGCTCCCATGATCTCTTTCTGGGCTGACCACGCAGAAGGTCTTGGGATAGGCATGAGCCAAATGAAATTGTATGGGAGGGAGAGCCAAGATAGTCCAGCTGTGTGACACATCCCACTCTGTGATGTGTTTATGGTCTGGTGCTAACCCTGTGCTTTCTTCTCCTGCTGCCTATCCCCAGTGCCCTTGGGTTACTCTGGAGTCCACATGAAAGGTTATGACCCAAGGGTAGGAAGCAAACTCAGTGAAGCCACCTGTGGAAGAGAGAAGTTATAGATCAAATTTATTTTCTGTTGTAACAATACAACATCTCTGAGACAGGAACTTGACTTTTTTAAAAGGGGATGCATTTCTTTTGGCCCTTACAAATATTTGCACACCAGTTTTGATCAGGTTTGTGCCTATTACCTTTCTGCTACTGAAGTTAATAAGAGCCTCAAGAGTGGCCAATAAAACCAGCATCTGATTTTTTCCAGTTAATTAGATTATAAACTATGTGGGGCAGGAATTTCATTGGTTTTACAGCAGTGTCAAATCTCAGCTATATAAGAACAGCAATGTAACAGCAAATATTAGTAGTTTGAAAAGAAGTAAAGCAGCTAAATTAAGTTAATTACTTGGCCTATACTCTTCTATAATCTATCCTGTCACTAGTACAGAATTGTGACTCTAATCATGCAACACTCAGCCAGCATTTTCACACTGAGTTGCTTTTTCCAAAGTTTTATAGCTTATCTGTGTAATTAAGGTCTAGTCTGAAGGGTGCACACAGAAGAAGCAGCCCTTCTGAAAAATATTGGAAAAAAACCCCACACCTCTAACTGTAACTCTTAGGATGCTTTAGGAATGAAGACACAAACACTATACTTAATACTGTAAATACTGTTTTTTGTGCACCTGCCAAAACAGAGAGGCCAAAACCATGATAAGTGATTAATCTAAACTGAAGCTGAAGTATTTGCTGATGTTTCTAAAAGGAAAAAACAAACAGCATTGTACAAATGTAGCACCGTTATAATTTTATCTTTTTAATTCCGAAACTTCACAATGAATTTCAGTGCATTTCAACCCACAGCTTAAATTAATTTACCTCTAGATCTGTTTTACTACAAAATTGGGTTTTTTTAATACTAAACCTATTTAGGATAGTTTAAACTTCCAGAAATGACAAGTAGTTTGACATTGCTCCATCCTTAATATACAGAGTGTGTTGCTGTGAGATTAAGTGTATTACAGAGGGTGGGATCACTGCATTTTTTAATATGAAAAGCTCTTAAGGGCAGCTGAATCAGTAGTCAGCAGTGGGCAGGATATTGGACTTGCATCAATGTTGACATCACAAATAAAGCTCAAAATGCATATCAAGACCATCACATATTAAGTTTCAAGCAAGAAACCAAATTCCAGTGAGCTCAATGCAGATTTTTCCAGGACTTCACTGGGGGCCAGGATTGCCTCTAGTGTTTCTAGTTTGCTTCAAATATTCATCATCTACTTTGAGTTTCACAGCCACACTTTTCTGAATGCATAGGTCATAAAACTGAGTGCTAAAGGTTCTCTTTCTTTCTTTAGAAACCTCAGGGCATAATGTGTAAGCCATAGTAAATTATTGGTCTTTGTTTCAATCTTTTAATCGAAAAATCAAATGGGTAGCAGGAGGCAATTGAATGGAATAGATCTGCTTTCTGTGAAAAGTCTCAAGGCATGTAGTGGCAGTAGTTCAAGTGAAATCATCCATCCTCTAAAATCAACACTGAAAAATGGGAAAAAAAGATCATTTTCAATGCTCATTGCTTTCACAGTTATGCAGCTTAGAGTGGGTTGCTGTACCTGATTGAGCCGAAGGTTACTAGGTTTTATTTTGATCAAAATTCCTTGTCCTGGAGAACTCAGAAGTCTGCCTAAGAATCTGTGAAAGCTTTTTAGGCATCTCCTGACGTGGAGCAATCTTTTCAGCTGTTAAACACACCTTTCCAACCTACAAAGGCTGGAATATTGCCCAGCTGTAAACTCTAGAAGAGGACCAGGTTGCAGCAATACAAGTTTCCTGGTCTGTATCACAGATAAGCTCTTTGTGCTCCAGCAGCCCATACTAATAAGGAAATTGGATGATTCCAGCACAGAATGCAATGTAGAGTTCTTCTGGCTCACTGAGGTGCCCTATTGGAATGCAAACCTGCAAGGCTGACAGAGAGGACCTGTTATCAGTAGTTCCTGAATATTGTACTGTAGAAACTGCTGACAAATGTAATGAGGTGCCTTTTTTTTTTTTCATGTCAGAGAATTGAGATTCCTGCTAGAAAGAGACTACCACTATGAAAATCTAGGAAGACATCCATAAGGCAGATGGAAAGGCTGCTGTACAGTTTCAGGCATCAATGTACTTTAAGGTTCTAAAGCAATGCTTTTCCTGATAAGAAGAAATGCAATTTGTACTTGCAAGTACAAATGTGCTGAGTTTATAATTTCATTTTATGGAAGATATCAACAATGTGCTGGGCTCAGAACAAAGTACAGCACTTCAGTTGCATTTCATTCCATCTCTAGCTTTGTGCTTCATTAAACAACCAGGAGCACCCAAGGTGACTTAATTGCTCCTGAAATGTTTGTAACAGATCTGACAGTTGATGGGCTCTTGAGAAACAAAATGACCTTTTTCTCACAGACAATAGTCTTAATTATTCCT
The DNA here is from genome assembly GCF_037042795.1 of Molothrus aeneus. Classification (NCBI taxonomy): domain Eukaryota; kingdom Metazoa; phylum Chordata; class Aves; order Passeriformes; family Icteridae; genus Molothrus; species Molothrus aeneus. The sequence continues at coordinate 47,581,226 of NC_089650.1, forward strand.
TGTTCCATGTTTGAAGTGTGTAAAAATAGTCTATTTGATCTTGTACAAAGTAAGAAATTAATTAAAAAACCCACATCATAACCTTCCTTGTAACATCAAAGGATACTATAGAAGGAAAGATAAAGAAGAGGACATGTTCTCATTCATCTTCTGTTTCCTTTTCTTTCAATCAATCATTACTTAGTTTAACCAGTAGAGTATTCTCCTGCTGAATTCCTTGCCTTTGCAGATCACCAGATGTTTGTGTTAACCTAAGTGTTTTAGGTTTACATTTTACATTTACAACCAGTCCAGGTGGCTGCAGCCTGGCTTTGCTCCAGGAATACTTAATTTGTCCAAATGTACTTCTAGCTATTGGTAAACGTTTTGCTCAGCCACACATCGTAATTCTTAAATCAGCTATTCTTTATTGTGTATGTGTTGAATCTCTTGTTACACTTTGGATCTCTGAGCCAAAGACATGTAAATAACTTGTGAGCCAAAGATGGGGGAGAAGGAGCAAGAAGTCATAGCTGTGTAAAAAACTTGAAAGGCCTCATTAGATGTTAGTGAGGCTGCTGCTTTAGGTATCAGTTGTCACTGTCAACTGATCTGTTTGACTGTTGTACCTTGAGAGATTGCAGTTGACAGAATAGTGTCTGCCAGCAGTGTGTGTGATAAAGAGGTGCTCCATTTTTTTGATCTAGAGGTATTGACTTGCTTTGGTGGATTCTATACCTTCTCTTTGCATGTACCATGCAACTGTTCTTATGTCTCAGGTCTGTTGTATCTGCTGCTGTGGTTATTGTGTGAATTCAGGTGAGAACATGAAGTGGCCTCCTTACTCATCAGCATGGCCTCATGGTGAACACCCTAGGAAGAGGTAAAGTGGTGTTGTTGGTATTTTCAATGGTACCATTCCAGAGATGTCAGCATCAGAAACCTTCTTCAAGCCAAAATTTAAAGGAAATTAAAGTCTGTTTTTTTCAAAGTGAAGGCAGATCGTAGATCCAGCCATAAGTCCTTTGCTTTACACTTGAACATCAAAAATGGCAGCAGCAACAAGTACTTGTGGCAAAGCCTGCAGCTGCCCCTCAGGAAAAACAGTACTTTGTGTAACATTTCCATTCCTGCATAGGCACTGTAAAAAGAAAAATTATCTTCTTTTATTTTTTTTTTCTTTGATCTTTAGACTGCTACAAAAATTACTATTTACAAATTACAAAGAATAAGATTTGGATTTTTGAAAGAGGGGATGTAGTCTGGAAATAGTATTAGGATGCTGGGACTCTTTCTAACTTGGTTTTCCAAGGTGCCTGACATATCAACCACTGAGCCTTCTTCACCTCTTTCATTATAAAATGTTGATGTTGTTTACTGACTTCAAGAGGACTGCTTAATTAACAACAGCTTGTAGAGTGATTTCAAGATGGAAAAACATGGCAATTACTGCAAACAGTAAAGGCACTGCAGGCTAATTTTCATTGATGATAAAGTTGATTAACAAATACACAGCTCTAATAAACACTGTTACTGCTTTTGAGTGCAGGAGCAGGTGAAGAGTTGTCATGAGAACTGATGCAGCTGAGTGTGCTCAGCTCAACACTACTGATGTCTCTTTATTATTATGGTAATTGATTACTAGGAGTAGATTTACCAAAGTGAGGGACTGTCACTCCCTCTTGACTCTGCCTGATGGTGTACATGCTCTGAGTCATCTCAAAGGAGTAAGCAGCTAGTGATAGTCTCCCTTCTTCTTAGAGTCCCCATGTAATGGGGAATGCCAACACAAAACCAATAAAGGGATGTAAGGCACCATACAAACAGGATGCTCTATAAAAGAGGAATAATTTATGAACACTGCCCTTTTTTAGTTTTCAATGCTAATCATCAGCACCCTGAAATTTGTTTAACCTTCTCTTCCTTAAGACATGGCAGTTGATTTTTTTTGTTTGTGTTTTTGTTGGTTTGGTTTTTTATTGTTATTGGTTTTGCTGGTTTGGGGGGTTTTTGGGTTTTTTTGGGGGTTTGGGCTGGTTGCAGTTTATTTTTGTTTTTTTTTTTTTAAGTTGAGGCATTTTGCAATGTCTTACGGCAATGCTAAAGATCTTCTACCCTGTAGTTTGAGAATTCAAGAAAAGTTTTGTTTTTCATCTCTCCGTACCCACTTGTTTTAATTTGGTATATCCAGCTCCAGCAAACAGTCCACTGCATAGTAACAAATGAATTAATGTCATCTATTTTCTTTCCCTGAAACAGCTAAAACTCTCATTTAAGAGGGATAAATACAGGTACAGAAACCTCATCTCATTATTTGCAATCTCTGTCTTGTGAGTTGTTACTTGTTGTTTCAGCAACACAATTCAAAACATGTTTTTAAAAGGAAAAGACACTTTTCATTGAGCAATGACCTGTACAGCCCTTCTCTGCCATGTTCTTATTTTCAGTAAAATGTTTACTTTCTTTTAAATGGTAAAGTGATGCATAGGAGTAGTTACATGGGACCATTGCTAATTGCCATGTTGAAATGCCATTGTCTACCTACAGGGTAGAAGTTGCCATACTAAAATGCCCTTTTGTCTTTACATCAAGTCAGATATGGAAAAAATACAAGTTGATTTTGCAGTTCTGGTTCCTATACATATTCAGAAACAAGTCTGCTAAATAAATGACTTAATGGGATTTTACTGTCTTCCTCCTGTAGTCACTACACAGTCAAGTAGGCAGAGCAGTCTGCTTTTGTCGCTGTATCATCAAAAGCCAGGTGGTCACTTGCAAAGTTCCAATCAGTTGTAATGCATAACACAACAGAAAGATGTCCGTGTGGATATAATTTGAGCATGACGTGCTTTATTAAATAACTGCCTGGTTTTGATTATTCTTTAATCCTGCTAAATGGTGCATGTAAGGCAGAGGACCAGATTAATTCTAGATCCCAGTTGAGACTGGAAGGTTGAGCCAAGCTGATCTGATGAACAGCCAATAAATACAGACAACCACAATGTCATTTTAATAGGCTCTCTGGGAAAATGAATAGATGAATAGTTTTTTTCCTTAAATGTCTGTTTACAGCTCATCACCAGGAACGCAACTTCAGTTTTATTTTTCATTTCATGTACCAAGGTTGAGAGTGCATGCTTTAGAAAAGAAGCTCTACAAATAAATTCATACCATAGCACAATGCAGTATGTCAATGAAAAGAAAAGCAATAAGGTTTGGGGATAATTTGAACAGCTTGATTTTTCCTGACCATTACTTAAGAACTTGAAATGTGAGGTGTGTTAGAATTAATGAATACTACCCTACATGAAATAATGACACAACATAAGGGCTTTGTGCCTTTATATCAAGCACAGTAAAAGCAGAAAATACATGCCACTCCTTGACTGATCTCACATCACAATATTTTGATTACTATTAATAGTCACATGCCTCAATAAGCTTGAGAGCTATGGTACATCAGTCCTGCTCCCACTGTGTTTGGGGGCAGAACTAAGACTCCTATAGGTTTCAGTACCTGAAAATTGTAGAATAGAGAATATGAGCTTATTTATTGAGCTATGTTATTACAGTAGCAAAGTCCCTTGGTCCTTATTCAAAGAAATTTCTTATCCCCATTAATCGTAATTAGTGCTCCATGAGGAAGTAAGTTTTGGTATTCTGTATTTGGAAATCAAGGATTTCAGGTTTTTGTAAGAAGGAAAAAGGGGATGCTTTTTGTATGCAGTATTGCTGCACTCACCTCTGAAGTGGGAGTGGCAGCTAAGCCTTTCAGCCTGCAGCTTGCAGCTGGAAGGGGGTGCTTGGTTGGGGTGAAGCAGATCCAAAAATGTTTATTGTCTCAGCATTTGTTATTTTACATTTTCATCTGATGTTGGTAGCTTTTCTCTATTGTGTTTTATAATTTAATCCTTAGCAGCAGGAGACCATCCCTGCTTTCAATGCTCTGCTGACTTTCTTTCTCATCCCCTTGGTACTTTTTCAGACCTGCAGCTCCCACTTGTGACCCCAGACTGTTCTGGCCAGACTGGACTGTCAAGGGCCAGCACCACAAGAAATGTGTCCCAGGGCAGTGCAGTCACTGAGCAGGCACGTGTCTCCCATCTGCAGCACAGGTGGAAGCAGAGCATGAGCACAAAGCTGTAAGTTAATGATGACCCAACCTCAGGCACTGCCAGTGCTTCAGCATGAAGTTATTTGGGAGTCAAGGACACAGAATGCAGCAAAAGAGGAGACCACAGCAGATGGAACACTTGGATGTATTGCATCTCATACTTGCAGAATGTCTGTTTCTTGTTCTGCACTTGAATATATTGCATCTCATACTTGCAGAATGTTTCATTCTGTATTAGGCAAGTTTGCACATGTTTTGGGTATAAACATCTGAGTCTTTGAGGCATTGAAACACCTCAACAAATAAATACAGACCCAGAGACCCCCCTGAACCTTTAGGTCTCATGGTGGCTGAGCTGTTTCCTGCTCCTATCCCTGCTTTGCCCCTACCACAGACACACATATGTAGTCCTTTGCACAGAGATCCCCCCTCAAGGTGAAGAACCAAGAAGTACTTGATAATTTGTCTGTTATCAAGTGCTGTTTCCTACATCACACTATTTCACAAATTTTATGTTCTGAGGATCTGCTATTCTGCAGAGGGGAGAAAAATTTCTCTTTAAGATAGATGTTATTAGACTTACTTAACAGATAACAAAATTGAGGTCTGGAAAGGCCACATATTGCCAAAAATTACACAGAAATGGAAGAAGAGCCCCTTGTCTTTTACCAGTAATCAGTCTTAGAGACTCATAATTTCTATAGTCATCTTCCCATTGAATTTTCTATGAGGTAAATTGATGCTCAGAGATTTTAACAGACAGATTAATAACACCATTGTGAATATGCACAAGTATAGCTCAGATTTCCCAAGTAATGAGCTTTTAAAAAACAGGTTTTTTTCTTGGGTTTGCTTCTTTCCTGTTCTGTTTCTATGGCAGACTCTCTTTGTGTGTACTGTGGAAGCTGTAGGCCAGTTTTTAGAGAGCTGTGTCACTTAAACAAAGTTGCTTGCAGAATTCTTAGGTTTAACTGATTTGTTGTAGGTTATTTCTACATATCCTAGTCTTTGATAATATTTGGAATGATTGTATATGGCTTTCATTAGGGGAAGAATGCAGCACCGCATGTTTCTGTCCCTTTATTACAGATGAAAGTGCTAACAATAGTGCAGTCTTTCCATAGGGTTGGGTGGGGATGTTCTTCTGAATTCACTACAAATCAGCATTAAATAGGATACCTTGACAATGCATTTCTGTTATTTAACATGCTTGGATTTATTTAATGTTTAATTTAATCTTGATTTAATCATTCACTCTGAATAGCCTGGATTTGTAATGCTTAATTATTCCCACAATGCAGTTACCCATATGTACTCTTAAACATCACTCCCTCCAAATATAGTTGCTTCCTGTGTTTGGAAACTAAGAGTTAAAAATGCTGAAATTACTAAATTTACTTGATGTAAAGCTTTGTTCCAGCCTCCTTGATTTAACCTACTGTATTGCTTAACTTGGGGGAAAAAGGGCTAATTTCCTATTTCCACTAATTTCATTATTTCACTATTTTCTTATAGCTCATTTGCAAAAGAACTGTCTAATGCTGCATATTTTTTATTACTTTCCAGGAATCAGGTGTCAACATCAGACCACAAGGATGTTCTTAAAGCTCAAGACTTTTCTGTAATCATCAAAGCATATGTGCTTGTGACATCCTTAACACCTCTGCGGGCATTCATTCATTCAACCACCACTGTCTGGCATCCACCCAAGAAGAAGCATTTTACCATAAAGGTAAAACATTTAATTTCCTCAGTTTTCCATCTTTCAGGCAAAGTACATAGACAGAAAACTAGAGAATATCTTTCTTGTCTTTTATTCCTTCTTTATTAGCAGCCGACAGCCTACAGTGAATATTCTTCTAATGTGTAGTTTTCATTTCTCAGAACAAGAGGGGTTTGCTTCATGAAGCAGAAAAGCATTGCCCCGTGCACTGGGGCCCTGGGATTTGCAGGTGTCCAAGCCCATTTTTATTGGTCACATTTGACAGCAGTTGCAAGGTCAGAGTTTTCTCTAAAGCAGAGCAGTGTGGGTGCTGCCATGCAGTAGCAAATTTTGCTGGGATATTGACAGTGTTGTGAAAAGGGAAGTTGAATATTTAAAACAGTTTGTTTAGATTTCTTTTTTAGGTGCAGTACAACAGACTAGAGGAGGGTCAGGGCACTTCTAAATAAGGGGAAGGAAGTATACAAGTATACCATGGTGGTTCCCCCATGGTCTCAATTTTATGAAGAAGGATATTTCATATGTGCCTTAGATTAATTCTGGACATCTCCAAGTGCGTGGAGATACCCCTCTCACTCCACCTATTGCTTGCTCAGCAAATATGCCTTCCCATTCCTCTCTTCTTCTAGCAGGGACTGTGCTTGTAACACATCAGCTCTTTATGAAGAAGCTATAGTTGTGCTGCTGCTTTTTCCCTTTTGAAGAATTAAGGTCACAATGTGGCAGTGATTTCTTGAGGTTGCATACATCAGCTCCTGCAGCAGCTGTTAAAGGATGGGTGTGCTTTGGCAATGTAGCCTTTTGGGGTAGGAGCAGGTCATGGCTTTGGATCAGTCTGATATCACTGTGGTATCACTGTCAGGACTGTTGATGGTATCAGCCATTTGGTTCTACAATTTTAGCTCTTGACAAGTGGAGTGCCTAGTTTAAGCTCATTATCTAATTCTAGTCATTGGAGAAACAGACACATCTAGAGAACAAATCATCCCACTTAATTTAGACACCAGTTTTGGAATGAGTTTCCTGGTGAAAGTGTTTGTTTCCTTCTATGGGCTATGACATTCTTAGAGAACATGCCCAATTCTGGATTGCCAAAATTAGGTGAGCTGAATCTACTTCTCTCTTCCACCCGCCACTTAAGCTATGGAAGCCCATGGAGATATATTACTTTGGCATGTATTTTCCTCCATTTACATTTATGAAGGGTAATTGTCACTCGCTTTCAAACCCTGGTATTTAGTTTTGGTTTATTTTTATTAAAATATCACAATATACAGCAGCATCACTGTTGCAGCTGAAGTAGGGACTACTTTAAAGGCTAGTAGTCATTAGTAATTGTTATATGGCTCTGGAAAACAATTCCCACTGAGTGAAGTCTGCTGAACAGAGTTCCAGCCACCATTTACAGAGCACTTTGGCAGCTGAAGAAGCAATAAAGATGATAGATGGAAGTAGCAGTGCATCTACAGTGGTTCCAATCTGTTTACTGCTGTTGTGGCATTATGCCTTCCCATAGCTTCAGACAAACTCATCAAAACTGTGAAAAATACACAAAAGATAGGCACCACTTGTGAAAGAAAGCACATTTGTAATGATGTAGACATTGAAATGCAAATTAACAAAATGATGGAAAATGGGGCATGTAAGGCTGCCTCTCAGCACAGTGTGCCCTGTAAAGAACATGGAAGGGGGTGGGGAGCTTCCAGAGGGGAGATACTGGGAATTCTTAGAGTGGCTAGGAAGCACTGCAGGAAAAATCATATAGAGAGTCTGTGCTTGATGCAGAGCAAAAGGCAGGTCACCCACCAGAAAATACTTGGAAAAAGGCAAATTTGGCCATTGATATCCTTTGTTAAGAGATTTTGTCAAGTTTCTCAAAAACTTCATTGAGCCCTTCATCACATTCCAGTGTGACATACAAAACCAGGAGTCATCTCTCCCAAAGTAGCCCCTGGAGCAGTGCATGCTTATACCAGCCAAGGAGCCTGGTCCTGAAAGCTCCTAAGCTTCAAGTTTCTGCCAGCTCTATTGTACAGGATGGAAATTGACACATTTTGAAGCTTCAACCTGTCAATAGTCTACACAGATAGAATCTCCAAGACCTGTTTTTCCACTGATTGACTGAATACACACTGGGTACTCAACAAGCATAAAGGGGAGACTTTGATCTGTTTTGCTTTGTTTTGTTTTGTTTTGTTTCATTTTTTTTATGCAGCGATGAGAACCATTTGATTATCTGCTTTCAGTAATGTTGTACCATAATTTAGAGATCTCCTCAGTGTCTGTAAACCTCTGGTCAGGAAATTTTTTCTTGTACCAGTATAATTACAACAGTTTTAATGAGAATTTCATCCACATTTGTGGTTAACTTAGTTATGCTATCACAAATTCAGTATGTTAAGTATGTTTAAAATTTGATCTCCCATGTACAACAATGCCTTATGGTTGCTAGGAGTTACTAGAATGTGGGATATATGAAAGAGATTTAAAAAAACCCTGGAGATGGGGTAGCTATATGATATCAGTAATTGAGAGAAACTGTGTAAAGAAAAAACAGGAGTTTCATAAAAGAATACTGCATTCTCCACCGCCTTTTTCTTAGTTAACTATTGTAAATTATTTTTTGCAATGCATATTTGCTTTTTATAGTCATAGTGGCATGACTTCAGAATGATTTCTTGAATAAGCATTGGTCAAATGGCAGTTCAGGGAGAGTTCAAGTGTGTTTTGCTCACCAGCTGCCAGATTTTCTCTGGATTATACATATTTTAGTATTTCATTTCAGAAAACAAAACAAGGTAAAACCTGAGCTGGCATGAGGATTTTGTGTGCAGTCAAGGGGTAACAAAAGTGTGACTCCAAATTTGGGCCCGGCATGGGAAGATACAAGAGATACAAGGGAGAGAATGGTTTTCTGTCACACAGATGTTTAGATATGAGGCTTGTGTAATAGCCCAATTTCTTTGAGGAGAATTGGAAACTGCTTATTTAGACTATCTGTGTGTTGGAAAATTATTAATAAAATAGAAGCTTTGTATTTTGCATATTGTACCAATTAAAGGAAGGGTCTCTGTCAATGTATTCAATAATTCCTTTTGTGTTAATTGACACTATGTACGTGCATTATGAAGAATTCTGACCCCTAATAATAATTTCTTTTGTGGAAGCCGGTGTGCAAATCAGTAATTTATGATCAATTATTTCAAGGCTTAACATACTGTGAACTTCTTCCTTTGCCCTGACAGTAACCTTTCCCCACCTGATCCAGTGCTTTATGAGGGGATGCACTTTTGTAGACAGAGGTACCACATCCTGCATCATCAGGGGAGGCTCTTCTATGCTGTCAGCAACTTCCTGTGGCCCCTGCTATGGCTCATCATCCTTTTGCTCATCCAAAATAGACAGGTGCCTCCTGGACTTGAGTTCCTTGACTGGTGTTCTTGCATAACCCTTGATGTGCTCAGATGAAACTCTGTTCTTAAGTAATTTTCCAGTTGTGAAGTGCAGTATAATTTATTAAAGCAGTTTGCTGTTAAGCTTGCTGTGGTGGGAATCACTATAACTGAAACTCTCTTTGTGTATTAAACATTTGGAAACTTGAGTAGAGATTTTTTTTTTCTACTTAACACACATGCAAATAAAACTGGACCCTCATCTTTACAGGAAATCCATCTCTTAATATGACGTGGCAGTCTGGTTTAGAGCCGAGCATGGTGGAAATTAAGTTACAGGATTGCCCTCAAGTGCCCAGCTTTGGTACTACTTGAAGTATCACCCACACGTATTTAAAGTGAGAGAGAATGCAAACATGCATACAGATAAAGAGCAAGATGCTTGCAAACAGCAGAAAGGCTTGGTATTTTTTTCCCTTTATTTTACGTTTTTTGGGGGTTTTTTTTGTTTGTTTTTTTTTATTTTTTTTTAAATTTAATATCACTGCCTTGTCACTTACAGGAGCAAACACAAAAGAAAAATTACCATTAATTCTTAATCAATTAGATTGCATGTTTACTTGGGACTAAAATTAAATTCACTTCTTATGTTCTGTAGAATGCTGTAATGCTCTTCTTTCTGGGAGACTGGACATAATATAATGCCATCTCTGTTTTCTTTCCTCATGGTATCTATAATTTCTCTTTTCACTGATGTAAGAATGGAAGTCAGTCTGGACTGGGGAAATCAAAGACATGCTTAGTCTGACACTCCATTTGTGGCAGTCAAGAGAGCATCATGAAACTCTGTAACAGGACAAACAAACCGGTGGTGGTCCCTAGGCAGACTATATTTATTTCTGGTAACCTGTGGGGTTAGGAACACAAAACTGGAAGTGGAATGTATTTCTTGATGTTTAATAAGCTCCAGTGGGCTTTTATGCATGCAATTCTCTACTAGATTTTTAAATTCATGAATGCTTTTGGTCTTAGCAATGTCTTCAAGCAATGATACTGTACAGATTATTTACGTGTCGATTGAGAAAGAGTATTTGTTTGCTTTAAAATTTAAGCAAAGTCAAATATGACTTGATTTCATATCCTTAATTATTGTCTTAAAAGAAAGAATAAGAAGTCCTTCCCTCTTTGTCTTCTTCATCTATGTCAACCTGTCATGCAGTGCACAAACAAAATTCTTTCTGGTGTTCTTTTCTGCTTTTCTCATTCTGAATATCCCTATGTAGCTAAGTAAGAGCTTGAGACTAAATGTCCTGTACAACACGTGGATATGTCATAAGTTTTTCCACTATTATCCTGGCCCTTAGCTCTCTGGTGTTTTTCTAGTTCACATATCCTCTTGCCTTGGCTGTTCAATCCAGTCAGCTCTGTAAGCATGCCCTTCTATGGCTTCCAGCTTTCCTAGACCTGCCTCCTACTACCCTGACTCTTCTCATTCTTCCTTTTTCTGAATTCCAGCTTCCCTCAGTCAAGATGATACACTTTTGCTCCTCACAGCAACCTGGGAAATACTGTTAGTAAATCACCTTTACATTCCCACTAATAAGTCTGAGCTGAAATGGGAAACCATTCTTAGTTCAGACTCAGTCAAAAACCCTAATTTCGTGGTTGCTGAAGCTCATGAGTGGCTTTTTGCTTTTGGACAGTCTTAGGAGCAAGGAGTTTTAGAGAAAAGGAACCTTTCTCAGATAGCCTTTACTTCTCCACATAATTAAGTTATGAAGGTGTTAAGGGGCAAGATGTTGGGGTTTTTTCTGAATATTTTTTTTCTGGACAATTTAATATCATCTTTTTAAAAATCATATGTAATGAAAAATATATACAGAACTGGGAAATCTACTGTAAAAAATAGTCGGACACTAATGTGATTTTCCCTTTCATCAAGTGCCATGTTAGAACTGAAGAGAAAGGGCACATCCTAACAATAAATCAGGAGTGGAATAAACAGATCTACCTGAAGCTAATGCAATAAACTTATGATAAATTACTGAACTGTTTTCTCTGTGTTTTATTCTGGAACCATTGGTACCTGATTCATGGGTACATTTTTCTCCCATTACATGGCCTTTGACTATTTTTATATACTCTGGTCAGTAGAAAGGTCCACCTGTGCTAGCAGAAAATATATGAAATTGCTGCATTGCTAAGTATGCTTCTTCCTGGACTTCTGTGTGGAATTAGTTTTTATTCTTGCAGACATGTTCGATATCTAGATATTTCCATGCATATAATCAAGGAGATTATTTTTTGTGTGTAAACCAGTATTTTTATACCTATGAACAACTACTTACGCCCAAAACTATTTGGACCTGGTGAAGAAATTTCACCAAAGATAGACTCAGTAAGAATAATGAATGTACAAAAGTGAACTGAGACAATAGAGTCTATGTTGAAAGGTTTTAGCAATTTATTGAATTTATTCAAGCATTTTCAAGAAGGGGCAATTACTGTAAGACCTTGAGAGCCTGAAGATCCAGCTGATCAGAAGGAGTGCAACAGCTCCCGTGCACAGCAGAACAATCTGGAGAGTATGCCCTTTGCTACTTCAAAAAGAGTAATTTCTGGAAACCAGAGGTCATGCTTTCACTCCTCAGACATAAACCTTACTTTCAACTCCTATCCTGATAACTTTGTCTGCCATGTCATTTTGAAGGCTACTACTAGGAACCAGTAAGGTCTTTCAAAATTGATTCACTGTAAAGTAGGATGTTCTAAATGCCAAAATGTAAACCTCAAAATTGCATTGAATTACTCAGTAGTGGTCTCTTTTCTTCTGCCTCCTTGAGGTAGGTTCAGAGCTCATCTATGCCTCCAAATGGGAGTTACAAGGAAAAAATGTAGGAGTTCACATTGTCTAGCCAAACCCAGAAGTGTCTAACTGATGATATACAATAACTGGCAGCCAGTAATTATAATATACCTTCTATCAATTTCAGTAACAGAAGAGATAAATCATTATACCAGGCACTTAAAACACTTCATTGAACATCGCACATTTCTAAACATCCTTCTGTAAATACTCTCTGATGCTCTGGTGGCATCTGCTCATTCCCCCATGTTTATCCAGCCTCTATCTCACAGGCAACACAGGTTAGACACAGTCCTGCTCTCCCTTCTTTCTGCACCTCTGCTTGCAGAAGTGGAGGCCCCTGCTCTCTGGGTGCCCATTTCACATGCACCCATGCAGGAGCTGTGCCCATCCTTACATCCCAGTATTCCCTGAAGTCTAGGCAGAAGCTGTGGTGCCAGCAGGCTGATTTGTGGCAGTTCCTGACCAGGTTTTGACTGCTGCTTTCTCCACCACTGCTTTCTCTACTTCTCCACTTTTTCTCTGCTGCTGCAAATTTTCCTGCTCCTTTTCTGTTATTTTCCAAGCTGACTACTTCTTTGTTCCAAAAGTCACTTTGTAATTTCCTGGTTACAGTTTAACCTTGCTGATGGTCGCATTCCTCTGTATCATGGTTAAGTTTGGTCAAACATCATCCCAGACAGTTCTGCATACTCCAGGCACACAGGTGGTGTTGTCCATGGGAAGGCTGTGTGAGCCCTCCAGTGACAGATTTCCTGTCTGTCTTCAGTGTCTCACTTAGATTCTCCAGGGGAACCAAGCCGTTTCTGATTGCAATTAATGTCACTGTTTTGAGACATCTACTTTAGGATGGCATAAATTATGCTCTTCAAGCATCTGTGTTCTGCAGTGAGGTGTAAAGGGAACTTAGACATTTAGCTTGTACATAGACATAAGCTGGGCAGTCTTGTAGTGTGGGATTCCTCTGCAATTTTGGCACCTGAGAGAATTTTTTTCATGTGAGCTGTGTCTCTGAACACCTACTACAATCAGCAGAGAGCTAAGCAGTGTGGTCAATAAAGGAAGGTATCCTAAGTTTGCATTTATGGCCATTCCCAGTGTTAGATAAGGAAAATCTTTCTTGTTTGTTTCATCAGGAGGCAAGATTGTTTAGGATTGAGCTAGAGGGCAATCTCAGAAAGATCACTACAGTTTGGTTTTATACTCTTTCTCAAGGCAATCCTCAGATGACCATTCAGGTAACTGCCCCAGGCTGCCCCAGCAGCTCTCATGAGAAATTAATTTGCAGAAAAATTGCCAGAGGATAATCTTCTTGAGGGAGCTACTACAGTCATCATAACTTTCATCCCAGTGAGTGCCACACTTTTCCACTCTTCAGGCTCCATGGCTCTATGCATGAAGTCTCCAAATCAGAATTCCTTTGTCAATTAAATTGCATTTTTTCAATGTGTCAGACCTTTACCTGATGATTCAGTGTATTTTTGAGGAGCCAGAGGGATCTATGTCATTGAGATTATAAGGCTAATTTTAATGACTGCAGATTTTAAAAACTAGATGTCAAAATGGGTAAAAAAAAAAGGCATCATGAAATTAATATTGAGTTGGCCTTTTTTTTTCCCCAGTGGCTTTTCCTAAAGCAAGAATTTATTGGGCAGTGAAAGGTCAATGAGTTTAAATTAATCTGAAGAGTATTTCTAGTTCATTCTGCCTTTACAGAAAATGTGTACTTGATCCATGTAACTTGACTGCATTTGCACACTTCTGTAAGGCATTACATAGATATTTGGAACATATTTCCAACTGTATGAGTGCAGCATTTGGGTGAACACCTTCAAGCTTCTGACAAATCTTGCAGTTCTAGATATAGTGGCGTCATTGTATAAAATAAATATGCATGTCTGCATTTATTCTTACAGCCTACTAAAATTTAAACCCTATTCCTCTGCTTAAAAATTGGCCAGCCAGAGGTCAGCTTTCTCCCAGAATAGGTTCCTGTAATTGCCAGCAGTATTTCCTACTCTGTCCTCTTTAAATTGTTTGATGCTTCTGTTAATCACTCTCTATCAATGGTGAGGGTGCATTTTGCTGGACAAAAATTATTATTAATTAGCAGTCTGTTTCCTCTGAAAAGGAGAGGATCAACATCAGTGGTGGTCACTTGAAGAAATCTTCAGCTCTTTAGTATTTTGCAATTGAACACAGATATTCATATACCTTTATTCACTCAGAAGAACCTGAGGTTGCTGCAGATTTTCACACATTATCAGCCTTAATCCATATACTTTAAATTTTTCGTATCTGTTGCTGTAAATCATGTGGAATCTGTTGAAGTCAAACCTAATCTGAACATGTTTAAATAGGATTTTTTAAAGAATTGGAATTTAACCTGAAGTATTCATCTCGTCTCTATTGGTCCTGAACCAGGCTGACTAAATATTTATTTTCAGCCATTGGCTTAGAATAAACATTGGTTTTAAACCTGATATCTAATGAGAACCTGTTGAGCAATGTTTCTTTTCTAGGCTGGCTAAGGAGAGCTGTAACTAAAATGCAGTTTCTTGGAGATGCCAGTTTTATTTTAATGCCTGTTTTGATGGCAACAGTTGACTATTAATAGCCATCAGCAGCAGCCTCTGAGTACCAGTAGGGCAAGCTAGCCTGTCTTCATCAATTGTTACTAGAAATGTACGCATTATGTGTCCTTTGTGTTTATGTACTTCTAAATTGATTGATGGTGAGAGAGGAGATGAGCTAATGGTACTCTTGCTCTTCCTTCCACTAATCCCTGTCTCTCTTTATTAAACTCTTCAACTCCTTATGCTCCTTGTGCAGCACAATAGCACATCTTAGTCCTTCAATACCTACTGTGGATTTAGGAAGTTAGTTACTCTGTGCAAGCCACAGTTGTGGGAATGTAAGTTGTGTGCAGAATCTGATGGAGGTGCTGGAAATAATTGCAAAATTCAGATGAAGAGCCACCCTGGTGAGATGGGCCTTCATTTTAATTTTTAAATTCATTTAACATGAACAGTTTAATTAACTGTGTTTGTCCTGATCAAGGAACTAACCACCTTGGTGAGATGAGCCTTCATTTTAACTTTTTTTTGTCTTTATTCACATGAACAGTTTAATTAACTGGTTTTGTCCTGAACAAGGAACTAAAGTGGAACAATTTACCTTGGAGATGAATCTGAATCAGAACTGATCTGAAAAATGTGGAGCTTCTTGTTCTTAATCTTTGTACCACTCTGTGGGAGAAACACAGCTTTGGTGGTCTTAGGCTTTGGGAAACAGGACTCCTCAGCCTGTTTTGGGGATGAAATAGACTGTGATGTGAGAAGCTGCATAATCTCTAAATAATGCATCTGGGGCTCCTTTGCCCCATAGGCTCATGGAGCTGCAGTAGACATGAAAAACATTCTACAGTGTAGAAATACAGTGTGATTTAATTCAAGATTTCAGCATCATGCAAATATCAAAAAAAACAGAGTTGAGGCTATACATGCAACCTTTGCTTCACCACTTCCTGCAGTCACAAGTTTAATTTTATAACTTCAGGCATAGATGTTGTTGTCATTTTTTCCCTACTGGCATTTGAAATAGCTTTACAGAAAAGACGAAATAAAGTCACAGGCACTACATACCTTCAGCACAGATCTGTGCATGGGTCACCATTCTTTTAGTCAATAAAACTTGGAAAGGCAATCACTTGTTGAAATAAAAACAGAGGTGAAAAGAACAGGAAGGCAAATAGACCAAATTCCTATCCTTCAATTATTTACCAGCACAACTGGATGGAGTTAGTGAAACTGAAGAGAGCAAAAGAAAAGGAGGATCAATGTTAGCTGCATCAATCTCTCATGGCTGGCTGTAAGCAATGTTACAGTATTTTTTAAAAAGGAAATTGAAAAGTGCTTATTACATTTAACTGCAATATGCTACCTGAAGAAACCAAAAGCCATTCATCTGTGCCAGTGCAGACCAGTGTGCTTGAAAGTATTTATGCTCAGAAGGGAAGATTCCAAAACTTTCTAGAAAATACTGTGGACTAGGGTGTAGAGAAGAATGCTGTACGTTCTGGTGTCAGCACATCATAGCACATCACCAGGAACTAGTGTTGTATGCAGAGATCCTTACTGGGTCTATTCCTGTTCAGCATCTTTGTTAAATGTCCGGGTGATTGGGCACAGTGTATACTCAGCCCAGTGATAACTCTAATGGAAATATGGTTCAAAGGCAGCCCCTTTCTTAGCACCAAGGACTCATGGTGCTAAGAAAACCTGCCTATCTGCCACTCTTCACTGGGTCTCTGTGCTGCTCCAGTTGTTTCCCTTAATCTCTATCTGAAGTGATGATCAGGGTGAATTTGCATGAGTGATGAAAGCACCTGAAGACAGTACTGTGCAGGTCAGTAAATATGAATCCATTGGGAGGATTCATGAGTCTGAAAACCACAGAATTGCAGAGTTTGGTCAAGACACAGGCTGCAGTGGCTGATCATTTTCCCAGCATCTTTCTTCTATACTCTGTTTAAAGCTTCTTGACTGGGGGTAAGGATGAGTAGTCAGGGTCCAGTAGGACAGCCCTTGGCACAGTATGTTAGGAAAAGAGAAAGGTTTTACTTTGTGTGCTATTACCCACTGATGAAGATACAAGTGGTGTTTTGAGGTTTTTTGCCTATAACCAGTGACAGCAAAAGGTTTTATCAAAGTAAGCTTAGATTCTGAACAATATTTTTAAAACCATTCATACAGATTTTGTTTCTGATATACTTATTTGTAAATAAAATGTCATTCTCTATTAGTGTGCTGTGTGGAGCTTTTCATGCCACTTTATTGTACAAATGAATAAGAATTGAAGATGATATTCCAAGGCAATTTTTATTTCTATCAGTCTTTTAATTTATGGTTTTAAGCATTGTAAATTTACTGTAAATGCTCAAAAATATATGTATTCTTTTCACAGCTGCAAAGGTTTTTTGAGATATTCTTCAGAAACAGTTCTCCCCAACAAGCCTTCAACAACATGAAGGAGGCTATAAACAAACTTCTCCTTATAACTGAGGTCTTCAGCAAATCATCTGCCTCAGGACCAAATTCTTTCAATCAGTAAGTGACTTGCAGTAGTCATTGTAATGCTAGTGTCAAGATAGCTCCTTAGAAGAGAATAAAAATTGCAGAAGATATAAGAATCTTAAAATAAAAAATTTCCATCTATTTAATACTTCTTTATAAAGTAAGGACTACTGTGTTTAAGGACTACAACTCTTCAATATCTACAGTGTTTCTAGTTTGTGAAAAGGTTATGATGAATACTTAGGACCAGATGCTGTCCTAATGAAGTGTTTCAGGCAGCACAAATAAACAGAAATCACTCACAATTGGGCTAGTCCTAACATACATAAAGCTGTATTTCCTTTTAGTGAGCATTCTGTCATATGTCAAATATTAATGCTAGAGTAGCCCAGATTGTTCAGAGCTGGCTCTAGCAAGCAATCTGAACAAGAGACACTGTAAAACACTTTATAAAGTATATGCCCTGAAATATAGGCACCAACAGTCACATTTCTGTGTGTAATCACTACTATTAGTGTTATAATTCTTACACATAAATCAACCTCAATTATGTAATATTTTTACTAAATAAAATTATTATTTGTTCTATGTACATTATGTCCCATCTCTGACATTTTTATGATAAGTAGTAAATAAGTTACTATTTATCAAATTTATGTGCTTAAGCTATTTTGAGAACCAGGTGTTTTAGTAGCAGTAATGTAAAGCTCATTATTTAACTTACACAAGTTGGGAATAAAGCTTACATTGTGAGTGAGAGGGTAGCAAAGAGGGGAGAAGTGTAATGGGGATGAAGCTATTTTGACAGTGGTCCAAAATCCCTTTTTTACCAATGAAATGGACTCTCTTGTTTATGTAACACAAGACTTGCTTATAACTCCTGGTCCATGCCTCCAAACATCCCCATAGCTGCAGCAGAGCTCTTTGCTCAACTGAGCCTGGAGTGTTTCACCATCTCTTCCCCTCCAAATATCTTCAAAACTTTTGCAGGACCTCATTCACTCTCTTTAAAAGGATTTTTTCCTTCAGCATAATTCACCTCCCTCTATGTCAAACATTAAAACCACTTTTATACAGCAGTATTTTCATCACCTCATAATCTGATTCCTTCTGTATTTAATGCTGCTGACTCTTCTTAGAAATTTATTTAGTCTGTGTCACATGTTGTTTCTTGACCTATGTGTGTATGTTTTCTTGCATGTGTTCTCTGGACCTGTGTGTGTATTGAATTTTACTGTGTATAGGGGCATGATTCAATTATGGGCTTGGCAGTGCTAGGTTTGTGATTGGAAAAAATTATCTTAAAGGACTTTTCCAACCTAAATTATTCTATGATTCTGTATTTCACAACAGTACCTACCCTCACTGAAACGGGTTCCTTTCATGTTGTATTTCAGATGCAGCCAATGTTTTCAGATGCTTACCTTTGACATTGGATTCGGCATGTCCATACACCCAGTAGTTCTTAAGGTGAGAAAATTGCACAAATTATTGCTTCACTCAACAAAATTACACCAAGAATACAGCAGAAAAACCTCTTTGATAGGTACCCTCAAAGGTCTAAGAAATGTACCAACACTTTAATATTATTTTGGCTGATTGTGAAGAGTTTCTGTAGAAGAAACCAGTTTTTAAGAGTCAGAGTTCCCATGATGAAATTCACCAGACCATCAAAATGTGCAAACTTCTCAGTTTACATTAAAAGATTATCAGTGAAACAAAATCCATAGGAAGCACTGCATAAAAGTGGAGTTAGGTTTTAAATGTGACAGACCAAAGATGAATGGAAGAAATTAAAAAACCACAACTGGCTTTTAATACGAATTCTCCATAAATTGGATTGTACTTCTTCATTTCATTACCTGCTTTGACCTCCACTGTGCTGCCTTCTTCCTGGATGATCCACAAGGCCCTTAAACCAGGGAAATGAGACCCATGACAGTTTTTGTACCACTCCTGCCTCAGAACAACATGTCCTGAAGCAATTACTATACTGCTCTCCAGCTGTTCTCATTACCTCATGTGTACACATGAATATGCATATGCCTAGGTATGTAAAATGTTTCTTTATGATATATACAAATATTAACAAAAAATCATTAATATATCCCCACTTAAAATCTGTTCAAGTCTCTAGTAATAACAGTGCAGTCAATCTTTGCATTCCTCAGGGAAAAAAATCCTTTAAACACATAGGAAAAATGCACATATGAAAGGAAGTTTGCAGAATTTAAAAAGTCCATGAAGACAATATTTTTAATTAGTCTAAGAAGTCTTATTTAGCTAATATAAGAAATGTGGTATGTCATAACAACTCCATAATTGTATACCAGGCTGTAAAAAAATTATTCCACAAGAGCTTAAAAAATAAAACATAACATTTACCTTCCTGTATAGAAGGTAACAACTATTCAACTATTATTCATTACCCATAATTTTATAGTAAATCAGTAAGATTTAGTATTTTCTTCTGAAAAAAACAAATATCTCTAGAAAATAGCTGTTGATAATTAATGCAACATTGACTTTGAATATTATACTTTGGAATTTATATTATGCACACAACCTATTCATATTGGTTCTATATTTGTGGTTTTTAATGTTTTAGCCATGTTTCATAAAAACTGAATTTGTTAATTGTGTTTATATATTGTAGAACTTATACTTTCATCCATACTAACAAATGTTATGTATTAATCCTTAGCACATGAGTTTTTTATGATTTATATTAGCATATAATCTGATATTTTATATTTTAATCAAATTTCAAATAAATACGGTAAGAAATCTTTTCACATGTGTCTGCAATATTGCACTCTGTCCACTGGAGAGCAGCAAACATTGCGGTATGGATTTGGGACAGACGATGTGGCACAGCACTTGTTTTATAATCCTGTTAGTTTGTGTTGTTATTGCCTTTTTCTAAAGTTCCAGTTTAGTATTTATTGCTATGAGAAGGACGGGACTTTCTATTTAAGCTGTACATTTTTATAATTTTTTTCCAACAGGTGCATGAAAACTTTGACTTCCAAGCTGACAATGAATCGACTACTCAGGACCAAATTTCCAAAGAACTTCTTTTTGAAGATACATTTAAATTTCTCTTATCTAATGAATCCTCAACATCCAGTTTCATAGAAGCTTTGCAAAAAATACATGAATCATCTGTGAGCAAGGTAGTTAATTCCAACTTTTTTGTACTATTATTTGAAAATATTTAATTTTAAATTGTGTACTTCTGAAATTGTTGGTGCCAACTTATAGAATGAAAGATTTATTTAATCAGAACCATCTTTTATTGTATTTTGGGGAGTAAAACTGTTATTATATTTAACAATTGAATTTTTTGTAAAAATTCTACTCTCAAATTATGTAATTTTCGAAAATACTGTGATTGAAAGATATCTTTAAAGCTTTAAAAATCAATTTTCACACTATTTTTTAAATGGTCCTTTTTTAATATAAAAGTTTGTGTGTTTTCACAATTTCATCCAGAATTGGTTAGCGTATGCATGGAAGTCCATGAGCATCAGAATTAAATTTTGCTTCTTACAACTTTGTGTCTTAATCTCAATGCAAGATCCAGTTCCAGAATTGTTTTTTGCATTTATAGAATCTGCATAAATTTTACTTCATTAGTGAAAACCATATCTGACAAGCTGAGATCTCTTGCAGCAGTATTTCTCTCAGTCTGACAACTTTTAAGGATGCCTTTCTGAGGAGTCTCTTGCTTGAAAGACTTTCAGGGACTAAATTATCCAGGCAACTTCTGCCTCTTGGACAGATGTGGCTAAAACAGGGTCATGGGTTCTAAATGTATGTCAGGATGAAGCAGAAAGCTGCAGATATCCAGACATGCAGTGATATGATTACACAGCCCATGTTCCAGAGACCAGTAACTTCTGTGAGTTTGTTTCTAGACAAAGCCAGGGCACAGTCTGCTGTATTCTAGGCTGAAATATGGGATGAGCTATCTAGGAGGTGGCTGAGGTTAGGGCTGGTGGAAAGCTGCTGTAACTTGTTCCTATGATCAGTGAAGGGATTGGGGTATAATGAAAGCACATTGCTTTCCATGCGATTTCACCAAAACATGCTGCCCTTTCCTGCCCAGGATGGAACAGACAACAGAGAAAATGAGCAATGTTTCTCTTTGGAAGAGATAAATTCAATGACTACTTTCATAAAGGAGCTGAAGAGTCTTGGACAATTTGAGCTGGTAAAGTAAACAGGGTTTTGTTCTATTGGATATATATTTTATGTAAATCTCTTAACATTTCTCCTTCATTACCATTCTCTGCTGTCTCTGGCATATGTAATTAGGCTGGATTGGCAGGGAAGCAAGAAGGTAGAGGTAACACTGATTTTACTTTGGTGGATCATTTGAATTTAATTTAAAATAAAGAAATAGAACAGAATATTTGAGCTGAGCTTTCACTGAAAAGGACAGCTACAGCAGAAATAGACACCAGGAAATAGAAGGAAAGGAAAAGAAGGTGAACCATGTAAATGACTAATGAGGTAGTAAGAAAATAGAATGAAAGCAAAGCAAAAGCAGGAGTGAGTGGATGGACTAGAGAAAGTACAATACTGAGATCATGATCAGAGAGTAGATATAGCTGAAAAAGTGGCAAAAAAAAAAAAAAGCAGGTGGAATATGTTCTGTTCTTCATGCTTTGAGTTCAATTTTGGAGAAGAACACAGATGGAGGAATAACAGTGTCTGTGAATAGGCACAGTTAATGAGGGAAATGGTGAGTATTCAGAAAATAAAGGATTTGCAACTGAGTCTGTTGTTCAGAAAGTTTGTATGATATCAGGATTTCTGTGAGACTTCCTAGATGAGTATTAGGGATGGAGACTGATGACACTTTCTGAGGAAGCATTAAGTCTAATAGATCTGGAATTCATAGAATCATCTGTGTTGGAAGGGTCTCAGAAGGATCATCAAGTCCAATACTTAAGTGAATAACCAATACAAGGATTGAACCTGTAACCCTAGCTTCATTCTCTGACCAACTGTGCTTGCCTCAGGGCCAGTTCAGAGGCAGAGGAGATCAACTTCCATGTCAATACTGCTAATCCTGATTTGCAAGGCTGAGCATGACAGTCCTTTTCTAAGTATGTGGGAAAGAGCATTAATATATAACCAGCCCTATGCTGTATATACTGGCTCCTGATCATTTTTCACATCTTTGCATTCTACAAATATCATACTGTGTTGTCTCAAATCAGTGTCTCTCTTCTCAGCTCTTCCCTTCTTCTGCACCCAAGATCCAAATGCTGCTGCGTGACCTCTATCGAATGGTAGACCCAATGAGGCGGCCTAGTTCAGTCCTGACTGTGCACTGGTTGCTGTCCAGTGTCCTTCAACAGTTCCAGTTCCTGAATAAAGAGGCACATACAAATCTTTCAGGGTGGTAAGATAACTGTAATCTATTTTGAAGGTAGTTTCTCAGGTTATATAATTGGAATATCTCCAGTGAGCATCAAAAAACTTAATCCTTCAGTAGATGTAAGTGTACTTGCAACCCTTGAGATGAAGGTTGATCATCCCATTTAGAGCCCTGACAGCCATTCTGCTCTCAGAACTGTAGCTAGGTTCCTAAACAGAACCTAAACAGGTTTTGTTTAGGTAGGTAGCTAAACAAAGAACTGTAGCTAGGTTCCTAAACAGGTTTTGCTTCTCAATCTAATGTGGAGGACTCTGGATTGAAAATTAATTAAAACTATGGTAAATTTTTAAAAGAAAGATTAATTAGGCACATTTTTTTTCCTAAACAACTGCAAACTCTAAATCAGGAGCATTTCCCAGGGTTAAGACTGTCTTAATTTATGCACCAATTAAAAGCAAAACTGTACAGAAAATATAAAATTTCAGGTGAAGATTTTTCCAAAATAATTAATAATTTTGATTGGCTCCAAATTTTCTGTCCAACAAAAGACAGGTCAGAAAGCATAGTACTCTGAGAACATAATTTTAACTCCTTGTGAAAAGATGGAAAAAATGTTGTAATGACAAGGTTAGATCCACTTAACTTTTGGCAAGAAATTTTAACTTTCCTGAGGAGAGAAAGAAGGAATGAAAGACAGAACAAGGAAAGAAGAGAGGAAGGAAGTGGCGGAAGGAAGTGGCGGAAGGAAGGAAGGAAGGAAGTGGCGGAAGGAAGGAAGTGGTGGAAGGAAGTGGCGGAAGGAAGTGGTGGAAGGAAGTGGCGGAAGTGGCGGAAGGAAGTGGCGGAAGGAAGGAAGTGGCGGAAGGAAGGAAGTGGCGGAAGGAAGGAAGGAAGGAAGGAAGGAAGGAAGGAAGGAAGGAAGGAAGGAAGGAAGGAAGGAAGGAAGGAAGGAGTAATCATAGTATAAAATTTTTCAAAATGTGTTTTCTGTTTTCATTATCTCTTAGCTAATGAAGTTTCATATACATGTAAGCCATACTGACTACTGACATTTATGATATACAAACAAGGGCTTGGGAACAGAGGCATATTAGACAAGGTGTATTTTCCATTCCACTGAGTCTCAAGATGAATGTGTGAATGATATTAGTACATACATTTTGCTGGGAGAATGCTATAGTGAATATATAAGGCAACTGTAAGATTTAAGTTTTAATTCAGTTCCTCATTGAATTGGGCAAATTTCAGCAAATCAATAATTATCTTTATGATTTTTACTTTACTTTAAAGGAGAGCTTATACTTTATCAGTGTACTAGCTATCTGTTTATTAGAGTTTAAATATACACAGTTCCATGAAAGTGCTAAATTACTGTTGTTACTGCTGACCACTCTGATCTCTCCCTGTGAGAAGTAACTCAAAGATGCAGCTGCTTGCATTCATATATAAGCCCTTGCCCTTTTGCAGAAATATTTAGGTTTGCATATCAAAGCATACCAGCCTTTAGCAGCTTTCTGTTCTAATCTAAGCTGTGCCACTCATCCACTTTGAGCAAGCCCCTTGGCCTCTTTTTTCTCCTTCAAGCTCAACATTATTGTATGTGTATAAATATGTAGAAGTACCACGACCTTTCTCTAGGGCATAGGCCAATCTGTTTCTTTACTCTTTATTTTTCTGCAGTGGCTAAGCTAATAACACCTTTCTCTTCATTCACAGTATAAAAAACCATGTCCTTTGACATTGCTAAATCAGAATCTTCCACTCCCTTATCTACATGCATGTGAGGGTGATGCATGTGTCAGATACACATGTGATTATACTTAATTGCAAGGAAGAAAGAGCTTAGTTGTACTTACTCCCCAAATAACTCAGGTATGCATTCTCTTTGAGCCTTGATTAATCTTTTTTCCCCCCAGCTTTGATGAGTTTGTATATCAGAACACTTTCCCTGAATTTCTTCAGTTAAGGCCAGGCTGTTCAGTCAATTTATTTAAGGTTCTTATTTCTCTGACTGTGGAAATCTGGTATTTCCATTTATCAGATCTAGTGATTACATAACTGACTGTCCAAGCAGACAAGAAATATATGGGAAAAGTAGTGACTTCTGACTGAGGTCTTGTAAAATTACTTCATTCACTGATCATGACTCTATAGGATGAAGGCAGGATATAAAGATGTTTCCTAGTTTATGCTTTAAATCATTTCATCTATATGACTAGTGTTGAAACCTTATATGGTATTAGTGAACCCTCTGAATTCCTTCAGAGGGTTCACTAACAGGAGAAGTAAGAAGAACTCTAGAAACTCATCTCAATAATGAAATAATTACAGCTGGGGTGAAAATGACCACCTTAGATATATAAGATATTACACCTAACTGTGTACTCTAAAAAAAAAATTTCAGCATTTTTGATGAACTTTTTTCAACTCTATGCAGTTTATGCTTGTGATATGACTAGGACATACATAACTGCTGCCTTTTGGAATAGGGGCAGTGAGTTGTCATGGAAAGTATATTTGGCTATATCAGATAGCATGGAAGAATTAGACTACTGAGTAAAGCTAACCCTTCTGTATCTGAAACAGACAAAGACTAAGCAGGTCAAAAGCTGCAAATGTTTTTTTTTTGAAATCAAAGGATGTATTTGGAAAAGTGGTTCTAGCTTCTCATGTGCAAGCCCTTTTTTAAGTTAAACTGGAAGTGTCAGCCCTCAGACTGAATTTGGGCTGAAAATACTTTTTTGGAATTCAACGTGATCATGTCAATTACCTGGGAAGTCTGAGAAATTAACATGTTTTGTAGTATGGGAGAGAAAAAGGCAATGACAAAGGAAGACAAAGCTAAGATCACTGACCTAGAATGGGAGGAGTAAGAGGCAGAAGGAAGGAGGAATCGAGAGAGACAGTTGGATTAAGTGCCAGGAAATTAATCCCACTCTTGCATCTGAATCTTTTTATTTCACTTCTGAAAATCAACACAAGGTATTTCATTTAAGGACCCAAATGCCCTCATGGAAACTGTGACTGAAGCCAAACAAACACTCTACAAAATAGAGAACTTATTTTGAAGAGAGAACTACATAACATAATCTAAAGAAAGAAAATTCATAACTCTACTGAATATTGAAATACAGTCTCAATCTTGAGTTTATAACCTGTTAAAAATTGCACTCACCAACGGCACTGACATACAGACATTAGTTTCATTGGAGCTAACTGCAAAGTGTGTAGGCAAAGAGCACCTCTCTACTTGACACCTCCAAGATACCTAAGTAAATATGGGCCCACTCAAACAGATCAAGGTCCTTTCTTGGCTAACAGCATGTGAAGGAAAGAAGTCTGCAAAGCCCTCTGTATTAGGAGGAGCTTCATAAATGCATCATATCTCATTCTGCTGATTGCAAGGAGCTTGGACAAAGGAAAGCTTCATGGTGCTGATGATTAAAAAGCTTAGGCTGCAGCAGAGATAAATCATTGAACCACAGAGTCATTAATATTGGAAAGGCTCCTCTCATCCTATCACTTATGATGTGGGAGAATGACTCCACCTGGTACATCCTTGTTTCAGGGAGTTGTAGAGAGCGATAAGGTCTCCCCTGAGCCTGTTGTTCTCCTGACTAAACACCCTCACCTCACCGAGCCACTCCTCATAAGGCTTGTGCTGCAGCCCCTTCCCCAGCTTCATTACCCTTCTCTGGACATGCTCCAGCACCTCAATGTCTTTCATGTACTGAGAAGCCAAAACTGAGCATAAGATTCAAGGTGTGACCTCACCAGTGCTGAGTGCAGGGGGACAATCACTGCCTCAGTCCTGCTGGCCATGTTGTAATCTGAGTATCTTTCTCTAATATGATTTCCAAATATTACATTTTGCTACCCTGCTGTAATCAGATCTAGTTATTATATGTCTCTTAATGCTGTCTGAAGTTAATTGCAGTCCCTACAGATTTGTGATTCATACAGGTCATGCTGTTCTTTTGTGAGCAGGGACCGTGTAGTTGTGGTGGCTCTCCTGCTGCACTCCTGAGGTGTTCTCTGACTAAACCAAGTCTGTCATTGCGTAGAGTTAAGACATGCTGCTTTCACTGTAAAACAGGGTTTGGAACCATCAAGTAAAAAAGGAACAGCAGAGAGAAAAAAATTATTTTGTTCAGGTGTCATATGTACGAAGCAAAGCAACGCAGAGTCCCCAGGCAGGTGCAAAGGAGAGCTGCTTTATTGCAAAAGCCAGGCCTTTTTAAGCAGCCAGGCCTTTATCAGTTACATAGTTTTAAATCATAACAAACATAATCCAACCAACCACCAAACACTATGGTGTGAACATGTAATGGTTATATAACTTATTTTCTACCTCTAATTCAGCTGAGTCACTTTGGGATAGTCCTCTTCTACTTAGCTGAAGTAGCAGGCCTGAGCCATGAATTTACAAGGGTAACAAGGCCCTTATTTTATAAGGCTTTACCTATATGCAACAGTATTTGACAGATGTTAGCTTTTACTTCCTTGACAAGCAGAAAGAGAGGTGCAAAATTGCTTACAACTTGGAAAGCAAGCCCTCCAAGAGTTTGTTAAATGTCTCCTTTGCAGTAGGTAATGAATTTGCATGGATTTAGGGTGGCTGTCCAGACACTGCAAGCTCAGAACTGCATTTTCCTGCACATACAGGTCTGCCAGCTGCTTCTTTCCTTATCTCACTGAGTTAATGTAGAAATCTGTTTTATCACTGGGCATTTTTTAATCACTGGACAGTTTACCTTTTTCCATGATGGACCTCAGTACTGCTTTCAGAAGCTCCTGTTGAAACATCAATGATGGATGATTGCACAAAACAGTATTGCCACCTCCCTTCCTTGGCACAGACAGTGGCTTTGTGTCCTTCAAAATCTGAGCTGCAGTATCCAGGAACAAGTTGCATTATGAGAACTTCTAAAGGAAACACTCAGAGGAAAACCAGTGGAAGCTTCAAGAAATGCTAATGGACCTCCAAAAAAGTCTTATCAGCTAGAGGGTTGAAGAGAAGCCTACTCCATTTTTTTCTGCCATGCTACCAAAATTCTACTTGAAAGAAAAAATCTCCAGAGTTCACAGTATGGGCACCACTGACATCTTGATTATTTGTTGCAAATTACTCTGTCCTTTTTTCACAGAGATTTTACATACACACACACACACACACACACACACACACACACACACACACACACACACACACACACACACACAGGATTTGTTTTGAATTTCCAAACAAAGCAAAACACATAGAGGTTCCATTTTAGGGATTCATGCTAATGTCAGCACAGATAATCCCCTGGAGACATGCCTTCATTTTTATTTAATTCTTTTTGAACAAAGTCTAAATTTAATCTCAAGTATATGCAAAAAAAAACCTATTATAGAAGCAGTTAAGAGATATGGTTTATTTTCTCCTTGGCTACATCCACTGTTCCTTTTCCCAGCAATGCAACTATATTTCTTTTTTTTCTATTGATGTGATGTGCTGCCATGTGTTATGGAATGTGTGTTTTCTGTTACGTTCACTCAGGTAATATCTCTAATGCTGGGAATATGAATCCAGAATGTTAATTTTTCTATGGAGAATACTAAAATACTGTGTGCCCTGGGATACCATAACTAAGTTTTTTGCAAAATATTTCATTGTTTCTGTTCCTTCAATTCATGTAGAAATATGTCTGCTATTGAATTGACAGGCAACTTTCTCAAGAAAATATGAGTTCTAAGCAGAATGTTCCTTCTGACTTCAGGAAGAATCATGAAGGTAAGGATTCAGAGTGAGATCATTTATATAGTATGTTTTTCCTATCCGTATTATTTCCTATTATTTAAATGTGGATTTAGATCACATTGCCTTGCATTCCAGCTGGAAAGTCTTTGCTTACTCCATGTAAAAGACCAATTTCTTCCTTATCTTATGTAGGTTGCTTAGTGGGGCCCATGAGCAGCATTTGCAAGCCTAAAGTGAAGATTTCACACTGTAAAGAATAAAAATACATATCTCTTAAGAGTAAAAGACGATTACTTCTCCAATAGGACTGTAATCAGAGTGAGAACAGAAAATTATTAGCTGTTTCTGTTTATCTTTCAGCATTGCATTATTCCAGTAAGACTGGAGAAAGACAATGCAGTTATGGTAAGTAAAGGTCTTTCTAGAGCACAGAGGGGAAAAAAATTCTTGAAAAATTTTCTTGTGTTTCTCTACATTATCTGTAAGTGAATAGAGTATTTGTAGGCTTTTACTGAGAAAAAAAGGATTTTTAAGTATCAATAATGTTTATTCAAACTTAATAAATGGGCTGTTTTGTTAAATAAGCCTCAAAACTAAAATTAAACTTTGCTGTATGTGCACATTAGTGTGAATATTCCAGAACTCATTGATCACTTGTCACACTTCAATAGACTTTTGCTCCCCCTCTTTCCAATAACCTCAGCATACATTTGTTCTTGTGGAAAAACCTTTAAACTTGTCTGGAGTTTAATCAGCTTTGTTTAAAGCTGTGTCTTCAGCTCAATAATGGAGTATTAAGGAGCTGCTTAAGAAATGAGGAGTTTTTCTAAAATATCTGCTTGTCAGAATACTTGATGTATTTTTAAAGATCTGTAAAGATGTAAAATATTTTTTTTTTGGTGGCAGCAATGCTTTCTGCTACCTTCCTCATTCTCAAATTATCCGAGGGGCATGTTTGTAAATGTGAAGCCATTACTCTATGGTGGAAAGGTTTTGCTACCCACAAAAAAATGTCCCCTCAGCTGCTGATCTCATGCTGCCTCCAGGAACTATTGTTGTGCCAGATAGAGACCAGAAGTACTCCTGGGCTGGCTGAGTGGCATCACCATTCTAACTGCATGATCCTTTTATTTTAAAAATACCTAAATTAATTTTACTTGGAAATTCCTCACCGTTTTTAAGCTAGCAGTGAGACAACATTTCTAAGTAAGGCATACACAGAATACAGTGAAATGTTTATACTCATCTATACTCATCAATACCTTCTCTGTGTCAATGTGTAAGTCTCTATTCCCTTACAAAGCTAGCCCAAATTCTGTTCTTTCATTGGAATATATTCCCTTAAGTTTTAATCCATGCAAGAGAGTGCTCAAAGTGCCCTGTTTTGTTTCACAGGGCAGATATTTCAAAGTAGAAATAAAAAAAATTTGCATCATTTTTGAGTCTTTTAGGCCACAAGATTTTTCAGCTATTACAGTAAGGGAGATTTCTATCTGTAATATTTTCTGAAGTACCCAGTTTAAAACATGTACTAATGAATATATATTCATTATATAAAAAGCAGTTTTGAATGTGTTATACTGTAAATCTGAATCCAATAGACTGGATTAAAATATTTGTCATAAGTAGGTTGCCAGCAAATATTCTCATGAGTAATTTGGCAAACACTGTGAAATAAAGGACACATTTGAGCAAATAGGATTTCATTGTGGAGATTTCATACACAGGAAAGAAGCTGGAATTTGTTGATATAGGAATTTTAATAAAACATTCTTCCGGCTGTACTCCAAATGACCCCATGGGTCTTGATATCTCCATGTGACTTGTTCTTATGAACAGTATGTCTAACTTTGATTTTTATTGGAAATTACACTTGTACATAAAGCCTGTACACAGCCTGGTACCTAAGCAGGTTATGAATTTTGGCCCACCTCTTCTTTAAATTTAAATTAACTAACTAGAGACAGATCTCCCAGATTTAATCCTTCCATTTTCAAAGGCTTACCCAGGCTTTGAGTTTTGTGACTAGGACTTAAGTGATTGGACACTGAATGTTTAAAATCCCTCCAAGGCCTACAGATTTCTCTCAAGTGCCATTACAAACTCCATTAAAACTTTGCAACAGGATTATGAGTCTCAAATCATTAGGCATTAAATATCTTGCCACTGTACATGGTATCAATCTGCCAGAAGTTGCATGTTGTTCCAAAATGTTCATTCAGTTCACGTTTTTTTTCTTTGATATCTTCTTGGAACAGATAAAGATACCCTATCTTATATCAGACAGATCTTCACCAGTCCACAGTTGGACTTGAATCCTCAGTTTAACCCAAAGATCAGAGAATACTATGCAGAAGTGCCATTTGACATGGTGACAGTGAAGATAGGAGCAGAACCCTCTAACTGTCAATGCCACGTACACCTCGACAACAAGAAAGGGCCAAGGTATGAGCAACAGAATATCAGTGTAAAAACTTAATTTTGGAAATATGTTATAATGTTCCAGAATTGTTTTTTGTTTCCAAGGCAGAAAAATTAAATCATTTAAATAAAATCATTAAATCATTTAAATGTCATTAAATTCTTCCCCCCATATTTTCCTGTTTTAGTATTAACCGAAGTCAACATCAAGTCAACATGAGTATATGTGAAAACATCAAAGATTTCTTCCTTGCAGAATGAAAAAGAATAGCAAGATGTTCTTTACACTGAAAAGTAAAAGCCCTGCATGTGCAGGTTCTGTGCCTTTCAGCACTTATTTCCCTGCTAAAGGAAGAAGAGCACAGCTCAGCTTTGCTCTGGTCTGTCTCTCTGGGTAGTTTGTCTGGGAATCCATCACATTTGGCTAGTGGACAATTTCAGCACCTTCACATTTGGCTAGTGGACAATTTCAGCACCTGGCTACACTTCTGATTGTATTTGTCTCCCTGCTGACTTCACCACAAATTTTGGCCTGCCAGGAATTATTGTCCCTAATGATTTCGTTCACAGATTTCATGTCAGAATATTTGCCACTGCCACTGTTTTCACTAAATTTCAGTCTCAATATTTTTTCTTCTTGAAAGATCTTCAAATAGTTACAAATCCTATTTTACGCTGTTTTTATTTAAAAACTCATGTATTTTGTAAAAGAAAGAAAGAAAATGTTAGAAGTAGCAGTCTCTAGGAGCAAGTAAAGTTTAGCAGGCACAGATAAAAGAGTGTAAATCTTTGTTTCTTCAGTGCTTATTGCACTTCTTTCCTGTTTTGTCATACAGCATTGCTAACTACCCCCTTGGCCTTGGGTTGAACAAAGTCATCATTCTCTTAACGGATGATTCACAGCCCAGCCCTGAGACTGTGAGCAGCTACAGAATCACAATTTATCGAGAGGACCGCCCGAGCCTGCCTTTGTTTGATGACTACATGATGTGTGGCTTTGTGCAGGTATTATCTCTGCATTCTTTTGCTATACACATTAATGGGAATAGCTGGTTTCTGTTCATCCCATGGTATAAATTAGTTTTTGTTGAGATTATCTGAAATTCTGCATTTCTGCAACATTTTGAATATAAAAGGCAAGCCCAGCATAAGTACCTGTTACCATGCATTTGAGAGCTCCAGGTTAAGTAATCTTTACCTTGGTCAGCCAAAACTTTCTTATGACTTTTCATAACTGTCTTTCTCTGACATTGGAGCCATGGAAATCCTTTTACCAGGAAAGATATTTCTTACCACAGTCCATTTATCAGTGTTCAAGACAAATGCTGCTACATAATTTATGAAGGAAAACTGTTTATTCTAGATCAATAAACACAAGAAAAAAAAGCCTCACTCATAATTCTAAAGGAAGGGATGACTGTTGCTTACATCACATTTATCCAAATACAAATTTGGGAATGCACATAATTTACTGCCAACAAATAGCAGTCCTTAGGAAGGAGTGGGTCTGTTGAATGAAAAAAGGAGCAGTCTATCCAATGTGGCTTAATAAAGGCTGGGAAAGGGGAGTTCAGAGTAAATTAGACTCCAAAATGGAAGAAAGCTAGTGAAAGTAACAGTGAAGATACCAGTTGGTGAAACTATAGTGATAAAAGTATTATGCATAAGAGAGAAAACCTGGGACACATGCTGGATCAGAGTTGTTTGTATTCCAGAGTTTGAGGACTAAATCTTGGCTGCTGCTTGATATGATGGGCAAAGATAAAGCAGGCAGTTCAAAGCAGGAAGTGACCATTATAAATGGTAATCACTGGCAGTGCATTTTTCTTTGGAATTTTAGGCAGATTAAAAGGATTGATGGGTTCTTTCCAGAGCATCCAGGAGTAAAATATTTTGTCACAATTAATTCTGTAACCAGGAAGCAGAATTTTCAAAGCTATTGTGTTGAAAGTGTCGTGCTTGTTCATGTCAGATATCTAATCCTATCTTTATTTATTTTCTCTATTAAGATCTTAGTATATTCTTTAGCAAAACTTGTTTCCCTTCCCTGGTTTCTTTCCATATACTGCAGAAGAGGTTAGGAGACTGGGATAGAAGGCAGAGCATTTATATGGTGGGGATTTTGTTTTTCTTGTGGAGAAAATAAGCACTAGGGCTTAAAACAGGAGTCAAAGAGATTATAAATGTTGATAGCAAATTCTATGTTGACAATAATTATCTCGATCTGCAAATCAGGACTGCCAGAGAAAATGTAGCTAGTAGTCATAGTGCACTGACTGCTGACCTGAATACCTGATTATGGTGTTGTCTGGCCCTCCACCTATTCTCTGTCTCTTCTCTTAGACTTCTCTTACAAGCTCAAAAGGTCAAGGACCATCTTCTTACTATTTGCACTGACTCAACCCTACATCTAGTAGTTGCTAAAATAAAATAATAATAATAAACACATATAATAGCTGAGATTTCAGTTCAGTTGTACAGCAACCTGCTTGACATCATCAAGTATGACATTATGAAAAGAGCAGTAAGCTGAACTAGAGTTATGTTACTAGGAGAACACACTGTCCTGGAAAGATGTGAGGAAAGTTCTTTTTGTTTCCTTATTTGGGACAAGTATCTGAGTGTAGGAACAGGAATTCAACCTCAAAAATATCTTCTGACATGAGAGTTTACATTGCTGTTAATGTTTTGTGATACCGTTTATGAGACTGAGTGTGAATCTTTGAAGCACTGTGAAGGCAAAGAGATCTAGACTGATAAAAATGAGAAGTGTTTTAGAAATTTCTTTTGATTGAGCTTGGTTTTCTGCTCCTCTGTGAATAACTACCCTCTAACTAATACAGTTGTTCAGAGCTAGGGATGACTTCAGGAGTTTAGAGTAAAAATGAGATGAAAAGCATTCTTGTGGTATCTAATAAGCACTGTGAAGATACAGTATGAGATTCTAAAACAACTTTCAGATATGTTAGAGGCAAATTTATCAGAGAATGTCTTTAAAAAACAAACAAAGGCTGAAGCTGGAGATAGAAATGGCATTCTAAAACATTTAAAAGGCATTTTTTCTATTTTCTAGAACAGAATGAATTGCCTATTGCTTAGAATGATTTTTTTATCAACACAAAACTCAGATCTTAAACAGCATCATTACATTTTGCTCTTCATACCAGAGAAAATTAAGCAGCCTTGCAGAGCCAGGTTGATATACCCTCATCAGTGGCATGAATACTTGTTCTCTTAGTAATGAAACCCTGTTTTAGGAGAAAAAAGATAAATCAACATGAGCTGATGGAATCTTTGGACACTTGGACACTTGACTAGGCACAAGCGGGATCACACATGAGGAGAGAAAGGCCACTGATAGTGGTGTGGTCTTTCTCATAGAAGGGTTCAGTTAAAATTTTAATCCAGCAGCTTTTTTTCCTCACTTTCTTTTATGTTTAATCTCCTTAGGATATTCAGGTTTCATTGCAAGATGATACTATAAGAAACCTTACAATAAAAAGACAGAGTGTGGGCTGTGGTTTCCAACAGTCTAGCAATTCTTATGCAGTTGAATAATCCTGGGTTAATTTCAAGGTATCAAGTTGAGAAGTGTCTGGTTCCAAGCCTTGCAACCCCTAAAAATGGAAAAAAAACATTGTCTCCTGTACTTTTTGATAGCAGCTGTAATATCCCCATTAAAACCAAATTAGTGGAGGATAAACTGTCATCTCACAATAGCACCTTCAGCAGATTTGCTTGCCTTCCATTCTGAGTTCTGTAGTTTGACAGTATTGTTTGGACTGCAAATGGAGAGGTTATTGATTTTTTCTTGAACTTTATTTTTTGCAATTGTTGACAATATTCAAATTAAGTCTCCTTGAAAGAGGTGGTGCCATTTCATTATCACCTCTGAAACTGTGATCTGGAAGATAGTCAAAATCCAAGGCAGTCAGCAGAAAAACCAGTGAGCTCTTAAGACAGAGTTATCAGCATCACTCTCAAGTGAAAGATCCCAGACTAGGTACATACTGTCATAAAGGATAAAATATTTTATTCATTCTTGCACTACCCATTATCTTTAAAATGCAAACAGATCTATCTGTGCCTCACTTGAAATGTGTGGATGCTGCCTCTAATTGTTAATATTTGCCTAACTGCAATCATGGGGATTAACTACTGATGTGCTTAGGGAACCTTTTTTGACCCTGTGAACTTCTGTATCTATTTGTACCTACAGTGTCCTGTTGCCACATGCCTTGTGTTGTTTCTTTGTTTGGACAGTTGGTGGGTTGTGGGTGAGTTTGGGTTTTTGGTTTTTGTTGTATTTTAATAATACAGATATTTATTTGGGTTTGTGTTTATATTGAAAGCAATGGATAGCTAATGCTATATTTTATAGCACAGTGTGTTTCATTCTCTTTCATTTTCTTTTGTGCATTTGTACATTTGAATCCAAAATCAGTGCAGTGCAGTGGGCTGATGCTCTGCCTGTCCTACAGCTTTTGCAGATCTGAAAGAACATACTTACAGAACAGCTTCAAAAACTTTCCTGATTTTTATAGAACATCTTATTCTTATGTATTATTATCTCTTGTATTTTTGTAAATCCTTTTATCATATTCTTTTCCTGATAGCTTAAGAAGCCCAACAGAGCTTATGATGAGATACTGGCATAACATTGCTGATATATAGCACTAAACAGCTGCAATGCAGCTGGAAACAAAATGCTAGCAACAACATATTTATTTCTCTGTCTGTCTACTAAACTTCCAAGCAATTAAGACCTAAGACTAGCATATTAACTATATTTAACTTTTGTATAAACTTTTTGGAGTAGAGATAAAAAAAATCTTTAGAAAGAAAGAAGCCTTAAAAAAAATAAAGGACATAATTTCATTTTTGTGTTCAGGAGAGAGAATACCTAAATGAGAATACCTATTTTTTTTTTCAGCTCAAGTTATACATTTCCAAAGGAAAATAGAATGGTTTTACTTTGTTTTAAACTGTGTGCTGTTGCCATTGCAAAGCTTTTCATACCAGAGAGTAGAAGTAAAACCTGTCAATTATAGAAACACGTATTCACTCTTTGCCTAGTACCTTCATGCAAAGATTTTAAAAACCTTGCAAATATTAAATAATGTCAAAAAAAAAAAACCAACAAAAACAACCAAACAGCTTAGGAGAGAAACAAAGACCTTCTCCTGTAGTAGGACAGGCTGGATGCACACTAGTCCCTTCTGAATCTCCCATTAGCTTCATTAGATTCAGTGTGACCACCCTTACAAATGACCCATCTCTTCTGTCCTAAGGACATTGTAAATGGTATGAACAGACTCTTGGGTTTTGCTGGGGTTTTGTAGCAGCAGCTGACCCTCTTAGCAGTTCTGAATTTGAGTGTTTTGCTTGAAAAGGGATGGAAAGTGCATCTCTGGAACTACAGTCCAATTATA
The DNA here is from genome assembly GCF_037042795.1 of Molothrus aeneus. Lineage (NCBI taxonomy): Eukaryota > Metazoa > Chordata > Aves > Passeriformes > Icteridae > Molothrus > Molothrus aeneus. The sequence goes on from NC_089650.1 coordinate 47,617,363, forward strand.
TCAGCAACCAGACTGTATGTTATTTGCAAATTTAGCTTACTTCCCTTTTAAAGGAAAAAAAGACAGTCCATTATAGGAGCAATCATGCGTTGCATCTGCCTGCCTTCTCAGGTATAGAGCTGGTGAAAATTTTTTTTTAGTGGTTTTGAGTTTTTCAGAAAACAACATAAAAATGCCCCAGACATCAAAAAACTAGTTTTAGTGGGTTTTTGTTGTTGGTGGTGTTATTCAAAAGAGGATGTTTTTATTCAGTGAGGACTATTTGACTTAAAATTTTTAGCATTCAGAATTTGTATTGGTGCAACTGTTAGATATTTTATCCATTGTGTAGCCCAGAATGCTAATTCTTTTCAAGGAGGGAGTGGCGGGGACAACCAAAAAGCTCACTCATTAGATCTGAAATAGCCAAGTCTAAATTTTCCTCAGAAACACTGGTGAGAGCACAGTATGACAGTAATGTTTTCCAGGAGTAATGCCAACTTAAGCATCCCTTTCCCTGCCTGCAGCTACTCATGAATCAGATGGGAAAACTTTTTTAAGATGAACTAGTTTCTAGGATAAGGTTGTCATTTTCTCTATATGAACACCAAGGAGGGGGCAGAAATGAGCTGCTGAGCACAGAAGGAGGGTTAGTGGGTGCTGTTAAGACAGCTTTTTTTTCTTCATGAAAGAAATTCACATTGAGATTGTGTTTAAAGCTCTTGCTGGTTTTAAATGAGCAGGAGCTTCATGTTCAAAAATGGTAAAAGTGATTTATGGGTGAAAACACACAAAACACTAGAAGTACTTTTGCATTGCTATTAACCTATAAATTATTTTGTTTCTGTATGACTGCAACCCACTTTCCAGGGAAAACAAAGTGAGGTTCACATAGCCTTGAGGAGCAAATATGTAGCAAATTGAACATGTGTTAAATTGTCAGCAGTTCAGGTGAAAGGCACAAAATAGAGAGCTAATAGAGAGAGACTGCCATAAAAAGAAGGCTGAGGTCTTACATCTTCAACTGCTGTATGTCAACATTGTTCAATTAATTTCAGGGGAGCAATTCCAAGTTATACTGATTGAATACCTGTCCTGACAGAAATATACAGTTGAATTCTTTCCATTATATATGCCAGGCAATACTTATGAGTGAATTCACTTGCATAAAACTGCTGAATTTTTTAGTGATTTTCCTAAAAATCTATGTCAAACAACATCTTAGAATAATCTAGAGAACTACTTGAAGGTGTTTTTAAGTATTTAAAGATCAAGGGTTGTTTAATCACCATTCACTGTAAGTATAAACTGAACAAAGACCTAAATTTAATAACACAACTTGGTGCTTTTAAAAAGTATATTTAAGATGATGCAGAAGGGAGAGATGTAAATAATAAATACACTTAGCTAATTTTCATGTAGAGGGTTAATTTGTGTATGTATCTCAGAGCAAACTTTGTAGAGTCAGCATGTTCTGTCTTTGCCAACATCTATACCGCTGGGGAGAGAAGGCTTACCACATTTTCTTAATTATACCAGAGACTTTTGTGATGATTTAAAGCATCACTCTGTAGATGAGTCAGAGGAACAATTAACAATTGTGATGAATATTCTTTACATTTATGTAGTTCTGTTCTGAGATCCTTCTGGATCTCAGAACCAGGATGTTGCTGTTAGGCTGACGTCTTCATCAGCAGCCAGCATCTGCTGCTTTAAGGAAATGTCCCAAAACCACAGCAGAGCATAGATCCATCATCTGAAGGAATTAATATAATGTTCTAGGAGTCAAGCTCATCTTTCACCTACAAAGTTAACTTCATAGACAGTCTGCACTATCATCTGGTAGTCACAAGTTCACATAATCAGTTCTCTCTGTGGGACATCTGTTGCACTCTGAAGAGGCCACACAGAGAAATGGGCACAACTTGGAAATAAAATGGAAAAGAATAGCAAAAGAATGAGTCTGTATGTGCTTCTATTTAGGCATCTCCTGCTCTGAGCATGGAATAAAAATTTATAGTTTTATTCTGTATTTCCAGTAGACTGTGCCTGACTAGGATCATCATCTTCCTCTCCAATACTTTGGGGATGCCACATTACAGAGCCCAAACTTTAAGGCTCAAGTTCATGTTGGCACCAGCTGCCTAGAGAAAAGTTTACAGTCTTCCAGTTTACAGTATTTTCCTTACACTCCTGATTTTATACTTGTTGTGCTTAGTCTTCTCTATGTAGCTAAGTTTTCTGTTAACCATATGATTCAAGATTAATACCAGATTCCCTCCAGGAAATGTTTCCAGAAGTTTCAGGCAGAGACTGGAGAGAATGGATGTTTCCATGTAGCAGCAGCTACATTTGTCATTATTACAGTGCACTGTACTTGGGAAGTGGTGTGTTACACAGATTACTGATGGATAAATTGCTTTGAGACAATCCGTATGAATACTGATTCAATGATTCAACAATTAAAAGCCAGTAGTGACTGGGATGACACCAAAGAACTAATTTGGTTTATAATCATTAGGCAGAAGAAGTTTTAAGTTGCTATAATAATTAGGCCTTAAAGATTGAGAATTTTATAGGCAGCTTTCAGCCTTAGTTTTTCCAATGTTCCTTTTCCTTGGTTGGCACTCTTGTGGATAAGAACTTCTTAAGTCAGGAGTGATATCCCTCTGCAGCACCACTGAATCAATTGACACTACTAGAGTTGTTTGTAGCACCTCCTACCTCAGCAGTGGGAAATTTAGTATCTCCTACCATTCTTCTTTTATGTGTTTGTAATTTAGCACAGTCCTTCTAGGAGCATCCCACCCTCCTAGATACTCAGTTAGGTGACTCCTGACTTGAATTGTTATTTTGCTGGTTATGCTGCCACAGAAAAATGTCTTTAGTAGAAAATTATATGATAAGAGATAAACCTCAACGACCTGACAATTCCATTCTTTTGTGTGCTCAGGCTGTTCTCCCCTTCCATACAATTACTGATGTAATCCCATGAGTGTGCATGACACATTGAAGATAGAGAAGATGAAGATCTACCCATAAACTAGCCAAGGAGAAGCTCATAATTGCTTAACTAAAAATAACAGGGAGTTAAATTGTGACCTGTATGATTGCAACTGGTGAACAAAATCCCACTAGTGTTAGTAGGATGTATGGTTGGACATTTCAGCCTTACAATAGCTGGTCCCTATGGTGCGCAGGATGGGGAGATGCTGAGGCAGATACAGTGCTGTGGGTGCAGATTTTGTAGATACACTGCTATCTCTGAGCCCATGACAGACTGCTAGTACAGACTGGAAGAGATCCAGGTTTTTCTGATTCCTTGCCTTTAACCTAAGGATTAAAATGTCTTTTTAAATAATAGCAGCAAATCATTGTGGGTGGCTGTGAAAGGAGACAGATGACAGTAAATGCTGGGTAGGCAATTTTGCTCCTGGGAGAACACTGTTCTCTGGAAGAGTTTATCAAAAAACCTATTTTTATATAATTTTTGTCAGCTATGTGGTTTTTTGTTTGTGCTAAGTTATCAGACAATCATCCCACATATCTAGATTTTCAGTTATGGTTCTTGTTTGCTCTTATTTTTGATGTTTTTAATATAATACAGGTCCAGTAACACTACTGGAATCAATTACATTTTTCTAGAGAACTGGTAGCACTAACTTTTGCAAAAGATTCCTCATACCACAGACTTTTTTTGCGCTCATTTTTGCTTCCCCCCTCTGCCCTACACAGTAATTTCTCCATGCATTGCTGCATTGTGGTACAGTTCAGGCAGAGAGCTATAGCTTGGTGGACTGATGGCCCTTTAGGGAGAAAAGGGAGCCACATGCTGAGCTCAGGTAAACCTGAGGCCAAGAGAAAGAGTCTTTGTGGGGGTCCTGGCCCAGCCTGACTAGTTGAGTTGCTTCCTTCTGGCTGTTCCAGAAAGGCACTGCTGGAGCCAGACACTGGACAGGCAGAGGCAGGTTCTTGAGTCATGCCCTGTGTTGTACTGATGATATTTCCTTGTGAAGGCACCTGAGATTCTGGAGAGGAACAGATGATGTACTTGAGGACTCTGTCTCCTCTCCCTCTACCAGCTGCTATTGTTCCATGATTCCACAGGGAACCTAGCTTAGCTGTCTTAATCACCATGTTGAGTCAATTTGCATTGCCTACATTGACCAGGCTCAATTAGGAAGGTAGAGTGAAGCCCATAATCTTTTGATGCTTCCATTTCCAGCTATGCAATATCAGGACTTAAAAATTAACTGCTCAGTAAAGCATAAAGTCTTACAGATCTTTGACTGAGCCACATAAGTATGAAAACTTGAAAGTTTGAGTTTAGCAGTGCTCCAAGTTCTAGAAATTGCAATGACATTTATAAGTACAATAGTTGAAGGGGTAGGGAAGAAGAAGGGGTCATCCAAAGTTTCTGAACTGAAATATTTAGCTTATGTTTTGGGTAAATAGCTGTTTCAATGTTTGCAGTCTGTCAATGTATTGAATTCTGTCTGATTCATAAAGAGAAAGTTCATTAATTAGAAATAACTTGCACTGTATGACAGCACACAAAGTATTACAAGCATGATCAGACTGCCACTTTATAAATCACAGACAAACCAGAACAGGCATATGGGTGAAGTATTTGCGAAGTATATGTTGAGTATAAATCTGTGGGATTTTTATAAATGGTCATTTCAGTTTGTACTGAAGCAAAAGTTGTAGTTAAGGTTAAACTTCAATAGCTTTGTGTGATACACCAGGGCTCTCTTGGTTACATTTTTTTGGTGAATTGGTGAACTCACTAAAGGCTGATGTGGCAGTGGAGCTAGGGGCTGTTTGTGCTGACTGTGCAAGCTGGTCTAAGTACAAGGAATAAACAAAGTGCCTGTGCTACTTGGCACCCAGGCCATTCCAGCTACATGCTAGTGGAATATCACAATTTCTGGTACATGAGCTTCCTACTCTGCAAGACTTTCTGCCATGCTCCCAGACATATCCATGAGGGATGTATGGTAAAACTGTCTGGAGCCACTTTTGAGGTACACAGAAGTTGCATGTTCGTCATTTATACAGTTGTACACTCAGCTTTTCCAGTTCTGGGACTCTCCAAGTAGACTGTCATTTGGGTTTAGTAACAGCTTCTGTGCCCAATTTTGTGCTGTGTATAACAGCAAAAGAAGAGAAAAATATCCTTATTTTAGGGAAAAGGCTCCCTTTGGCTTCCTTGTCATTTTTATCTAACCTAACTAGACTTATTTCTTAACATGTAGGATCAAAAAATGAGGCTGTAGAAAAGAATATACCTCCTACTGCATCTCCAGAAATAATTGCTCATCTTTGATCACACTGGCTTTTGATGCTAGTGGAAATTATTGGTGGCATTTTGACATTGCAAAGCTGTGAAGTGGAGGGTATAGGTTGTTATGAAGATATAAAGGGAAGTCTAATGAGTAATAGTAATTTCATCATAAGTCTTAATAGCAATTTGTCTAGACTTTTAATGACAGTCATAAAATTCTGATTTGGTAAAATAAAAGCAAAAATTATAATTCTGCAATTCAGCCAAATGGCACAACAGAACAATGAAGAATGAAGTGTTTTATTGCTGCACTGCATAAAGGCTGTCACCTCTTCCAGCTATACCATCACAATGTATGTTTGAAATGCAGATTGTTTTCCCTGTGTGCCATTTTAATAAAGAAGATGGGTGGGACATGACCAAAATCCTGCTGTGGGTCTTATGATCTCATATAGAGGCTTCACCATTTTTTTTCTCCTTGAAAGGGCTGTGGATGCTGTGGCTCCAGGTGTCAGTAACTTAGGCCACCACAAAAAAAATGGGAAATGGGATAATTCGATATCTCAGTGAATACCTCAAAAAAACCTGAAGATTTTATCACAAAATGGCTCAGTTCTTGAGTTCTGGGCCTGTCCATGATAAAAGTGGGAAATTTGGTCACCCTTGTTAAGAAGCTTGAGAAATGGCATACTTCATGGACTGGAGGATTACAGAAGTATTTAGCTTAATTCATGTATGTCTCTAACATCAGTCAGAAATAGTTGTACCTAGGTCACAGAAACCTAGATGTTTGGTAGTTTCATCTAGAAAAACTTAGGAAACTCAGAATCCAACTTCTTTTCTCAAAGTTCAGAGGAAAAATAAGGAAGTCAGTCTTCTAGATTATTTTACTTTGTTCCTCAGTAGCTTCTTCTTATGGAATGTTCTTAATTGAGGTCCAAAATGGAATCCTAACTGGCTTGTCAGATTCTTTTCTGTACACAGCTGTAAATGTATGAAAAAGGCTTTATTGTTCTAAGGACTGCTGGTTTCTGCCTATGGTGCTCCTAAGTAAGATGGTAAAAGCTTCTTGCATGGATAATCATAGTTTAATTGGTCTGCTTTTTGTTTGTATAACAACTTGATAAAGAGCAGTAAAACGAGTAATTGAAAAGCATTTACTGTGCAAGATGAGTCTAACACCTGAAGGACAAACTTCTGCCAAAGTCAGGAAGCCAGTCCACCACTGTTATTGTTCCTTTTGGATTCAAGGTAGGTATAAAACACAATCACTTATATAAAACAAAATTACCCATATATAACAAAGAAGAGACTCAGATTTGATACACTTTTCATTGCTGAGAAAATCAGTTTCACAGTATAGATCCATTGCTATTTCTGTAGCTGTAAAATCTCTGTATCCTACAGAGAACTGTTACTCTCCTTACCTGGCCCTCTACAGTCTGTGTTTCAAAGCTGAAATCCAGGGCATTCATTATTGACAGTTCAATTGGTGTATTCTTTTCAGTTCACCTCATACACTGCTCTCAAATTCATCTGAAAATGTGAAATAGCCTGTTGAATTTTCCCCTTGATGATACCACAATAGATGTGAAAGAAGAGCCTTCAGCATAAGGCTTCCTAAGTGTTAACAGATCATGAAAATTGGCAACAACTGTTGTGCCGAGTATCATAACCTGCAAGAAGAAGGCCAGCAATTCCACAGTGATGAGAAGAGTGCTTGGTGTTTGAACTGTGGTCACGTTTGCCTTTCAAGTCATTTGGGCCTCCATGCCACACTTTTCAGGAGAAGAAAGCTAATGCAGCTGCCTTTGTTAATCAGTCGGTATGACCTAGGCCCTCAGGGAGGCAGGCAAAGGCAGATATGTGCTGAGACACACAATCCTTGCTGATTAACAGTGAAAGCTGGTAAAGTTACTCTCTAAGCCTGTCTGGCCCATCAGCTGCAGAAATGTAATTTAGATGATTATCTACATGCCCATTAAACCTTGTGACCCATCACTAGTCTGTTTGAAGTTTGCCTGCTTAAACTCGCTAATAGGAAGAATAGAAGGATTAACTGAGAGGTCATGAAATAAGAGAGCAGTAAAGAAGATGACAAAAGAGCAGAGAAAAACTTCCTACTGCATGTATTTGGTAAGGAGAAAGAACTACAGTACCATGATCATCACAGCAGATACTGTTACTTTATGGAGCAAGCAAGCCATCTGGAATTCAGGCCATTTAATCCTTTGTGTGTGTGCTTTCAATCTATTTTATTTAGCTGCACAAATAAAATTAACTACCTGTGTGATGAATGTTGTCACATTAGGTGTTTACTAAACATAATGCAACATAAAAGAGTGTGGAAAGCTGGTGGACAGTAAGAGTTTCTGATTTTGTTCAGGGCTAGAGTGTGTAGATATAAACAAGGGAAAAATTTAAATCAATCACATCAGAGTAGCTGCAGTCAGGTCAGCATGAAGTCCAGTCTTATTTCCTTTAGGATAAGAAGCTCCAGCCATTACAGGTGCTTGTTAACTTAAGGATTATGAATGAAAATCATAACCAGTGGTCTATTTTTTATTTGGTCAAATTGAAATAAATATAAAAGTTTATAATAATCTGCCAAAATTATTTGCAGAATGTTGCAGTGAAATTGGTGACCAGTTAAAACTAAATTCATAGGGAAAAGATGGGATGCCTTGCAGAAAACAGAGTGGAATACATGAGTACCTCAGTAAGGGTGACCTAGAGTCTGACTAGTTACTGGAAGAAAATGAGCTTGAACTTTAAATGGAGTCTTGAAGGTCATTTGCCTACTTTTACATATACTACCACTCTTGGAATTAGTCCTTTGCCCTTTTGCTAAAGACAGGCTATTTGCTGAGAAAAATTGGTTGGGGGCATATTTTGCTGTATTTCAAAGAAGAAAAATCCATTCCTCTCATGCTATGTTTGGATCCCTAGGTTTTGCAGCATTAGACCTCTTTACAAAGAATTATTGTGGTCTATTTTGCAATACTTTTGGTATATTTATTTATTTAGATTTTTTTTTTAATATCATTATGATTAAACATAGTTCTGTTTCTCATTTAATTGTATTGAATCAAGCATATTTTCCAGTTGTCTCAGACTGTTCATTTACATGTACAGCTCTGTATGAAACACAGCAATATGCTGCTGGCAGTGTTCAGTGCTGTAGCAATGCATTTTAGAACCTGAGACTTTCCCCCCAGTGTTTTTAGTATTTTTGTGACTGATAATGCAAACTCAGATACCTGAAGCTAATGCTTGGACTTCATAATAAAATGCATAAATTTTAAAACTCTACTTTAAGCATCACCTGAAGATGCCTCACACATTAATCTGGTTTCAAGTTTTCCAAATTAGCGTCAACCATATCTGGATCTTCAGTGTAAAACTGTTAGTCTTCATGTGTTTGTCATAGTGGCAGTGGTTCTCATCTTGAAAAATATGAAAGTTTTGGGAGGGAAAAAACTTCTGTTGCTGATCATAAATCTTCCATTGAGTGGCATGTACTCAGCTGTTTGCAACCAGACTGCTTCAGAGGACAGAAGTTATTCATAAGTCTCATTCCATTGGTGTTGTCTGAAAAATAAAGTAGATGCCAATATCTGCTGGGAAGCCTTGTAGAAAACAGATCAAAGGCTTCTGGAGTTTATTTAAGAAGGAGCAGTTGTGAGAGGCTTAATGTCTGAGTATGGCATGAAAAGTGAAACAGCCATGACAATGAGCCACCATATGCAGAAGTCCTCTGGACTTCAGTAAAGAATTTGAGTAATATGTGGTACAGGTGGACTGTTGTCTCAGTCTGTCATTCTTTTATTCTTTTGTCTCTAAGGAAGGCATTGCCTCCTCTGTTTAACCCTATTAAAAATTTCTTCTGAAAGCCATTGCAGAATAAAGCCACCTTCACTTACTCAGTGTTATCCCTGCAAAAGAGATGCAGTTTTCCCTAGGGCATTTGGTTTAAAGGTCTGTGATTATGTGTAATTCACTTAACTTGTGGCCAGTGTTCTGGCCAGCATTTTTACTTTATTGACATGAAGCTGTGTCAGCCAAGATTTGGGCTAGATATTAGGAAAAGTTTTCCATCCAGAGGATGTTTGGGCACTGGAACAGGCTCTCCAAGGAAGTGGTCACAGCACCAGCCTAACAGAATTCGATAAGTGTTTGGACAATTCTCTCAGACACAGGGTGTGACACAAGGGCTGCCCTGGGCAGGGTCAGTACCTCAACTCTTCCAGCTCTGAATGTTCTATGATTCTATGATTTGAAAGTTTCTGAATGAAACCTGTATCTCTGTTTTAGGTGTGAGAAACTGCCTATTTTTCCATTAGAATTGTTTATTTTATTTATGTTTACTCCTCATATGTCTTTATGGTGGGTTGACCCAGGCTTGACCCAGGCCCACCAAAGCCAGTCTATCACTGCCCTCCTAAATTTGGCAGGGGAGAAAAAATATGATGAAATGATTGTGGGTCGAGATAAGGTCAGGGAGAGGTCACTCAGTGATAGCTGTCATTGGCAAAACAGACTTGACTTAGGGAAATTAGTTGAGTTTATTACCAATCAAAATCAGAGTAGGATAATGAAAAGTAAAACAAACCTTGAAAACACATTTCTTCTCACCCTTCCCTCCTTCCCTGGGCTTAACTTTGTTCTTGATTCTCTACCTCTTCCCCACCAGTGGTGCAGGGAGATGGGGAATGGGGTTATGACCAGTTCACCACATGTTTCTGCTGCTGCTTCCTCTTCAGGGAGAGGAGTCCTTACTGCTGCTCCAGCATCTCTCCCACAGGAGTCTGTCCTTCTCAAACTTCTCCAATGTGAGTCCATCCCCACACTGCAGTTTGTCATGAGCTGCCCTGGCATGTGCCCCTTTTCACAAGGTGAAGTCGTTCTGGAGCAGACTGCTCCCATGTGGGTCCCCTGTGCAATCACAAGTCCTGCCAACAAACCTACTCCAGCATGGACTCCCCTCCACAGCTTCCCAGGTCCCTGCCAGGAGCCTGCTCCAGTGCAAGCTTCCCACAGGGTCACAGTCTCCTCTCAGGCATCCACCTGCTCCAGCATGGGATCCCTTCATGGGCTGTGGATGGATCTCTGCTTCACTGTGGACCTCCACAATCTGCAGGGGCACAGCCTGTCACACCATGGTCTGCACCAGGTTTTGCATGGGAATCTCTGCTCTAGCACCTGGTGCAGCTCCTCTCCCTTCTTCTCCACTGACTTTGGTGTCTGCATAGTTCCTCTCACATATTCTCAGTCCTCTCTTGTCTGGTCACAATTACTTCTGCACAAGAAATATTTTGCAGCTGGTCCATCTTGGATCTGGCTGCCATTGGCTCTGTTGGACATGGAGGAACTTTCTGGCAGCTTCTCACAGAAATCACCCCTATAGCTCCCCCCTGTACTAAAGTCTTGCCATGCAAACCCACTGCAGTCCTGTAGGGTGCCTTGATTTATAAAATACCTTGAGACAGCTGCAACATCTTCACTTCATACTACTAATAGATTGTAATAAAAATAGTGCCTGTGCTTTCCAATGAATCATTGCTCCTGTGTTTTAGGGCTTTCCCATTATTTTCTTCTTCCTTCAGATATTGCCTATGTTACTATGTTTTCTTCATAGATGGCGAACAATAGCAGAAAAAACCCAAAAAACCAAAACCTTAGAAGAACCCAAAAAGGCTTAAAAATTTAAATAAATGGCTATCCTGATATCTCAAGGTCATCCCTACCCCTTAGTCAGCTTTCTCTTTATTGGCCTCAGTGGACTACAAAGGCACAAGCCTTTTCCTGGCCATATGAGCCTCTGCTGGGAAAAGGGCTGAGGAATGTTTCCAGTCATTCTGATCTCTTAGTTTGAGTTCCTTTATCACTTTAGAAATCAATTTCTAAGAAATTGAGAAAAGGATCAAGGAACCTACTAGGAGCTGCCACATGAAAAAGATACAAAAAGAAAGGGAGCAGGTATCAATTGCCTCAATATTCACTTCTTATCAAATCAGAAGCTTGGTATCACATCTTCCTTCAAGCTGCTGATCCCAAAGAGACTAGGATTGTGCATACCTGCCAGTTCTGTGTGAGTGCTCAGTATGTTCAAAATCATTTTTTATATCTCAAGGCATCCAAGTGACCCTAGATACCTGTGTTTTGGTACCTGTACCAAACCCTGAATGTTGCTGGCTGGTCACCTGATAGGGTAAGGTAATTTCCATGACCTCTTGTTGCTATATAATTTTTTTTCTATGAAGTATGTTGTCACAACTCAAAAACCTTACTCCTGAGAACTGTCCTCATTGTGCTATACCTTTCCTGATCCACAGCCTAGTGTTTTTCATAATATTGAGCTACAGATATAAATCAAAAAAATACATTGGAAAAAAATTCTTGAGGGATTGTCTTCTTTTAATCAAAACTAAAACATTCCTAAGCAAATTTATTGTGAAATATGCCATAGTATCTTTTTCAAGAGATGAAATACTTAACAGAAAAGTTGCACAATTTTAATTTAGTGATACTTTTCGGGGGCTTTTTTAAAGCAGATGTTTAACACTTCAGAATTTTATTGTGAGAGAGTTTGGATGTACTGGAAATTGGTTATGATAGCAACAAAAATCTCTAAGAGTTGCCAAGTAAATTCTAGACAAAAGGGAACACTAATAGAAGGCAAGAACTAAACAACAATACAGTAACAGCAAAAAGACAGAAAATACTTCAGGGACCTCTAATCCCCATGGTTTGATGAGATTTCAGAGGGAAAACATGAAGATCTAGTGCATTTTTCTGCTAAGTGGTGTGCATGCTTAACTTCCCACACTGGACATTTCCACTGAAATCAGTGGGATAACTTGTTCTGAATAATACCATATGTCTCCATCTTTTCAGGCCCAAAGTATTAAGCTATATTTATTAGGTCTGGGATGAGTATAGTTGTATCCATGTTCACATTTGTTCAGGACAGTCATTATTTATTTATTCCTAAAACAGAAACACATTTGTAGTATCTATCAACGCTCCTGACTTTTGTCTTCTAAGTCTTTTTGCTCTTTTGCATGATGACATGCTTTGAAATCTATAAAAAATGACCATTTGTTAGATATAAAAAAATGTTTAATTTTTTATGTGAATTATCACATTATTAATTCAGAGAAGCATATTCATTGATTACACAGAGTCGATAAGTATCAAGGATTTTCTTTACATATGGGTCCAGGATACTGTCTTCTGAACTAGTTTTGTAGTGGGATTTCCTGGAGTCTACAAATTGGTGGAACATAATCTGCTAGAATAATCAGACCAAACAAAAAAAGAATATAGCCTCCTATTCCTTATGTTTTCTTTCTGTCTTTCTTCCTTTAGGTTTATGTGTCCATCACTAACATTCACTTGTTTTGTTTAAGGCATGTTTGTGAAAAAATATCTGTTAGGTCCACCATCAATGTCCCTTTCAACATGACAAACTATGAAAATGAAAAATGCTAGTCTTCCTCATCTGGTAATGTAATGGAGTTTGATCAAATTTTGGGGGGAAAACAGGTCAAAGACATGCAATTTTGGAAATCCTCAAGTGGCTTTAGCATTCCTTTGGGCCAGAGCCTTGGCAAGTAGGGGAAATAGTCAAAGGAGAGGGAGAAAATTTAATTGTATCTTTTGTGTTAGAGTGACTGATCTTTTATCTTGTGAGCATCATACTCGGGTAACTTTTCAGACTTCAAGTTGTCATATTTTCGACTCATTTATGAACAGAGTAACAAAGTACTCAACTGGCTATAAATTCCTTTATATTACCTTGTAATATTACCTTGTTCCTTTATATTACCTTGAATGTACCTTTAAAATTTCTCCATAGAAACATTTTATCAAATGCTTTCAAGTATTCGGTAGCTGGTTTACTCAAGACAAAAAAAATATATACAAAGAATGCTTTACCTGATCAAGAGATAATTGAAGCATTTTTTAGTTTTAATCATAAAATGCACTGAAGTACTACACAGTGCACATTATGTGTTTTGCCAAATTTAACTTTATGTTCATCCTTTCCTAAATTCACTGTTAAACACAGAGTTTTCATTTGTCTGCAAGATACTAATGATTAGATAGATACTATTACAAGATACTAATAATCATTAGAAATCTGCAAGATACTAATGATTATTGTCAAATCAACCACTCCTCCTTTTCTTTATGCTTGCAGTTAAATACTTAAAAGTTTTCCCTTTGCCAAATCTTTGTACTCTTTTCACTGAGTAAGTTGACAAGTCTAATTTAGGAGTAAACAGAACACCTGGAATCTTGTAGCTGATTGTGCAATGGGAGTAGAGGCTAAGCTGAGGTCTTAATGAAGATCTGGACATCCTGCAATAGAGTATGAGAAAAAAAAATGCAACAAGAATTCTGTATTTGAACTTGATCGTAGGAAAAAATCAAAAATGTGTAGATGCATCATGCAGGACTGTGTTACTCTTCACATTAAAATCTTAGGATATGACTTTTCCATTCTTAAAACAGTGTGGAACGATTCAGAGGAGTTGTTTTTGATTTGTTGGGGTTTTTTTAAAGCTAAAATTCAAATTGTGGCTGAAAACTTGAAACCTAAATGAAAGTTATAGTCAGGAACAGAGTCCCTTCCTGTGGCTGTACAAGACAAGGCTCTGCAGTATGCATACTGTATACCACTAAACAAATGGCAGGAACACACAACTAAAGAATTTATTTGTGTTTTACTAACCCTGAGATCAAAATAATATGGATGGGTTACAGTGACCAAAGGAAAATACTCCAGTTATCTCTACAAGCAGTAAATCCACTGAACAGAACTGCCATGTAAGAACACCATCTATAGCAGCAGCTCTCAGTCCCTGACATGCACACTTACACTGGAACTTCATTTCTGGTATTCGAGGTTTCTTGTCTGATAACCTCTACCACTGCTGCTCCCTATTCAGTTGTGTATTCAGTCGTCCACTGTAATATTTTGACTGCTACAGAAAGTTGGAGAAACTAAGGCTAGTGTTTAGAGCCAGAGTAGCAAAATAATGCCAGTACAAGGTTATGGTACTTTGTTCCTCCTGTATGAAATGTTATAGGTCTTAAACTTTCCTCTTTCTTTCCCCCTCTCCTTTTTCTTTCAACTTTCTCACTTTTCTTGTTTCCTTTGAGAATTCTGCTGAGCATGTATATAGATTGAGGAGAATGAGGTTAAATTTTGCTCTGCCCGAGCCAATGCTCCCAGTCACCCACCTTCCCTTAGGGATGGGCTACAACATTTGTTAGCTCAGTCACTATGAAAGTTCACACACAGGTTTCACTCTCCCAAATCTTCCAGCTCCCCAGCACTTCCCCAGCTGCAAGAGGAAAGTAGATGTCAGGAAAATTTTTAAGCTTGAAAATAGATTGGATATTTGTTTGCAATAATCCAAGCAGATTGGATTGCAGTCCAAGAAGAGGTGGAAGATGAGTACAAAAGACTGTAAGGTTACCTAGGACAGGTGGTGAAACCCAGAATACAGTGACCCCCTGCAATGGTGACCTTTTCCCCGTGTCGCAAACAGGGTTAAGCCCTCTTAAATATTGAACCAAATCACTGAGCGCTTTAGAAGCTGTTGGCGAACAGGACTTTGAGACCCAGGATGTAAGGACATGGTCTGTGAATTCCTGGCTAAGCAGATATTAGCTGTCCAGTTTTCTCAGTGGCTCAGAGGGAGCCACTCTATTTCCTTTAACCTGAGCCCGTGGAAGGCTTCTCCAGAGTTTCTTTGGCAGGGTGCTAAGACTCAGGCCCTCTATCTCCTGATAAAGTGCACTGCAAGCTTTTATACATCAGCAATTCCCAGTATTACTAACACTTCGATACAGATAGAGAGCAGTTATTGTGATAAGCAATACTAGCTGGCACAAAACCTTCCAGAAGAAAAGACTTTCTTATCCCTATTAAAGGAATAATATGAACAGCAAAAACAGCATTGTAGATCACAGTGGGAGAAACTTTCATAATGACTCACTATTAGCAGTTCTTATCTTGCAGTAGTAAGGATAAATTTGCACTTTTGTATTTTTCAAGGAATTTTTCCTGAGGGATGAGAAAATACCTTGCTCACAGGACCCCAACCATCTTTAGTTCTGCTTTGAAAAACACACTTTTGCACATGTTGATTTCAATTGTGCACCCAGCTTTGTGGCCACACATTTCAAGATTTGTAGACACGACTAGGATGCATTTTCAAAACTAATAATAAATATTCAGAAGTCTTTTAAAAAATGTGTGATGACTAACACATATTCAAAACGACCTGAAAGCAAATTCAGACTGTGAGATACAGGGTCTTGAAATGTCCAGCAGAGAATTCAACAATAACTGCATTAAATTCTTCTGTGTAAAAGAAGGGAAAGATTATTCTCTTTATTTTACTTATATTCATGCATTTCTTTTCAGATATATTGCATACTTTATGTTGAAATTATGCAGCAGTTTACTGTAATCCATTATAAACTTAGATTTTTTTTTTCTTAAGCTGTTTTATACTTTTTGCATTTTATTGTTGCAAATGAGGACTGAGCCTGTATTCAGCTGTTGCTGTTTCAGCTTGGCGTAACCCCACCAAAGTAACTGAAGCTTTGTAATTGAGTACAGACTGGAGGTTTGTACATTTTGCAAAGCATCTGGAAACTTTGGTGGATCAGTGCCAAACCCATAACTCATTGTTATTGCTTTCATTATGTGATGATTTTATGATATATAATATTCCACTTTCTTAACAGCACTCTTTTAAATGCAAATGTCTGGGAACTGATACATTTCTGTCCCTAACCTTTGTTCATTGCTAGCCTGGGTCAGGGTGTTTTATTGGAGACCGGGTAAGATGTATTTGTTTTAATCTAGTGCTTGATTATGACAAACTTTTAGCACCTTAATTAACTGTTTAGGCATCTGAGTCAGGTTCCAAGACAGGACTGAGGGCATCATAATGCATCTGATCTTAAATCAGAAAATAACCTGAGGGACTGGACCATTCATTCACTGTCTGAAAGACTGACATAGTCTCCTTAATAATAACATTTTCCTGGGAACATCAGAGTTCCCATTTGAAATGAGCACATCAGAAAATGGAATGAAACAAGTTGAATTACTTTTTTTGTACCTCTGGCTGTCTTTAGGAGTATAAAGAAACTTAACATATATATGCTGCTTTGAATATTTGCAGTGTTAACCCTAGGTCTGAGACAGGATCATTTCTTTTCATTTGACAGGTGCATTTTTGCACTTAGGGTTTCAGAAATCACCAAATTGCAATTTGAATTATTGCATATAACTAAACATTCTATTTTAAAGAATGGGCTAAAGCATAAATAGTGGTTCAATAGAAGGCATGAAATACTTTTGTTATCATCTTGGCAAGTTTTACAATAAGATGTGAATAATTCCTTTGGAAGTTAGTTGATGTATGTGTTAATTAGGTTCAGGAATACTGATTCATTGTCTGTTCAGGCTTTCAGTTTTTCTACTCCTACTTTGGTTATCAGATGTCCAAAGAGGCTTCTTTTGAAGGCTGGTTCAGCATACTGGAATTGAAGCAATTAGGTGAGTTTTTTCTAAAATGAACTTTCAACCAAGAATGTCCTTCTGCTTCCTCCAGTCTTACCCCAAAATAAAAAAGAATGTAGCTTCTAGTTTCTTTTTCTTCTGCCCCCAACTCAGTTGTGTCCTATCTTCCTCATTCTTAGTGACCTCCTTCTGTTCTCAATCTGCTCCAGGTTCTTCTGTCTATGTAACAAAATAGGTAGATTACTCCTCAGAAAGCTCTTCTCTGGTGGGAGAGAATAATTTGCTTCCTGGCCAATAGTTTAATTGGTGATATGTCATTAGGGAGGAGAGATTCAGATGGATGCAAATGAGTACTTCTATGTCTTCCTTCTGACTGGCTTTGTCCTTCATAAGAAGTGTGACAGCACCTTAAATAATCGTCCTGCTGATGGTCTTAATGGTTCCTTCTGAATCATATTCCAGTGATCATCCTGGATCAAAATATTTGACTAGTCAGTTTTCAGAGCAGCTTTCCATTACTGGTTTATGGAATTCTCCACAGTTCCAAATCAGTGTAGTTGTCCTAAGGCACCTGTGTCTGCAATTTGATCTCTTATATATTTTGATGATGGATTAATGTACAAAAAGATGGTTCTCTGTCACCTTAAATACCATGCAAACCTAATTTTCCAGTAAAGAAAAAAATCCACTCATTTGGGATTTTATCCAAGACAAAATATTTGCACCTGGAAGGTTGTGTTTTGGTCCTCACTACACAAAAAGGACAAGGACAGGCTGGAGAGGGTCCAGCACAAAGATGATGAAAAGACTGGGAAGCCTGCCAGAAGAGGAAACGTTGCTGGCTTTGTTCAGTCTTGAGAAGAGAGGACTTAAGGAAGACTTTAGCACCATGTTCCAGTATTTAAATGGTGGCTACAAAGAAGATAGAGACTCCCTTTTTACAAGGAGTTACGTAGAAAAGATGAGGGGTGATGATATAAATTACTCTGGGAGAGATTCCATTTGGACACAGGAGGAATATTTTTCTCAATGAGGTCTGCTATTGAAACAAAGTGCAAAGAAAAGTGGTGGATTACCCAACAGTGGATACCTAAGATTCAGTGACAGGGTTGTGGGTCATATTGTGTAGACTTTTGACAAAGAAGTTGGACCAGGTGATTCTTGATGTCTCTTCCAACCTGGTATTCTGTGTTTTTATGGTTTTATGGCAATTCAAATTGAGACTCCAAGGAGAAACATCAGACAAAACTGGATTGAGAAAATTAATTCCAGAACAGGTTAAAACTTTTGACTGGGATATCTTTGGTTAGAGGTATGTTAACAAACTGGTGGGGTGCACCAGGTCTCTGCTGTACTGCTTTCAGTTACTGCTTGTCAGCTGTTTGGTGCTGCTTCCTCAGCAAACATGAAATCACTTCTTGTAGAAATTCTCCTACACTGTTTCAAAATAAAATTAACCAGGTTCACTAGACTGCAGTATGTGAAAGTTGAGATACTTTGGAGCCCTCAATAAATGAGTTATCACATTTCTGCCTGCTTTGAGCCTCCTAAAATCTGTTTCAACCTAAATTATTCTGAGTCTGAATGTGTGGAGTTCGTGAAAATTTGTTGAGTGTCAAGATTGTTGAGAGTGCCTCAGCTCCATGGATTACTTTACAGTAACTCCATCCCATAGTATGTCTTTTCTGTAATTTCTGTACACAGGAATCCCAGGTGAGTTTTCTCACCTCCTTTGTCTATGTGTCCAAAGAATGAAAACAAGACATATTTCTACTGCATCTAGCAAAATTTCACCTATCTTTGAAGGTCTGGGTTGACTGTAGCCCTTCCAGTTTGCTAAATCCCACAAATAAGACTGTGTGCTTGCCAGCTGGCAATCAGACCTACAAGTGAATAGAACTCATTAGCAGGGACTGGGTGTATTTGGAGATTGGACTTGCTGTGTACATATCCCACACATAGCTGCAGCTAGATTCCAACCTCTGGACCTTTGGCAATGTAAGGCAGGAGCATTGTCTGCCAAGTCAGAATGCAACTCCCCACTCAGCAAGTTAGAAGCTGTGCCAAAATACCCTTACTGTGAAGCTAAGTATGATACAAGTTATGTCCTACTACTCTCATACAAGTTAGTCCACCTGAGAAAGGGGAACACATTCACTAATATTGTTTTTCTACACAGTTGTATTTACAGTTTTGAAAACAACTGTTTATTTGCATCACATTCAAATTAAAAACCCCCGATCTTGTTTTTTTGTTTCTGACAGTTTGAAAGATAGAGTTGACTAAGGTCCAAAGGATGCAATGTACTCCTTCATATCATATTATATCAACCATTCCACTCAGAAGAATTTTTCTCTTGATCATATTCACATAAAAGTAACTGGGGTTAGGAATCAGTATCTTAGATGAATTCATACTTTTAATACTTTTAATTGAAATGAGCATAAATAACCTGGAGTTTTCTGTTAGCAGGTCTTTTCGTTTAGAATTCTGGATTCACTTTTTTCTGAATCCTTCTTGTGCTTGAAGGAAGACTGGTTCATGCCTGTTGAGTCTTATCTTCTCTTTTGTCAGAGTCAGAATTAAATTTGTGAGACAGTATTTCTCATTTGGACTCAGATGTTTATTAGTTTTTATCTATATTATATTCTCACAAAATGTGAGTTCCACAGTATTTTATGCTAATAAACTAAAAATTTAGTTGTATCTCTCTCTCTACAAGGCTTTTTATGGGTAAGCTGTCTAATTAAGAAATGACAAATTATTTTTGCTTTTAACTTAATAACTAACTACTCGTGGTTCGCAATGTGGATTTTTTTATCTAATTATACAATATTACTTAAACTCATGAAGAAGAAGGTGAAGAAGAAGGATTAGCCTCTGTATTAAAACTTCAGTCTTGTTTTATATATATTACTATATTCTAAAACTTTAAGTTTTCTATTATGTGATATTACACACTTTTATTTAAACTATACGCTTACAATTTCAGTTCTGTCATTCAATTTCGGAAGCTTTCTCTACAGCCTCAAGTCAAATGTGAAGTGTTTTCTTGGGAGTCAGTGCCTGTTAGCACAGAAAGTCTAAAATTCTCAGCAGCCATGTTTCCAACACATGTCAGAGTCTCTTTTGTATTGCGCTGTTTAATATTAACTTTATAGTTGCAAGTCTCTAGAAAATTGCTATTTGCCCTGTGAATTAATTCCCTTCTACTAATGGTTAGTTAATTCATCTATGAAACAAGGGAAGGTCCTGTAAAGAAAAACTAATAGATATGAAACAGATATTTGGCAAAGAATGTTAGTGCTCATTCCCTTTCCCAGTTGGTTTTTCCTAGCATTTCATGAGTGATAGATTATGTGGCTTCTCACAGACTTTTCAGCTATGTTGTGGAATGCCCTTTACTGGAAGACTTTAAGTGAGATTAGTGAAACTGCTGGTACACTTGATCTTGCCTTGGTATGGGAAGATGACCTAAATGACCCTGTGGATTTCTTTACTGATGGACTTTTATCCTGCTTTGTGTGTCCAGGATTCTCACAACTCAGATTTTTTTTTTGTAAAAAGCTGGTCTGTGTTACTACATTTAGTTAGTCTAAACTGGAAATAAAGTAGAACT
Organism: Molothrus aeneus; assembly: GCF_037042795.1. Lineage (NCBI taxonomy): Eukaryota > Metazoa > Chordata > Aves > Passeriformes > Icteridae > Molothrus > Molothrus aeneus. The sequence continues at coordinate 47,637,802 of NC_089650.1, forward strand.
GCTAATGATTTTATCCATTTATTTTTCTCCTATCTAAGCTTAAGAACTTCTCTTTCCCTTCAATTTTAAAGAAGTGAAACAAGAGAGAAGTATAATTTAGAGACATTTTATTGGCAGAAATCTTGCTCACAAATGCTTTTCTCTGTAAATTAAAGGTCAAGAGGGTTTTAAACCAGGATGTTCCTTGCCAACAATTGCAATTGAGGAAGCAATTATTTGTAGTTAATATGGTTTGGGACAGATGCCGTCATTAGAACAATGAGACTTTCTCCTTGTTTTTGACCCAGTAAACATTCTGTTATGAAGTTATGTAACCGTACATATGGACATTAGGGAAATGAAGGAAGAGTTTGAGAAAGGGAATCTCTGAATTGAAGGTGAACTCATGATACAGATTTCAACTCAAGTTGAAGCTAGGATTGAGAAGAAAGATTGGGAATAAATAATCATTTATGATTGCTGAAGACTTAGGTTGTTGGAGGTCAACAGAACTGTGGTGTTATGATTTGCATAAAAGTATAAGAGCAAAGCAATTACTTTAACCTGTTGTTCAAAACAACCTATTATGTCTATCTAGTTTAAATTAACAAACTGTGATGTAGTAGAAAACAAAGACATTTTCACACATTTTACTTGCTAGCAAACTAATGTCCAGCTATATATTGCTGCTCTAATGCTTTTCCAGAAATTCAGCCTAATCACTAAAAATTCAATTTGCCAGGAAACTTTTTCTAAATATTGGCTTCATAAAACAAAATTGAAAATGTAGACTATTTTTTTAAAATGCTTTTTTTATCTGAAGAAAGTGCTTTGCACAGTTATGAGAAGTGATATATGGTCACAAGAGGTAAAGTTCTAATATTTCATGTTTGCAGCATATTCATAGGAAAATTGTAACATTTTATCTGCATTTCTGGTCAACTGTGCACAATGAAGAAAAATTATAACTATTTTTCCTGGTTTTTCCACTGATATTGGTGGTAATTCTAGCTGAAAGGAAGATGCATTTGCTAAACAAATGTGGCCAAATGTGTTTTAGCCACACAGTTCCTGTTGTATCTCCTGTTGGAGTCCTGTGCAATGGCCACTGTCCAAGGACACATAAAGACATAAAACATCTGTTCCAACATAAATATGGGAAACTACTTTAGGACACATTTGTATCTATTAGCATCGGCTGTGTTACATTTGTTAAACTTATACTACATTCTAGTGTTCTGAACAAAGCCAGAGTATATAAAAACCTGTGCTTTGAAACAGCAGAACAGAAATAGGACAGAAATGAAACAGTAAAAAAAAAAAAAAAAACAGCTGCAGAAAGAAGACCTGTGATCACACGTAAATCCTGAAATTATGCCTTTTAAAAATTTTAATATTGCTACACACAGATACCAGAAGAGCTGAACATATCTTGTCAAAAAGTATAATGATTTATTAGCTTCAGGATCTATCTGGTTTCTGATAAAATTTGAACTGTGATTGCATACACATCATTCAGCAGGAGTATGTTAGGCTGCCTTTTTTCCTCTTATAACACTGTGTTACAGATTTTACCTAAACACACTCCACACTATTGATGCTTTAATCCAGTGAAGGAAGGCTCAAGGCTTACATATTTTCAATAAGTAAAAGAACAAACAGTCTCAATTACTGAGATTATGCTTAGTCTATCTAACAAAAATGCTGACTTTCATTACAAAAATTAACATGTACCATATTTTAAGACTACATAAGACTTCAAAAATAGCCATAGGAATCTAAAAATGTCAACTTGGTCCCTCTGTATGGGAACATTCTGCTGGATATTGCTATGGAAGGCAAAAATAGGTGAAGGCTTTATTGTGCAAGTTTGGTATTTGGTCCAGGTAGGTGAAATTGTGCTGTCCTTAGCCAAGGGACACTTTCAGTGATCTCTTCCAGGCACAAACCCAGAAAAGCAGAGTCAATACATCATCCACACCTTCTTTATTCATTCTTTCCACAGGAGATTATGCTAGGAAATAAACTCTTTACTCCCTGTTGTTTCAGTTTGACAGAGTTTGAATGCCTGATTGGCCAAATTAAGATGAGGCATTGTTGATCAGGCTCTGTCAGAAAAGTTAATCAATAAAAGCAGAAGCTTCTGGTAGAAAAAAATACTGTTTCAGGAAAATAAAATGGAGTATTGTAATTGCTCTGTTTGATTTCAATAATTCTGTGTTTCATGGCTGTTTTCACCTAAGAGCTGACGGAAAACTGAGTCATGGATCAAAGGTACACCACACTCTATAGGAATTTAATTTTTCTGTTTAACAAGAAACTTAACCAATAATCATGAACTTCAGACAGAAGCACAGAAGATTGTGTAAATCCACCAAAAAGAAATGTGAAAGTGTTTTGTCTCCTCAAAATGCATTTTATTGTTCCCTCTGAAAGCAAGATATTGAAAATAGCTTAGCTTCAAAGCTCTGTTTTTCATTATTGTGGCTTATTGCCCACAATTAGCTGCTTCCAAAGCCCATTCAAAGCTCTTGTGTTCTTTGACTGCTTCTCCTACAAACTGGGAAAGAAATTGCTGCCTGTTTTGGACTGTTAAGTTTTATATTTGGTTTGCTATAGGAAAAAATATTAGCAGTATCTTCTGCTGCCTACTATTCTTACAGTAGGAAAGATGGAGCCATACATATGGGCTGCCTCTGTGCCTTATGGCAGCCTTAAAAGACATTTTTTTGCTAAGTTGCCAGAGAATTGACATGGTACCTGAAGAGCTACCATGTGCATTTCTGACAGCTGCTCCTGTAGCTAACAGTTTACATTGACCTTCTGTAACAAACATTTTGCTTGGTTCCTGCTCTCTGCAAAATTGAAAATATGGCAGTGGGATGGAAGGGAGAGTCTTCTGTGACCCAAGTATTTTTTCAGTCTGTACACTCTGCATGGGATTCAAGAGGGTGACCTAGTTCCTTTGGAGGCCTATGTACTGGGGTGAATTAGCTATTTAAGGCACAGTTTGGTTGATCTGTTCTGAATATCTATTTTATCTATGTCTGATTGGCATAGCTGTTAAGTTGTAGTGTCTGTGTTTCAGCTGCTAATATTTGATCAGATGAAACCTATCTTCTGTAATTTATACCTTGAGCAATCTGGATAAAATATGTTTGGCTAAAACAAGTCATGCAAGCAAAGTTACATGAGTCTCATGCAGAGGAGGCAAGGAATGTGATATAGACTCCTTTAGCAGGACATTGGTGGCATTCCTTAGCACATTAAATTCATGTAGTTCAAACCTGGTGTTGTAACTCTTGGTACCACTTTGTGACTACTGAGTATGTGATGATGGATATTCCAGCTTGAAGACTTACAGGGTGCTGAACAGCCTGTATACATGTACTTGAGCACAGTGAAAGCATTTGATCCTAAGGGATTTGACCTGTCTTGGATCTGGCTCTTCACCCAATGAAAATTCAAAAAACTCCTATAAAGGCAAAGTCATTATAAAGGTAACAAGATTTTTGCATAAAGGTTTGCTTTGGAAAAGGAAGTGAAAGAAGAGAAAACAGGGCAGGAGGTGGGAAAAAAGACTGGCAATGAAGGAAATGGAGCAAACAACTTTTCCAGTAATCATTTCATTTGAAAGTATAATTTCATAACCTTTTTTAACTTGTTCTTTATATGGCTTGAGGTTTTAGCCTTCATCCAGGGTTTTATAATCTGTTAGGAATTTAATGTATAATTTAAATAAATGATAGAAAAATAAAGCCACTAGTGATAAGAATGAAGGTTCTGCTTCTGTGAAATAAAAATTCAAAGTGTTCACTTCTCACCTTATAAAGTTATGAAGCTTTGCTCCAGTCACATACTTTTGTGATTGTTCCCTACCTTTAGGTGTGAAAGTCATCATTACTTGTCAAAAGCTGTTTAAATATGAAAAAAGCTGACTTGTAGGTATTATTTGCTCTTATTATTTTGCAATAGAATAATATGAACAGTAAAGCAAATTAACATACAGTATAGAAGTTTAAAAATGCGGGTTTTATTCTTTTGAGTTTTTAAGTTCCTGCCTGCCAAAAAGGTTCCTTCAAAAGTGTCTATTAATCCTAAATAACAACTTAGAAAGGAAGTAAGGGCCATCTGGAAAAGTCTCATTCGTGGGAAGAACAAAGACATGTATGGTGTCTAAGTCTTGGTGTAGATTTCTGTCAAGATGGAAAGAGCACATCATACACTTTACTTTGGATATGGGTTTCACCCTCTCACTTGCTAAGCAAATGCTGGACTTCAAGAAGCTTGGAAACTTAATTAAGGACCTGGATGAAGTTCATTCCTCTTGACAGGAGCATTCTCTTTGCATCAGCTCTTTGTGGGAGCATTTCTGTTAGGGGGATACTTACAGTAAGTTCCCTCTGTGGCAGATGGACATTATCCCAGTCCAAATCAACTTCTGAAGCTACTACTGTCCATTCTTTGACTCAAAATGGCTTCAGCTGTTGTGACATGACTTACAGAACCTCATTAAGCTGGAATTGAAGAATCAACTCACATGCCAAAATAGGAATGACACAATGCTCTTGGGCCAATAGGTTATCTCTGTCATAAAATGTTATAGTGAAAAAATTAAGACAACTTGGGATTTCATAGTCACCCTAAATATGTCCAGATTTGCTTCAATTCCCTATGTCTCTAGTGTGTTTGAAGACCCCCTGAACAAAATGGAGGTGTTTATCCCTGTCTGAGCATCTCTCTCATGTCTGAGCTGCAACATTAGTCCTTCAGAGTCCTCTCAGGCCACTCAGTAAAGTGAATGGAGAAAAGTAATCCTTCAGGGAGTGAGGTGGAGAACCTAACAGATGCCATCACAACATTACAGAACACAGCTCTTCTTTAGGTCAATAGCAACCCTATCCTTCTCCTTCTCAAAGATCAGAGAGAAGAATAACTTTTTAAAAAATAATTATAGTTTAGGTGAAAATGGTAAAAAAGAATTCACTGACCTTGTACTCTGCCTTTCTATAATTTCTGCAAACCGTCTTGCAGCTTCAGAAAAGACCTGTGAGGTTCCTGCATACTATCTGTGAAAAGGGACTCTTACAATAAAGATACTGCAGAAAGAAGGCTCTGTGCCTGTAACACCAGTTCCTGTAACCAGGAACTGAGGCAGTTCTTCCAATGAAGTGCTGAGTATTTTGTTCTCAACCCAGCAAAGTACTATGAGTGCTCAATCCTAATCATGTGATCCTAAAGCAGGAAAATGCAAATGGGAAACTATGTCCTTTTCCCTGATGATGGAAGCAGAAGCTGATACAAAGGAAAACATATTTTCAGCTTTGTATTGCTAAAAGCATCTTTTCTTTATAAACCAGAACTGATAACCAGTTAATTGTGAACTCCAAGTGCTGAATTACAGCTCCTTTTTCAGTTGAAGCTGCACAATATCTGAGTAGGTTCTAAAATGGTAGTAACAACAAATAGAGGACTTGACAATCTTTCAGTCATTCAAATAAGACTTCATTGCAACAAGTACAGTGCAGCTGATAAAATTAGGAGTTCTATTTTTGCTTCATAGAAAAAAGATTTTTGTTGTTTTGTGTTTGGGTGTTTTAAATATATGAAACCTAAAGTAGGGCAGAATTCCTAGGCCAGATGAACTCCTACTTTAGAGTTTGTAATTTCTTATCCCATTGGAGATTTTTTTACTTAAACCACTAACTGAACTCACATCAATAGGACATAAAGGATTTGAATTTACATCTCCTACATCTCAGCATTTCTCCTGAGAATTATAGAATCATCGGATTGTAAAATTTGGAAGAGACCTCTAAGATTGTCACATTCAGCTATCAACCCAGCATCACCACTGTTCACTAATAAACCATGCCCTCCAGGGCCATATGCACACATTTCTTTGAACACTTCCAGGGATGGTGACACCATCACTTTCCTGGGCACCCTGCTCCAATGTTTGACAACTCCTTCTGTGAAGAAATTTTTCCCATTGCCTGATTTAAATCTCTCCTAGTGCAAATTGAGGCCATTTCCATTAGGCTCTTAGACATTACAGAGATGGTCCAGTTGTGTTTTCTACTGGACTTAGTCTGGCATATCAATTCCCAGGATATTTACTAATCAGCTTTCCCTTACTAAACTAGAGGAATTCCCACTCCTAACTTGAAAATCAGCACCATCAGGTTTCCTGTGAGTGTGTGAATGAAAAGCTGCACCATTGGAAGCCCTCAGGGCACTTTTGGCCTGGAGCAGTTTCGTTAGCAAGGATGGCTGAGGGAGATGGTCTGTTTTAACCCAGAATGCACAAGGTTTCCATGAGAGTTTGTAGCAGCTTTCCTGTGCAAGAGGAGGCTGACAAGAGGCAGCCAGGCTCTTTATGGAAGAGGTTCACAGCAGAATAAAAGTTGATGGTCATGAATTGAAACACGCAGTTTCTGGCTGGGAGTATGTAAGGGAACATTTCTTTATTTGTGATTCAGGCTGCACAATGGGTTTGGGCAGGCTCCGTTCTTGAAGGTCTTCAACAGCAGAATAGCAAAGCAGTCTGATCTGATTTAATAGCTGAGTCTGCATGAAGCAGGAAGTTAGATTAGAGACCTCCTGAGGTCCTTTCCAAATGGAATGATTTTGTGACTCAGTGATTCTATTAAGTGTATGGAAGCAGATGCACACTTTTGAGGGATGTAAAACAAACCAAATGTGCTCTTTGACTGCCGCAAATTGTTATGATATGAAAGATTCAAAACTATAAGTGTTTGCTTATATTAATGATTAGAAGTACCTTTTTGTTTTGAAATTCTGTGATTTGACATTTGAAGTACATTATATTATTTATAAAATATGAAGAGTGTTACCACTGTAACATATAAAATACAGACAAACATACCACAGTATCACAGCATATGCTGCAGTCGAGACTGCCGTAATACACAGAGTATCACCATACAATTTCAGAAGGCTTTAAGCATCCAACCATACAGAGTCACATCCTATCACTTCAGAAGGCTGCAAGGATCTGCCCTTCTTGTTCTTTAGCCCAACCTTTTCTATCCCTCATGTTCATGCATTGCACCTGTGTGCCCTCTGTTCCCTTTGGTGGTTGGTCAGTGCACCTGGGCACTCCATGGCTCATTGCTGTCAATGCCCACTCCCAATTACCACAAACTGTGTGGTACACCACAGCCTCAAGGTAACTCATTTCTTACTTTATAAGCTAGAAGTACTTGTGGAAATACTATAGTATTCCAGAGTGCTACACTGTGCAAACAGATCTCTGCTATTAGTTGACAGATGTGGAGTAAAAATATGTGGTTCGACAACCCCTTAAACATTGCACATGTGGGTTTTGCAGGCAGCAAGTTACTCCAGATAAAAATCGCAATAAACTATGATCACCTTGCTTCTATTTTGTCATTTTTCTGACAGTGTATCATGATTTCACATGGTATTTTTTTTATATACCATTATATCTGTATGAGGAAAGCTTCAGATTAAGGACCTTGTCCTTCAGAAAAGAAGGACAAACAGACCTAAAGAGCTGCTCTGTTGGAAAAAAACCCATATATATGAGTTGTATCTAGTAGGGTGCAAACATGAGTATTCAGGGAACTTATACTTTGCTTTAGATTCAGGTATTTGTGAAATTCAATATAAAGCATGGTGAAACAATAGAAATTACTCTTGTAACTTGCTGTATTTGCTGTGGAATGGTACTTGTTAGTCTTGTGGACCTTAGAAATAATTGTACTCAACAGCTGACACTGAGGTCTATCAGAAGACAGGGAAAAAATATCTTGGGAAAATTTCCAACTTCTTTTCAAAACTGGTTGTGAGCAGCACACTGCCAGTGGACCACCAGCACTCATAAATAATTATAGCACAGCTTTTGTTTGGCTTTAACCCAGCTCTGACTTCACTGCTTCAGTCAATTACTGGAGAGTGAGAAAGGCAGAATAGGACCTCTCAGAATAGGAGAGAGCTTTTTTGCTTTACATGAAATGCCTTACAGCACATTCAAGTCTCATTTAATCATAGAACCATTAAGGTAGGAAAAGATATCCAAGATCATCAAATCCAACCTTCATTTACATGAGCCTTTTCTTTTGCATTCTGATAGAGTGAAGAGGTTTATTCTGTTTTACCAGGAGGAAGTAGGATCATCCCTGACTAGAATGCCACTTGGAATCTCTGCACATCTGGGATTTCATAGCTGCCTTGAGGCCATTAGCTGGACCTATGTTGGACCTTTCCATTCCCCACTATGCTAGATTGTGAAGTTCCTCAGCCTAGAAGGAATTTATTTAATCCCCACAATCACTATGTGGTGTTCCATTTAAATCAGTCTTTGTATGGACATTTTGTAGTGCAAAATGGTAAGCTAGATTTTATCTACTACATGTTTTCTTTGAAGTTCACTCTTTAGTATGAAAATAGTAACGCAGTGCTTTCAGACTAGCAGCCAATCTTGAGCTGGTTACTCCTATGTTATTCTTTTAATACTATAGGCTTATTATTGCAAAATAGAGGAATTTCAAAATATTTCCAAATATTTTTTAGCAGTTGAAAACAATTATTTAAGCAATTCTATTCAGCTACCATAACACGGCACATCACGGAAAGTCATTTGTCCTAAGAAAACAGTTTATTGTATGTATAAAACCCATATCCTTCTCTTTCACCTTTCACCTTTCCCTTTTCTGACCTTCCATCAAGATTTCTTATTGTCTGTCTCATGCTGGTAGTATGAAAAAATAATTGGAAAAAGAAAAGAAGTTATCAAACATCAGTACTTTTTCTACAAGTATCCTCCTCTGATTTAGTCATGCAGAAATGCCATTTTTATGAGAGAAAGGGTTATTAACAGATTAGTGGGAGGATCAGCAGAACAAAATTGCTCCACATCTGTGTAATCCTATAAAAAAAGACTAAAGTTTATACAATATCTACTGTTGTCAGATGATAAAAAGGCTGTAAAAAGGATGTGGAAGGAAGGAATTAAAATGAAGTAAAAGCAAGATGACAACATCCTTGCACTAATATGTAATTTAACTTTTCTTAAATTAATATAATGTATCTAATATAGATTACAGTTTGCAGTATATAATGGAACCTAATGTATGCTATATGCACTTTATACACTGTAATCTGATATTTGTTGAAATAGATCCTTTCCATTATCTCGGTCCTTTTGTAGGTAGTAAATCCTCTAAGTCTGATTTAAACTGGAAATATTTTAGTTTTCTGCAACAGCCTAGTCAGCTGCAGGGCCAGTGTCTCAATGTCCACAGTAAATTCTTGTAGCTCCTTGCCACATGGAAGAGAGCTGGCAGTGGAGAGCATTTCGTCTGTGTAATTGGTTCAAAATTTTAGGATCTTTTGTAGAGCCACTTTACTACTGGGAAGACACTCTGCATAAAATTGTTGTTCAAGATAGTCATTATCTTACTGAGGAAAATTAGGAAGTTGAAAAATAGATGGTTAAAACCTACGAGTATAGGCAGGTCCTGGGCAATGCATCAGCTAGACTGTTAGTCTAAGGCAAAAATATTGAAACTCTGATATTCAATCCATTATTTCAGAGCTGCTCAGGTAACATTTCTTGACATTAAATAATCCTTTCAATCAGAAAAACAATGTGAGTAATAATGTGTAAGGTTTTGCTACAGGATGTGAATGTATCCATGCCAAATCTGCTGAAGGAAAAACTTGTTCCACATCTCCAGAAAGCTCAATTTACAGTAATTAATTTTATTAGTAGACACAAGAAAGTTAAACACTAAACACCTCACAGGCTGACTCAAAATACTTACGAAAGGTGGAGGAGTCCACAGCTCTACAGAGAGTTATTCCTTTGAAGTGATGAATCTTGGTGAGTGAGTTTCACCTGGGCTGGGAACATTGCCCAGATCCAAGTGTAACCTCTATCCTTATGAGAAAAACAGTAGTTAACATGTTTCTAACATCTCGGTGGAAACAATCAGAGTCACTTTGATTCAATTATCTTTGTTGTGCTAAGCTGACTGCATTGTTTGCGTCCTCTTTGCTCCCCAGACCTGAAGTAAATCACAGAAATCTTCCAGATGTCTCCCTATAAGGGAGAGTGAATTTCTGTATGAAAGTATTTGTATAGGTCTGGGAAAATTCTGTGTCCAATAAGACGTAATTAACTGTCTTAATACCTTGTTGACAGAGCCTAAATTTTTATTCGTAAGGTTTTTTTTTTATTTCTATTTCCACTATGTCCCATCTCTGTGCTAATGTGATCTCAATATTTATCAAAGCAAGACTTCAGCTCAGCATCACTTACCATGCCTTGTGCAATAGAATAAATATAGCCATTAAGCACATCATTTGGTTTTCAGAAGTAGTTGGTTTTTTTGAGGGAGGTCATGTTCAACTACTGACTGCTTGATTACTTGAGCTGAATGAAAAGTACTTGTAGTAAATTACTGCAAGGAGGCTGTTGGAGAAGGCACAGCAAGTTCTAACTCCAGCCTGTGTATTTGGCACTAACTGCTTGCAATCTGTTTCTGTCCATGTGTGAGAGCTACCTGCATGCAGTCTGTTGTTCTGTGAGCCATCAAGCTGTAACCTTGCACTTTCAGTCTGCTGTCCACCAGAAGGCAAAACCTTTATTCAGTATCTTTTAAAAGAGATCATGGTTAGTAAAAATGCATTATATTCGCTTCTGTGATTATAGCAGCCAGTATGCTGCAAATTCATTAGAGTCATTTTCAAACCCATTATAATTTAGAAAATAAATCACTACATAGCTAGATTTTTAGGTGTTCTAGGAAAACAAACTTACCCATCTTACTTCTGTGTCCCAGCTGTGTATATTAAATGAGTATCTGGGAATGTGTGAAATTTAGTGCTGGTCATAGCTATTAGACATCAATAAAAATATTCTAACTCAAAGGCTCTTTTGAATGAAATACATTATGATTTTCAAAGTCAAATCAGTCCTTCATTATTTTTTTATGGTAAGCCACAGTGTGGTTTAAGGGAAGCAGAAATGATAACCAGATTCTGTCTGTAAATGTATTTATCTTTTCTGTTTTGATAGTCTCCGTTATGAGTGTTTTCCAAGAAACTTTAGTCTCAAATGATGTTGACTTAATTCCTTTCAAGTAATTTTATTTTTACCAAAGCTTTTAACTGAAGAGGAAGAAAGGAGAAAAAAACCCCTGTCACTTCTTTAATCTTCCCATCATCTGACTCTCTTTCAAACATAAAGTCATAGTCATACTTTCTGCACTACCATGGGCTTATACAGCACATTCTGAATATAAGTAGCTGCAGCTGGAGTTATGGACAGCGTTGGATGGAGACCTATCCATGCACTGCCCATGTGTCCCAGACATTTGCACTGGTACTTTCTCTAGTGTCATTTACATATTCTTAGTTTTAGCCCTCACATTTGTTGTATAGGCAATATTGCCTAAACTGTACATCAGTAATAGATTTTTCATTATGTATTTGCTGGTTAAAGTTAGGAAGATTTGTGTAAATGTCCTCTATCTAAAAATATACTTTCTCAAGGTCTCTTGACTAACTTAAGCAAACAGCCTAATGTCTTAATAAGAGAAGGGTCTGATCTTTGGCCAGAAAAGTCTCAGAGATTGATTCGTTATCAGAGATGGCTTCTTTATTGAAGGTCACTTTAAAAACAGAGCCAAATAAAGAAGGGTAAGGCAGCTGCTTGCAGGATTGCCAAGCATTATGACCTGCCTCTCACTGAGCTGCTGGGAAAGCTCAAGATGTAGGGATGACCCGTGCCCAGGGTGGGGTCATTGCAATGAGCAGATACCTATTTCAGGTGCCTCTTTTCTTCTTGAAAACTTTCAGATGAGAAGCAGTAGTGGATGAGATGGCCTTCCACAGAAAACGTGTCCCCAAGCTCAAGTGTGACCCAATGGGGGCCTCGTGTCCCCCTGACTGTCTATATGTAGCTGGATGATATTTTTCAGTTTGTGCTTGAGCAGACAAACCATTTGGAACACTCTCACCAGTGAGCAAGAGTAGGTCCTTTCACCAGTGATATTGTTGTCTGAAGTGGAGGGTGTTTGGCTCTTGGGAGTTGACTGAAATTAATCAAGTGTTGAACACGACTGCTCTGAGGATCCGACCCTGTGTGTTCCCTGGGCCATCATTAGAGACAGGGCAGCATCAGAGCCCATGGCTTCTCTGCAAACACGTGTCAGTGCAGACTGCAGATGTGTAAAGGGAAATTCCTACTGTTGCCTACACATATAAGTGTAGTTTTCTTTAGAGTGAAGCGTCCATTCTTCTGTAGACTCTGTCTCTACACGAACGACAGGAACTCACAGATTTTTTGGGCATTGTCTGGGAAAACAGTTTCAGAAGCCTTCTACCTGGTGTTTCTGAGCCTGTGTAAATGGCTTTCTCAGTATTCCCCAGACCATGTGTGGCTGCGATGTGTATTCTAATACATACCATACCATGGAGAACTGAATTTCTGTATAAAACAGTGTGTGAAGCGATTTCTTAAACAAAAAACATTTTAATTTGCCCTGAAGCCAACATTATGTACATTACATTACATTTTGAAATCTTGTTTTCAGTCTATCCATGGCTCACTAATACCTTTTCAGCCCTTTGGGCCCCTTCAAGTTCAGTTTAGAAAATTTAGAGTAAGAGAGGAAATACTGATGTTCCTTTTTTTTTTTTTTAATCACATAAAGGAAGCAAAAGAAACAGAATTAGTGGTCCTATTGAACTGATCTTGCAGAATTCCATTCTTTTGCATCCTGTTTGGCAGTCACCAGCTTGCTATTCATGATTAATATTTTGCTGAAAAAAAAAATCAGTGTTACATTAATTTTCTGATGTTCAGGTAATGTTGAGGAGAGTCCAGGGCAATCAGTTGGAGACAGAGAGAGATTTAGGAATCCTAAGGTCTAGGGAAACAGAAAATGTCCAAGCAGTGTAACTAGGCTCGTTATGTACTGTGGAGGGAGTGTTGGTGAGATAAAGCTTGCAGAGAAAGGTTTAATGTTTTTTCTAGTAGAACATTGGATATAACTGGGGGGAAGAAAGCACGCACACACACACACGCAGAGACAGAGGAAAAAAAATATTTGGGTACAGCCCTTTGTTAAACCTGAAATAGAAGAGTTCCATTTGTATATCTTGAGAAGACTCTCTACATGCCTACAAAGTGATTAGGGAGTCAGATATATTCCCCCACAGATAGTGATAAAAAAAGGAAAGTATCTTAGATTTACCTTTCCATGGGAGTTATACATCCAGTCTTAGGTTACAAAAGAACCTGTCCTCCACTTTGAATTGCCACATGATCTCTCAGGGATCTAAGTACCTACTTCGGTCAGTTCTTTCTCACACAGCAGTTAACAGGCTCCCTCCATCCAGTTTCAGCCTATGTTCCTTATACACACCTAGTCTATGGACACAGTGGGTCCAAGGCTCTTTACAAGTCAGCATTTAATTGTGTGTTCAAAGCAAATGCAACCAGCTTCCTTGTGAGAGCCTGAGACAGAACTGACCAGAATACCCTGCAGCCCCCTGGCTGGAGGGAAAACATTGGGAGCTTGAACTGAAATCTCTGCTGCCAGTCAGTTCAAAGTGAAACTTTTAACTGTGTTTTCTACATCACAGGGAAATGTTCTAAGAGGGAAATACCAATTACTGCTTTATGCACTGCACACTCCCGCTAACATGTCCTGAGAACACCTATTATCAAGCATTATTGGCAAAGGAATTTTTAAATTCTGTTAGTGCCAAAGAGGCCAACTTAAATATCTCTGTGAGCTGTGGGCGGCTTTGCCTATGCTCAAGACAAAACAATTTGGCACTTAGGAGGATGGTGGTTTGAGCTCGTACATTACAAGAGTGAATAGTGTTGGATGGAACTCCAAGACAGAGAAAATAAGAGGCAGAGTTGTGAATTGGACTCAAACATCCTAAATCTCTCCTTCAAATCCTAATCTTAGTGTGCCCCAGGCCCTAAATAAAAAAAAAAAGTTAATAAATATACTTCACCATCAAAAGGATTTGGTGCTAGAAATGAGAAGTACTTTCGTTAAAGTATACCCTGAAATACTGAGTTCATATCTGCAAGCCTCTTACTGTGAAAAGCAGCTTCAACAATAGTGTTGGCAGATGTATAGCTCACTGTACCAAGTCCTAGGCTAACATGCTCTTTCAATGCATTGCCTTCATTGTCAACTTAAGAAATCATGAAGGAGCAGTAATGCTTTCCAATTAATTCTTTCTCTCATCCCTCTTCATACTTCCTGATTGTAGTGACAATTTTTCAGTCTGAGAAGTTCTGCTGTGTTTGTCATGGCTGTGATATAAAGGTCATAGCCTAAATCAAAGGGACAATTCTATAGCTCAAGTGCTTCTTGCAGTTAGGAGGCTCAGAGTACAGATCTTTCTGCAGTGTGATCTGTGAATGCCATATACCCTGAGCATGGGAGGGTAGAGATGAATGCTCCTTATAAAAAGCCACAAGACTGTAGGATTTCCCAACTAATATTGAACATTTTTTACCTAATTACCAGGGAAAAAATTCAGGGTCACCTCAGCACTTTATTGAGAGAAACATAAATATGTAATAATTCCTTTGGTTATCACTTAAAACATTTACTTTTTGCTCTGTCAAAGCACATGGTTTTCTCAAGCTATTCCCCATTTTCAAATAGTAGACTTGGCAAAATTCAAGTCAGTTCACATTCATAGCTTGCACTTAAAAAGATGCAAAGAAGAGGACAAAACAAGAATCAAAAACTGATGCAGCTCTTCAAGTCTCCAGGTCAACATTATCGTATCACTTTTTAAACCAAAAAAACACCAGAACATAAACAGCAAAATGCCTCTCTTTATCTATTATTCTTTGTTCCTGTTTTATCTTCCTTTTAGGGAGGAGTAAATACTAAATGCTTTTAATTCCTCTTCTTTCTTGTTTTGTGTACTTTGTTTATAAAGCATACAAGCTGGAAATCATCAATATTCTTGCTTGGGAAAAATTAGCTTCATGAGGAAAACATGTTCGCTAAGAAAGCACTTGAAAAATCCATGCAGATGTTAACTACAAATACTGAAAAAAAACCCAAACAATCCCTCTGTAGTTATAATTAGGTACATTTTGAGACATTTTCCAAAATTTAAGTTTCTGATATTCTGTTCTTAATGGAGTTGGAGTTGGATTTCACATTTAGTTGTCTTGGTTCAACTGATCTCTGAGCTGTTCAGAATGATAATTCACAAGACTTTGCTAAATTAAGAGTCATTCTTTTTAGGTCTCATGTGACTAATTTTGTTCTATGGCTCACAAATGCAGCACTTTAACTGTTTGGGAGCAGGAAGGCAGATAGGGTCTAACTGATGTGCATATAAAATGGAATTGAATCAAAATCCTTCATAGATTAAAAGAATTCTTTTCTATTCCCCATGCACATAAAAGATACTAAACTAGTGTTATGGAACTTGTAATATTTTCTTGAAACAGTTTCATAGCTTTCTTTGAGGTTAGCATTCTGAGTGCAGAGGAAGACACTGCATCTGCTGTATTATCAGGATGAAATTTATTTGTCCATATAAATAGCGAGTGCTTTAAGTCTTTGTGGAAAGGCATCTACTGGGATTTTCAAAATTTTTTAGCAGTTAGTAAAGGTACTCTGTAGTTACGACAATCTTCAGTCACTGGTTAAAGCATGTGACATTCTCAAAGAAATTTTATATGCAGAAATTTGGGAATGAAAAATGTCATGCAATTTAGGGTATGCTATTCTTAAGAAACAATAATATTATAGTAACAGCATGAATAGCACAATTAAGAGCTTAAAATCAATTAAGACTGATGGTTGTACTTTATCCATATATCATACTCTTCTCTGATGCCCTGACAACATGACCAGTATCTCAGCTTTTCGTATCATTCCTGATCTCCTACTGATGTCTGTGCACTGCATTTTTCCACCCAGGAGTGCTCAGACCCCTTTTCTATAGTTTTTTTATGGTCCCTTCCATATCTGTGTGTAAATGAACATCTCATAGTCTTTTAATGTGTTATTTGTGACAGTCTTTGGGATCACTATTATCCCATATTTGCAGATAGAACTTACTAGGTTCCTTATGAAAATACTGTGGTAGTATGAAATACAGTTTCTTTGCTTTAAAAATTAACTGCAGCACAAGGACATGTTACTCCATGAGGTCATCCCATTAATCCTATATTCTCTGTTTAATGGCTTTGTTTGTCTTTTGATTAGACAATGTCTTTATGTATGTCCTAGACAGTGCTTGATGACTAATTATAGTCATTGTTTCCCATCCAACAGCAGTAGAGAACTGAAATTTCTTGATAGAATGCCTCTCCTTATGACAGGTCTCTAGACTTATTGTGCACACACACAACTTTCAGTTGTCCCTGCATTTATTCCTTAACTTAATTAAGAAAGTTGATAGAATGGAACTAATCCATCTGTCCACAATTTATTCTCTAGCAATGTGATATAGTTTCCCTATTTCATGAGCTCACTCTTTGACTGATTTTATTAGAAGTCCTTCCATACCATCATTTTAATCACTTTTCTTTCATTTTTAGTCATGTGTGAAATAGTAAAAAAAAATGGACTAAAGAAACATGAAAGAATTTCATGAGAAACTCAGGTCAGCTTAAATAGAAGCAGATCCAATAAAGTTCAGTCAGTGAGCCTACAAAGACCAGCAGAAAAGAGCTCTAAATTAGCTCTTTCACATGGAGTTTTATTCTGCCATGTCTAAAGTGCAGTCAAAAGGAGTGAGACAGCCCTGGCACACCCTGAGAGGAGGCAGGGCTGCAGTGCCTGCAGGAGGTGGCTGGGTGACCTGCCAGGTTGATGGGCAAGGCTGGCCGAGAGACCAGAGGGTCAGAACTGACGCGTGGAGGGGTCTCACACCTTCTTTACCAAGAACACTCAGTGCGGTTTATCTGATCCACCAGTTCTCACCCATGCATGGGTTCTGGATGTTAAAAAGATGCAGGATTTTAGCTACATATTGCTTGTATGCAACACTAAAACAAATTCCTGTGATCTTAGTTATATTTCTCTTGTTATTTAGTTTAAAACATTCTGATATATTGATCCCTTATTAGACTGGTAGGGGTAGTCTTCAGTGGTCTGGGCTGGGTAGAATTTCAGAGATGAGTACTAAAGCAGAAATTGCCTGTTTTTCAGCATTGAGCCCACCACTCCCATTGATTGTTAGGGGTTTTCATATAAAAGACAGAAGGTCTTTTACTGAGTAGCTGACTGTAGAGCCTGTATGCAGGCATTCTGGGTGGGAGTTTCCAAAGCACTCAATTCATTAACAAAGGTCTACTTCCACCAAAAATTATGGTTTTAGCCACAGCTGTGAATGAACAGAGTTGGATTATTCCATAAAAGTATTGAAAAGCCTTCCTTTGTACTTAAAAATGCCTTCTTGAGCTGATAGGTAGCAGCAGGTGTAGATGTTAAAAGTAACTTTATTTTAGTTACGGTGCTTTGTCACTGCTGGAGCACCAACTGTTAAAATGAACACAGATGGACATTTTTTCCCTAATGGTATGACTTCTCTCAGGAAAGTCAAGGGCTTCTTGCCTTCTTTTATTTTACTGCAGTTTCAGAGTAATCATTTTTCATTAAGGTGGAGGTGGTGAAAAAGGTACCACAGCAATTAAAAATCCATTAATGGTTAAATTAGATTTCTGAATCTGAACTATCACTGCATGTACAATGGTCTTCCACTGTACAACATTCATCCCATTACATCAGTTGCATGAGTGTGGGTCGGCTTTATAATGCTTTGTTCATTTCTCTGTCTGTCTCTACCTGTGTAATTTTGAAACTGTACAGTTATGATTTTTTTTTTACTATTTTTATATGTCTGATCAGAGCTATGTATGTATATGTATATGCATAAGTACATAATTGAGAGGAAATATAGTTATTGGTTATTCAAAGGTGAACTAAACAAACAAAATTCTTATTAAATTAGGCACCCAGACTATAAATAAATTAAATACCATGAACTAATAGCCCAAAATAATTTGAAGGTAAGAACTGAGAAAACTCAGTAGTGTAACAGCCTTGTAAATCTGTTTCATCTGTTTCATCTCTTAAACACTAAAACATTATGAAGAATCAGGTTCACTATAGTGTGATCTGAAAGAGACAAGAAAATTGTCATTTCACACAGTAGATGGACTCCAGAAATGTTCACTCTCTAAGTATTAACTGATGTTGTTTAAAAGCTATGTAGATGTACAGAAGAAAGCTTTATTCCTCTTTTATTTGCTAGTGCCCAGAAAATCTTCCATAAAGATAAAAGGAAGTTTACTAGCAAAAAGCCACACCAATCTTATAGTCA
Organism: Molothrus aeneus; assembly: GCF_037042795.1. Classification (NCBI taxonomy): domain Eukaryota; kingdom Metazoa; phylum Chordata; class Aves; order Passeriformes; family Icteridae; genus Molothrus; species Molothrus aeneus. Next base: position 47,656,162 of record NC_089650.1, read on the forward strand.
CTAAAGTACATAATGCAAGGGAACTTTTCTTTTGATTCTAATCCAGAAATTACGAGGGCCTTTTTATGTCTCCCTTCTAACAATGAAGGTTGGCAGGAAGAGCAGACACAGAGCAACAACTATCATTTAAGTTTACATGTCTGTCTCTCATCTTTGCCATGAGTATCTTTTGTAAACATACTTAAGATCACAAGATGTTTCATCTTTGGGCAAGGAAAGGATGTCATGTTGCCACAGCACCGGAAGAAAACAATAAAAAACATCTATATGCATTTAGAAAAACCCTCAGTGTGCCATATATTTATGGAGCTGCAGTAAATCTGTAGCTGCCACAAATTCATTTTGCATATTGTATTAAATATATCAATGATGGTCTCCTACAAAGGTAAAAATTAAACAAATAAGTCTTGTTCAGTGATTTACGATCTCTCATGACATGACAGTTTAGATGTGAATTAAAAATTAAATGCAAGCAGTGTCCTTTGCACACTAAAGTCAAAGGGAATCAGTTACATAGTTCCTGCATGTTGGTTGTAATTAGCAAAAACCCAGCCACACAAAATTGTTGCTAATGGTATTGCCCAATAAATGCGATTAAAATAAAATTTTGTTTGCTTAAACACATACCCTGGGCAGAATGAACAAGAAAATCCCTGTCATTTTATGGCACTATGTTGAGGGCAATGGCAACACATTCAAGAATTTGGGTCTCTCTTGTGAAGTCCTGTGCAAATTGTTTTACTGCAAGGTAGGAACTTTCTGATGTTAATGTTAGTTGAAGTTATACTGTTAAATAGCTATATTTAACAGCTAGAGACTCCAAAACACAGTTTAATACTGGAAGATACTGTGCCATTCATTTTGTCATTACAGGTTTCCCTAGTTAGAGAGATTAAGCAGAGTACAGGACAATCCACATATAACCACTGTTTTATGGCTTATTTATGCAGAAATACGACCATAAACCTCTGAAGCCCCTGGGAAGATTTTTTTCTTCTAATTTTTTTTTTTCACCACCATGGACTTCAATGAGATCAGAATAATTGTGAGACATTGCCTTTTGATTGCATAATCAAGAACCACCAGTATTTTCAAAATTCCAAGATGTGTTCATATTACTGTGTGCAATGGCACATATTCTACTAACTGTCAGTACCTTGTCTCTATTAGGACTTAATTGTCTTTTGCTCATTGGTGTAATTTAGGCACAGGATCTTAGATGTAGCATATTATCATGGCAACAGTGAATGATACTATGCAACAGGTGTGAAATTAATTTTTGTACCATTTTAGAAAATAGATTTTTTTTCCTTTAAGCACCTCTATCTCCTGAAGCTATTTTGGGGCATTTCATCACAGAAATGAATCCCATATGACTAAAATAGGCATACAAAATTCCTAAGGGTGAATAGGTAGAGATTATATAATATGTAGAGACAACATGATGTTACATGAAAGGTATCTGTTTGCCTTAATAAATTTTCTTATATCTTTAGCAAATGTAGTATCTTGTATGTTTACTGTGGATTGGGATAATTTATTGCAAAACCTTTGTCTGAATGGAAAAAGGATTCTAAATTTCATATTAAACTATATATTGAAGAGCTAAGGATGAACTAATTGCAAAACTATCCCAAATAACTTTTTTACTCTTGAAGAGGATTTCAAGGTGATATGGATGGGCACAGTGCTGTCATTTTCACAGATTCTATTTATTTCAGGACTGTGGTTCCAAAATTCGCCCAGAGGAGTCCTGTGGCTTGCAGCCTCTCTCTCATGAATACCTCGCAGCAATTTCACAGACAGTGTTTAAGACCTGTGAAGCTGGAGACACAAAAGGTTCGTATTTTATCCCCCTTTTTTTCTGAAAATTAACTCATGCACTTTTCAAAGAAAAACTAGAAACAGTATTAACTCTTCGCTATGGACATGCACTAACCTATGCACAATAAATTGAACTAATCATTCCAAATTTGTATCAGCCAAATGATGTACCAATCCTGGCAATGAAGAATGCCAAATGGCAAATTCCCTGCTAAAGCACTAATATTTCTTAAAGAAGTTACATTTTCATAGAAGCCAAGCCATGTCATTTCCCCTCAGAAGATAACTCAAAAATTCTGCAGAAGTAGATGTCATACACTGTCCTCAAGCTATGTACAGGGGCTGAGGTGGAGCAGCAGAGATAAAGATATCACCTTACTTCTTCTGACATTAATGCTAAAATTTAGAAGGCTGCTTTATAGTTTAGTACAACCAGGGTTTCATGACTCATTTCTAATCCTTTGATGTAGAGCAGAGACAGTAATTTAGGGTCCAGCCAAACACAGAAGTGACTTCCTTCTCTCTTAGTCACCATGGCACTTTTCTTTAAAGGAAGCTCAGCACGTTAACAAATATACACTTAATTGATACAATTTCTCTCTCTCTCTCTCTGTCCCTCTTATAATCAATAAATGCAAATTGGAATATACAACAGAGGAAGTGTCTTTCCTTCATTTTACATCACGGAATGAAATTATGATTTATCTACCAAAAAATCTTCTTTCTTTCAGAAGTTCTCCTTTGATTCACATCTGGTTTGAACCAGGCTATCATATCAAAATTAGCTCTTTGTTCAATATTGTTGCATTACCAATAATACAGAAGTCAGCAGACATTAACTGTGTTTGACTTCTCAGAGGGAAAGAGAGGAAGAGAACTAAAAGAGACTATGAGAACCCAACTTGTGCTAAATTCCTGCAGGTGAATCAGGTTACTACACTCTGTAGAAATGTGGTTTGTAGCAGTAACAAAATCTGGTGTGTAAGATATCACAGATTCACTTCTAATTTTCTGTTGCTGTGATGCATATGTTTTAATTATATCCCACTTTCCATTTTTCCTACAAATGTATCTAGTTTAAAATAATTCTGTGTGATCTTTCTCTACATTCAACAGCTGTCTGGATTTGGATCCAGCAGAGACATAAATTGATGTCCAAATAAATGAATGAGTCCCTTGGTTACAAGGAGTAAATCTCAGTTTGGATGTAAGTCCATAGGCCTAAAGCTATTTATTCTGTCGAAAGAAAAAAATACAGCTAGAACAAAAAGAAAACTACTTCCATAGCCTATTCTCAGAGAAAAAGCTCTTTGAAGATCTTTGGGTACCAAATAAACACCAAATACAAAAGTAAAGCAGTCATAAATCAAAAAATTAACATCAGTGTAGGTTAAATATTTAGACTTTGAATTACCAAGCTAGAATAGTATTTTCTCTTTACAGTGATAATTTTTTGGCACTATAGAAAAGTCTTGATTTTAAATTTGAAAGCAAAATATGTTTAATTGTGGCTATGACAATGTAAAAGGATAAATGAAAGAGGCTGAAAGAAAAAGCAAAACTATCAAATTAAGTATACGGCTGTTATTGGTTAAAACTTTTGATTTTAGGCTAATATTTTTAAAATGGAAAGTAAGCAATCTAACTAATTATTTTGAAAGTATATTTCTTTTCATGCCATTTTATGAGAACAGATTTAGGGAGTACTGGCAATGTTTAATCTCATATCTTAAGCAGAAGATTTATGTACGCAACTGATAACTACTCTAATGAGCCAAAAATCCAGCTTTCACCCTTCCTGTGGAAACCTCCTACCTACAGGTTTTCATAAAAGTTTGATTATGCCAATTTTTAATTTGTGATGAAACTAACAATGTGTTTCTCTTGCTCTCATTCATTTAATTGTTGGTAAACCTGCCCTTGCCTGATAGAGCCAGTGTTAATGCTCTTGCCTGAAGCACCACAAAATGCTGCCTGATTGAAATGGTGCTGAGAGCTGCATTATGTGCTGCTGACTAATATAAGTGGGTAAGAGCAACTTAAAATTGCTATAGAAAATAAGCCTAATTTCCAAACTAATATTGTTTGCAATTTTTTAATGTTGTCTTCTTTTTTATGCGATTCATTTTATCTTCTAACACAGTCCTATTTTTGAAGGTTAAAAATGCATTGACCAATTGTTGGGAAATTGCAACAGGAAAAGTTCATAATAGTTGGATTTAAAATGCATCAATTTTCATGCATCATTAAAACACCTATGTAAATACAAAACCAGGAATTATTCTGTTAACATTAAATGCTAGTGCTTCCTAAAAATACTAATTTATCTCTATATATCCATGTTCTCAATTTTTTTTAAATTTGCCACTAACCTTTAGCCTATGCCAAAAACTGATCTATGTTTTTCATTAATATACCTAGGGAGCTATTGAACATAAACCAAACTATTTAAAAGAAGCTTTTCAAAAGTTACTTATCACCTTCAGTTGCCAAGGTTTAAACTTTTATTATTCAAATATTTTGGCTCCTCAAAATTCATTTTATATAGTTCTACTTTTCTAGTTTATTAGCTTAAACCAAATCAGTTCGTAAAAGTATGGGATTTTTAAAAGAAAATTCCATAAGAGGAATCTCATATGTTTTAGACATTGCCAGAACTTTTATATATTTGGGTTGAAAGAAAAATTACAACATCAGGAAAAAAATACTGAGTTTTCATATAATTTTGAAATATAGGTCACTACCTGAAACATCACTCAGATTATTTATTAAGACCTCTACAGTAGTGGCAGGGTCTGAGTCCGGACTCCAAACCAACCAACCATTCTGTCCCTGCTCTGTTAGTCAAAAGATACAAAGCAGTAAAGAGTGTTGGCATGGTACCTATTGCTGGGTTATTGGAGACCCATATTTCCTCATGAGACTGCTGTGAAGCTGGGAATGACCATTCAGTCATGGATTGCAAAGTGGGAGCCAACAGCAAGATCCACAAGTGGCAATAGAAATTTTGGAGGGTCAAAGTATTCCTGGCCCCAGTGGTGGCCAGGAGGCCACAGCCTGGAGCAAGGGACCTCAAAGCCAAGGGAGGGTCAGCATGAGTAAGGGGCTCACAACAGCTAGCACTGGGAGGTTACAGCAAGAGAAATTGCCTAAATTCAGCCTCTGGGGTTCCAGGAGAGGAGGGTATTAATTTGGAAGAGAACTCTCTGCTCCAGAACCTGATTATCCACTTTGTAACTTCAGATAAAGATTCAATTTAACCCTTTGATAAAAATTCTACATAGGATCTCTCTTAGGGACCAAAGTTCAGATCTCTCTTGTCATACAAAAATTACCAGGTTACAAGCATGCTATTTTCCTGTCCTAATGAATTTTGAACTTTAAGTGGTGCTTAATTGAGTGGGGAATATTTCCTTCCGCTGTGTGATTAGGATGCAGAAAACGCAAGTTTGAAACTCCTCTGAGCAAGAAGCATGGGATATCTCTATCTTCCTGCTTGCACCCTCCCACCATAGTCCCAAGTGTCCCTCCTTCCTCTGTCCATGCTGTGAACTGGGCTGCTTGCCCAGCACAGCCTCCACAAGGCACCCATGCCCATGGGAACAGGCAAAGCTGGGTTATTCTCACTGAACCACAGCATGCTCAAAGCCAGTGTCCAGGGTCTTGGTTAGGTTCAGTCTGCTATAGTTTTCTCCAAATCAACAAGTGCATCTGAGGGTGGTGTATGTTCTGCTCAGGGCAGAATAGGGGCAGCTCTGCAGGGTACATAGAAATTGGTATTGCGTGGTTGTGGCACTGTGGGATGTATTTGTCCCTTAGATGTACCAGTGGGGGCTCCCATACAAAAAAAAATCTCAATTTTATTTAGAAGGACTTCTTTATCTGGTAAGATTACTCACCATGCTACTTTCCAAAACATAGTCACTTGGACTTTTGCCTAAGTAGAAGCACAGGTGCCTCCTGGAAATTCTTTTGCTCCTGAGGTAGCAGCTGACTCTCCCAAGACCATGAGGATCCTCCAGGGTTTCTTTGCTGAGCCTTCGCCTCAGTCTCTGGCCAGGTGAAATATCAAAAGGCAGCCTCGGGTTTCTTGGCTGTGGCTTCCTGTGCAGCAGCAACCCATCAGACACAGCTGCCTGGTAGTGGTCGTGGGGACAGATTCTAAGGCCAGTCTGATCTCCAAGTATTTGATTTTGGGGCTGTTTTCTGGGCTGCGGTGAGAAACCCATCTGAGGTAGAAAGGCCCAATAGCACTGACACAAGGACCTTAGGCCTCTGCACTCTTCTTTGTGTAATGCCTTTAATATGAACAAAAGAAGGTTTTGCTGGCAGTTACATAGGCACTGGGAGATGCTGTCAGCACTGTGTACTTATAAGATCTAGAAAAATAGTTTCTTTTGTTCATTTGAATACAAAGGCAACTCAAAAGTTTTTCTGTCTTCCTTCAGAAATTAAATCCTGCAAGCTTCTAGCAGGATTTTGCAAAGGAATAGTTTTAGAAAATCAAAATAACAAAACCATTTAACTTTAGATAAGGGATTACTAAAACCCACTGATCACTTTGTGCTCCTAATCTTCAAAATCATTTTTGTAAATAAGAACAGGTTCTAATAAGTCACCTATGTTATTAATTGCACTTTACTGTCATTTTCTGAAATGTATTTGTGTAGTCTGGGACAGTCCTCTGGATTCTCACAAATTAAAAAGAAATAGTGTTTTGGAAGGAAAGTCTTAATCTTGCTTCATTTTTATATCAGTTGCTCTCAACCATACAACCTTTAGATATTTCATTGTAAATGAGAATTAATCTTCAGATATGTCTGAATGTGAAAATTTTCTTTTTGCATTCAATCTCCTCACCCATTTTCTCTTTCTCATATCCCTTCTGTTAAAAAAGGACAAGCTGCTACAAGAAGGGCAACATTGAGTGAGAAATGAACCCACAAATGGCTGTCAAATTTGAGCATTTGCAGCTCTTTCAGGGAAAGGAAAAGACTCCCACCCTAACTAAATGAAAAAAGCGTAACTCAGTGACAGGAAATAGTCTCTTCAAAGGGTTGGAGGGCATTTAATTTAGGGGGAACTCCCTTATGAGGTTTTTTTTACTCATATATGAGTAAAATATCCAAAAATATCTTGCTTCCTGTGTAATAAAACCACTCAGAAGAATACAGAGGAGGTGCTGACATTCATTGCTGTTTTCCAGGGCAATGGATTGTCCCTTGCCTGAGCTGCTCTGACAACAGGACCTGTGACTGGAGAGCAATAACGTGGCAGCCCCACGGCTGCCGACACTCTGTGCTGGCCAAGCCCGAGCTCCAGCGCTGTGTGGAGGGCAGAAGGGTATGTACCAGCCTTTGCATTCTCATTCATTCTTGTTTACCTGGGTATTTGGTGTCCTGAAGCTTTCAAAACATTTTCAAGATTGATAAGTGACAAAAAACCCTTTTTAACTAGAGAGATATTTGGGTGAAAAGTTCACAGGGATGAAAACCAGCGGTATTCCTAATTTAGCCTCATATGCAGACACAGTTGTCTGCTGCCGTTTCACAGAGGACCTTAGGTCACACCACTGGAGTTTCAAGACCTATGGTGTGTGTGATTACCAGTCAGAGCTGCAGTGAGTACACAAGGACAGAAAATGGAGGATATATTTGCATTGTTGTCAGAGTTTTGTCTCACATGCAAGTTGGTTTTCTTCTGCTGCATACCTAATGCATGGCATTGCTTGTGCACACTAATCTTACCAAGTCTTCTTGCACATTCTTTTCTTTTAGTGAAGCTTCTAAAGTGATTGCTTGGAAATACAAGGTCTCCTTAATAAGCATGCTATGACTGTTATACTGTTGAGAGAGAGTTCTGATCTGAGGCTCAGGTACCTTACTGAGGATACAAGTATCCAGAAAGTAAGTAATTAATTGTTATAAAGTTCTTTAAAGTGTATTGCCTAGGTAAGAAAATAGTTACTAAAAGTTGGATTTTGATAAAATCCAAGAGCATTTCCATATAGACAAATACAAACCAATAGTCTTTCAATTAACATTTTCTCCTTAATTTCTGATAAATTTCTTGCCCTGCACAAGGTACTTTACTGTCATTTTGCTTTATTTCTGCCTGTGGTCTTCTCTGTTACTATAGAGCTGCAAGTTACTCCTAGAATATTTTTCTAAAAAATATTGCTTTTTATGACAGAGAAGAAGCTCCATCCGTTCCTCATGTACAAAACAAGCTTTTCTGGATTAACCACAGAAAAAAAAATGTTCAAGAATTTAATTGCTTTGCTTTGGTCCTTAATTTCCATGGACATCAAGTTGCTTTGAAAAGCAACCACCCTTTGGTCGGGCAATCGAAGGACAGCAGAGGAACAATATGCCACTGTGGAAGTGGATTGCCAGGGTATTGCTGAGAGGATTTGCTGACATTTCCACATCCCAAATCTGACCACTCATATTCACGAGTGTCAAAAGCAGGACAGCATTTGTAAAGGGTTTATTAAAATCAAGTAAATGAAATGAGTGTCTGTGAAGCTTAATTTCTTAATTCAAATCTCATTATGTTCTAACTCTCTGAGGTCACTGATCTATTCTAGTGTCAGATGACAGCCAGATCCTAAGTGAGCTACATTAACACCTTGAGAAAAATCTCTGTAACTAATAGCACTTGTTTCCCATTCTGCATCTTTTACAGAAGTCTCCTGACACTGTCTGATAACCTCTGCTGCTGTAGAAATCTGCTGAATTGCCTCTGTTACCTTTGCACAGATGAATATTGAATTGGTTTATTCTTTTAAAGTCATCACTCTAAAGCATGTTCCCCTTTTGATATATTTCTCCTATCTCTCTCAGATGTTATTTTTGTCATAACTCTGTAGTGATTTTATTTTTGTCTGAAATTTTGCAATAGCATTTTTTCTTCTTTTGCCAAATGAATAGGTGTAGAACCTGGATCAACTCCTTTGTGTCAATATAACTCAAAAACTAAGAGAGGCTTTCTTCCTACCAAAGTCAGATGAAATAAAAATTGTTCCCTTCTGGGCAGAATCTTCCTGATTCTGCCTTTGATAAGTCAGACTTTGGAATTACTTTACACTGCCCAAGCGATGTAGTAGAAAAAGATTTTTTTTCATTTGCTCACTGAAAAAGACTTTGTGTTATATAGGTTTAAGCAACCTGGACCTTTTGTAAAGGAGCTATTGAGCAGTAGGAAGATAGAATTCTTGTGAACAAACACATGTTAATTTTAAAAGAAATTTTCATAACCATCTATAAATATTTATATATTCTCAATTGTGGTTTTTAGTTTTGATTTATTATATACCTTGTCTCTAAGTACTACTGAGATCACTGGCGTCTCAAACTGAAGATATCATAGTTTCCATAATAAAATAAGCAGAAGGTTTCAGTGCTGGAAACAAAAGCAGATGTCAAAAAAAAGCATGAGTGCCAAATGAAAGGGCAAAAATCATTAACCCAAGTGAGGACATTGGGGTGATCTGGAATGTTTGATTTACATTGTTTGTTGAAGTTAGCTAAGAACAACAGAACTCATTCATGTGTCCACTCAAAATGAGCTCAACTAACCCATGTGCCTCTTTATTCAGGAATTTTGAATATTCAGCTTGTATAGCTTTGGTCTCAGGAGTTAGAAATCTCTTACACAGGACATCTTTGCTGTTGGCATGGACAGAGTAATCGAGTGCACCCTTAGCAAGTTTGCTGACAGCACCAAGCTGTGTGGTACAGTTGACTTGCTGAAGAGAAGGGATTCCACCCAGAGGGACCTTGACAGGCTTGAGAGGGGGGCCTCTGTGAACCTCATGAAGTTCAACAAGGCCAAGTGCAAGGTCCTGCACCTGTGTTGGGGCAATCCAATCACAAATACAATCTGGGCAGAGAATGGACTGAAAGCAGCCCTGGTGAGAAGACTTAGGGATGTTTGTGGACAAAAACCACAACGCAGTAGTGTGCACTCACAACACAGAAAGCCAGCTGTGCCCTGGGCTGCATCAGAAGCAGTGAGGGCAGCAGGCTGAATAAAGTGATTTTCACCCTCTGCTCTGCTGAGACCCTGCCTGGAGTCCTGTGTCCAGCTCTGGGGTCCTCAGCAAAAAAGAAAAATGCTGACTGTTGGAATGAGCGCAGAGGAGGGCCCATGAGTGGATCACTGGGCTGGAGCACCTCTCCTATGAAGACAGACTGAGAGTTGGGGCTGTTTAATCTGGAGTAGAGAAGGCTCTGGAGAGACTTTTGAGCAGCCTTCCAGTATCTGAAAGGAATCTAGTAGAGAGACAGAGAGGGACCTTTTTACAAGGGCAAGTAGTGATCGGGCAAGGGGGAATGGCTTTGAGCTGAAAGAGGGTAGGTTTAGATATCAGGAAGAAATGCTTTACTCTAAGGATTGGGAGGCTCTGGCAGAGGTCGCTCAGAGAAGCTGTGAACTTGCCATCCTCAGATCCAGGCTGGATGGGGTTCCGAGCAACCTGGACTACTGGAAGGTTCTCTGCACATATCAGGGGATTGGAACTAGATGATCTTTAAGGTCCCTTCCAACCCAAACCATTCCATGATTCTATGATCATGCTAGGACACAAACAGCATAAGTCTGTGATTATGTCTTTTAATTTAAATAGGAGGTGTTAATCTCTATGCCATTGTCAGATTTCAACTTTGTTATCTGGAGGCTGTTTCCATGTGCTTCTCTATTAGTTTTATAAGGGAGAAAAAAAATATGAAAAAAAGCCTACTTATATTTCTACTTTTGATGAATGTGAAGGGAAACATGCAACAATTAACCAGTGCTATGCTCTGTTCCTGACCTGTGTTCACTTCAGCAAGTGATGAATTAAGATGTAAAGTAGATGCTCTTTTTGACTGAAGTGCAGAATATGGAAGATCAAGTGTGTCTTTAAGTGCAACCTTTCTATTTTTCTCGTGTTTCATAGAACAATGGTAAAAGGCAACAGATTTCTCTTGATCACTAATGTCTTGTATTCATTTGTCAGTATTCCTGAAATATATTTATGGTCACCCAAACAGAGCACTTCTTTCCTACCTGCATCATAATTAAGCCTTCAAAAATGCTTTCTAATTTAATTTCTAACTCCAGCCCGCTTTTATTTATTATATTAAAATTTGTTTTCCAAAGCTCATCTGAGCTTTATAATCTTTCTCTGTAACTGAAATCCGTTTCCCTTGCTGAGTTCCAATTGATTTCACATCATCATTAACTTCTATTTTAGATTGTGTGCATATAGAACTGTTTGAACTAAGTTGTTTCTGTGTGTTTTGGTTTAACCTGGCAGGCAGCTGAACATCACACAGCTGTTCACTCGCTTGCCCACAGGGATAAGAGAGACAATCAGAAAACAGATAAAACTTATGGGTTCAGAAAAAGACAGTTTTAGTAGAATGGAACAGGAAGGGGAAATAGTAGTCGTAGTAATAGCATAAAAAGATATAATAAAAATAATAATTACGCTAAGTAATGCACAGTGCAATTTCTCAACACCCACTGACTGATGCCCATCTCATCCCATCCCAGAGCACAGCTGCTGCCTCCCAACCAATTCCCCCCATTTTTATGCTTAGCGTGATGCCATATGGTTTGAAATATTCCTTTGGCCAGTTGGGGTCAGCTGTCCTGGCTCTGTCCACTCCCAGCTTCCCGTGGCATTCTCCTCTCTGGTGGGGAAGAAGGAGAAGCTGAAAAGTCCCTCAGTGAGTGCTGCCCAGCAACAGCAAAACCCTCAGTGTGTTACCAACATTATTCTTATCCTGAATCCAAACCACAGCACTGTACCAGCTACCAGGAAGAAAATTAATTCTATCCCACCCAAAACAAGGACATTTGGTTTCATAAACACATAAGACCACCTGTAGTGAAACAATAACAGTCAAGCTGATGGAGACATGAGAAAATATGTACATGCACAGAAACAGTTTAATGAGGCCTTTTTTTGCTTTATGATGTGTTAGCAAGAATAGTCAGTCATATGTTTGTATTTCATACATAGTAAACAGGAAAATATTGAAGTGCTGAGGTTAAGGTTGTTCTGGCTGAGTAGATTTTCTTTCAGTCCACTTTTAATATCAGTAGTCTTTTTTCTCTTCCACTTTAAGAGTAATGAGATGCTGACTGTCTCATTCTTAGGGAATTCCATATACATGTCCTAATTGAATCAAATAAATTGTTCTTCATAATAAAATATTAAATATCATAATAAAATATTATATCTGTATTATGTTGGCTTAACAAAATTCTCTGTAGGTGTGATTAATGACTTTTTACTGTAAGACATATACAAATGTATTAGGATAATGCTTTGATTTTTGTGCAAGATTGATTTTGTACTTTTAAAAATGGGTTCTAACAGGTTATTATTTATCCAATTAGCAGTATATAGAAAGCTGGTCTCAATAGCTGAAGGGATATATATTTTGCTTATCATTGAGAAATACTAACCAGAGTTTAGTCTTATAATAAAATACCATTGAGTCATGTGTAATTAAGAACAGGAAATATGAAAAGGCAATATTTGCTGAAGTACTTAAAATTCAGCTGTTAAAACAGGAATTTTAACTTATGATTTCTTAATAATATTTTAGAGTTAAGTAGTGTTTTGAACTTACAGGTGTTTAAATTTCCCAAGTGTGGTTAATTTTTAATGATAAGTCTGGTTAAGAAGTGAATTCCACTATGCTTACACAATCTTTCCTTTAAGCTATAATGGAATTTTTCACATGAAATATTTGCAACAAGACAGTGAAAACATCTGTCTGTGTGGAAGTGCTGTTCTTTGTATGGTAAAATTATAAGCTTATCTTTGATCATTTAGTCATCCTGCAGACAACTGCCCCATCAGCTTGAACAGTACATGACTAAGTCTTGTGCCAGACTTGTAAAAAGAGAGAGGTGGCTTACTCTACACACCTAAACCATCAAATTCTTCATTATTATCATAGAGATAAATACAGAACCATCCCTGGAACATATTGAATACTACATGGGACATGAAACTACAATGAGTTCATCTAAATGTATAGAAATTAATGTGGTTTTAGTTACCATACGTTAAATTACATTGAGAGATTATTTTAATTCATCAGAACTCTTGGGTTAGTTGAAGGACATAGGTTTTCTTCCTCAGGCTAAACACTTATTTTAGCCTTTGAGTCTTCTAAGCATTTGCTAAAAATGAAGCTGACTTGCAAAAGGTGGACTTTGAAAGATGCTTTCTGATGGCCTGCATACCATAACAAAATGTATTTGGCCAGCTCTGCCCAAGGGCAGTTTGAAAAGAGGGTAGGATTACCTACAGATTTCCTCTTTGTTCACTCCAATTTTTTTTTTTCTTTTGAGGAGAAGAAAAAGAAGAATTTGGGTTTTTTTCCAGGATTTTCACATCTCATGTCATGGTTGAACCAATGGTTATAAGCAGATGGTTGGATACAGACCAAATCTTAATGAATGGATGCAGTGTGAATGCAGATGTGCTGATGATGTGCTAAGCATCCACCAGCCTGGGGTGCATCACATTTCAAGAAATCCACACCTATCTTTCTATCTGAGATCTTCTTTAGATTTATGAGAGAGCATTCCCTTCAAAATCCTAGCACACAGTCTCCAGAGGATGACTGCAGACTTCAGACCTCTGTCTCAGAGTTGGAGAGCAGGGACCATAGCTTTTACATACTGCAGTCCTAGTTCTCATATCTTTCAAAAAAACTGTGATTTCACCGTGGAAGACAGAATTAAACAAATTTTTCTGATGCCAGTGATACAGTCCTGATATGGCTCATACCTACTTGAACAATTAAAGACTTCATGACTGTAAACTAATCTGATTACTCTAATTGACTGACATCTTTAAGGATGACCTCCCCTTTTGATCTGTCTTTCTGTACAACTACAAGTCCACTTTGGCTCATTTCTTTCTTTCTTTCCCACTTGAAGCAAGTCTTGACTATTCTCTGTCTTGACTATTCTTGACTGTTTCTAAAAGTCTAGGTTAATTTCCCTAGTGGTACAACCTGTATTTTACCCAGAGTGGTATTTCTGTCTTTCTCATTCCTGATTTGGAAATAGGCTGAGTGCAATCTCATCAGTCTTGTGATGGTATTTGAAGAAGTGTGTCAGGGCCTTAACAGCTGTCTGTTTCATCTAGTTCCAAAGGAATCTGTTCTGACTTCTGTCACCTATTTCACAATCTCAGAATATCAGGACAACAACAACAGTAATATGCTATGGCCCACCTGATATTTTCATATGGTGCCCAGCATCATGGCATTTCCAGACTAGAGCTGCCCCTTTAAGACATGATCTTAAGTTTCTTGTGGTAGGGGTTTACTAAATGACTGCACATAGTGCCCTTCCATCTCCAGACCTGGCCAAAAAGGTACCCAGGGAAGACTTGAAAATTCATTCATGGGTCCATTGTTTGTACCTATGTAGGTATAGGAAAATTGCAAAGCCCTAAAATGCTAAATCATGTAATAGTGTGGATTGGGATGTGCATATGTGTTTTGCTCTAATTTTGACATAACAAAATGAAAATGGGAAAGAGATCTTAATCTTTGATGCTCTGCAGTATTTGAGACTTAGGAAATGTTTGGCATTACTCTTCATACCTCACCTGCTAGTGAATGCACAATGTTGGCAAAAAAGACACCTGTGCATCCTGTTCATTGACACTGGCCATGTTTCTTTTCTTCTTTATTTCCCATGGAAGTTGTCCTGCTATTTTAAATCAGTAGTAGGTGAGATTAGTTCAAATATAGTTAGGAGAAAACAGTTATGAGAATTCTAGTCACACTAGAATGAGATAAAAACATCCCGTCTACCAATTTTGTGCAATTAATTGCTGATTATGCTTCTTTGCAATTCCCATGTGCTATGATAACAAAATTTTGTCATATGATACTAGAAGAGAAGCAGTCTTGCATGTTCTACCAACTGCTGTATGTGTGTAACTTGGTATGGCCTGTTTGTTATTCTGCTAATGATGTGTTGGGTTTTTGCAGAAATGTTCTCACCCACATTACAAGCTCATGATGTCCTTGCCTGCAAATATCTGAGAACTGCTGTTTAAATAGATATGCACCAAGATACTCCAGTGATGGGCTTATGAAATGGAGATTAAATTGTCATGGATATAGGCAGGCTGGAGAATCAAGAGATTTTGCAACCTAAAAAAACTGTTGCTTAAAACCTCAAGTTAACCTACTTTAGAATTAGGACATATTTTAAGCATGGACTGTCTTTCTAATTGTAAATAATTTTATGCATGTGTGTGTCTGTCAGAGAGGGAAAGAGGATATCCAATCAGTCCTTCCATGGATCCAGGGATCCTTGACTTCTGTGAGTCATGTTATGCTTGTTTAAAGAGGCTTCTTCTGACACAATGTGAAAAGCCAGAAATCCCCTTGCGTGTGAGAGCAATGCTTGTGCAATACAAACATGAACAGTAGCTGTTTAAGAATTTCCTCTATGAAGAGGCTTTGAGAGGTCCAGGACAGGAGTTAGAAGAGCCTCTGTGAGCTCAGTGCTAGTTTTAATTTGTTTGCTACCACACATAATCTATCAAGGGCTTCTCTGCAGCCCACAATGGGCAGGCAAGTCATGGGAAGTTGAAGGCATTCTTGTGCCTGTTCTTGGCCCTAACATCAGATGAGGGTAGGCTCATCTGAAATTCCTTCTCTTCTATGGGAAGTATCATTGGTACCCTGTTGTTCCTTATTTTTAATCACAATAGGTTAATAGTGGGAAGTGAAATCAGTTTTCAAAACTATGACATTCCTGAAGGGAATAGATAGATGTGTTAGATAATTGTAGTCCCAAATGCCTGTACCACATAAAATCTCTAAAAAGAACTTTGGAAATATATCCCTAAACATGTCATCTTGTGCAGTCTGAATTTTATTTGCATAATCAAATATTCAAGGTGGAAGTGGTAAAACATCAAACTCAAATCAAATTAAGAAATGAAACAACAAAATCCCATCTTGCAGGATGCCAACAATCTGAGTGCCAGAGGAGGTAGGAGAAGCTGAGTTCTTCTGTGCAGAGAACAGGGCTGTTACTGTGTGATGGCTCTGTGGGGTTTCTTAATCCCAGTTTTACATGTTTGCTCCTCATTGTGGATTTCTGTCTGAACTGATTGGGGTAATTCATTCTGCACACAGTTCCACTGGCAAACTACAGTGAACCTGGGTTCTCCTACTCTTTGGACTTCTATTACCTACTTCATCAGAAGGAAATGCTGGTCCTAGCCACTCAAAATAGGGCAATAGCATTAAAAGAAAATTCCCACAACACTTTAGGTTCTGTGGTCTCCCCATACAGAGATGTTTGTTTTTTTCAGAGAATCTACAGAATGAGTAGGAGCAAACCCAAATTTGACTTTATTCATTTGCAAGTTCAGGGTAGCTGAGCAGAGACTGCTATACTTAACATACATCTGTCAGGATTTCTAACTCCCTTCAGGCCATGATGCTTTCTGGTGGCCGCATCACACATGACAGGACTCCATTCAGATTATCCTCCACCCAAACAACCCCCTTTTCTTTCCCCTTTGAACCTACAGAAAGACCATATCTCTACAAATAAGGCAGCAGCTGCATCCTTCATGGGGTGTGTGGGTGTGGGGGTGTGTGTGTGCTAGTTTGGTGCAAATTCTAATGAATCCCATTTATAGAAGACCAATACTCACCTTGCAGGAGCAAACCACATGAAAAACTGTAGGAAAAAAAAATCAGGAAGCTGCAAGCAATCATGAGAGCAATTGTGTACTAGCAATTAGAAATAAATATAAACTTAAGCAAAAGAAATTATCACCAAGGATGAAAGATGCAGGGCTAATTTTGCAGCTATAGCCATCTATGACCTGTACTTTTTGTATTTAATATACATAATTAAGCTTTTTATTAATCAAATCACACAGATTTTGCTAAAGGACAAATTTAATATTAAGATGCCAGGGTACTGGCTGTTCACAAAGATATTTCTGGAACATTACAAGAAGCATTAAAAACCTCCCAACAAGCTATATTCTTTTCCTTGCTTTTGGTTTCTGTACTGTACAACTTCTAAGTCATACCTTTTCCATCTGAAGATTCTTTTTATAGGTGACTCAACTAACAGAGGGATGATGTATTATCTAATTGAAAGAGTGAATAAGACTCTTCAGGAATGGCAGAAGACTCATGATATTAAATGTTATCACAATATCAATGAGGGGAAAACATTTATCAGTTACTCCTACTACCCTCAGTTCTGGATGAATGCAAACCAGAGACCAACTTTTGAAAAAGCACTGGAACAGCTGCTGCAGAGGTACTGCACAAACTCTGTATCTCCCTTGTTTGCATTACTGTTCTATTCACAAATGTGTTTAACACGTTTTACAACTAAAGTCAGTAAACAATAAAACATAAGGTGCACAGATCATATTGTGTGGTTAAAAAATAGCTGAAAATTACATCAGGCCTCTGATCAGGGTTCCAGATACAGTTCAGTGAAATGCAAAGCAATGTAGTTAAAATGTTTGCCATCTGTTTAAAGCAACATGTGATGTTTTTCTTTTCTGGGTTTCAGATCACGTCCCCTGGAGAACACAGACCAGACTGTATTAATTGTAGGTGGTGTTCAGTGGCTTAATTCCAATCACCTGCAAATTATCCAAAAGGTGTTGAGCAGGTAATGCTATGTACTTGGTGGTATTCCAATTTTTGATATGGTAAATTATGAGAAACAACAAAAAAATTTAAATACAAACTTTTCATTTGTTTTTTTTTGATAGGCATGTATTTAGGTGACTTTGAAAAAAATAAAACATGCATTGTCTTTTGATGTGTGTCTTAAGTAAAAAGTGTGTCCTTGTTGTTTTTTTCCTCATTTGCAAAACAGGGAAAATCTATCAAATATCCTGGTAATTGTCAAATCCATAGGGATGGGCTTTCACCTTCCAGTGGATGGAATCCATTCTCTGTCACAGGTAAGCTGCAGTACATTTTGAGTGCAGTTTCATGCAAGACTTGTCATTTCATTGTTAATTTTGCTGTCTGGTCAAAATATGCTATGTCTGCTGAACACATTCTAAGTGGATCAAAGGCAGATTAATGTTTGTATTTGCTCATACTGCTTGATAGTGATTCAAACCAATTTCCTTATTTCATGGATTCTGCTGCAATCAGAGAGCCATTTGAGATGCCATGTGTGGTCAGCTGTCCCAAGAACCAGAAGAAGCTCCAGTATGAATCCTGGTGCCAAAACTGAGAGATCATTCTGGGGATAAGCAGATTGCTCCTCATACTACATTGCACACAGGCCCTCCCCAGGCTTCCTCCATGGTTACTGCTGGATCCAATTCACTTGTCTGGCTTGCACAACTCAATAAATCTATCTTAACCCACCTGTGAAGCCAGAACACTACAGAGCAGCTGGAATGTACCAGTGAATCCAGCCTGTTATTTGCATGTTAATGAGATGTTACAGTCAGTTTAAATCATACCCAAGACTCTCAGAGTAACAAATGTGCTCATTTCAATGCACTGTGCAACTCACTCAATTCACTATTTTTATTTACAACTTGGACAGTGATTCTCTATTGAACACACACAAAATGCATGGATGAGAAGCACTGGAAGGCAGAATGGAGTAAATGATGCCTACCAGTGCTGTGTGTCATGCTCCAGTTATTCCCAGGTGTTGAAAAGAGAAAATTACTGCCTTTCACAGATTCCATACAGCACTCCTTGAGCACTGAGAACTAGTGCCCACATCTCTTTGCAACCATAACACACTGCTGTATTCAGCGTGTGACTTCCTGCTACTCTCACCCTTCTACTTGCTACAGAGGCTGCCCTGTTACTACTGCCTATCTGCCTTGTCTCTACTGAAGGTCTTCTTATTGATTCAAACAATTTTCTTAACTTACCTGGAGGAACTCTGTAGAATAAAGTAAGGAAATTATTGTCATCAACATGAAGAAACATTTTCATAGCTCCCATCAGAGTTTCCAGCAAAGTTCAGTTGAAGGATGAAGAGCTTCAATCCAGGGTATGTGAGGCAAGGATAGAGTATTAAAGGCTTCCTAAGAATTTTTCTTTTTCTTCATTAAATTTACAAAACTCCAGAAATCAGCTACAGTGCATAACCAACATTCTTTTCCCTTTCAATATTGGAATCATATGCCAAATTACCCATGTGGTTTGTATGCTCCAGGCTTCAGGATTACCCAGCTACTCTCAAAGGCCTTTTGTCTGCCACGTTGAATCTACTGCCTCGCCATCTTTATAGTTAACTTTTTTTTCTATTCTTGGTCTTCCTAAAGTACATTCAGAAATAATAATCTGTTCTTCAATGTAACCATATTTAAGATACCTATGGCCCTATAGTCCCTTCTAAGCAACTGCCTCAATGAATTTGATTTGAAGCTGAATTTTTCTTTAAAGGAGCATTTTCACCATTTGTTACAGACAAACTTTATCATTGGAATTTTTTTCTGAATTACACCTCATATTAGCGAAGTACATGTTAAAAACCATTACCCAAGAATTATATTTTAAACAATCATGAAATCTTCCTATAAAGGAAGCTGCACATCTACTGAAAAGTAATTATAATTTCTGAAAAAAACCATACATCAGTCTTGGAGTAGAAGCTTTTTTCGAGAGTGAATTTATAGTAATTCATGTCTGTAGTATAATGTAATTGCTCATTCAAAATGCAGTTTTGCTATTTTTTTCCATGATGCAATAACCTTTAAACAGTCCTCCTGACAAGACATTGCAACATTTTATCTGGAATGCAGGCAGAAGTGCAAAACTTGTGGAATGAAAACTTGATTATTCTGGATACAGCAAAAAATTTGGGCTATGAAGTGGTTGACACCTTTGTCATCACCATGGGACGCTACAAAGAATTCCTGCAAGGGAAGTGTGGCTGCCATTTCCATGAGGTAATAGTTTACGCTTATATCATTCCCAGGTATTTAAGATATTTTAACTGTTAGATCTTAGAAACAAGAAGGTTCATGGTGAGGTCAGCATCTGTCACTCAAACTTAGGCCTGAATACAAATTGTGGGGAAAGCAGTTTGCATGGTGGCACTTGTCCACCACTGCTCCCAGTGCAAGGCCACCCAAGGACATGCTGAACTGCGGGAGTGGTGAAATAAAAATGAACAACCATACCCTTCTGCAAAGGTAACTCATATAAAAGGATGTTGCACAGTTTCCTGCTTCTTGTATTATTTGTTACTTGTTATATATCTCTGCTGCTTCTGCATGGACTCAGTTTCTCTTTTTAGTCAGTCTCATGGGTTTTTGACTGATGCATTCCTAACTGAACAGCTCAACACACTCACTTCATACCATAAGTACAACTAAAATGGAGCTTAAAATTGAAGAACCAATCTTACTGCTATATATCTCTTTTCTTATGTCTGAGAAAAAATAATCTGCAGTAGTTACAGTGATCCACTGTACAAACAGAAGTGTAGACTGATTGTTCTCCCTCACACCGGTAGTCCTGCTTTCTTGACTGAAGTCTATAGAATTTTTTGGGGAGTGTTATCAGACTCACGCAAGCTCATGTGCCACACATCAACCACACAGCTGGTTTCCACCTCAGGCTCCAGGGCAGCTCACATGTTTTCAGGCCAGTGCCATGGCCTCTATCCTGCTCTGGGGCCAGCATCAGCAGGTGTGGTTAGTTAACCATTCTGCTAATCCACTCTGCTCCACACTTGAGAGGCACAAACATAGGTCAGTCCAAATGAAGCTGGAAAAGAGGGAGTAAGTCACAGAGTAGATATTTATGTGATTGATAAATAGTCCCATGGAGCAAATGCTTCTTTCCCTCCTTTTTACCAAGACAGTTGTATTGGCCTTTTTTATCTAGAGCCCAGATGCTGATGTTTTTGTGGGTCATTGCTGATGTTTGCCATTTCCAAGGATCTTGTGAGCGAAACAAAGAGCTTCAAAATTAAATATTTCAAATGCTTTGTATGGAACTCTGTGGAGAAAACAGCAGGGCGTGATCAGTCATCAGCATTTTTCATGAACTGCTCCATCATTTTGTATGAGCTCATGTGCAGATTTGGTCTTGCTTCTCTGCTGAAGGAATCTCAACAGAGTATGTGTTTCTGGGGAGGATCAGGAGAGAATTTGGCTCACAGAGCTGTTATTAATGAGGCTTGAGAAGTGATTGTGCCTGAAAGAGCCATAGATATGCCCAATAGAATCCATCATACACCAAAAACCAGACTTGATCTTTGAGGAAAGCAAAAATAAAGTCCTTGAGTTCTTTTGATACTTCATTAGTTTTAATAGTTTTGTCATCAGCTTATTTCTGCATCCTGGCAAGTGGAGTTTCATTAGGTGCTGAAGCAGTTTGCACCAGGAAAATGACATTTTGCCCCCAAGAACAGAGCCAAGAACACTGTGTGAAACCTCAGCACTTTCCATGTTTTCTGAAACCAGATGAGATAGATTAAATCTCGTGCTTTGTACTTTCACTTTCTTTCTCTTAAAAACTGACATTCCTAAAGTATCAGAAGATGACACCCCTGTGTAAATGACATCTGAGCTAAACGTGGCTGTGCAGGAATGGAGGACTGTCCATCCTGTGCAGTCAGAAAACAAGAACTGAAATGCTTCCAGCAGTTCTCATTTAGCTCCCACTAACTGGCTAAGAGAAAGCTATTTCCTCTGAATGGCCTGAAGAACTGAGTTCCCACCAACCCATTTCAGAGGGTCTCAGGTGACCCTGATAGCACAGAAATCTCCATCTCTGTAGACTCTACAATCTTTTCTCAGGTTTCTAAGGGATCTGGATTTTCAAAGGGATTATACTGAGCTGGGACAAAATATCTTGCATAACCCTGGCACTTACTGCCCAACATAATTCTAGTTCTATGCACACATGAGAACTTGGTTTTTATCTACCTCATTCTTTGAAAACGCTTATGGACATTGGTCAGCACTATACAAATATTACAGAAGGTATTTTAAATTTCAGATTGATTTCCTATTTTAATGGCAATGAAATAATAATCACTACACAGAAATTAGCAACCTTGGGATTTTTGTATCTTAATAGGTGGCTGGCTGCTGGTGGCTGGGTGAACATTAGATTGCATTCCTGGGAGATTATGCCTAACAGGAATGCAGTTTGGGTGATTGGTTCAAGGTGGCATCATTTTGAAATAATTGTAAGATCTAAGGCACTAATTTAGAAAAATGAACCTACAGTAATTGCATGAAAATAAATAATAGCCCTTGGCTTAGCTGTATGAAATTGATCAGAGGATATATTAATTTTCTACATGGATAATTCCTGATCTGTTTTCAGTTCTGCCAGCTCCCTCAAAGTCTCTCTGCTCAGTCTTTCAAGCCTTTGCACATGTTATTTCTTCACTCACACCTAATTTTGTATGATTTATTTCATTTATTATGAGCTTCACTGCATATGAGTGTTGATTCTGATTGTTCAGTGACAGTAAATATACATTATATTTTTAAAAGATAACATGCTTCTGCATAAATATGTGCATTAATAAATTAATTCTGCATTTTCAAGTGTCTGCTGTGATTGACAGGAAAACTGATAGGTGTCAGAGCTATTAAGTCAGTATAGATATACTATTTCAAAAATCAGTTGACCACCTTTTCTGCATTCTCTGGGTTTGCCACTGCCTGGGCAGAGGTCCTCTGTCCTGCATATGTGCAAGGTTCTAAAGTTCTGTCTCTCTCAAAACTACTTCATTATTCTTCAGTGACTGAGTATTCACTGAGACAAGATCTTCAGCATTTCACTGGAGATCAGCCCCCAGTCATTAAACTCCTGACAGCCATACCTTTCACTTTCTCTCTTGTTAGTCCCAGGAACACTCTTTTATTCTATACAAGTTGAACACAATAATCCCAGAGCTTTTTACATATTTCAGGGGCCAAGGTGAAGCATTCTTCAACACTAAGTTACTGAATCATGTTGTGGTTCTGTCCCTGTGGTGTCCTGGGGAGAGGGATGTAAATTGCTCCATAACTCCCTTCTTGAAGAAACACAACACACGAGGGTTTTCATCTCAATGTGAGGCTGGGCCAGGCTTGCATCAAGATGTCAGAA
The DNA here is from genome assembly GCF_037042795.1 of Molothrus aeneus. Lineage (NCBI taxonomy): Eukaryota > Metazoa > Chordata > Aves > Passeriformes > Icteridae > Molothrus > Molothrus aeneus. The sequence continues at coordinate 47,679,111 of NC_089650.1, forward strand.
TGAGGCATTCTCACAGGGCTCATAGCTGAGACACTTTATATGTGCCTCAAGTGCTTGGTACCAGACCAAGATTTAAACCTTTCTACAATTTGGACCAGTTATGAGTTTTGTTTTGGGTAAATTGCCTCTGATGAAGGCAACAGAGTCTAATACACAAAGACAATACAAAGTCAAACAACTGAGTATAATGGGCCTATGAATGTAGATTTAAAAAATTAAGATCTTACTCTTTAGTTAGTTTGCAACATAACAAGTTGGCCATTAAAATAATGTTTATGAGCAACTTGCACCTCAAAGTAAAAGTATCAGGACCTGCTTCATGGACAACTGCTTCTGCATTTCTGTACACACAGCTGTGTGTCTGTCTTTCTAGGTGCAGGCAGAAAGCACTCACATATGTCATTTCTTTTGCAGGTGGTGAAATCCAATCCCTCTGAAGAAAGGCCACACATAACAATGACGTTATCGGGGCACTATACGCTGGGGAAATATTTCGGCAGTCAAAGCACAGCATCACAACTGCAGGACTATGCAACAAATTCTCAGTCCCCCTATCATGTCCAAGGTCCAATAAATCAAGTTTATTCTGAAATCCTTCTCAGCAGGCTCTGTGCACGTAAGAGGGAGTTTGTCAGCACATAACCTCTCTTGGATGTAGCACCAAGACTAGAGAAGTGCCACTGCCTGAGGGACAATTGAAGGACCATGGTGGATTAAGATACGCTTCCTTGACTGACTGCATACACACAAAGAGAGTTTGGGACACGTGGTATTTTCCCAAAAACCTTATGAAATTAAGATATGCCCTGATGACTCTGTTGTGTGAAAGTGGAAGATGGAGGGTTGCAAAGGAGAGAAGAGGGGAAGTTACTTGAACTGTTGCCAAAGACTAGAACAGCTGTAGTTCAAGCAAGTGTGTATTATTGATAGCAAAAAGAGACCTATATATTCACTTGAACATTTGGAAAGGGCTGTTTAGTTCTTCAGCACTATCTAGTTTTCTGTTTATAGAGACACTGTAATATTTGAATGTATTTAGAAACTGACTACATTCCATTTGAAAGAGTTTTATTTTATGTGGACAGGTTTCCCTTCCATATTAAACCTTTTCTGTTTAGACACTTGGTTTATAGAATCTGAAAATGTCTACTAGCATTTTACTGGTGATGCTGAGTTTTGAACTCTAGTGTTTTTAGTGAAAACACATCTCTTTGTATTTTAGATGGAACAGATATGTACTCTATTTTTTTGCATGTACTGAAGCTAATAGGGAGATCAATTACCTATACTTGAGACTGATTGAAACTGTCTCAATGTAACATGTAAATATAGTGAATTTGTTAACATTAATTTATTTATGGTCCCAGTTTAGGAGAGTGTTCATATGTAGGAAGAATGCTTAGATAAGTACTTCAGTGTCTACCTTGGCCTGTAAGTTAATCAAGTATTCTTCCTGCACAGAAGTGCCATTTCTTTAATGATTTTTTATAAAATACTTACCAATGTGTGAAGCCAGTACCACAAACATAACAAAAATCCCCCTTCAAGCACACATAAGATTCTCAGGATGAGGTAATTTATCAATCATAGGAAGTGTGTGATGTGAAGTGATGACAGCAGTATATACTGCCAGCATCGCTTGCTTGGCACAGCCAGCCAGTTTCAGTTCAGACTTTCTCTGAACTGCAGCTTCATTCTGTAGCCCAGCTACATCCCCAGAGTTTGCAGACCTTCTGTGGGTGACACCCCAGGGAGAAGCTGTGTGTTGGTCCTCTCCTGCAGTGCTGGCAGCCCACTCATTCACAGCTGTGGTACCCAACGGGAAACTGTGCACAGCCCAGGATCAGCAGATGGGTGACAGGCTAGTGGCAACCACGAGACTGCTGTCCCTAAAAATTCTCCAGTTATGGATTTTTATTCACCCAGTCACACAGCAGGCAATCAAGGCACCACTCTTCCACTGTGCATTAAAGGGTGTTTTAACCAGGTAGGCGCAAGTCTAACAAAGGATCTGCTGAGTTCTGTGTCATGTTTCCCTGTCACAATTTTACATATAATCCTCTACTAGCATCTTCTTTGGGAAAGGAAGTCACAAACAATGTCAGGGAAGATACAAATTATAGCAAGGAAGTACTCACCATCTTATTTGCCTTAGTAGCACACAGGGGCTGCCCTGTATAGAAGTAGGGCTAGCAATTCATGACACAACATTTGGTATTTGCCTAAGACTCTGTATCTATCCACAGTTTGTGTGCCCAGCTGTAGTTTTGTGAATTTGTGCTTCTTCAGGTAAGATATGTAAAGTTATAATAGGAAATTGTCATGCAATATGGAGTTTGGCATCCTAGGTGATAGAGAATATCCTCCAAAATGGGATCTGGCATACCTAATTTAAGGCACCTTTCACTATATTAAAGAAGATGCTAACTTAGATAATGACAAAATTAGTGAAATGGTGTGATTATATCTGTTTCTGTATAATATGCTGCTGATTGCTTACAGAAAATATCCCCAAATTTCAATGTAAGGTTTTCCCTGGCATGGAGATCTATGTGAAAGATGGGTCAGGAGCTGTGCATAAATACTGAAAATATCAACATTTGCTTTTGAGCAATATCATTATCTAAAGAAAATAATTGTATGCAAATGATGTAATATATTCTCTTGGGTGTGGAAATCCAGAGCTGCACAACCTAAAAGCTAAAGGATAGAATATCATCATTAATATTAGTAGATGCAAAGTGCAGCCAGATGTCTTTGGTATTAAGATGATCGATGATAGGTGTATTACAGTTCTGCTTCTATAAGATTTTTTTGTAGCTCATTTAAATCCACATGCTGTTACTGTTATTGTTCTGTACACAAATGTTTTTAAGCCATTAACTGGGCTTTTATGGGTTTTTTTTTTAGCTAAAAATCTATTGCTGAAGCATCAGCTTAGTGATGAAAAGAAAAGAGCTGACTTTGTTATACTCTAGTGGATATCAGTGAATGTGCAATTCATCAGTTCTGGTTTCACCACAAAATGGTTTACATGTGCTGTACACCCAGATGTCTTAATGTTTTCCAAATCTTGATATTTTTCAAATGTATTAAGTGTATATTTACCTGTGTGTTTTGTATTTTTTACATGTCTATGTACATTAATATGTCTGTACAAAGTCATTGGTACAATTTGCAAATTGATCTTTATTTAAATGAGTTCTTTGAATAAGCTGTTTCCAACACTATGTATGATCCACATAGTCTTAGGAATAAACAAAGGATAGTAAGCTACATTTTGTTATTTAACTTTCCAATACATCTAGTATCTCTATCTATGTGAAAGATGGGAGTTGTGATTCACATGCAAGGATTGCTTGCTCATATGCATTAAAATTCATGGATTAAGACAATAAAAGGATTACTGTGTTTGAATTCCAGTGAGAGCACATGTTGCTGTCTACAGTTTACTATACAATTATTATATCTGCTGTGACATTTTGCCTGAATAAACATGGAAGTGTTCCTATAGTCCATATGTCTACCTTAGTCCAATTACTTGCCATTAAAATAGCAAAGGACCTAGTTGTCAGATTGAGTTCCACCTCCTAATACAGGCATGAATGGCCCTGGAATTAGTGGTAGGATTGAAATATTTAGGCTGGGGAACAAGAACTCTGAGAAGTGGGGTTTCCTGCTCAATGTCTGCCCAGCAGCAGGCAGAGCTTAGAACAGAACTAGGACATACTTAAAGCTGCAGGTGGAGTAACAATGTAACTGTGTTGCAAAATAAACACTCTGATATACAGAGGAGTTGTCTCAGTTATTATTGCATGCCTTCAGCTGGAGCATGATTTACCAGTGTCCAGTGAGTTGCAACTCCTCACCTCTCATATAACTCCAGAGAGGTTGAACAGTTGTTGAACAGTGAATTGGGTTAGAGCAGGGTACCTGGCCACCATGATCAAGTCCATCTTAATAAATATCTTCAGAATAACTGACGGACTTTGGAATAAAATTTTTTTCCCTTTTTGTAGGGAAATGCCTTGACAAGTCCTCTCTGTCATCAGAGTTGCCAGATTTCAGGGAGCTGAAAGAATGGGCTGCAAATACAACATTTAATGTTACTCGTGGTATTCATTTGAAAATTATAATCTTCAGAATAATCTCTTTCACACTGTTAAATACAAGGCCTTTATTTTTCTCTTCTGTGACACATTAAAGGGACATCAAAGTAAGTTTATTTGCTTAGTGGGTGGGGTAGCGAGGCATCAAATTACCTCAAGGTTGAAACAACCACTAATAGTTATGATTCTGTTGCTATGTTGAGCCAGAGAGAATGCTTTGAAGATGCAGATATGTGTGATATTAAGTTGACTGCAGTCCAGGGATCTTCAGATTACTCTTTTAGAGTAAAGCAATTTTTAGAGGTGCAGTGAACTATTTGGCATAGGCCCAAACTGCTAAACAAGTCTCTGTAGGGTCACGTGAAAAATATGGTCTTACCTTCTTGTTTGCCTCCTAGCTTTGCATCTGGCTTGTCTTACCTCACTGACTATCTGCACCTCCTCTACTCCACATCAGCCTTTCTTTCAGATGACCTTAGAAATTTGTGTTTTGTCAGACTAGCAGCTTCTAGAAATCTGAGATATAATTGTTGCAAATTCAGTCTGAATCTTCAAAATACATTTTTGTCAAGCCCAAAAGCACTAGAATATAGCAGGGGTAGAGCAAGCCTCTTATCTAGGGCAGTGGTTTTCTCTGTACAAAGAATTTAAAACAGCTGTGTTGTATTAAGTAGTTTTCACTACCACTTAGCTCTTCATGGAGCTTGCCTTTACCAAGCAAAAATCCATCTTTCAAACTCCACTACCATCTTTACCTGTGTAAATCTTCCAAACACCAGAGCAGTCTGTGTAAAATGCAGGCATAGATATTTATTGGTGCTGCTACATATCCTGAAGTATTTGCTGGTACGTTCACAATATCCATTGAACAGAAAAGCTCTGACTACACAGTAAAAAGACACTGTGTATTTTAGGCTTACTCACCTGTGATTAGATTGTACTAAAAATAGTGCTGCATGTCAGTCTAGGCCAGCACCTGGAGCTGAGAGTTCTAGAAAACTACTCAAGTCATTAACTGCAGTGGTCAAGATGAGCCTGTGGGGTCACAACAGGGTCTTCTGCAGCACAAGTTTCTGTTGTGATGGACTTGTCCCATTTCTATGTTTTTTCATCTGGCTGTTGGACCAGCTCTCAGCACCTGCAGGCAGCCCTTCCTGTAAGCCCTCAAGCATGTTCAACAGCCTTAGCAAGGGACACCACAGTAAGCAGCCATGAACTGAAGATCAAGCAAATGTTTAAATAAAATCTGAGGTCTTTATGAAACACAGCATCTATTATGGTTTCCTCTAGTACTGAACTTCCCTAATGAGGAGCAGGATTCACTCCCTTTCAGCTGAAACTCAAATACCAAGGTGTTTTCCCAGCTTTTGCAAATTTTTTTCCATTGCATGCCTGAAATGAAGGGAGTGAACTGCTCTGCATGGTCCTGCCTAACAGTGAGGTGTGTTCACACAGTCACTGCAGTGGGCATTTCCCTCCCATACCTCATTGTGGGGACTGCATCCCCACAGCAGATGGTGTTTTCAATATTGTGATTTTTTAATCTGTTTTGAGCAGTGACAGTCTATGTGGTTAAAACAGACAGCTCAATGTCTGCCTGCACCACCTGCTCCTGTGCTGCTCTAAGGATGCTGAGTAGACTCTGGGTGAAGACTGCACAACTAAAATCCTTGAGTAAGGAATAAAAATGACTCAGACATGTGGGGGCATACAATGTAAGAAAATAAAGATAGTGCAGAAGGTAATCTCACACCTGAGGAGTTGCAGCTGTGCTAATCACCAAAGATTAGGAACAGGCCTGCCCTTAACAGGCCACAGGGGTGTCCAATAAGAAGATGAGTGCTACAAAAGAGTGGGTTAGCTGGGTGAGGAGAGGGATGGAGTCTGTTGGTTGTGCTGTGAAGAAGGATGGAGTCAGTGCTGCAAGGAGATGCCCATGAGAAATTACTGAGAAGGTATAGAACTTTTGCAATACGATGACAACACTGACACCTCTTTACAAAGTCAAGGCAGTTAAGAGCTCACTGCAGATCAAGTGTGTGAAATTAATGTTGTCAGGAGCCCTTTAAAGTTAGTAAATTATATGGATTATTGTGAGGGTTGGAAGACCAGATCTGTGTTTGTCAGAGTTTCTCACTTGCCACAATCCAAAAACATCTTTTATATTTTCTTTTTTTCTTGTTGTTATCTACTTCCATATTTCTTTTATGATTCTGTGGGACTAAGAATTTTCAAGCAATATTTCTACTCTGGCTGATAATGATTGTGCAACCTTCCCACATGGTAGTCAAATCATCTAACAGATGAGAGAAGTTTTATTACTTCTGAATGGTGTTTTTCCTTTACTTCCATATGCCAGCTCCAAAGTTTCTTTATATTTACAGAAAAGCTTTGGTTATGATAGCTCTAATACTTCAGTGTATTCAAAGAAACCTGCCAATCCCTATTGATCCTAACAGGACAGAAAACACTTTAGCCTTGAAAACTGGGCCTTGCAAGCCATTAGAGCACCCAGCATGGTCTAGCTCACAAATGGCTTCCTTTGAAACAGAGAATCACAGTTCTACTCAAGTTTTCACTGGGGTGATTACAATTTAAAGATGATTTTTGTGGACTGATGTGGGTTTTTTTTTTGGTTTTTTTTTTTAGCTCAGGGCCTTTGTTGAGTTCTCTTTGCAGCAAATGTTATCTATTAGCTACTGTAAAATCCTGTTTCAACATTCTTTCATACTGTGTCCTGCCCAGTTCTTTTAAAACACATACATGCAACAGGATTTACTGCTGAGGGTAAAAGGTTAAATCATAACAGGTCTTACTGCTCCACCCATTACAGGTCCCTAAATTCTACATTGCATCATTTCTGTGCAATAACAAGGACTCAGGGTCTAGTAATCTCTTAATGCAGGGCTCCTCAGTCTCTAGAACAGTTCAGCACTGTAGCCCTGATGGAGTTATCAAAATAACACACCTTCAGCTGTGAAATGCATACAGCAGAGCCTGCAGGCATACTCAAAACTTGCCTGTTGGATCAAGGCCAGCCTGGAAGTCAAGGACAACAGCATCTAGAGACTGTTCTCAGGAACCAAAACCTGCTTTCCTGCTCAACTCTACATATTTAACAGAGGCATTGTAATTATGGTTGTGGTCACACTTGGCTTCTTTGTAATTATCACAGAAAGACCAAAATCTGAATTATTCTCTAGAGGTGTCTATTATTTCTACAGTATTTTTTACTGTAAAGGTAACCTAAAGAAACTCAGATTTTTTGATTGATGCCTAAAATTTTGAGAGAAGAATGTCAGTTCAACAGAGATGTGTCTGTGGGGTTCCTTATGTAGGTAAGAGATGTTTTTACATCCCCCTTCTTCTCCTTTACTGCATGAAATTGATTACAAGGCCACCACCATCATCACCAGGAGATGCTTTCAGCATGGATAATGTGGAACATGTTCAACCTCTGCTCCTGGAGCTGCTTGTATGTTTAACAGTGCACTGATCAGAGGGACACCAGTCCTGCTGGTGACAAGAACATTTCATGGTAGTATGGGATATAGAGGTTTAAGACCCTTCATTTGGGTAAATGAAGAACAAATCTCCACCTGCTGCCTTACAAGAGGGCTAGGTGAATGTCTGTTTCTGTGAGAAAAGCCAAACTGACAGGCACCTAACTCCAGGAAACAACAGAGATTATTTTTCAAGTTTAGAGGTAATATCAGAGGTAGGTACCTGGTTGGCATCTGAGGGCCCCAGCTTCTAGCACTTATTTCTGTACCAGAAGTACCTTGTGAGCCCAAGTAACTTAGGGACTGCTGACCACTATGCAGGAAAATGTCTAATAGGCATTAAAAAATGAGCCTAACCTTGGCCACATCCCCCAGTTTGGCTCCATGAAGAATTTAGTGCCCTTAGCACCTCTGCACAGCACACACACAATTACACCCCCAACGTTACTGCTCTGTGTGTGGCTTGTAGCTTTTCATGTACTTGCTCTCTACCTCACTTAGCTCAAAACAACACAGTGTAGGAGAGACCTCTTTGAATTGTAGTGTGCAAGCTAACTTGTGCAATATCAGATGGTTTGAGTGGGGCTGTCAGATAGCAGTTATGACTGGGTGAATGGCAGCTCTATAGATCTGTGGGTGAATCTATGTCCCTGAAGACATAGAGGGGAAAGGCAAATGGAGAACTGGAGCCAGGAGGGAGCTGACAGCCTCCCCATGTGTTAGATGCAGAAAAAGCTCATCCATCCCCACTGAAGTGCTGTTGGTAGACTGGTCCACACCTCCTGGGGTTTAAATGCCTTGCTTCAAAGTAATATTCTTAATGTGAATAAATACCTGCTACAAATACAAGTTTGTTAATGAGATTAAAAGGGTCAGAAGCAGGAACTTCTGAATGTTTGGAAACTATATCTGTCTAGAGAGCCCGAGGGACTACAATGAATCTATAAAACAAGTTAACACCTGCTCCTCACACTTCTGTTAATTAAAATTCAGTAGAGATGCAAGTCATTGAAATGAGTGATCTGTCACTCCACAGGAGCCAGTCTGGAGCAAAGTGTCTGTCTGTCTAGACAACCCTGCAATTACCACATCTGGTATCTGCCATGCCATCTTCCATGCTCCTGCAGCCTGGGCACTGGAATTATTTCCTAAGGCCTGAAGGACAGAATGTCAGCCCTCAAGTTCACAGTCATTTCTAGTTTTGACTAGACAAACTCCAGATAATCTCTTTTGATAGTGGGGAGCTCAATACAGGTACAGAGCTGACTATAAGCTCTCAACCCCCAAATAACAGCACCACCATCTCAACACTACAGAATATGGTCCTGCAGCTACAGGGAAAGAGTCAGTGCAGTAGCACAGCCCGGTCTTTGGCAAACAAAGTGGCTGCCACGTGCCAGACAAGAGCAGCACTTGTGCATCTAGCAAGACTTCTCGTGTTCAGAAGAAATGCTACCTGAGGTGGATTTGCTTCTGTTTATTCCACTTGGGAATTTAAGATATAGCCTTGCTCATGGTGTCCACCATGATGAGGTCTCTACCTCCTTTTGGGGCTTGGGGAAGCTGGGATGGTCCTGTCTCTTTCCATCATCCTGACCACACATTTTTTGGGATGTTTGTAAGTGAAAACACCACACTGACTGTTTGTTGCCTGGTTCAAGGCTGTCGTTACCTCTGCTGAGCAAAGGCTTTCTACGCAGAGCATAGAGGATCTGAGGAGAAAAGTCCTACAGAACATTTAATGGTTTGACAGTAATTCAGCCCCAGACAAGTTGCTGAAGTGACAAGTATGGCTAATGTCCAAGTGGCAGCGCACTGCAATATAAAATGAAAGAAAAATCAAGGCTTGATTTACGAGGGCTCTGGTAAAAATGCTATGACACAACACTAGTAGGTTTTAGATAGAGATTTGAGTCTTCAAATCTTTCACCAAGTTATATTGAAGGATCTAGACTTATTTTTTTTGTTTCAGATGGAATATTTGTGGGATTTTTTTTCTCATCACACATCAATATTGATGGCAGTGCAAGTTGAAATAGTGATCTGAGGTCCAATCCTGGCTTGTTCATTCATGGTATCTTGTTACTTTTGGAGAAAATAGAGAGATCCGGAAGAAATTCTCCATATCTTTCCAGGTTATTTGTGACAGATTTAACAACTGTTATGAAAGTACCTAAGAGGATTCCCAGTTATGGTCACATATTGAACTGTAATCAATGCATCTGCTTGCTGGATCCATAAATATTTTACGGCCATCTAGCCAAGAATCCTATGCTGTGTCTTGCACATAGGTACAATATGTGGATCTGTTCATGTCTAGACTCCTTTTTCCAACTGGTTACATTTTTATTTAAAAATATCCCCAACAAGATGCTCCAGATGGTCAGAAAATGACAAGCCTCTGAAGCCCAAAGTTTTTCAGATTTGCTCATGCTTTACTTAGGTGCATGGGCTTTATGAACATGACTGCATGCAAGGAATTCATGGATTCTCCTGGCACATCTTGATGAATCCTGCCAACAAGTAATTATCATCCTCTAACAAAAGCATTCCTAGTCTTCTCCTTTTCCTGCCTTTCTTTGAATATTCCTCTTTAAAATCCTTTGGCCCTTCTTTTCCACTCCCATCATTTTCCTTACTTCTTCATCTCCCCTGTCTCTGAACAAGTGTCAAACCTCATTTTCCAATCCCCACACATCACCTTAGCCTGCTGACTAGAGTCCAGTTCTCAGCTGGTGGAGCTGTGGTACCTATCACCTTTATTTTGGGTGAAGGCTTTGTGAGCAAGACAAGGTGCCTGTATTTACACAGGCCCACTGCATAGCTAAAACTTGTTAGAAGCAAAAGTTGTAAGAGGTCAAAAACTAAAATAAGGAGGGAATGCATTTCAGTTTATCATTTTCTCTTACAAGATCCATCTCTTCCTCCATCTCCCTCATTTTATTCTCCAGCTAATTAATTTCACCAAATTCTTATTTTCATAGAAATGTGTCCTACCTGTCCATTTATCTTCCACCCCCTGTGCCTGTATAGGCAAAATTAAGTTTACACAGCCATGGCCTCCTTTTTAGCCGATTCTAATACAGGGACAGTGTACTAAAGGAAGGGAAGTTTGGTTTTGTTGAGGTGGAGACCCCTGATTTAAATAGGTGGAGCTGTATTCCCGTAACATGGCAGATTTGGGATTTGGAGAGTAGATTGCACCAACTCTCACACTCACACATGCACAAGTGGTCTCAAGAGTCACACTGTAAAGCAGTCCCCCTTGTAACACATCACCTCAGCATACAGCTTTAAGGGTCTTAAAGCTTCTATAAAAAAGTTGTTTCCATAGTTCCTGGCCACTTTCTGAAAGTTAAAGATTCTGCAGCTAGGGAGTAGTTTAACAGCTGATTATATATATTTTTAAGCCCATTTGCTTATTTTTGTAAGGCAGGTAAATTTAAAGTTAATATACAGCCCTTCTATAGCCACAAATAATACAATGAATCTTTGTTCTCCAATATTGCAGCAGGGATCTGATCCAGTAGACACTTACTGTTGAGTTCATATGATGTAAATGTGGTCTGATATAGCTTAATTCACCAGACAGTTATTTTTCTGCTTTATTTATACTGCACAGACAGTGTCACTTATTCCTTGAAAGTAGAAACAGATATAAAATAGAGACCATATGCAATATTTGCAAGCTCTGAAGATTTTATCATCAGATTTGAGAATATGTTTCTTTCCATTTGGAATACATATGATTCACGTAACATTTGTATTTAGGATTCCCTTTGAGCTATGCTAGATTAGTTTTTTCCTTCACCAGTTTCCATAAGAGTACAAGTATTTTTTATTGGTAAAGATATGTGATCAGTATTTACTCTCTGTCCTTAAATTCAGCTTATATTTTTGTTTTGTCTTTGTCAGTATATTCTTAACTCTCAATATCTACATTTACCATAAGGAGACATTAGCATTGACATTGATAACAATATCATCTTCAATCTCAAATGTAAAAATAAAAACAGTACTTCATTTCTTCATAACTGTGATAATATAAAATTTGTGACAGCTGCAATGAAACAAAATATATTGACTTCCCTTTCGTGTATGTTTGCACCTGAATCACACTGTCAAGTTCCCTCTACAGCCATGAAAGATTTTAATCACATGTGGCCATTAAGTTGTACTTCAAAGCACAAGTCAAGTATCACCAAGTCAGTCTCAAAATCTTTCCAGTTAAATGCCCTATAATATTGGCCAGCATGCTGTGATATCCTCTGAGGATGAGATAAACAGGAAGTGCACAGAGATACTAGATTTGCATGCTAACCAAGTCAGCTGTGTGATAATAAAAACAGAAAATCCCTAGGGCTTTCTTCCCCTTTGTTCCAACAGATATGGATGTGTAACAAGCCTTGGAAATCACAAGATGAAGTAAAGATCTGAAGATAGTAATTTCTGGAAAACAGGCTTGTTACCCCTTTTTTTTTGGTGTGGACCAGGCCTGTTGTATATCATCATGATGTTTGTCCATGACCAAACGGACTCTCCTGGATCCTTGCAGATAACACTTCCCACAGTGCAGCTGAGGAGGATGTATGTTCCATTAAAACACAGATAATGGCATGTCTGGCACTGGAAAATAATTTTGAGGAATAACACAAAGCTTATGTTCCCAGTTCATTATCCAAAAATATTTCCTAATCACTTCTGCCGAAATAGTCATAGACATAAAAAGAAAAAACTCAGGAACAGTAATGAAGCACCTGTCAGACTCTCACATGCAAAAGTACCAAGCACAGCTGGGGCAGTAGTGAGCCCAAGCAAATTCTAATGCAATTTCTGAGGATAACTAGAAAATAGAATGGATTATATTTACAGAAATGAAAAATTAAAGGACTTGATGGTCCTGCCAGTTGTCCTTCACTACCTAAATGGCAGAAAAATTTTGAATCACAACATAGCTGAATTTTCTGAGCAATAACAGAGGTTGAAAGCATTTGCTGTGAGTGCATTGAGACTACAGAAATATGCTTTTTTCTAGACAGAAGATGTCATTAACTTGGTTTTGAGGCTGTAAATAATTTGTTCATTCAGGAGAGAAACTTAATACTGTGTGCACTATAAAGAACAGATATTTAGGGCACTGTGGCACTTAATTTTGCACCTGTGTTTGTGAGCCCCTTTACACTTTGTCTGGGGAATCTTTCACAGGCCCTAGAAACTACAACAAGCCAGAGACTCCAGGCATCTGGGCAGCAGCCCTGTCCCTGTAGGATGGTAAGGAATGGCAGAGGGAGTGACAAATTGCCCAGCTCCACTCTGGGAGTCAGGGTTGACCGCTGCACTTTTGAGGCACTCAGACACTTCCATCAGAGGTGTTTAGGGAGTCCTGGCATCACCTGGACACTCCAGGGCAATACTGGGCCATGGACCTCCTGCTTGTCTCTTCCAGCAAAGACTACCTGGCTGCATCACCTCCTGAAAGGTGCCTTGCTCTACTCCCCAGGATGAATCCCTTGGCATGACTGCTGCTGCCCATGCCATGCTAAGGAATACTGATGTCTCCTCACTCCTTCCCCTACTCCTCAGGAGCAGAGGAATTGCAGATTCTCAAGCTCTACACTCTACACCATTTTCACTGGTGGTCCCTGGAGGTTTTTGCAGTTTTTGAGCTGCTCAAACATATCAGAACACAGGAGTAAAAGGAAGTTTTCAAGTAATGAATTATAAGCACAATAGGAAACTACCAGTGGGAAAGGCACAAAAAATACAAAAAAATCTTAAACCAATTTAAACTATTTCCTTTTATCCCCATGCCCTTAACTTTTGCATGATTCAGATCAATGCTATAACAAGGTTGCTGAGATGTTAAACCCCAGCTATTCTGATAACTTGCCAGTTTAGCAGAGTTCAATTAGCTGGGGACAGCCTAAACCCTGTAGACTTTGGCATCTTGCCCACGGCTACACACATTTTAAACCACAACTACCCCGTCTTATGCAACAGTGGGGGAATATCACAGCTGCAGGAATATAAGAAGGGTAAGGTTTCCAAAGCTGAAAGACTTTCTTTGACAACAGTGTTAAAAGGTTTAAGTGGGTTCACACACTCCAGTGCCAGGCTGAGTCAAAGAAGAAAAAATTGTTAGAAAAAGAGAAGAAGGCAATCTCTGAGGAGAGGAAATAACAAAGTGGCTCAGGAAACAGGTAACATCTAACACTGACTTAGCAAGATTTAGTCAGATTGAAACAAGGATTTGATGTTTGTCATCTAACCAAATCAAAAATTTTGACAGTCTTATAAAAGTGCAAGGCAAGTGCAAGGCATCGTGTAACCATTTGATATTCAAGTGAACATTTATGAAGGGACAGATTGCTTTCTTACTAGGGAGTTTCTTGCACCTTGATTTTTAAGATCTGCAGTGCTCATTACCAGTGAAAAGATATAATTTTATATGGGCATTGGATTATTCACAATGTAACTGAATATGGTTTTCATTTTTTAATATTTTTCAATTTTATCAATCAAAAAGTGCTAAGTGGGAATGGGGTAAGTATAATAAGGATTATTGGGGACATAAAGGAAAAATGCTGAGACACAAAAGATGAAATTCATGCACTGAAATGGGAAAGATCATTGAAATTGGGGGTGGGGGAAATGTGTAATTAATTATTTAAATGTGGAATGTTTTAAATGCTGTCCTATAACTTGAATGGCTCTTAACTTCAAAAAGTGGCCCATTAATTTCTTCCCATTGCCACTACACCACGGGTAGAAAGGGACTACTTCCATGGTTGTTGACACAATATCATTCTTTCACATTTCTTCCTAAGCTTCCTCTGTTTAAACTGGCCCTGTAGGTAAATTCACATGAATGGTGCAAGCAGTCTGACCACTGGACCAAATGCTTTGCAAATTAAGCACATATTCATACCGTGATGAATGAGAAGATAACAAACAGAGCTTTGTATTACGACAGAGTTACAGAGTAGATTCTTGTTTCTATCATTATCCTCACTCAAACAATAAGTAGATCATTAGAAATTGAATTAGCAGTGAGAAACCAAGTACCTGATAATGGATTTGATGATGATGCACCCTCTGACACCAGAAAATTAAATATCTCCCTGATTTTCACTTCTCTCATCACAGGATGGCAACAGTTCTGTGTGTGTGAATCGTGTCTATTAGGAGATGTAACAAAAACATCTCTGAAAGGGTCCTGTGGAAAGTGTTAATGCAAATTATCAGTTGGGGTGGGAATATAAATTGTGATGTAGACAGCACTGCTCCTAGGAGGGCAGTTCTTCCTCCTTCCTCTACCAGTATTGTACCTAAAATTCAGTGACCTCTTTGGGAGCAAGCACATTGCTTCTGTGCACACCAGGAACATGCATAAGCACACACACACAGAGTACCTGATCCTGCTTATCTCAGGAAATTCTGTATGAAGCTTACACATACATTAACAAAGCAGTGGTATTACATCCTCAGGGGAGTCTGGTTTAAAACTAAATAAGGAATACCTCCAGATGTCCCCTGTGCACTGAAGTAACTTGGATTCTTTCATGCACTTGAGCTACTCTTTTCACCAAACAGCACATTTACCCCCTAGAAGTTCTGCAACACCAGCCAGCAGCACCTACTCTAATCTCAGCCACTTGATCTCGTGCACTTTTTTAAAAAACAAAAAATAAAAAATTTAAATTATTTTGCTTTAAGTGCAAAGAAAACATTAAGCAAACTTTAAGTCAGTGAAAAATTCCTTTTTTTCATTGTGTCCTGTGTCCAAGAGCATTTCTCATCATAGTCAAAACAACCAGGGGAATTAATTGATGCCATATAGGGGTACTGTTATCAAATACAATTTTACTACTAATTTTAGCTTTAGGCAAAGTCTGGGTGAAATCTAAATTAATAAGTGGATTTTATTCCCACATCTTTCACATTATGCTTTGGAGCCTTTGCAGCATTCCCTTGATGAATTTTACTTAATAATAGTAGGCAGAAAATATCTCCCTGGGGTAACTCTAGAAAATACCTACATTTAGACGGTCCACGTTGAGAACGGAATTTGCTAACAGCACTTCAGAAGAAACCCACACCTAGTTCCAGGATTGCCCCGAAAATTAGCAATTCTCAAGCACTCATGTAATTATTGGTAAGCCCAGGACACTGCCTCCAGATTTAGAGTCTGAAACATCAGACTCTAAAGTCAGACTGAGCCCTCTGTCTCTAAGCCCCAGCTTTCTGGCAGCACATCACCAGCAGATGCAGACAGCCAGAAGACCTGCTCAGCAATTGGTTCAGCAACTATCCAGAGTTATGGGCTCCAGAAAGCCTGGTTTTCTTCTGGATCCTTTGGCAATAACAGAAGGGATTGTGAGAAGCATTTCTTCACCTTCCAGGCGCTACTTCTCCCTTTTTTATTATATATCCATGCACATAGAAAGTGTGGTTCTGTGTACTGTGTTGTGCAGCTATAAATATAATATTCAGGGGTAGCTTTGGAACCATTACATGTTTTTGAGGTCTATTTGTGAAGTCTCCATCTGACAACATGTCACTGATGGATGCATTTTAATTGCTGTCCCAGTCATTTGTGAACTCAGCATGCAATGTCTGATTTAGCAAGTGCGTATTTTCAGGTATAAATATTATAATAAATAACAGCAATAATGTTAAACCCCTGGACAAGGGGTAGAGGGATCTTGGAAGGCCATGTGAGGCAGAAGAAGCATCTCTGTTTTCCTCTCCTAACTTCACTTCTACTGCCAGTCTGACCTTATTGAAGTCCTGAGAGCTCTCCACAGACAATCCCCTGGCAGAGAGATGCTGCAGTGTGAGGGAGCACTGCACTAAGAGCACGAGGACTCCTGCCCTGAAGCCCAGGGACTCTGCACATCTCCCCTCATGTCCCTTCTCACTGAGGGGCAGTACTCTCACCACCCCCATGGTGCAATGGCTCTGCCTGGGTACCACTATTTTGCCTGCAAGGTTCCTTCAATGCAAAGACCTGCAGTTCCCAGAGTGGTGGCACATCGTGCAGCCAAGCTCTGAGGGGGATTGAGAGTGTGCTTTTTGTCTTAGAAGTACAGATTTTGAGCTTGGCCACCACACGTGATAAAAGTCATAGCTGAAGGTATCAACTGATATAGGTTTTCCTCTGTTCATTTTTATAAGATAAGGGGATAATGACCCCATTGTATGTACAGGTAGGATAATGCAGTTTGTTCTGTTCTATTCATGTCTCTAATGGGCACCAGAAGTTCCAGGAGAAGAATAATAATTTGAACAAAGTTTTCAAAGCTTTATTTTCTTTTATCGACATTTGATTTTCTTCTTTTTTAAAATAAAAAAATGTGGGCATTTTAGTATGAATGGCGATAGATAGCCCCACCATGGCCAGAGAAAGCAAGATAAGCAGAAAGTAAAATTTATCTTCCTTGATTTATAGTAAGTTTTGTTCACTGAATCTTGGCACTTGACCTTGGCTTGGATTCTGCTTCACTGTCTCTGCATCCCACTCATGTTGCTGTCTGTGATGGAGTGAATGGTCTTCCAGCAGAGAGGCCTCTGAAGCATCAGCTAATTAGAATTTCAGCCTTCAGAAACATTTGACAAATTACAATAAATTTTGGTAGATCAGCAAGGCATTTCTGAATTGTTTCTCTTTGCCAATTTGCAAAGCACATAATGTGCAAGGTAAAGTGTTTGCCCTTCTGCTCTTGGTAGCCAACTGACCTGCATGCAGACACACAGCTCCACTGCTGCACGTGCTGCCTTTGCCTGGGGAAGAGAGTGCTGCTGGAGGGAATAAAGCAGAGAGATGGTGTAAAGAGCAGGCAGGAAGCTACAGCTCAGCAGGGCAGAGGATGGGGATCTGCTGGGAACCCGGCTGTGGCAGCAAACGGGGAGTGGCTGTAAGGGAAACAGATGGGAAGAAAGGCAGATGGGAGATTAGGATTCAAACACATTGTAACCCAAACTTTTTTAAATCAGATGGTCATGGAAAAATGTAGTTTGCTTCCAGTCACTCCTAGAGATTGAACTGGATGATGTCAAGAATTCCCTTACAATAAATATTACTTTTTCTTTAGCATCAGCCCTCCAAATTGCAAGTGTTTCACTGTACAGTGTATACAATCAAAGGGTTTCCCTAACTAGGCTAAGACGACTGTAGCAAAAAATGTACATAAAATCAGATCCCCATGAGAACCCAACAGAAAGGTGATTTATTTATTTAAGGGGCCATATAGGAAATGCTACAAATAGGATTGGACTTTTTGAAATCGATATTTTTAAAATTTAAATCTTACATTGCTATTTGTATATAAAGTTCTGTAGCTACGTTAGAAAAATTCACATATAAGAATTTAGAACCAAAAGATCTATGATAATTTTAATAAATTTAAAAAAAAACCAGCAACAACAAAATCAAAACAAACAACCACAGAGAAGAAACTTGTTTAAAGGACCTGGAGGAAAAAATAATTTCAGAGTAGGTGACAAATTCATAGAGCAGATAAAGCAGCACATAAGGAATCCATGTCTGCTAGACCAAGGCTCTGAATTAACTTTAGAAGATGGAGCCAGGAAGCAGCAAAGAGGATAAAATGAACCATGTGTCCTGGAATAATTAGATAATTCTCTGACACAGCCCACGCATTTTGGCTGGTTCAGGCCTGTTTCATGGCTGGTTCCCTGTTTTCCAATGTCCCTCACTCTGGTAAGTTCCTCTGCAACCACAAGCAGATGTTCTCTAGACTAAAATTCAGAGCAGGGAAAATAAGTTATATTGAAAGGTTCAAATAACTAGTGGGGTCATGAGCAATCTGCCCAGAGTTGATGATGCTTTGGAGACACTTTGAGAGCAGATACATAAGCATGAAGTGGGAAGGAGGCATCATTTTCTAGATCTAAATAGACCACAGACTGTGCTCTTAAAACATCTCTGCACGTTCATGGGGGAAAAAGGCAAGGGAAAACAGCACATCTACGTGATTATTTCCCAAGATGTTGTACTCATAAAAAAGTTCATTTGTCATTGAGATGATTTATTGTGTTCTTCACTTGGAGCTATTGTCAGTCCACAAGAGCTATTTCACTAATCTACAACTGTGTCAAATCAAAGTTTTACAGATCTGTCATTTTATCCAGATTATTTTTAGTGCAGGTGTTTTGCTTACACAGAAGGAAGCAGCAATATATTGTGATCAAAGAGGACTTGAAAGTCCAGAGTGCCAACAGCAGCTCTCCATCAGGTGCCAGCTGACTCATTGGCTTTTAATGTGTAACTAAGGACTAGCAATCAAGGTAGAAGTTGATAAGACTGTCTCACTGAAGTTAACAGGAGTGAACAAATGCTGTCCTAATGAATACTGATGCTGACTCAGTTAACACTGCTAAAACATTAGAAAATTGGAATAAAAAGTGTAGGGAATGTTATGATGGGTTAACATCTCTCTCATTTCTGTGGATTAAATCGCTGCAGACCTACGGGTTCCTTCCTTTGCCTCAGTTCCACTCTGCTGTGCCCGGACCCCGCTACACCCCTCGCAGCCGCTCTGGGCGCCTCACGGCCCAAGAGGCAGCACCGCAGAGGCGCGGCCGTGCGGGGCCGTGCGGGGCCGTGCTTTGTGCAGCGGAGCGGGGCCGTGCGGGGCCGTGCTTTGTGCAGCGGAGCGGGGCCGTGCGGGGCCGTGCGGGGCCGTGCTTTGTGCAGCGGAGCGGGGCCGTGCGGGGCCGTGCGGGGCCGTGCTTTGTGCAGCGGAGCCCTCGCCGCGCCCCCGCCCGGCCCGCCCCGGCCCGCCCCGGCCCCCGGGCGGCCAATGCACGGGCGGGGAGGCACAGCCGGGGAAGGAGCCGGGGAAAACATCAATCCCAACTTTCTCACCTTGACGGGAACCGAGCGCTCCCGATGTGTCCCCTCCCGCCGCCCTCCCTGCCAGCCCAGCCTCCCCAGGAGGGCCGTCCGACGGGCCGGGCTCGCCGCGCCAGCTGTCCCCTGTCCCTGGAGGGGGACAAACCCGAGTAGGGGGTGCCCCTGGGTACGGTCCCCCTCGGTCCCTGCTGCCCGGGCGGGCCGCGGGCAGGGGCGGCAGCGCGGCGGGGCTGGATGCGGCTGCCATGGGGAGCGGGGCTCCCCTCGGACCGAGCCTGCTGCGGGCGGCGCTGCTGCTCGCTCTCTGCCCCGCCGCCGGCAGCACCTGGATGTGAGTAGCCGGGGTCAGGGTGGGAGGGCTGCGCCGAGCCCGTCCCCTCGTGTCCGTCGGGGCCCGGCGCTGACGGGCCGCTGCCTCCGCAGGTGGCTGGGCATCGCCGCCGCCGGCGGGCCCGAGAAGCCGGGCTGCGCCAGCCCTCCGCTGAGCCGCCGGCAGCAGGACCTGTGCGAGCAGAAGCCGGAGCTGATGGCCGCGATCCGGGAGGGAGCGCGCCTGGGGCTGCAGGAGTGCCGCAGCCAGTTCCGACACGAGCGCTGGGACTGCCGCTCGCCGCCCGCCGCCCGCCGCGGCAGCGCCGGCCCCGGGCAGCAGCTGAGCAGCGGTGAGTGAGCGACCGAGGGACCGCCCCGAGGCACCGCTGCCCGCTCGGCGGGGCGGGGACCGGGCTGCCCCGGGGGAATGGGTTTGCACGGCCAGGAGCCCGCGGGGCCGCGGCGGGGACCGTCCGTGCGTCCCCTCGGCAGAGCCGGGCAGGGAGGTGCCCGCCGCCGTCCCGGGAGGTACCGCGGGCGCACGAAATGCACCGAGCGGACCAAACCCGCGCTTGTCTTTGCAACGCTGCTGCTGCTTCTTGTAATTTTCGCGTAGTACGTCCGTGGATGACACTGCCCGTAGGTAGATCCACTTAGCTATATTGAAATACTGTTGTTCTTAGACTTCGGTTGGGTTTATCCCCTTGTGTCATAGTTACTTAAATAAGTGGGCTTATGACATATTGTTTCAGAAAGGTCACTTGCAGGCAAAATGTCTGCTCAGGACACTAAATACAATGTGAAATGCTTTAAAATATATAATATGTGCTCAGTTATGTGATAATGATCAGCACAGTGAAACCAAAGGTGCTTTTTTGCATAAAATAACTATAAAATTGCTGGAATTTCCACTGAAACAAGGATGAGGTTTTTTGTATCAAATGTCGCACCAAAACTTTCCTGCAAGTTGCAAGGATCCTGCAACTTTTTTTTTTTTTTTTTTTAGCTCCCTGGTCACTGATTGTGTGATGGATGTGATTTTAAGTTTTGTAGTACTTCACTTTGTGTTCATGCAATCTTTGTACTAAAGCAGTGTAAACCCCCCCAAGTTTTAACCATGAAAACATAAAGTGAGGAATAAAAGATTGTGCATATTCCAAAAAGGAAAGGGGAAAAAAAGAAAATGGGAGTTTTCCCCACTGTATGGAGCCATATGTGTGTTAGTCCTTCTGTTCAACAGGAAGGACTGTTCCTGAAGACTCATAAATGAGTGCCACTCTTCACCCACACAGCTTCACTAGTGTGGACTGTGGAAGCCTTTTATGATGGTACCAGCACCACAGACTTATACAAACAGGAGAAACAAACAGGAATTTTCCTGCCCATGAGCAGAAACATTGGAGACTGGAAATGAATAATTTTCACGAGAGTGAAAATTGGCCCATTTCAGTAAAATTTCAGCTACATTTATTGACCACTCATTGATATTCAATTTGCTTCGAGTATGCCTTACACAGTAATGTGTTAAATGTGGCTGGGTGCCACATTATGCCAGAAGTTTCAGAGAATGGGGCAGGCCTAAGAAGCCAGTCTAACAAGTAAAGACCTTTCATGCTGCTGTCTTTCCCATGGCCAGCTTTTTCTAGGAAAAGCACATGGCCAAAATATCTTTGTGCTGATTTCTGCCTCGTTTAAGACTTTTGGGACTCTTTGCAACCTTTGTGAATTAGAAGAACATCAATGTTTGCTAAATTTAGCATGAGGTAAGTTTTGGCCCTGTACCAAAGTAACCTGGGATCATGACAGCTTCTCTGAGATTTAGACTGACCTTTTCTTCTTCAAATCAATATGAATAGTGAAAAGCAGAGTGAAGAGTAAGGGGTTTGGAATGTGTGGGTCATTTGGAGTTTGATTCTTCATTTATTATTTGGCTTGAAAATTTCTGTGGCAAATAAAATTCCTAATCAGATTTAGAAAGAAGTTACCAAAATTTGGTACCATTACCAGTAGTGAGAAACAGCATCATTAATAGCACGGCCATATGAAGAGGCCATGCCCTGAAGCCGTTCTGGGGTATGAACATCCACTGCTTTGAACAAGTTGACACTACAGACCAAGCTGTGATGACTCTAAACTTTTAACTTTTAACTGTTATTAACTTTTAATAATCATCTGCCTTGTAAAGTTCCTTTCTGCAGCCCATGTGGGTCGTGGGGTCTCTGTGTGGGGTTTGGGGTCCCAGTGTGGGCTTTGGGGACCTCTGTTTTGGGGTGTGGGGATCCCATCATGGGGCGAGGGGTCAGTTTGGAGTTTGGGGACCTCTGTTTTGGGGTGTGGGCGCCAGGAAGGTGACCAGAGGCAGTTGTGGGGTAATGTTGGCTCGCCTCGCTGTGCAGGCACGAAGGAGACGGCGTTCGTGTCGGCGGTGACGGCGGCGGGGCTGGTGCACTCGGTGACGCGCTCCTGCAGCGCGGGGAACATGACCGAGTGCTCCTGCGATGTCACCCTGCGGCACGGCGGCTCCGCCAGCGAGGGCTGGCACTGGGGAGGCTGCTCGGACGACATCCACTACGGAATGTCCTTCAGCAGGAAGTTCCTGGATGTGCCTTTGAAGAACGCGACGGGCAAGAGCGGGCTGGTGGCCATGGACCTGCACAACAACGAGGCTGGCAGGCAGGTGGGTGTCACTCGGGTGTGGCAGCAGCCCTCGATCACCTTCGCTGGCAAAGCGACGCCAGGCAGAGGAGGTGGGGCCTTGGCTGCAGGTATTCGTGGGGCCAGTGGCAAGAACAGCAGTAACATCACCAAAGAAGCATGTAGAAGCTCAGAATCAGAGCTGGTTTTAACCAACTGATTTCTGCATGTTAAAATAAAATCCACAAAATAATTAATAAATGAGTGCTTAAATAGTAAATTTATCTTAATTAGATATTTCATATTCAGTTACAAACTTGAAAGAATCCTGTTATCATCATAATATGATATGATTTCTGTCACTGATTATTCTGTTATTATCATGACCTGCATTTATAATTCTCTCTAATACTGAATGAGAAGGCCAGCTGGACACAGGGCCTCATTACTCATCTTGCAGTCTGCAGTCCACACCTGAGAGTGCAAGTTTAGCATTGTTCAGAGGAGAAATCAAGAGTTAATATTTTCTTTAAAAACATGGGATAGAAATGACACCTTCAAAGTAGCTCATTGTTTAGAACATACATCAAAGAAGTGAAAGGAGACTGATTTTGGATGGCTTTTTTCAGTCCAAAGAACTTCTAACCCAGGCTTGCAGAGGAAAACTGTGTGTTTGGATGTGTGACATTGGATTTTCCTTCCTGTCCTGCAGAGGATGCAAAATGGGGGCAGCAATAGCCTGTACAGGAAGATATGAGCCTTAATCTAGTGCTTGGAGCTTTCATCTGGAATGACAGAGATCTGTATTATTTTTCCTTTAAAATTACTTTCTTTGCTTTACCTTGGAGATTTCATCTTAATGGTTCTATCTGGGCTCATATTACTTTAAATCTGTTCTGCTCAGTGACAAGCTTTAACTAAAGGGGAAAAAAAGAAAGGGAAAAACTCTGGTTTTCACTACACATATTGATGGACTCCATTGTGACTCCGAAATTTCCTGTAGCTGGAAGTAGCATCAGTGGGTTTTACTGCAATCAACTTTCCTATCTGCCATAGACAAGGAATAGCCATAGTAAGCCATCATAAGAGCCATGGTGGTATAACTGAAAATTACTTTAATTTGAAGTAATTTTTACAGGTAATATGTGTTATTTCATTTAAACTATATAGTTGGAAAAGCAGAAAATCTTTCAGGTTCCTTCCAACTGAAACCATTCCATGATTCTGGGTGACAAAGACCCTATTTATAACTGAAGTAGTTGAAGCAAACTTTAAACTTAAGTAAAAGATGAGATCTAAAAGCTATGAGTTTAATTAGATGTCAGTCAGCTAAATCACCTCCAAGGAAAGGTGATTGGTTTCTTGTAGGAGGAGATGTTAATAAGAGGAACAGAACATACAATTATTATTTCTTTAAGGAAAGAGCAAAGAGTTGTTTATCATATTTGTAGAGCGAGATAGTTAAGGAAGAAATATATATAGTCAGCTTCCATTCATAAATATTTTGTAATTTAATGGCAAAATGTAGGATAAATCAAATATTTTGATCACTGTCCAGAATAAAAATCAATGTTTGTTGTTGGTACTTGGGATTTCTAGCAGCAATATTATCTGAAGTTTAGCATAACTCTTCAATTTGTATTTTCAAATCTTAACTAGGAGTTGCTGGAAAATGTTGGCCTTCATGTTTTGGGGCTTACAAGAAGGATGTTTTGATATCTTTTGATGACCTTGTGTAATAAATACTATCATGTTTGGTGTCTTGCAAGAGCAGTCTTCCAGGGACAGTACTTCTGTGTTTGTTTGGAGTTAGTAAGAGAACTGGTATGTGCAGAATTCTCTTAGTTATCTCTTATTTCAGTACAAAATGTTATTTTATACTTCCACATCTCATAGTTATCATATCGACATATAAAAATTTTAAAACTGTTTATCTTTTGAGTTCTCCAGTAATCCAACTCTCAGAAGGTTCAGGTTGCATTCTTATTCTGCTACAAGATAAACATTCATCATCCTTTAGCACGGCAATTTTCAGTGTGCTTAGGTGTGCATATGTGAGCTGGGCTCTTCTGCTCCTTGTACAAAAGGATGTGGGGAGTCAGGCACATATGGGTTCACTATTATTGTATTAGTATTATTTCACTGCTGGAAAAATTCTGCTCACTTTTCCACTTGTGGAAATTTATTTGATGTGGGACCTGTTTGGAGAGTTTGTTTTTACTGATGCTTGTGAATTGGTAAGAGACTCACCAAGTTTGGAACTGTTCTTAAGTGCACCTCTGGTAGGACATGTGCTTGTCTTCATGAATAATCATATTAGTTCTACCAGTGTCTGAAACTGGGACATTTGATGACAGGCATTGGTTCCTGTGCCAAAACAAGTACTGGCAGTCCTTGTCTCACAGCTGAGAGTAGTGCCTGCAAGCAGAAAGCTCAGCTTGGATGTGTTAAGCATTAACTGGCATTAGAGGGTATGCAAACTGTGATTCCATTGACACTCTTTGCTGCAAATCAGTCTCTGCTTTCTGCCCCATCTGTCTGTTCTAGCCACAGATTCCCACCCTATGCTGCTCCCTCTGTTAATTGCACTGGATCAGTGAAAGGAAGGCAGTTTAAAAATGATCTTTCTCTCAGGTTTAATTTTAAAAAAGAGCAGTGTTCATCCCTGTTCATCACTTGACCCTGCGCTTTTGTTGTGCGTGTTGTACCACCAAGGCTGAGGGGCAATAGGGGCAGGAGGAGCTGCTCAGATGGGTCTGTGGCAGACCACAATGCTGGTGCTCCCAGCTCAGTCACCACTCTGCTCATTTCTCACAAGCTATCAGTCAGTTCCATGGCCCACCAAAGAAAGCCTGTCCCAGCTTGCTCAGAAGGACACATCCATCCACCAGGTTTCTGTGACAGTGCTCCTCTGAAGCTCTCCATGGAATTTTGTTTCGTATGGAAAATCCTCTCACTAGTTCATGAGTAACTGAACAGATTCTCTATATGAACCTAAAATGTGAAACAGAACACTGGTTGTGTGGTCAGTCATGGTCCCAGTAACTCTGCAGTCACCGTGCACTGCTGAGACACAGGGGTATGCTGCAGCTGTGTCCCACCTGAAGGCCATGTTGGCTCTATAGGTACATTCTTAGGTCTTCTTGCACCATCAGGAGATGCCTAATCCCTAAATTTTGTGAGTTGTTCAATTATGGGAGATTTTTCATTGAAGTTTATGTGACAGACTGAGATGCAGTAGCATGTTCTGTGATCAGGCAAAGCAAAATGTCATCTCCCTGTGCTGGCAACTTAAAGTATATTGGACTCCAAGCTTAAAATTTGGCCATCCTAGCAGCTGGTAAGCAAGACACTGAATCATATTTGTGTTTCTTTCATTCATCTGTTCCTTCATACACTGCTAATGTATGCCACATTTTTATATTCTGATATCAGTCTAAGAGGTCAACATTGGTTTCTGCTCCTGTTTCGAAACTCTGTCTCCCTCTACTTTTGTTTAATTCATCCTCAGAGAAAGGCTCTGAGTGTCATCTGCTGGACTACTTGCCCACATGGCCCTTAGGACCTAGCAGGTATGTGCAGAGCTTCCTCTGACAGTTTCTGGATCCTTCTGCCCTTAGTAAGTACTTTATTATACTGCAGTGAAAATGAGGATTACATCTGTAACCTTACAAATCTACTAGCACAATATGATTTAAAACTACTTTGAAATTCTAGTTACTTGACAAAAATAACTTATCATTCAAAATTGGAAAAATGCCATTAAATCCTTTCTATTTTTAAGTTGAGTGTAAAATTTATCTTTTGATATTGTGTTTGATATTCACATTTATTAGGTCATCTGTCTTCTGACAGACTTTTTGTCCTTGTATTTTAAATTCTCATCTGCCCCAATCACTCTTACATCTTAATGAATCATATTCTGACTACCCAGTGATTCCATTGTTGACAGATTCTTGAGAT
The DNA here is from genome assembly GCF_037042795.1 of Molothrus aeneus. Lineage (NCBI taxonomy): Eukaryota > Metazoa > Chordata > Aves > Passeriformes > Icteridae > Molothrus > Molothrus aeneus. The sequence continues at coordinate 47,705,510 of NC_089650.1, forward strand.
ATGAGCAAGGTCAAGTCTGTCTACTAAAGAGAAACTAGTCTGTGTAGAAGAGATGGTAAGTATCTACCATCTAGCAGTTGATTTGCCACTAAAAGAGTCTGTGTGTGCTCATGGGTGAGAGTTTGCTTGCTGCAATATTGTTATTTCTTCCAGTAGTGGAGAAAAATCTCCCATTGCAAAAGCAGCCCACAGCATGTGGAAGTATTTCCTGTACAGTATTTCGAGTACCTCTTTGCCAGGTTTAGTTTGTAAAGGCTGTTCTAGGTCAAGGGCACATGCCTGCTCTTCCTTGCTAATGTTTTTTGTGAATGTCTTGCATATTTGGCTTCCACAGTAACCTCCACCTACAAATCATTCCTGTTTATTCACCAAAGATGTGACTCCAAGCAAACACTTTGGTCATGTGTTTTTTTAAGGTTTGTAGAGTTTTATGCAAATGCCAGCTCAAGACTGAGTCAACACCTTTGGGGCAGAATGTGCCGGGGGCCTCAATGCCCGGTGAAACCAATGGAGTAGCCATGCTGGACTCATCCCAAACTTCAGTGACCACAGTCACCATGATGAAAAGTCTCAGTTTAGCACAGAGAATAGAAATAGCTCATTTGATTTGCTGTATGCCTTGGAATTTTGGAATTTTGAGGATGGCATTTGTGCTGCCTGAGTTACCAATATGGAGTCTGGGGCTTGAGTTTTTTTCTGGTCCTGCAGAGGGCCAGTGGGGCTTGGTAGGATTTCAGGTATCAGATCTCACTGCAGAATCAAGGCTTAGGAACTGGCACAAATGAAACAACTTTCTCAGGGGCAACCAGAGGAGGATGCTAGATTTTTCTTCCATGTTTTTATTTCAGTTTCAGAAAGACATAGACTGACAGCAGCTAGTCTATAATATATGTGGAGGCTGTAGGATAAGCAAAGGCTTAGGATGAAATTTAATAAACATCATGTAGTTGGGGTGTTGATTTGGTTTTTTTTCCCCCATGTTTTGGTAAAACTGGTTCCTTCAAAGAGGATTAATTTCAATATGCATTGGTCTTGATGCATGAGGAGTTTCAAGACAAACTTACTATGAGTTAATTTAAAATCCACACTTACTGTTAAATTTCCCAATTGCTTTGATTGTGGAAATTAAATAGGGGGGAAAGGTTAGTAAAATGGAAGATAGCAACATGGGCTTTCCACACTACTAACCAATGGCCCTTATGAATCTACAGGATGGCTCCAGAAGGTATGTTAATGCAAATGTAAAACAAACCAAAAATTATGATATCTGGTACTACATCTGTACATGTGTGATTTTTCAGTGCCTTTTTCAAACTCTAGTGTTTGTCATTAGAGGGTTGTCACAAGACTAATTGTATGATTTTATATGATGACAATTAGATGTTAGAGAAGGAAGTATTGTATTGATTGTCTCCTGAGTGTTTGAGTCAGTCTCAAGATAAAGGAAGTTGCTGCTTGTTTACAGATTCCAGTTGTTTGAGGCTTGATTATCCTATAAACTGTGCCAAAATTGTTATGTGGTACAAAAAGCTTAACACAGGCTTCCAATTCCCATTGTTGGTCAGACAGTTACTGTTCAGCCCAGCCCTTGCTTCTGCAGGGGCATGGAAAAGTAACTCATCTAAGTATTTAAGTATTTATTGTTGGCAAGAATTTCATTTAAGTGTTGGCAGTAACTGTGGAAATCTTGCTTAAACATTGACAGGTATAAAAGTAATGTGAGTGCAAATACCTAGCTGTGTTAAATGGAGCCATTATGAAACTGGAAACACTAGGAACTCGTACTAGAACTAGTTATGCCTAAATTAAAAGAACAGGGCTTAAGACTGTAAGTGAGAAGCACCTGAGATTTACTACAGATTACCTGAGCCAAAGACACCTCTGCTAAGCCATGGTGGGTCTTTTGACAGACTTTCTCTGAAGGCTGGAGATGTGGGCATCTTCCTGCTCTTCCATCAGTTTGCCCTCAGGTGCCTCCTCCCGTGCTGCATTGGGTGCTGAGCCACACTGGCTGCCCAGGCACTGTTGTGTGACTCCAGCCATTCCTGTGGCCTTAGTTACAAACAGGGTTGTCAATGTTTAGTGGTCTTCATGGTAGCTGTAAAGTACCCTTAAAAGGCAACATAACTGGACACTTACTTGCCCAGTCAGTGTCTTCCAAAATAGGAAGGGTGCCATGACCTGCCCTATCCTTGCTTTCCCTACTAGACCCTTTTGCCCATGACAGGACATGTCATTCAGGTATTTAGGATCCTCCAGAATGAAAAGCCATCCAGAAATCACAGCTTTCACTGTTGTGATCGATATTGCTACATTATGGCCATTGCAAACTGCAAATGAAAAGCAAGTCTGAAGATCGTGCCTCTCATAGTGGGGGTCCAGGGCTGGAAACCAGGTTCCTAACACGTGCTCTGACTTTCCTGTTGTGGAAATGGCAGTGGCAGCTGTAATATTAAATACTTTAAGACCTCTGTGCTGCTGATGTCAGGCAGCATTCCTGATGAATGAAGGAGCACATCCAAATGTCGTTCTCCCTTTGCTTTCAGGCTGTGGCAAAGCTGATGTCTGTGGATTGCCGTTGTCATGGTGTTTCTGGGTCCTGTGCAGTGAAAACTTGTTGGAAAACCATGTCATCCTTTGAAAAGATTGGCCGGTTTTTAAAGGAGAAGTATGAAAACAGCATACAAATATCAGACAGACTGAAAAAAAAGCTACGCAGGAAAGAGAAAAGCCAGAGAAAAATACCAATTGGGAAAGACGACCTGCTGTATGTGAACAAATCGCCCAATTACTGCGTGGAAGACCAAAAACTGGGGATCCCTGGCACTCAGGGCAGAGAATGTAACCGCACGTCGCAGGGGCCCGAGGGCTGCAACCTGCTGTGCTGCGGGCGCGGGTACAACACCCACGTCGTGCGGCACGTGGAGCGCTGCGAGTGCAAGTTCGTCTGGTGCTGCTACGTGCGCTGCAGGAGGTGCGAGACCATGACCGACGTACACACCTGCAAGTGAGGTGGAGTGCAGGAAACACGGCCAGAGCAGCCAGCCTGTGTGCTGCAGCCAGCCCGTGTGCTGCACACAGCTGCCCTGCCACGGGGGCAGCAGTCACTGTCACCATGCGGGATTTCAGAGGGGTCGGCCTGGGGGAACAGGTACTGCCACACCACGGGTAGTCCAAGTGAGCCTCGACTGAAAGGACAGCTGGGTAAACATCAGGCTGCATGCAGGGACAGCTTAAACACCAAAAAGGACTCTTGATGACACATTTGAACGTGTTACTCCATGAGCAGAGACAGATGCTGAACTTTTCAAGTATTTAATAGACACAATGTCCTGAAGATCCGTGTGGTGAAGAGGAGAAATCTCAAGATCTCATTAGCCAGAGACTGAAGAGTCAAGAGAGTTTGTAAAACTCTCATAGTCCTTATGTCTGTGCTTTTAAAACTGGGACTAGACAGTTCATTTCTGCAGACTTCAGAAAGACCCACAAAGATAGGGAAAGAGTTCAGCTGTTGAGCACGAAGCATTTGCTTTGCAGCCGTTCACAAAACTGCCTTCTGCAAAATGTGCCGAAAAGCATCGGGAAGTGAGGAACGTGTGTGACAGCAGAGAGCTCAGCAGTGTCTGCCTGGAAAAGGAGGGTCAAGCTGTGCCCTGGGGAGAGAGGCAGGAGCACAGATTGGTGAATGTGAATGGGGTACCAACAGCAACCTCAGGATTTTTAACTGGTTGTCCTTCAAACACACAAGGGACAGGTCTGAGAAGGGACAGAAATACAGTTTTATATTTGAAGGAAATAAAACCCTCTGCAGGCATTTCCTGAGTATCTGAGCACACATTTTGCAAGTCAGCTGGTTGTCACCCCACTCTTGAATTCTATGCAATAATCTGCCACATTCAGCCATCTCACTGGTGGTTCACCATCATTATCAAAATTAACCACATGAGATTTAGCCCAAAGGAATCTGCCATAAAGCAAAGGATTTTTTAGAACAGATTTTCTTTATAGAATCAGCAGCTAGAATTTTTCATTAGGTTGCATCTTCAGTAAGTTCAATGCACAATATAATTTATGGATTGGCTCACACCACTAAAATATTTAAACTAATGTTAATGTTTAAACTAATATTTAAACTAATGTTAATGATAACACTTTCCCTGTCTCAATATGTTAGCTTAATTTTATTTTACATCTGTGAAAGGTTGTTTATTTTTATGCAGTGATTTAATGCCTGGCTTAAAAAGCATCATGTGAAAGGATTACTGTTGTTTAATTGTGCAAAGAACTATTTTTGATAAGACAAGAAAGTTTATATTTTGTAAATATTTAAATTATGCAAGTTATGTAAAAGGTTTCCACAACTAATGTGATAAGACTACAACCCTTGAGATTTGTTGGTTAGATATTTGTTAATATTGTAGTAACCTTCAATTTAATTTTGTTTGCATGTGCTGGGGGAAATTAGTCAGAGAACTGCATCAATGTTAGAGTTTTTTATCATCAGGGTGGTTATAACTATTGCGGTTCGTACACACTGATGAGAAACACTACGATTTTCTAAATGGTTAGTTAATTAGTATTCTGCATACTTTCTTTTTGTTATTCTCTTAAATGCATTTTACAAACACTGAAATCCCAGCTCCAGCAGTAAGTACTCCCACTGAAATCCAGGGAAATTGGAAGGGTTTGCAATCCCTTAACTTCTTCCATACTAACAGCCAGTTTTTAGAAACTTGGGACAGTTTGGCTGAGGCTTTCAAAGTTACTTTGAAGAATTCATTTCCTAGTCATCAGTCATTTTCCAGGAAAGATGGTGACCAGATTCTGAACTGTCACTCTTTATTGGATGTATAAGTCAGGAAGAAGGAAACAAAATCTTCTGTGTTGTGGTATTTCACTGCCTTATGTGGGTTATTTTAGGAACATCAGTTCAGGAACAATGAAGTCCATTATCTGCTATTTAGACCTTTACTCCACATTTGGCCAGTCCATCTCCATTGGCCTGACCAAATTATTATCTTGGGACCACAAAAAAATCTGCTGTCTGTGAGGAAGGGTGCTCAGGATGCCAGTAAGGCACTGTCACAGGAGGTTTCAACACCTTCTTTGTGAAAACTTGGATGGGGAGAACATTTCACTGTGGAAGACCCTGAAGAGAGAGTTGTGAGCCCTGGTTGTTTCAGCAGTGAAAATAAACCCACAGGCTCCTCAGGCTGTGCCACAGGACTGATTGGCAGCATGGATGGGAGATGACCAAACAGCACTAAGTCCTGACAGAACAATACCATACTCTCTGCTGAGACCATACTTGGGATAATACAATTTTTGACACCTAAAATAACCTTAAAATATTATTTAAAGTCAGTAGTTTGCTGTTTTGGCTTTTGTTTTGTTTTGTTTTGTTTTTTTTTTTTTTTTCCTGTTTATTGATTGCAAGATCAGCAGGAGAAAGAGAATTAAGCAGCTGCTTTGGCTGCCTCAAGGGATCAGAAACTTCCCAGAGGCTGGAGTGATTTCCATGCTTTTTACATAGCAGACAATGTAGTTGGACTATTACAGTGCTCTCTGCTGATCCCTACCTCTCTCCCTATATATTCTAATTCCCTGAAACAGAGTTTTCATATCTGCATATTTCAAATGACAATAAACAGATGATCTTCATTTTATTAAATAATATACTACAAAACACAAGGTGTAGTTATATATGTGGTGGGTTAGGTCCTTTAGAGGCATCTAGAGAATTAAGACATAAATCAAGAAATCCACCGAGTATTTCAATGGGGTGCAAAGACCTGGGAACTTGAGAGTGTACTGATAAAAAAATGCTAAACATTCAATGCTGAAAAGGATAATTAGAGAACATTGATGTAGTATTTGGTAGACAAAAACATTTGCAAGCTATGTTCCACAGAAGATAGCACTCTCTTCTACTGCCATCCCTCAAGCTCAAAGAGGAGTCATGATTCCTCCTCAGTCTGGAGTGCCTTTCTTCATGTCTTTGCATGAGCCTGTAGCTGTGTCATGCTATGGACAACACCCTCAGAAAGGAGCAGACCTTTCTGAGGCAACAGGTGATTACAGATTTAGAGATTAGAGCAACTCAAATACAAGATTAAAGGAACTGGTTTGTGTGTTCTGGAGAGGAGAACCATAGGGCAAGGAAGAATGTAAAAAGATACCTAAGTGGACAGTCATCCATTTTTAACTTGCTAAAAAGTAATTATTTTCAGCTAAGAAGATGGGGACAGCACATGACCCAACCCTACTAGAGGGACAGTTAAGCACAGGAAATGATATCTGAGGAATCTGTTTCAACCTGAGTCTATGAAGGATGCCTTAGATCTTTGGAACCTTGAAAGGGATAACAGCAGAGGCAGCAAGGAGGAACTGAAAGTGGCTTTAATGTTACAAGAAATGCAAAGAAGCATCTCAAGTAGAGCATGTTCTCTCTTGCCATTGTTCACTTTTTCAGCCCCCAGGGAGCCAGGAGCAGGGTGTGGCTGAAGCTCAGGAGTTGGTGCCCTGCTGGCCTGGTGCTCAGAGGGTGAGAAGCAACGTCCCTTGCATCCCTTGTACAGCATCAGGAGCCACTGACACCTCATGATACCACTGAACACGTCAAGAGCTGTTCTCGCACCTTCCTGCTTCAGCCACAAAGTTCCCATCTAGCCTTACTCGTTTCTTCAAGTTTCTTTAACAGGACCCTTGCATTCAGGCTAGGCTACAGCCTTACAGCCTTAAAACTGAAGAGGATTTCATCAATAAAAAGTCCTTTGCTTAGCATCCACCTTAGTCATGACCCAAGTCAGTTAGGGAGGCACTGCAGCCCTTCCCATCCTTACAGAGCAGTCAGTCAGCACTTATGGTGGCAGTATTATTTCCCCTTTTGAAATTACCCACCTGGCCTCTTATTAATACACTTATTCTTGAAAAACACTCAGACTGCAGAAAACCCAAACAGTTCAGGAGACATTACATACACATGAAGCATTTAGCAGTCAATTAAATGTTTGAGCAAACTAAGTGCTACAGTAAGACATCTAGAAAGCAAAACATGCCGAGCAAAATAAAGCTTTTTCCAAAGTGGCAATCAGGAAACTAAGGCTGTAAAAGGGTCTGCTTTTCCCAGAGGGGAAAAGAAAAACCAGCTGGATCATGAAAGACACTAGGGAAGGTCCAGAGGGTACATCAAGGCAGACACCTCCTTCAGTTTCTTTCCTAGGACTCCTATTAATCCATATAAAGCACCATGAGTAAAGCAGTTGTGAGCTGTGATTTACATTGAAGTCATCTTCAGGTGCCTTGAATCCCAGTTTGGTGAAGATTAAACTGAAACCTTCTTGTGTCCTTCCCCCCCTCTTCTCACAGCTCTACTTTTTGAGGCAGACATACCTCAAAATCTTTCTCTTCCCTTTCCTTGCTGCTCTGTTCTCAACAAGCCTGCAAGATGCTACAGATGTTCCTATCACCTATGTTTCCATATAGGAAAATATGGAACCTGGAGCTTTGTCACACACAGGTATTTATACACCTGTACCTTCATCATTGCAACTGATTTCCTATCCCCAGCTGGAGAGAGGCCAGAAGTCATCTTGGTGCTTGGCAACTCAAATGAAATGCAGATGGATTACCAGAAAACCCTACTGATTTCAGAGAGTTCATCTCAGCAGCAGGATACTGTAACTTGCTCACTCAAGGCAGAGAAGGCAGGACCAGATCTTGCAGCAAGTCAGTAGAGCATGATGATGGAGAAAAGCCAGGACACCCCATTTGTGTGGCCACTCCAGTACAACTTCTAAATATTTGGCAAGAGTCTTATTAAATATGATACCATACAGCTTTGAGGACATGGCTTAGAGATAAAGAGGAAGATTTCCATCAAAATTTCAAGACTCAAATTATTTAAAATGCAACAAAAATAATTCTACCATTTCATTGTTTTAAAATATATTGTTTAAAGTTTGTTGCAGTTACAACTTTAAGGAGTTAAGAGAATCATGGTATCTCTACTCAACTCAGATTGCTAATAAAGGCACACATTCCCCATTTAATTTGCAGAGGAAATTTTAACTTTTTAATTTGAAGAAAGATGTAATATTCACTGGCATTCAAAGCCATAATAATGAAGACAAATGTAGTCCAGGGAAACTACTAATGCAGCCAAATAGGGTTTCTTCCTCTTAAAACCCTGCTGAGTAACTTCAAAATTATTTTGGTATTATTCTGGATAGCAGTGTAGTCAATACTGGCATACACACCAGCAGAACTGAATTTCTGTGAAAATTCCAGGAATTAAACAATTACTTTTCCACTACAGACTTAAGTAATGAATAGAATTTCAAACTGATTAGAAAAGGGATTTTACTTCAATGAAAAAATGCACAGGATTTTAACACATCCTTCTACAGGAAAATCTGGAAGATTTAACAAAAGCAATTTCACTGTGTCAGGTGGATTTACAGCTATTTCACATTAATATTAAGGGAAACTCACATTATTTAAAAAGCTAGTTAAACACAGAGAACAACTCAGAATCCAGTCTTACCCTGGTATCAGAGATTATTTATTTTTCTTACAAGGTAATTCTCAATATTGCTTGAAATTTTTAGTGCACAGAATTTGACTCAGAAAACATCAACAATAATACTATTTCCAATGCCTCTTCAAACTCACTGTGGGCTCCTGAAAAATACTTTGTGGCTTTTGCACCATAGTACTAGCTTGAAGTTTTTGAGGAATATACCAGAACTCATAACACAAAGCTCCAGGAGATTACAGCCAGTTCTGTGTCAGCCCTAATTTTGTGAATATGGATACAATCAGTTAGTATGGTATAATTTAGTTTCAGGAAAAGTTCAAGCTGGCCCTACTTAAAAGAAATACAAGTTCAGAAAGAAAGCAAGGTCTTCACACAGCTCTGATATAAGATAAAGAATAAGGCCACTTAAACTTGGTCCTTTTTTCCATTAAAAAAAGGATGAAGGAAACATTGTCAGTTAAGTTTACAAGTCACACATTGCATAACCCAAGACACACTGCTCTCTCTGACATTCCAAAAGAAGAGATTGCCTCGGCTCATGAGAAGTACTGTAGGTGGTGAAGGTGCACAGCTGTGTACCCTGAAACAGCTCTCACTAGAAGGCAGACTGCTTTCTAACAGGCTCTTTGTGATGGGAAATTTATTCCTGATGTTAGAACCAAAAGAGGAAGCTCTTCCATTACACACATCCACTGCAGCTGAACTGCCATAGGGAGAATCAATGGTTAAGCAGCAGTACAAAAGCTGCAATAAAAAATGAACAATTTAGCCACAGTACTGCTGCTTAATGTGCCAGTCCCTTCTATAAAGCAAACACTTTCAAGTAAAATACAAATTCTTCCAAGCTGCTTTTAAATATCACACATACTATTTACATATTTACCTCAGTTCATCCCCTAAAGATAGAAAAAAAATTCTCTTGTGCTTTTCATCGCATATCTGTGTTACACTATCATGTAGTCTTCTTTTGCTGATTACTCAGTTTTGATAGGGGACTACAAAATAAGTTTTTGGAGCACTTGGTATTAGAATAACCAAATAGTTTTAATAAAAATTGATGATGCCATTAAAAAGGCAGAGGATAAAAAAAATTAAAGCTCCTTATTAATGTATTACTAAAATCTGCAATATTCCACCAAGTTTACATAGTCACAGCAACATTGCACTGTTAAGAGGACAGTACATTTGTCACAATCTGTTTATTGTCCACATACATTATTTATTAGCCAGTTATCTACAAGTATTATTTACCACAGGCAAACTAAATACTGTGCTTTTAAGAAACCTGCATAGAAATGATTGGATGTTTCTTTTATTTTGGTCATATTTACAAAAAGAATTTCTATGTGTGTCAGCAATAAATAATCCCAATATTCAAAATGTCAGTGCTCATGCACACACTGACAAGATGGCTGCATGCTTTAAAAATAATTTTTACAGTACAGTCTCCTTCATAGCCCTCTCTCTAATAATAGCAGAAAGTGCATTGTCTTCCATAGTCTTTTTCCTTTTCTTCTGTTTTCATTTAGTCTTGCTTCTGAGGGATACAGCCTTCCATCTCAACAACTTCTGGCCAGCCTTCATACTTGTTTGTGTCCTTGTTATTCTTTATATGCTATAAATGGAAAATATCAATCTGCCGTTAATGTGAAGTCATTTATCCTTTTGCTTTAACTCATAGCTTTAAGACATGTACTTATTTTCAGGCCATGGACAAAGAAAAAACATTACTAACTTCTTGTGCTTTGAATCAAACATAACAATCTGTAAGTATTCACCATTTAAAGTAACTTGCCCAGACAAGTGTATGGTAAAAAGTTAAGCCATACAGGGGAAACATTTTTAAATTTTATTATAGATGTTTGCTTAGGAAAAGAGAAGCAAGGAAATTACCAACTGCATTAAAACATGAACCACCAGGTAAAAATAAATAAGGATACTAAATTTACAAGGCAATGAAAACAAATAGTGAGATTTGAAAGAACATTTTATTTCTCCACCAAACAACCATCTACAGTCAGGTAAGACATTATTGCCTCCAAGAGTCTGCCACTGTTTCTAGACTTAGTTTCCCCTCCCTTACAAAGCTGGCAGAAGAAAAAACATCCTTACTGTGCTAGTACAAAGCTATTTCTACCAGTAAATAAAGGCAACATTGACACATGCTGAATTTTAACAGCTAAAGTACGGGAATGTATTCTATTTCACAAATTTTGCGATGGCAGCAATTTGAGAGAAGAGCAAAGTTACAGCTGGGAACACCAACACCTTAACTACCCACTTATCTCTTGGAAGCTCACCATTTTTAGTGCATCTAAAATACAAGCTGGGCAAAAAGCTTTGAATTCTTCAGGTTAATTTGATTCACTAAAAAGATGAATAATCTAGTTAACTGGCATAGTAAGATCTACACCATATAAATTTTTTTTCTTGTTTATGAGTCACCAAAGAATCTTTTTTTTTTGTATGTTTAAAAGGAGGAAAAGGAAAAACACTGAAAATAAGACTGTGTGCCAGTACTGCAATAGATACTCATCTTGAACAAATGCATGGTGCACTTATAAAACATGCTATGCCTCTATTAACGCAAGCTGTTAAATTCCAGGAAGTTAAAGATTCACAAACCTGTTCAAATGGACTTTTAGTTTTAATTCCTTTCCCACCACAGAAGACCCAGTTGTCCCTGAAGCCAAGGTTAGTGATGGATGTGCTTCCTAATTCAGCAATCAGTCTCCGTGCTTCCTCGTTAAGCCTTGAACAAACCAGAAAAGTTTGTGAACCAGAGTATGTGAATAAAATACACGTCCTTAGAGCTTTCATTGCTCAGTGCACCAGGCTGCTTTGATCCTATTTAATATACTCTAAGTCAGTCAATACTGGGCAAGATCTATCTCTCAGAATCAGGTATGGCTAGTTCTGAAATCACCTGATGCAAAGAGCACTGCTCTTCCATACTATAATCTCAAGGAACCAGGACACAAACCTAGCACTACACCAACAAAAGCCAAGAGCCCTCTCCTGTGAGAATTTATACATCTCAAGTTCTCTTAGCAGTTCTCCAAGCAACTAAAAAAGTCAGCCTTTAAAGTAAACATTGTTTGCAGGCTCAAGCTGAAGTCTAGATGAAGTAAAAGCTATTTTAGATTACAAGAATGAAATGAATATCTGAAATAAGTTCTCATCTGCTTGGGGTAGTTAATTCAAAATTCAGAATGCTGTCTCCAGCATGATTCAGTGCCTGTAAACCCCAGTAGGATAATTTTAGTATCTAAAGGAAAACAGTTCTGTAGGATAAGATATCATTCCAAAATCTCCAAAGAGCACCCTTTATTTCTTCCTTTAAGTTACTAAATGTGCCTGATTACTAAACAAGACACAACATTTCTGATTAATTTTACCTATTGAGATATGGCTGTATGACTCATGTTAGCCAAAAGTATGAAAATTATTAAATACTGTGCAGGTTATTTGCCCAACCCATACTCCAACTTTCTCAAGCATTAGGGCAGCTTGATTCTTCACAGTCTTGTTTCCAACAACTGGCATTTATGTTTACTATCAACTACCAGTGGTAGTTGTAGCATTGTCAGAAAGCAGTAGATCCTGTCAGCAAGACAGGGCCAAATACAATTTCTTCTTTAGCTGCATTCTATCTGCAAACAAACTTTCAAAATTATCAGCTGTACATGCTTACTGAAGCAAAACTAACCCTACTTATTATCTAAAGTATCAAAGAAGAAAGGGAAGAAGGTAAAATGTAAAGTAACAAAACAAGTGAACAGAACAACAGAGAGAAGATCCCACCTTGGCTAATACCCCAGTAAATTACTTTCTTCTTTCCTAAAAGCAGTGAATGTAAACACACTGGACTATTTACTGTAAAGATTGCACACTGCAAAGTCAGAACTTAGTCATAGGTAAGCTGTTTCTATCTCAAAAATACAGACAAGTTGTAGACAACAAATTGAACCAAAAGAGGAAAAAAGGGTACCGACCACATTAACAAAAAAGTTAATTATTAGTAAAACAACAGAGGAAAAGGAAAGAAGTTTCCATTTGCACTGTGAAAAGCAATCCTTTGGATACGATGACCTAAGTAATACATATTCCACAGTAATTTTTAGTATCTACTGAAACTGACCCAAGTTGTGAAAGTTGGAAGACAATGTTTCAGGAGACCCAAACCCTCTTAGGCTACATCTATATTAATAAACTGAACAGCTTTAGGATGAAACACTAAAACACTCAGGGCACAAAATACAAGGCCCACATTAATAACTTCTGTGACTTTAAAGAAAAGCACACAGGCTTGCTGGGAAAGGTCTCTGCCATCCTGTAACCACCAAACTCTGTCTTGGAGCTGATCTAAAGGAAGTGCTGGATAGAACAGACACTTTCAACCAAAGTATGTTCTCATAATCATGTTCCTATGCCTGGACCTATCTGAATTTACTAGCCTAAGACAGAATGAGCCATCAGCAACAGAAAAATCAGCACATCTGTATCTGCTTAGTTTTAGCTTGACTTCTATTGTGCCCAAATCACATCTGCATTATAAAACTAATAAACTGAAAGTATAGTTTCAAATCTGTCATCTTGGAAGGACAAAATCTTTTTAAAAGTGGTTGTGTGACAATGTATTTTTTCAGTATAAAACAGAATGTAAAAGTTTAAGCAACATTTGCTGTTTAAAATCAATTACATACTTGGTTGCACCATCATCATATGTTGCCATTAACACAATTGTTCCATCCTGGATGGTCTTCAAAAATTCAATAAGTGGTGCCACATCTGAAAAGAAAGTGAACATAAAACTGTTTAATAATAAGCAACAATTAAGTATTTAAACACTGCAATGTCTTTCTGCAAAGACATTACTTTTAAGAATATTTGTAAAGATAATATATATAATATTTATATATAGAATATATATTAAAATTGTAAATATATCTTTATAACAAGATCCAGACTAAGAGCTAAAATGCATCAGAGAACTCTTATTTTATAGAAAGAGTTTATTCCTTATTGTGTAAAGACATAACCACTAATGAGAACTACTCTGGAGAACAAGTCTGTTTGATTAACCACACCATTCCCTCCCACCTCAGCTACTTATGTTTCTTTGAAGTTGCATTCTCCTCACAATTACAAAGGCAGAGGTGAAGCACTCCCTTAACTATCACCTTAAAACACACAGCAAATGGAGTCTGGACAAGAAGGAAGAAAAAATGCACATTTGTTGTTTCTCTCTGACCAGTGTAATTGCACCTACCTCCTCCCCACATGTCAAAGAACTTAGTATCTAATAATTCTCCTGTTTTACCTGAAGGAAAAGAGAAAAAGAAACATTTGGTGACATCAAATATAGCCAAAATTATTTTACAGATAATATGCCCAACTCCTCTTACACTCTTTCAGACAAAGCGCTGCAGAAGACACTGGATAAATGAATTATGGTAACATCTCTTTTATGGAAACAGTGCAGTGGTTTGTGAAAAAGTGCAGGGAAAGGTAAAAGGAAAAAAAGTGAGAAGATCCATGGAAGTGTTGGAGGCCAGGCTGGTTACAGCTTTAAGCAACCTGGTCTAGTGCAAGGTGTCCCTGGCCATGGCAGGGGGGTTGGAACTGGGTGATCTTAAAGGTCCCTTCAAGCAAAGACAATTCTATGATTCTAGGCAAAATTCTGATTTTGCTTCAAGTGGAATCTAAAATAAATGAAAACACCCACAGGCTCTAAAACCAACAGAGAATATTCAGTTAATATATCTGCCTTTTTTTAAAGATGGTTTTGCAAAAATAGACAGTATAGCTATAGACTGCCTTTTGTGCCATATGGAAAGTCACAAAGATTAAAATTAGACTCCATGTTTTGCTATAGACTTACTACTGTAAGTAGATTTAAACATCCAGAATAAATAGAAAAAAGTGGACAATATAGTATATCTCATTACCTTTTCTTATTATGCTGTCTACAAAGGAGTATTTGATGGAAGGTGGAGGTTTTTTTAATATATACATTCATTTAAAGTTTGGAAGACAGAGAGAAAGACTGGAGCTATAAAATACAAACATAGGTATTTTGGTTTTGAACAGATTGAGACAATTTAGGAAAGCTACATAGGATTAGGAAGTATTGTTCAAGTTATGCTTTAGATGGTGTAAACCTGAGTACAATCTGCAAATAACAAGAATTTATATTGCAGTGAATGACAAAGTGCTATCTCAGTGCTACAAGGAATCATTTCCTATGCATGAAAGGCCAATATGCCAGTGCTGACATTCAGTTCAGCTTTCAAGGTAACACAGCTAAACTTGTTTGGTTTTAATGAAAATTACAAACCCAGAACACAATTACTTATCAGGATGCATTTATGGACAAAGTCCATATACCAAATATACTGATTCAAGTGAGGAAATAATGAACTGGTCTTTGTGTGTAGTAACAAAACTGGTAAAGATGCTAAAGAAGTTTCACTGAAAACAGAGCAACAGAAGAATGCATTCTACAGTATAATTAGTGGTGGCAAAACACAAGGTCAAAAGAAGTAGCATGCATCTCATGTCTTTTTCTATTTTTGCATTAGGAATTTACACAGTGTATCAAAAAGACAGTCACCACCACACTCCACATTATTATTTTTACAATCCATTTTTAGAAACAAAAATGCACCGAGTTTTTCTGCTTTGTAACAACAAGGTGTCAGTGCCAATATCTGACATTAGCTCAGTATAAATAAGCTGAGCACTTCCTTTTCTCCTTGGTGCTTTCCTTTCACCATCCCATATTTCCCCTTAAATCTCAGAAACAATTTGAAAATGAAGACAATCTTCCCATTTAAAATGTCACTTACCATTGACCAAGGCCATATTTATTCCTCTGCCAACATTATTTTTTACTCCACTCATTAAACTGCAACAAAATAAATACTTAATTGAGCAATCCTCTGATGTGAAATATTTCTGTTTTTTAAATAGGATCAAGTTCTAAGAGAGACATAGTTAAAAGACCACATGTTCATGAGAACTTAAATGAAGCAAAATCTCCTTGAACTAATCTGTGTTCTTAAAGCACCACTGAATTAAGAATAATACATCAAGTATCCCCAGCTGTATTGATTTAATTTGATTGCTTAATCATGGTTTCAAAGTACATCTGTATATTAAAAGCGCCACAAAAATAGTGCTGTTTATGTAGTTATATTATTAATGTTTTAAAAAATAACCAAATATTAATTTGTGGAGCTCAGCACAGTCACATAACCACCATTTTAAGCTTTTTTCTGCAAGCACACAATGAACAAAAATGAGTTAATGAGTTTAAAAGCTAACTGAACAGAAGCATTTAAAATTCACATGAAGAAACAAGAAAGACAAAGCACTTAGCTACTCATACATGTAACAGGCAACCTAACTGCAAGAAAAATAGTCAGCACACTGATTGGACTTTGAGCAAGAGTTGCATACAATCTTGGACTACAATCACACATCCCAAAAACATGTCAGAATCTATGACAGTAATTTATTGACCAAACTGAAGAGAGGCAAAGGGGCTGAAGAGTCCCACTATGAAATGGAAGCCCTTCAGAGCAGTAAAGAAGGGGTAACAGGAACGTGAAGATTCAGGGAGGATGCTGTGCCACCTTAGACCTTGGTGGCTGTACTACTCCAGTGAGAGGAAGCTTCTAGACCTCCTCATCCCTGTTCACTGGCAATTCACACACTGTGAAGAGCTCTGTTCTGCCTTCAGGCCCCAAACATCCCAGCACTGATATTGTGAAGCTAGGGTTAAAAGAGGTAGCATAAATAGGACAAATAAAAGTTTGGAACAATTACATAAGATAATGAAGAAGCCTTTAGCTGAGATTAAAGAAAGCATCTCAGCAAAAGCATATAGGTGCACACATGTCCTTAGTTACAAACACACTCTAGAAGATGCTTTAATTCCATCCTGATCAGGATTTCTTTAACCTCCCTAGTTGGCTTTAGGAAGGGGCTGCACATGTGTACAATCCTGTTATGTTCAAAATTTTTTCACATTTTTTGCACAGCAATATGATTTTCTGGTCATGTCTGAACACCAAGCAAGGCATCCTTACACACACAGCTTCCATGTCAGCTTTCTCCTGCCAACTTCTTAGTGACAGGCTAGGAACAAGAAATGGTCTGTCACAGAAGAATGTCAAAAATCTTCCTCTCTGGTACTATCTTTTGCACCCAGGATGGAGACAGAAGCCAGAATTTAGAGGAATGACAAACTGAATAGGCAAGTATCAGAAACAGACTCAGTATTCAGAGAGGCTGTGAAAGACTACCAGATAAGGGCAACTCTTGGCAAAGTGAATTTAAAAGGTTTTAAAGAACTAGTAATCAGAGATTAGAGAGTTCATATTCTTTTGTTAGTCCCTTAAGTTATACTATCTGGCAAAAACTGTGATTTAAATTAAAACTATAATTCAATAATTTCCTAAAGAAAATACTTGAAATTTCCTCCTGAAATTCAAATTAAATTCTGGTTAGTAGGGAACTCCAGAAGTATTTTAGCCACTGGAGGATCATTTCTGCTCTGATCACGATATTTTCATGTCATGTCTGAGCAAGAAAACATTCTAAACAAGAAAAGCATACAGTAAATAAAGACTGGAACATAAATTAATAAAGGCAATGAAATTCTGAACCCATTCTTTTCCTCCTGCAAAATTTAGTAGGCACTTAATTTACAAAGAAAAAAA
This sequence comes from Molothrus aeneus, assembly GCF_037042795.1. Lineage (NCBI taxonomy): Eukaryota > Metazoa > Chordata > Aves > Passeriformes > Icteridae > Molothrus > Molothrus aeneus. The sequence continues at coordinate 47,722,778 of NC_089650.1, forward strand.
AATCCTTTCATTTTAACTACAAAAATTCTCTGTAAATAAGTAGCAGTAGAAAAATATTGAATACTGAGGTTACTAGACACTAAAATTCCACAATGCATAAAGTTATAATGGATTCAGATAAAACCTGCAATGATGAATACAAGAATTACCAGTTCCTAAAGGAATGAAGCACAACATTCTGCTCTTGGGTAACTGTGCACAATCATGCAACTGGCTTCATACTGAAGTAAAACTGCACGGAGGAGTTGCTGGTAAAGAAGTAAATATAGCTCCTTCTAAAAAGCCCATGAAGTAGCAGCTACAATATTTGATACTTTAATGATGAGTCCAGCAGGTTTTTTTCTAATTCTGATTACAGTCTCCCAATACAGAACAAGGCTATAACTGAACCTGTCAGAAATCAGAACTGAACTCAACAGAAATCCTGTTTCACAGTAAAAAAACTATATAATAAAAAAGAGAAGTTGAAAAATTACTTGCATTCTGAATTGTATCAGCAACTTAAGTGCTTTCATAATTCAAGTGACATTCTTACAATTAATACATAGGAAAAATACTCTACTCTGTAAATATCATTCACAAACTATGAAAACTCATTCCTGCTGTCTTGTCTTGGAAGTATGAAGAACACAAAGCAATCAGAAAAAGAAAAACCTTTTTGCAAGTGTGAGTTCACAGAATATCTCTAAAAAAAGAGCTACTCAAGAGGAAATGAGTTTTTTTCAGGACTCTGATATATTACTTTATACCCTTGAGACAGCCTGTGCATCATCACAAACACAACAGGCTGCAATGCAACAGCTTCTCACAGGAGGGCAGCCCTTCATCAGTTTTAGAATTCTTCCACGAATTTACAGTCTACAAGTTAAGAGCTTTTGAAAGAAAAATGAAACCTCTAATGAGCAAAGCAGGAGATCATCTAAAATCAAGCAAATTTCCTGGTAGATACTGACAGACATGACCAGTTCCCCTCTGAAGGAATGCAGAAAGATGTTTGCCAAGGAAAGCTGGACTTTAGAATCCAATAGCTGTGCACTGAAGTGCCCACTTAGAGGACTTTTTCCAGCAACTACTTTTTTTTGGTCACTTTCTACAGCAAAATATCTAGTAGAGGAATTCTTTGGTTTTGGACAGAAATAGAAAAACCTCTTCTTATTTAATCAGTCAGTAAGACATTAAAACAAAACAAACAAAAAAAAAGTCAAAAATCCCAAACAAAATAACCCTACAATCCTGAAAGTAAAATATTCCTTGCATTCCTACAACTTTTAATCATTGAATCAGCTTAAGTGTTCACAGATATTAAGCTCCCTATATTAAGCAACCAGAATGAGACAGTAGCATGTTTTGTAACACCAGCAGAAATACCAGGCTGAGATTAGATCAGCCTGCCCAAGGTCACCCAGCAAGTCACCAGTAAGAGTGGAAAGGGAAGGAGCAGCCTGCAAGAGTGGAAAGGGAAGGAGCAGCCTGCAAGAGTGGAAAGGGAAGGAGCAGCCTGCAAGAGTGGAAAGGGAAGGAGCAGCCTGCAAGAGTGCAAAGGGAAGGAGCAGCCTGTAGCCTGTGGGTGCCCAGGTGAGCTCCTGCTGAGCACCTGCAGCTCCCCAGCTACACTGGATGCTCTGCTGCAAACTGACTCCCACACCAGCCAGCAAGCTTGAGCTAAGCCAGCCTTATACAGGAATGCTACTTAGGGCTAAAAACAGTCTTCTCTTTAAGATCACTTGAGACTAGCCTTGCAGTTACTTTGGAGAGTAATGTGATTTTTTTTTTAATACATGTACTATCCTATTTATTATGTGGGGTTCTGCTGTTCACAGAGAAGCTGCCATTGGCTCTAGAATTCATTAGCACCAGCTGCTCTATGTCCTATCTGTACTAATAGAGTGTGAGCTGAGAAACAGCTAAACTGGAGTAGGTTAAATGCAAGTGGAAAGCAAAAGTGTTAAGTGTGACTGATATTTTTAAAAAATCTCCTTCCAACAACACCAACATTATGTTCTTTCCGACACGTCCCCTGCAAAATCAAGTGGATTAGATTATGTTATAGGAAGCTGCACACTCAAGTTGTTCCTGCTCATTATCACCCAAAGAGGAAAAACACAGTCTAAAAATAAATATTAATATTCCCATTATGGGGGTTTACTGAAAAGTACTCAGTTAAATACTTTATGCACAGTATTACTGATAATACTGTGTCAAAAACATTATTAGAAAGAGGACTTCAAACAGGGTCTCAAGCAGTTGTTTTCCTCATTTCACAATTATATAACGTTTATTACCATCAGCACAGTTAAATAACTATTGATCATTAAAATACTATTTTTCACTTTTGAAGGCAACCTTAGAAGAAAAGTAGAAAATATGTTCTGACATTGATACTGAGGAAATATAGTTTAAAAGATTACTTGCAAAAGACAATACAAATATTCACTGAATTACTATTAGAGACACCAGGACAAGTTACCTAGACACGAGTGTGCATCTGACTTGACAAAGTCTAACTAACCCTTAAGTCCATAAACCTGAAACAAAGTGCAAGCTATCTTGCACTTGTTAAAACAACATACATTTCTGCATTTACTGCAGAGCATTAAGTGTGCTTCATCAGAGATAAGGTTATAATGCAATGTGATCTTTTCATGTCAAAAACTGACATTCTTGCCAACTGTTGGCGAAAAACTCCTAATTTAAACAGCTGATTTTATGTGCAAAGTGATCTAAGTATTTGAAAGAGACTCTTAGAAACAACAGGTAAAAATACTTACACATTATCCTCTACACAAATTTTAGGTCCAACTACATTTGCTGCTCCACTTGACATTTTGAATGCAAAATGCTTTTCAGGACAAGCTTTAGAGATCCCACACTTGTATCTTGGAGGTTTTGTAGCTTTCAAAAGGAAATAAACCAAGATTTTAGAGAACACCACAGGTAGGCCAACAGACAAACATATTCTGAAGGAATTCAAGGAAGAGAGCAAACACAAACACTATCACATCTTTAGTTACACAGCAGTTTAAAATAATCTAAGTTCCTGAAGCTCCTCATTATTCCAAACCTCTTGTTGTCACCCTGCTGCTTGCTCTGGCACCATCATCAAAAGCCACAAGCCAAAACTACAAAACAGACTTTACCAGAAATTTAGGAAAATCAGGAGAAGAGGAAAATTAGTTTCTGATTGCATTTGAAGTGTAATTAAGACTTTCTTAACTATAAAAATTCATCAGTCTTTCTGTTATTAGCAAAAGCAAGGCACAGCAGTAATACATGCCTATGAATACTCACAGCGTGCAGCTGCATCCAGTGCTGATCTAGCTAAAATGAAAAAAGAAAGTTTTACAAGATGTTACTATTAAAGTGTCATCTGCTATATCATATCCTATAAATGTGAAATCTTTCTGCACCCCTATAAAAACAGGCCGGTTGAAATGAAGCATCAAATCCACCTGAATATTATGCGGCAATAAAAAACAACTTTTATGCATTAGCAGAATGAAAGTGATTAGGAATCCCATTCAGAAGCACTGCTTTCATTTATGGCTCCTAGAGAGAGTCATGGAGTCAAAAACCCATAGAGATCCAAAACCTCTGAGAATTCATGGAGTTCATGGGATTGAAGTGAAATTAATTTCCTCCTTACAGCTTCACTGGCATGGGGTTCCTTTCACCTGAACTGGAAGCCTGCAGTTCAGGTGTATTCCAACCCAGCCATTCATAACTCCCTTTCCTGAGATATGAAGAGACACAAGTGCCCCCACCACACACACATCTGAATGACACCTGAATGACACCTCTGTCTCAACAATGATTACTAGAGATGTCTCTGCTGCCTGCTTCGGATGGCAGCTCACGCTGCAGTAATCCAGAGTTAAACAACACAAACTCCACCCATGTACCAAACATTGTTTAGGGTTTTTTTTGGTAATAAAAAACATCTTGAAAGAAAATTCTGGTTCAAAATAGACCCTGAAATTTGAAACACCTCAACTGCTAATCTTTATCTGCGTAGAACATCTGAAATGTTTTGATTACTGCACATTCAGCTTAACACAGTAGCATACCTACACAAGAGGAAAAAATCCCCAAAACAAATTCTAAATCTCTTTAGCAGTAGTAAGGCAGAGCACAGATTTCCAGAAACATGATTCAAGTCACCTAATTTATTACTCTACACTAAGAATACATTTCAAGTAAACAAAAAAAAAAAGGGCAGGTAAAATTCTGTATCCTTGGCAGACAAAAGAATCAAAATTATTATTATTATTTCATACAGAAAATAATTTAACACACATATTATATGTAAAAAAATAAGCACACATATTAAAGATAAACTCAATTCTTGAAGAGCTCAGGCAAAACTAACATGATATTCTTGGTAAAGGCTCAAGTAAATATTAATAAATGCCTAGAGAAAACAAAGTCATCACTTACCAAATATGTGTCCTAAGTTTGCATCCATTTTTATTTCAAACACTTGAGATATGACATAAAACGTCAATAAAAATATTGCTATGACTACTACCAACTTTGCAGCACCTGTTAAGAAATAGAAAATGTTTCAAAAAATTACCTGCAAATGGTAACATTAGTTTACCAAAATTAGCAACATGAGAAATGTGTATCAGATTACACTCTGGGGAACTCAGAAACAGGATGATCATTTGTGGATCTACTAAACAGAATAAATCTGAAAAAAGGATGGATATTATGGATGGATATTATAATGTAGGATGTAACTGCACCAATCCATCAGGTTATGCAATGCACTCTGGTTTTAACTTCTCTACCTTCATGCTTTCTCTGACACTTTAGTACACCAACTCAGCTCAGCAGCCAGGAGAAACCAGACTTCCATGAAAATCCAGCTTAACCAAATGAACTAAGATGATCTACCTGGCTGTTGGCTGTTGTCCAAAGGCAAAATTCCCACCTTCCCCAATCCACTTGCATGTTCTTAGCCATGAGTACCTGGTTCCTCACTGTTCACAAATACTGTGTTTCCCCCTCCTGTCAAATGGACCTCACTCTGTTTTAACATATGGCCCAGACTGAGTGATTAGGGATCTGTTTATATACTGCAGCTTGGCTACTATGGTCAGTCAGCTCTGAGTATGACATTAAAAAAACCAACCAACCAAAAAACAACAACAAAAAACCCCCAAACCACCAGCCAACCAGAAACAAGCATTCTCACTTACTTTTCAAGAAATGTATATTAATGACCTTCAGAAAACAAGTTTGATGACTCAAAGCCTATTTTAAAATAAGTAAGAAAAAGCAGTACCTCTCCTATCACCCTTCTAATATACTGAAATAGGCAGTTCTAAGTTTTACAGGGCTAAGTTCCTGCAGGGCTGAGTGGCCAATATACTTCCTGGGAGGAGAGCTGTAGGCACACAACCACAGCACCTTACATCTGAAATGGAAATGTATGTGATACAGCCACAAACCTCACCATTTTTAGCATAATTTGCAGTACATTTTTACAGAATACTCCACTCTTAATTGACTGTAAAATACTGACGAAAAAATACTGACTGAGAGTACAAGGCAGGTGAGGAGGCATCTGATCAACATCCTGCCTTCCTATCTCACCACAGTGTATCAAACTGGTTGGAAAAACCAACCTTAAAGCATGCTTCTTTTTCTCAGATTGCCAGCCAAATCCTTTAGAAAAAAACAAACTTATGTACTCCTGCAGATCTCAGGCTGCTGCTGTGACGGGCTACTCAGAAAATCTTAAAATAGACAGATTACTCAGCCTTGAGAAGGATGAGAGATGCTAATCAATCCTCCCAAAAGGCTGAAAAAAGATAAGTGGATAGAAAAAGAAAAGCAAGATGAAGAAAGATACAAGGGTTTTGTGCTTGTAGTTTGGTCTTTTTCATGTGTGAGCACACACATTATGATGTAAGAAAACACAGGTGCAAGCCTAGCTTAAAAATATTATGCTGGAATTCCAAAGATCACTGCACTTGAAAGGAAGGGAACCATGTGCAAGCACAGGAGAAACAGATGATCTGAACATATGTTAAGAAATGGGGTAAAGGTTTACCAAGCAACACTGCTTAAAACCACAAGATGGTACCAGATTTTGGAATGTGTCATCTAGCAAGTGGCATTTGGAGAGCATGTTTTAGTATATAGCATGTGAGATGAACAAGAACTCAGTCTGAGGACCAACCATCCCCTCTACCCTATATTCTGAGCTTTTCCACTGAACTGCAAGTGCTCCCTTCAAAGGAGCAGTAAGAAATCTCCTAGAAGGTTCCTTAAGCATTTGAACCAAAACTGGCATGTTTGCTACAGGTGAAACATCCTGTAGGAGCTGCTGTATCTACTTTGTGGTTTTAGCAAAAAAAATAGCTGGATGGAAGGGAAAAAAACCCCTTAAACATGAGTGGAAAGTAATTCTCCAGATGAATCAGGTACCCAAAAACTGGAGCATTTTCCAGTTCTTTATCAGATTCACTTTAGCAGATTACTTCCAATTATACAAATTGTGGTTAATAAAGCAAAATTATGAGTAGTGACAAAAATTGTATGCATTAACAAGCTCTTGGAAAAGGTGCCATTTTCTTCTAGCAGAGGTAACAGTTTCTCCTTCTTCAAAATAACACTGTAACTACTGATAAAAGTGCAGTGCACCAGAAACTCAGATTTATTCCATTGCTACACAGGCTATTCTACTGTGACAAAATGTCAAAAAATGTTTTCTTTTAATGTTATATTAGCAAAGATCTTATTTTTACAACCACTATCCCTTCTGTCAAGTAGAATGAGTTTCTTAAAGCCTGTACTACAATAACTTAGCTCTATGAAAAGGCTCTTGGAGTTTTCAAACTCCCAGAAACCATTCAGAAAGTTTCAGACACTTAAAACAGCACATAGCAATTTTAGTGAGGTGGGGAAGTGGCTTAAGACAACCACTTGCCATTTCCTTATTTCTTCATCATCTTACAGAAACAGCAGCCAAAATATGTCGAGTCATGGCAGCTTAAGCAGTCACTGCAGATCAGCTACAGCATTTTAACAAGGTGATTGCTCTTCCACCATCCCAGTTCCAAAGTGAGTTTCATTAAACACCAATAAAGTAGAACAGCAATGCCTGTTATGCCAGTTAAGTGAAGTGTCCCCTGACAAAGTTTGATGAGGATACCAAACTGAGTGGAGGGAAGCATGTCTAAAGGGAGAGCCAACCTGCAGGAACATCTGGATAGGCTGGAAGAATGGGCTAACACTACCAGTGAAGTTCAACAAGGACTAGTGTTAAGTTTTCTACCACAGAAATCATAACCTAGGAGTAAAGAACTGGAATCTACCAGGCTGGGAAGCAGATCTGTGGAAAAGAACTAGGGGATTCTGGTGGACAACCAACTCAATATAAATGGAGGGTGCTGACAAAGAAGCCAACAGGATGCTGGGCTGCATCAACAAGGGCATCACCCAGACAGAAATAAAGTCATTACTCCTCTCTGCACAGCACTTGTCAAGCCACTTGTTACATTCCCTTCAGTGTTGGACCCTGCTATTAAAAAAAAAGAAAAAAGACAAAGACATGGACAATCTAGAGACAGTCCAAAACAAAGATAATCAAAGGACTGGGAAGCCTGCTAGATGAGGAAAGGCTGAGACTGCTGGGTTTGTTCAGCCTCGAGAAAAGACTTACAGGAGAACTTAGAACCGTGTTCCAGTATTTCAAGGGTGGCTACAAAGAAGATGGAGACTCTCTTTTTGCAAGGACTCACATGAAAACAAGAGGGGTAGTGGGTACAAGTTATTGTGAGGAAGATTCCAGTTAAACACAGAAAATTTGTCACAATGTGAACAATCAGCCACTGGAATAATCTCCCCAGGAAGTGGTGGACTCCCCAGCACCGGCCATTTTAAAGTCTGGCTGGACAGAGTGCTGGGCTAGGGTTCAAATTAGAGGAAGTTATAGCAGTATGAAAATTATAGGGTAAAATACAGCTGCTTCTTCCTGGACAGAATGATGTGAGTATGCTCAAAACCTATCCCACAACAATTCCATACATACACAATCTGCAACCTCAAGCACGTGCTAACAGGTGAAGCAGAGTAGAAACACCTTGGTCAGCCTCTGTTGAAATCAGATGGTACTTGGTAGCTGATAAACCTGCACAGCACCTGTCAGCCAAGGGAGATAGGAGCAGGCATCTTCCTGCTGAACCAGCAACTGTGGTGAAATCACTCTTCTGAGGTTCTTTGTAATTTAATTGTAATATTAACTCACAACGTCATCCCTAAGTTACCTGCCTTCAATGTATGACCACCCCTCACTGAGCATGAGCTCTGTATTTTATTGACTACATCTCTAACAGCGAAGCAAGAGAATTTTACACCAATGAGTAACAAAACTATGCATTACCAGAGTCACTCAAGATCCACCCAAACGAAAAGGAAGATCATGGAAGGGTCCCCATAACAGGACACAGATTAGTCAGGCGCAAGGGTCTCGGCTTTCCTGGTGTGCTGACAGACTAATCAAACACTAAAGGTTTGAGGAAATTGTCACTTTTCTCATGACAGCTATCTTGTCTAGAGCATGCTTCTGACAAGAAATGTCAGACCAGATGATTCTCGAGATCCCTTTTAACCTGGTATTCTATGACTCTAAAACCTTATTGTCACGACTTGTTAATGTTGTCCATAGCAGATGTTTCATAAATGACCAAAGTCTGATTTTACAGAGCATACTTACCTGCTATCCTCATGTTTAGTGTTCAGCAAGCTAATGACACTATTGCATTAAAGCAGCAGCCACCTATGGGAAACAAAAAAAAAAAAAAACCAAGCCATAAAACAAAAACTAAAAACCACTTCATCATAATTACAGCCAAGAAAGCACTTTTGTGATGAGCAAAAGACCCCATAGATTTTCTAGTCAATAAAATTAATGATTGTTCTGAATACCTATTTCTTAACACTCATAGTTATGGGAAGATTTAAGATGGATTTCTGATGTCTTGATTTCATTTGTCTCTCCACAAAACAAGTGTTCTGAAAAAACACTAACTTCATCTAATGCCCTATAAGTTCAGTTTAACTTTCAGTCCTTCAATTTGTGACCTAAGTACTTATCAAAGCTCTATCTAAGCAGTCTTTAGTTTCCTAAAGCTATGTAGTAAAAGTCAACAACTCCACCTGCACTCCTTCAAAACCCTACCTGCTTCTGGGTGCAAGTGTCTATTTGGCAACACAGCATAGCAAACTGTGCTTTGGAGAGAAAATATTTAAGCATTTTGGTCTCTAGGATACTACAAAAACTGCACTCAATGGAATTGAAAGAAGGTCAACACTTTAAACTCTGCATTACAGAAACGTGACAACACATTTGTCACTCACAGGTACAGCCAGAGGAATAACATTATGGTCAATGATGACAGAAGCACCAACCCTAGTATACTCCAATTATTTCAGAATAAAGTGAAAATCACTCTAAGCAAACAGTGCCTAAGCATCCACAGGCTTCTTGAGAAGAGCATGTCACCACACAAAGTCAAAGTGGGTCACAAACTCCACAGGCTCTGAACAAAAGCTCCCACCTCCTCTTCCTCCTGCAATGCAGGGTCCAGAGGCCATACCAAATCTGCCCTCTACCTGCAGAGCCAGAGCTGCTGCTGGCTCTGCTCCATGCTCATGCTCAGCCCTGGTGGGCCCATGCTGCACTGAGCCTGCACATCCAGCTCGACTTTCACCAAGATCCCTGAATCAGGGGATCCATCTACACTGAGGCCACATGTGCAAACAGGCTATCAGCTCTCACTCTAATCCAAGCAGCTGTCCCAGACCCCCATCACAAAAGCTATAGCATCCCTAACCCTCTGCAGTCCTATGCCATGATTTTGAAAAACATAAAAAACATTGTCTAAGAAATTATTAGGAAAACTGCTGCTATTAGAAATACAAATTACTTGATGACAAGCACCAAAACATCCACATGGTTCTTGTGTTCTATACTAGGGAGAAAAAATTGGTATTATACAGAGAACCTTTTGCCTTCACTTAGTTCAGTATCTTCAAGTCAGTGATTTGTGTCCAGATCCTCTTTGCCAAAGACAGTAATTTTGCTCTATCCCTTCAAGTTTACAAGAAAATGGTCAGGAGAGAAATAAGCAGGAAAAAAATTGCAAATACAGAAATTTTTCTTTCTGTTCTATTAGAATTTGAAAATACTAATCATCTAAGTTAAAAGCAGACAAATGCTTTTGAGTGCTAATGTTGTGCTGTAAAGGAAATCTCACAGTATATTATAGACCATAATATATCCATTTAGCTGTAGCCACACATATATTCTCATAAAATATCTTCTTTCAGTGAAAGCTAGTATTTATCTGTCTTGTAAAAAGTCAAAAAAGAATCTGTCAGGGCAGAAAAACTCATTTGATTTCAAAGTCCGTGAAGAGAATTATTTTAGGCTTCTTCTTCCAGACACCCAGAAATATATCAATGTTACAATAAACACTGGCTGTACTTTGAACAGCTACAAGCTTGTTCTAAGTCTGCATTGAAAAAAAGAAGTTTCTTTCTTTGTTTTACTCTGACCTAAAACACATCATGAATTCAAAGCATGAAAACAAGAATATGAACAAAACCAGAAAGAAGAATCTAAGTGAAACAATCACATGATCACACTGACTGCTTTTATCCCAATATCCCCTTTTGCCTGTCTCAGGGATCATTATTTGTTGCAATCAACAAATAAGAATATGCATTATTTAAGTGTGGAACGCGTTTTGATTTAGAAAAAGGAAAAATGAGTATGCTATGCCTCAACCTGAAAGGAATTTCAAAAATGTAGGGATTCTTTTCCTAAATTGCAGTATACTGAAAAATCATGAGGTTTGATTTACCAAATAATACAGTAGTGCTACAGTACAGACAAGAGTTGCACAGCACTTTCCAGCAGCAGGCAAATAATTTATGGACATCAAGTCCTTTCCTACACTTTTTATCTTGATTGTTTTTTTGAAGTATTTCAAGACAGAATAGGAATAAAACAGGATAAGCTATGAACACTTATAAATGCTTATGGACCATTACTCCACATCTTCAGTATCAGACATCATAAACTGGAGAACTGATTAGAAAATTTGTCTGGAATTTTTAATAGTGCACATTTTAGGATCATTTAAAAACAAAGAACACGAGATCACAACTGAGCTTGCTCAAACTCAGATGCACAAAAGCAGTACCAACAATGTTCCTTTGATTGCTTTAGAAATGGGCCAAAATAACCCAAACACTATTTTTCTCTTCTTTGATGTAACATTCCATCAAGCAGAGGCGGGAGAATTAGAACCTAAGTATCCTCCTGACTTTTGAGTGCCAAGTAATACAGATAATCATTTATTACTACACCATTCTCTGTCAGGGAGTACAAAAAGGCTCCCCTGTACCACTTATTAGAGACTGAGGCAGGATGTGCAGCCCATAGCAGGGCTGACAGGCAGAGTCCCCACAACTACAGCAGAACCCCATAGAGATGCAAGGGCCAAGGAAAACACCACAAAACAGGCAACAGACAACATCAACATCTTCAAGTTGCAAAGTAAAATGGCTGGGTTTGGGAAGCATCACGTGATTTAAATATGGATTTTCTTTTCTTCAGAATGTTTTCTTAGCACAGAACTTAGGAAGTTTTTCAGTCAAGATCTACAACTTGGACAGCAGAAAGAAACCAAAAATTCTCTCATGCAGCAGTGCTTCAAAATGAAAAGTTATCCACAAAAGAACCTGAACAGGAGAAGACAAGAAATTAGAGATTATAAATCCTTCTTGAGTGCTGGCCATGTCATTGTCCAGTTCCCTGCATGGAGTTGCACATCCATCCATGCAGAAAAAAAATTATTTATTCTGAATACAAACTACTAGGGAGAGGATATACGGAAAGACAGCTCTGAGCTGAGGTTACTGGTTGCGTTTTTTCTGCATCCTTGTGTATCATAACCCCCAAGACAGTCTAAAATGCTCTCCACAGGGCATAGAAAACAGGAAGAGAAAAACAAAGGGCTTTCCCCCACTCTGCTCCACTTGTGTGCTATGACATACTCAACAAAAATACAAAAATTTTAATAGATAACTCCACAGTGCTACTGCATATATTTTTGTTCATACCTAAACTAGTTTCAATAAGTAGACCAGCAGATGCTTGCTTTTAAAAGTAACCTGCATCTCTTGAGGGAACCATGCTAAATCCTTCCTGAAGGAAGCTTATAACCACTTTGTTTAGGAAAACTACAAGCCTACAATCCTTCCAAGCAAATTATCATCAAATTTTGTTAGATGTTATAAAGTTTCTATCACACCAAGACTGAGTTCTTTCTACATTCATGTGTCAGACAGAGTGGTCATCATGCAAGTTTCTCTCCCAGAATCATTGTGCAAGAGGAAACTGCATTGAGATAATTGACAAATTAACAGTTCCTATTCATCCTGCCTCATTGACATAACACTGAATGAAATGCAGATTTCAGTCCCAATCCGAATGCAATTCAATTTGGTTAATTCTTTATCAGGCTTTTCTCAACACTTGTCCAGAGATGGAGCCATGGGACACACTTCACTGGGGCAGGAGCACAGCCTCTGCCCTACTTACCGCACAGAAAGCTGTGGCCACTTGCCACAAACTTTGGTTTAAAAGGGGTTTCAAATACAATTGTAATTAATGTTTTGAAGGATGATAATGAAACATGTGGATTAGTCTATTTCATTCCCAGGATAATAGTATTTCCATTAGCAACTTGGTAACATGAGTGGATTATGCTTACAAAATGGGCACACAAAAACAAGCAAAGATGAGAGGCAAGAATTTAGAAGGTCAAGATAATTTTGAATTCTGACCATAGCTGATTAGGAAGAGGTCCCAAAATCAACAACAATATTTAATAAAGCAGAAAGTAATATACTCCAAAATTGACATCAAGTGCAGCAAAATAAGCAGCAGCAATGGAAAAAGAGATTATAGCAGCTGTCTAAAATTTGGGTCAACAATGTCGTACTGCCACAAAAGTGTAACTGTTCATTGTGAACTGCACTGATAGGACTGCTGTGTATGGAACAAAAAGCAATTACTCTGCTCTGCCTAAATAAACAAAAAATACCCTGCTCTATGTGCTATCTTGACTTTTAACTGGGACCCATGTGCAGTTTTTTTCTAAGTCTATCTCAATGCATAATCCCCAAATGGAAGAATCTAGATAAGAATTACATGACCTAAATAAACCAACTAAGGGATAAAAGAATCAAGTCTGCTCTGCAAGGAACTGTGAAAGAAAGAAGTCAGGATCAGACATCTTTATCTCTTATCTTCAAGGTGTAATTCTAAATTTTTACAGAGATAAATAGATATTTTTAAAACCACTATTATTTACAGCAAATCTAAAATAAATATTAAAGATATTATTACTTTAAATATCCATTTTTATAATTAAAAAAATGCTAATAATAACTGTTCTCAGTATTCTCTGGCTGCTGCTTACCTATTTGTAGTTATAATATTAAAGAAAAACAACCTTACAGTTACAAGGATAAACAAAAAATTTAAAAGGAGGATGTAAATCATCATAGAAGTCTGGAAACAGAGACAATTTTTCTTAACACAGATACAAGTCTACAAGCTGTGAGCTAATATCCCCTTCAATATTAAGCCTGCATTTCTATACTATAACATGCAAATCTGTACTCAGGTTATTTAATATTAAATGTGTGGCAGTCTGAAATGCTTTGCATTCAGTTCAGGGTGAAATTTTTCCCCCAGATCAGGACTTAAGTGTTTGTACACTTTCTAGCAAGGTCAAATAATGTTATACCTGGTTTTGTAGATATCTGCTATTTATTAATATAAGTAGCATACACTATGCTGCAGTTAAAAAAGTATTCAAAATTACTTAGCACAAAAAAAAAAAACCTAAAAAAAAAAAATCCCCAAAACAAAAAAAAAAAAGCAACAACAAAACCCACTTGAGCTTTTATTTTATTTCCAAGACTTCAGTAGATTAGGACATTGTTTTTTGTTGGTGGTTTTGGGGTTTTTTTAGCACAAACTGCATTCCTCAATGATTAGCAGATGCATTTTACTCCTGCCAGAGAACAGTAAAAAATCCTTCAAACAAACAAACAAAAAAAATGAGCTTTTCATACCTGATAAAATATAATCAATGAAACAAGAGTGTGTTCAATCCAGCCTCTGTTGATAAGATATTTCAGTGTGTTATGTTCAAGCAGTTCAGAGCAGTGTTTTTTTTTTACTCAATATTACACAGTGAATTAGATATGTCAAGGACAGCATTAGCTATTCTTATGTGACTTCTGGATTTAAACCAGTGGTTCTGCCAACCTGGATTATATGCCATGGACTAAAGAGCTGAGACATTCAAAATCATTTAAGACTATTTTATTTAAATGCAGGATGCATTTTCTTACCCAGATGATTGCTTACTTTTCTTCTAGGCTATGAACAGTTTTTCCAATATGTTTAGAAAATTAATTTAATTTGAAATTAGTGGAGGACACACATGGAAAAGAATTACATCTTTAAAAAATTAAATAGTATAATTCAATTTTATTGTAAAATCATGCACCATTTGTGTCTTCTATACAAGAAATACAGACTATGACCCCAGTAGTTGCACCCTACAGGCAGCACTTCCACATCCATACAAAGTTTTTGAGGTTCTGGCAGAAGTCCACATAGGGAAAAGGCTTGTCCACACAGAAAAATTTAGAGACTCAGGAATGCATATTTTCTTTTCTCCTTTGTGACAAATGGTACCATGAAGTAAAATTATTAATTTCTTATAAAAATGAGACTTCCTATAAGAATTGTGTTCTTCCATATACATATCAAGATTTATCTTGATAATCTAGACAATGGAATCAGACACAAAGTGTTTGCTTGTAAAGACAAGATTTTATTTTACTTCTATCAAAATATATCTACAACAAATGAATGTAGATACATGTAGGAAATTAAAATCAAGGTTATCCCAAAATTATAAATAGATACTCTAGCTACTGTTGCACGTCCTGTGTTGTGACTACCACTCTGTGGTTTCCCTTTTAGCAAAGGAAATACACATGAAAAACAGCATTTCTGTTTCAAAAAACAGTGCTGGAATTTTTTGAAACTTAACATGCAAAACAAATCTTTCCCAAATGACATGCCAAATCACAGTCCATACAAGCTTTTGCTAGTGGCATCAAGCCAGTACTTTCACCTTAGGCAACACAGAAACTAGCCAGTCTCAAACGCTGAAAAATTCTTCTGAATCCCAAGAAGCTGAGATAAAAGTACTAAGGCATTCATTCTTCCCACAGAGAATGAAACTTAAACCACATTCCTTTTGCATCTAAAACAACAAAAGCAAACCAATCCAAGAAAAAAAAAAGCAACACAACAGATCAGCAACAAAATTTTTAGCCTTATAAGCACTCAATACACACTTTGAAGACTCTTCTAAATTATTACAAAAATGTACTGATCCATATAGTTAAGAATGTGATTTACAGTCCCTAAAACCCACACTATTTATATGTGATGAATCATACAATTGCTGCTGACATATCTATTGAAGAGAATCTTTGCTCTGTGTTTCAAGGGGTTGGATAATATCACATATGGAAGTTCAGATAAAGTCATCAAGAACAGATTGCTGAACTTCATTCACCAACTTACTTCTCCACTTTATCCCAGGAAAGTACATGCTGATGTACTTTCCTGCTGCTGATGTATGAGGAAACTGGGGGAAGGTGACAGTGACAGCCACTGCTCACAGCATTGGTGTCTCTAGCTTGTCTGGTTCTAAGGGACACTGAAATCCATGCTCCACTGTGGAGCCCCTTTTCATCAACTCATCTCCCATGTGAGGTCGGATTTGGGTAGATTCTGGCCCTTTGCAGGATGAAAAGAGCATGTCACTGGCTGAGGAGAGCACCCAGTGGAGAAAGTGCTGCATACCAGCTCTGGGAAGAAGGGCAGCAGCAACCTCCACACACCATGCTGTGCCTACAGGACACTGCTAATGGGATCACACTGCATGAGATCCCATGAGACTGCTGCTGGTGCCTGATAACCTCCATGTGCATGAGGCACCCAGAACCAAAGTGCTCCTGTGGTGCAGGCAAGTCATTGCTACTGGTCCATAACAGCACTGGACAGGCCGTCATTTGTGAGTGATGAGGTGAAACATTTAAAAATGGAGAGGAACTCAGTCAGTGACATGATTCTTAACAGCTCTAGAGTGACTCACCTCTTCCTACTGAAGACACACAAAACAGCCCCAAAACCTGTAGTTTCTAGGTTTCTGAGCATGAAGATATATCAACAAAGATCTACAACCGACATTTTGGCGAGGTGCCATCTTACAGCAACCACTACCAAAACCATACGCCATATCTGTGAGGAATAATTTCACAGGAAAAAAAAAACAAACCTAGGGACAATGTGTTATATATTTACATAATTTGTACACTTTAATATTTATTTAACAACTGGTATTTATCTGCTAACTAAAATCCAACACAGGTATTTTCTACCCCTTGAGATGTTATAATCTAGGCATCATCATGAGTGGGGAAATCTAAAATTATGCTGCATAGCAATTCACTGTATGTCATTACCTATGCAGAAATTTACCACATTAGGAACATATAAAATCCTTTGAGGAACAGCATCCCTCAGTGACAGAAAGGTGCTTATTACAGTAACCTTACCACTGAGACTATGCCCAGCTGACACAAAGATGCTGATATACAACCACTGCATACTCTAACAACTCCTGATGCGATCCCCTCTGGATCATGCTCTTCTAAGAGAAATTATCTAACTGTTACAGGAATTCCTTTAATAAACCTCTGCCTGAATCAACTCAAATGCAGTTCCCACACCATTCACATGTTACCAATACTCAGCTGACCAGCAAGCACACAAGCAGTCATGGCAGTTCTATCAACCACCTCCCCCAGAAAGTGAAGGCTGATCCAAAGCAGAATTAAGTGCCAGAGTCAGCAGCTTTCTAGCAGCAGCAATACTAGCAAATACCAGCTTAAACATTTGTGAAATGATGACTCAACTAACTGATGACACCAAAACAGATCAAAATAAAAAATAAAATAAAAAACTTTTGCTACTAGGAGAAGGTTACCTTCTCCTCAGACAAAAGACAACTGGAGAGACGGTGGGAGAAGGGAAGGAGACAAGCCAGTAAGTTATGAATAGAGGGAAGACTGTAATGAATTTCAATGTTAAAATTTTAACTGGACTATCATGAGAACATGGTTAACATATTGTTAACACAGGTAAACATATTGTGCAACTTTCTGCCACTAATACTGACTGAACAGTAACATCGAATGCAGGGCAAAGTTTACTCCAGCAGCTCCCTCTGTCCCAATAGCCTTACAGAGGTTCTCCTCAATTCCACATTCTCTTGGCACTGAGGATATGTGAGGCCAAGGCTGGAAAATGCTACAGTGCAGCTCAGTCTGCAAATTAGGATACAAACTATTTTTGTATTATAAAAATACAGTACTGTATATGGGGAGCAAAAATAGTTGAACAATTCCAAAAGAGTAACTATTGTTAGTGTGACAACTTCAGTGTGACTGAATTTTAGGAACCTTGGGTGAAATACCATTTAATATAGTGATCCACCAGTTATTATAAACATCAATGAACTACTGAAGAAGGATAAGATTTTTAAATTTGTGGGTAACACCAAGACAAGCAGATGGAAACAAATTACAGGGTGGAATTAGAGTTACAAATTATCCAAATTAAATTTTTATTTAAACAAAAAAATTCCTACAGTCCTCTCAGGATGCATATACACTTAAAAGTATGAGGAGGCTGTGCTTGGATTCATGGTCAGTCACAGAATTTTAGATGATGATGCAAGAAGCCAGGGGCACCTATTTATAGGTTACAGATGCTTAATCTAAGAAATACTAGGAAATGAGATTTCAAGCAGCAACACCAGTTCAAAGTTACTTCCTCATCACCCCTCTGTTGTGTCCTCATGCCATGAGACCTCAGGCATTTATAGTATTAGGAAGCATGAAAATTGGTAAGATAAGTGAGCTCACCTGCAAGGCTGCTCCAGCTCACATGATTTTGCTCACTAAGGAAACTAAATGTAGTAAAAGAGAATATAACTTTAATAATAGATTAGGGGACAACTTTCAAGACTGTTGAGAAGCAAAGTGCAGCAGCATTGGGCTGCTAGTTTTGCTCACCCATGTCATGATCTCACTGCAAGACTATCAGATTTCTGACACTCATGCAAATTACATTTTTTCTGAGAATTTATATATAATCTCAACGTGAGACTTTTCAGATAGATCCTCCTAAACTGCAAAACAATTACAATAATTCCAATAGTGTTGAAAGCAAAACAATTGTCACAGGCCTAATACAGCTGGCTACTGGCAGGTAAAACATAGAGGTTTACAATAATTATGCCTCAAGTCCTACACAGTCTCAGCAAATTTTAGTGAAAACCCAGAACTGAACCCACATATGACTTATATAATGACTCATGGACATACTGATTACAGATATAACTTGAAAGACCTGCAGCCATTACTCACATGTCAATTCCCTGACTTCACTGGAAATACAAGTTTAAAAACCAGAACCTAAGTTCTATTTGAATAACAAATACTCTTTGATCAATTTAAATATTTAAGAACAAGTTCTCTCTGTCTGCTGTGGAATCATTTTATGGACACCTAATCTTCAGGCTGCAATATAATTTGCAAGTAGACAGGTATTTTGGCACAGTATCAATCCATCTTATGATTTTATTGAAAAAAATAAAAATCTGTTTTCTGCATGTTAGTATTTTCCCCAAAGACCTTAAAAATAAACATTCAGGAATTAACTTTTCAAATATTAATTTTCCAAAGTTCCACTAAAATTTTAGGCTGTGTATACATCATCCCTCCCTTCTATAAGCACTAGTAGTTCTCATGAAACGTGGGTGGCCACTCAAAGAGGTGTAGTCGGTGGCCCAGTGTCCAAGGGATTAGAGCAGTGTGCCTCTGAGGTTGCTATTGGGATGGTGAATAGACACTGACACAGGTTTGTCAGAGAGGTGGCAGGTAATCCATCCCTGGAAACGCTCATGGCCAGGTTTGGATGGGGCTTTAAGCAACCTGGTCTAGTGGAAGGTGCCCTGCCCATGGCAGGGAGGCTGGAAATATTTTGTCTTTAAGGCGCCTTCTAACCCAAACCATGTTAGGGAGAGGACACATACCCTGAAGCACTCGGACTGCGTTTAGAGGGGCTGGGCAGGACCATGAAACAACCGTGGTTCCATGAAACAACGATTATAATCTATTTACTCTGATTATTATCGATTTACTCCGCACTCTCACTGGGTGAAGTGGGCAGGGCTTTTGCAAAGGGATGGAAGCGACGGCCTGAAACCAACAGGTGGTTCCTCCGTCCTGCAGGGATTTGATGCTATTACATGACAATAGCAAGCCATTAGCTGGCGAAGAGCCTACCTGCAGGCTTAAAGCAAGTCACAAAACTTGTTTGGCCACACAAACAACTATGCAAATCAACGGTTCAAAAAGATTTCTTCATGCTTAAAAGAAACCCTAAGGGAAAATATGTGCTAATGAAGATACTCATACCTTGAGAAGTTTCGAAAGATTGTAAAAAGATAAAACAACATGACAGTCATTTCTGGTGTGGGTCTGTGGTTTTGATACTTTTTCTAAATAACCCCCCAATTACTTTTTCTAAATAACCCCCCAATAATTATTTAATTAAATATAAATATTTAGTTAAAAGAGAGGAGCAGTCAGCGTTCATCAGCAAAGAGCTATCACGGGCTCCAAGTCTGTGTGGCATAACAGGTCACGTAGAATATTAAATACCTGGTATATGCAAAAATCTTCACCCAAGTCTGGAGTTATTACGTTGTGATTCAAACTCTTTTAAATGTGAGAAAGTGGAAAAATAAACAAATCAGGTGAGTTACATAGCCCCTTAGGGGTTCAGCCAAACACGTGACTTAACATATGGTAGCATTTATCTAAGAGGAAAAAAATATATAATTTCTATATGTTTTCCTACTTCAGCAATTCAGAGGCCAGTAACCAAAGGCACACAGGCTGCTTCGACGAGTATCTCTCTACAAACACCACATCTAACTTCCTTAGGAATTCAGAGCTGCCCCTCTGTAACGATGCATTTTAACTAAACAAGAGCTGAGCCCTACAACTCATGGACCAACAGCGTCCGCGGCCCCGTACTCCACAGAGGGAGCCAAGGGACCGCCACCGCCACCGAGCAGCAGCAGCAGCACCACGGCGTTTCCACCGAGCTGACTTTGTGTCGGCAGGAAGGGGCTGCCATGCTGCCAGCGTTTCCCTCATTTCCCTGGACCGGGCCGTCCTGCCGACCCGACCGCCGCCGCCCGCTGCCTCCTCCTCCTCCTCCTCCTCGCTCGCGGCCCCCGCCGGCAGCTCCGGCCGCTCTCCCCCTGTCCCACGGCCGCCCCCCGCCTGGCCCTGACCCCCTCGCCGGGCTGGGACGGCAGAGGACGGGACCGAGCCCCCGCCCAGCGCCTCTCCCGGCTCTGACCCGCGGCCCCGGCCCACCTCACCCTGCCGGGGCGGGAGGGGATGGGGGAAGGGCCGGGCGGCCCGGGGAAGGGGCTCCGCCGGGGAAAGCCAGCAGCGGAGGCAGGGGCGGGCAGCCGGCGGCCGTCCCGCGCAGAGGAGAGCGATGCGCGCCCGGGCGGCGGAGCCAGCGGCGGGACACGGGCAGGGGCCGCCCCCGCGCAGCCCCGCGGAGAGCGCGAGCACCTACCGGGGCTGTGGGGCGCGGACGGGTCGCGCAGCGTCCCCTCGGCGGCAGCGCCGCGCAGGCTGCCCCGGCCCGAGCAGGAACCGAGCGGAGCCGCCGCCGCTGCGCAGCCGGAGGAAGGCGCGGAGGGCGCACCCGCCCCCTGCCGGTGGCGGACCGGGCCCGCTCCGCCCCGCCCCGCGCCCCGCCCGCCCCGGGCCGCGGGGGCTGCGCGGGGAGCCCGGGAGCGCCCCGCATACAGCGCCCCGCACGCAGCGCGCCTGGCGGGCCCCACAGCCAGCCCGGGAGCGACGCGGACACCGAGATGTTTCTGCTTGTTTCCTTTAACATTTTACCCACCTTTTCTTTTTTTTTTTTTTTACCCAAACACACCAGCAGTTATCTTCTGCTACCGGACAGAAATGGCATTTTCTGTTTTAAAATAAAGTCCAACGTTTTCTTTCAAAAACACTGTGATCAGCAGGACTGAAGCAATCTGTGTTATTGCAGAAGAAGAAAAGATAATCCCTGTCTCTTCTTTATACTTTTTTTTTTTTGGCACTGATTTTCCTCTAACCCTGCCATGAGTTGGGGTAGGTAGGGGGTTAGGGGTAGTTGGGATGGGTAGCGATGCTATCAGGGAGAACAGCATTTTATTTTGTGGAAGATTTCCACTGGCCTAACTCAGCTGGACTATTGCTGGGGTGGGTATGGAAAGTGCTGGGGAAGCAGAGCTCCAGCCCCTGTAAATTCCACTATTGTCAAACCAGCAAGAGAGCATTTTTACAAAATCAGCGTGGCACTTCTTTTAGCAGAGAACAAAGCCACAGCCAAAATGTAGGGCACATCATCAGTGTCAGGTAGACAAAAGTAAGTTTCCATGTCTTATTTTGACTTCTGGACAATAGATATTTCTTTTATTGGTTTTAAAATAGCATGCTTTGAGACCGATTGGTCATTGGTATGAGATGGTTATCTGAACATCAGTCAATTTCTTTAGTGAATTTTCACAACACAATGAAGTTTCAGGCATACTGTAATCTCTAAGCAAAGGAGTACCCAGTGGGAGCATTACACAAAAAAGAAGGTATTTATAGCTTTTAGTTCTAAAAGAAGATATAGATATATAATACTTTGGCAGTTAGTGCTTAATGTATTATATTAACCATGTTCCCCTGATAATAATTAGGTGGCACTGTCTACATTAGCAGATTAGTAAAGTCAGTATGCTAACAGAGGTTAACTCCTTTGATAAGCAAATGTTTGCAATTGAAACAAACATATAAAAAAGATTACATAAGTAGCAATATCAAATTATTTAAAGACGAAATAATATTATCTGCACAATAACCAATACCTCAGAATACATCTGTATCAAAGTCAAAGAAATAAGTTTGAGAACTTATTTGAGAAGATTGAGAAGTTTAAGACTTGAGAATGGCTGCAGTTGAATCCCATTGATTATTTACTTGGCTGAAAAGGTGCCACAACACACAGAAGGTGTGGAGTCACACTTCCCTGGAAACGTGGCAGGTGACAGAACCAAAGAAGAAGGGGTTTGCCAGCCCACCCGGTGTCTCAAGAAGGCTCACAGTTCCTCTTTTCCTTCTTTATTTCTAATTTGTCTTGTGATTGCCCCTTTTTTCATATATTAAAATTACTATTCCCATTAAGTAGAGGTCTTCCATAAGGAGTATAAATATCTATACATACAGGAGTTCACTTTTTATTATTGTCTGTCATGAACTGAACATTTTTCCTTCTGTAGATTAAGGTTGTCATGAAACAGAATGTTTCATAGCCACATATGCTCTAAATGTTTCATCATGACCTGATCTGTTCTAAATTTACAATTTTTAATTCAAAAATGTTTCTATTTATTTAAAGATAAATCAACAAAATAACTTGGTTTCATGATTACACTGTCTAAGAAAAACATATACTGGACCTGTTTATTTTGCAAATATCAGAAACCAAAGTATCTTAAGAATTTGGGTGCATTTGGCCTGAACAGAGATGATCTTGTTGACCTTATTTACATATATAACAAATTTCTTTGCTAGTGTCTCTACCATATGACCTGAACTTTCTTGTCTCTCCCATAACTACATCTTTTTACTAAGTGCAATCAAAGCATTGTACTATGATTTTGGATTTTATTGAGAATGAAAACATTTCCTTCATGTAGTTACAGGAAAACTAGATGTACTGCAAGGCTCATTTAGCATCCTAGGGATAACAGAGATAAATTAAAATAAAGTAAAATACAGAAGCAAACCCTTTCAGGTGCTTTACCTTTGTTCCGTTAGTTATTGCCTCTGGCAAGAGATGTTCTTCTAATTAGTCATCAGTCTTGATTCTCAGTTCTGGTATCAAAGCAATTTCTGGTGACTTTTAAAAGTACTGTTTCCCTGTAAGCCTAAACTTCATGTTCATATGCTATAAACTAACACTTCTGCCCTAGAAAATCTTTCCATGGCACTTTGAATGAGCTAGACTCAGATTATGGGCAGATACCCAGCTCTCCAAAATTTGGAATATCTGTGGCATAAAAGTTACATTTCTCAGCACAGTAGCACAGTCATAGGAAACACTTTGCATTTGATAGCACCTGGATTACAGTGCTATAATAAATAAGATGCAACCCTAAGCCCTCTTTTAAATATTATAGAGAGGAAAGGAAAAAAAAAAAAGAGAGAAGTTCCTTAGAGAATGCTACAGGCAGTTTGCCTTGAAGAAATTGGAAGATATGATTTTCACCAAGTTGTGAATCTTTTAAACATAAATAGAAACTAAAATGTGTAAGTACAACATGAAGCTCACTCCTTTCTTCTCTTCTGCCACTTCCAAACATGTGAGAAAATGTATGAAAAGATCTTCCTTAACCTTCCTTAACATGACATTCTGTTGGCTTTCTGACTGGTATTACCAAGTTTTATATAAACAGTATGGGTGTGTGACTGAAAGAGAATGTATTATTTAGTGTTTGTTCAATGATGTGGTAGAATTTAAAATATATACATTCAGTATATATTTTTGTGACTCCACCCTGTTGTTATCAAAAGTTAATTTTCAAGCAGCCAAAATAGCAAGTCTGATATGAGATGTCTGGGTAACAGTGAGTATGGAACTTAAATCAGTGCTCCAGTTTTAGTAGAGAAGCATCTGAGGAACATTTCCAGCTGAGGTTGTACTCATGGAGATCAGGAACAAGCATCACCAGCTGGAAATTGTAGATGTCCTGAGAAAGACAGACTACAGATTTTATTGTTCATGAGCTGCATTGTAAAAGGTCATGAACACCACTCTGAACATCTTGTGACAGCATGAGAATACTTCCACACAATAAACCTCCTCCAAATGTAACTCTTTGTCATAGAAAACATATGGAGTTTGCTTCCAAGTTTATTAATGTTTCATTTCAGCAAGATATTTTTCCTGATCCACAGGCCCTCAACCATATCCTATATCTCCCACGGCAGAGCTCCGTGCATTGCTGCTGCTCTCTCAAAAAAAGTCTGTTCCTCCCCTCCCACTCAGTCCTCACTAAACTGCCTGTATCCTGTATCCATCAGCTGCAGCACCCTCATGTGTGAACTATGCCATGACATCACAGTGATCCCAATGAGATCTTGTAGTTCTGAAACTGCATTCAGACCTCTAACCCGCCTTGTAGATTCTCCATGCTATATGCATTTATGTACAAGCACATCAGATAAAGCACCAGGTTGAGCTCTCATACCTTTTTCCAGGAAAAGATATGAGAGCTTTTTCCATAAGGCCATACCATTGGCACTCTCTTGTTGCTGTGTATTCTTTGCTTGAGTTGACCTGTTTCACTCTGTTCTGCTTATTGCACCACATCCCACACCCACTTCCTTACTTCCTTACTTGTCTGTAGGCCGCCATCTCTCTCCCTGTTGTTTTGTCGTTCGTAATTTTTTAGCTTTCCTTACCATTCTTGTCAGTCACATGGCAGAGCCGCTTTAGCTCCCCTCTGTCAGAAACACCCAGTTTGTTCCTAGCAGTTGCTTATAACCATAAAAACCAGATCCCTGTTATTGATGGCAGCTGCATGATTCCAGCTGATGATCTGCAGTGTTTGTCCACTCCTCCTCAAGACCTGTCTTTCCTTTCTCTGGCAGGATGAACCAGAAAAGCACCTGGCCCACCATGTCCTTGACCCTCGCTACCAGAGCCATAGAGTTATGCATAATATGTTCACAGCTTCCCATGGCCAATATCATTGCTGCCCATGTGGAAGAGTAACACAGGATAATAGTGTAAGGCTCCACAAGTCTATCTTCAGTATCTGAGATACAAGCCCCAGGAAGAAGAAAATGCCTTTTGCCAGCAGGTGGGGTCAGCCCAGGGGAACCTTCTCCCCCGCAGCAGGGAGTCTGCCCCTGCTCTCACTTGCAGGTTCCACCCAGTGTTGTTGCAGGTTCAGGCTTAGCTGGTGCAACTGTTTTCCTGGACCAAGCTCCTGGAGCCTGCTGCCAAGGCACTCAGTATTTTGTAGGTGCAGATCTGCAGATAGGAGTGGGAGCCTTCCTCCTGTTGCCAGAATCCATGAGTTTCCAGCCTTCTTTCCCCCCACCTGTGTGAATGTGTGAGGAATGTGCTCTGTTTTTTTCAACACATCACAAATAATGAGAGAGGAATTGATGGACAGTCTCTCCATGTCCACCCACACCTTAGTGCTTAATCAAGATAACCACTCCCTCTTTCTTATCAACATACAAACCATTGCCAGTAGTTACCATGTCTGTGTTTTTCTAGTGGGAAGGAAAGAATTTCATCTTCTGAGAAAACTCTCAGGGTGATGGGGCAGAAAGACAGGGCAGCTCAGCAAATATCTGTAGGGTAGACACTGTACTCAGTTAGGCCCTTAGGTGCTACTTACTATTATAAAAAAAATAAATCCTGTGTATCCAGAAATAGAAAGCAGCCTGTATAATGAAGGATTCTGCCAGCTCACACATTTTTCACCAGGATGGAATGACTAGAACCCATCCATCTAAGCTTCAAGTGATGAGTAAGATAAAAAGTGCAGAGGCACTGGTGATCATTCCATTCCTACTGTCATGCTTGGCTAGACCACAGAAAAGAAATTGCATCCTTAGCTAGATTGATAGGAACAGCCCTGAAAAGGGGATTCTAGCTCTAACCACAGAGTCACAGAACTGGTACCAGAGGCATCTGAATGTCCTTGAAAGTGAAAAAGAGAACTTGGACAGCAAACACGCTTTGGGTGCAACAGACCAAAATGCAGAAGGCTTCAGGTCAAAGGGGTTTATCTAGAGACCAGACTAGGCTCAAGCTAGTACAGGCAGCTCAAAACTAATGAAAGGATTCCTGGTAACTGTGGAAACTCCAGGAATAAAAAAACACCATCACTGTGTATCTGACACTGTGTCAGATACACAGTCATGCAGCAGGGCTCATAAGATCACACAGCAAAAGCGATGTCTTCAAGGGTCAGAAGATACAGTACTCTGAGACTAAATTACTGCAGCTATGGCAGTTTGGATGCTGAGGTTAGAAAGCATTGCTTTGCAGCTGTGGGCAAAAGAACCAGAAACATGAGGGTTTCTGGGATGACTTGGAAGTTGCTGGCTCCTCATTTAACCCATATGCCCTCTGATACTGTTCACTCGCTATCTTCACACTGGGGTCATGCCTCTACGTAGCAATGGTATTGCTGAGCATCTCAAAGTGCCACTATAGCATTCACAGGGAAATGCAAGCAGGCTCTGGCTTCTCCTGCAGCTAACCAACTCCTGTCTCAAAAGCTCTTCTGGCTGGAACACAGGTTCAGCCTTTCTGAGCAATAAAACAAATGCAGTGAAGCCTTTCTATTCACCACAGTCTTGGTGGTTTTCTGAGCTCAGCAGTTTAGGACAAAAAATATTTCTCATTGGTTACTTCCTTCTACTACAGAGTTGATATGGTCACTTAAATTCAGATGTCTTTGAAGGAGGCTTACCTCAATAGCCAAAGAGGTATGGTCAGAACTGACACCTCCTTTTTGCAGCAGGACAGCCCCTCCCTATGCATCAGCACTTTTAACTGTTTCTCATGCTGCTGGCTTCAATACTGTACATGCCTACTACAACAGATTTTCTGACAAAATAATAGTATGATTTTTATTGAATTTTAAAACCATATTTCCCTGTGATACAACTACAGATAACTTACATTTTAGTTCAAATAATGACACTGAAAGTATGTTTGCTTTGATTTGCAGCAATGTGCTGTACAAACATCAAAGGGAGGAAAGATGTTGTGAGGTACAAGAAGATGCAGCTTGTAAGTCATTCCAAGGCAGGCACCCTTTGATACTGTTGTGTTTTGTCCTCTGCTTTTACTGGGTCTGTTCACCCAGTTTGTTAAACTTGTGTTCAAGTTTGTTGATTGTCCAGACAGAAAAAATCTCCTGGATCCCCACACCCCCCCTCCCCCCTCTAAAAATGCAGAGGTGCACAACATCCAGAAGAAGGAAAACTTCTCCAAAGCATGAACTTCTTCCATGAGGTCTGCAGAGCAGGCCATGGCCTGTCTTTTGACCCTGTGTCCCTGTAGGAATCCTCACTAGTTCTTCACAATGTGACTTGCACATGTGTCTTGCATTGTATGTGCACAAAATATCTTTCACTTCTAAAATAAAATGCTAACAGTCCCTTCTAGCAACACCCCTAAAACAAAACAGACAGCAATTTTGGGTTTCAGCAGTTGTATTTGCCTGAATGTAGTCTTTCTTTTTCTTCTTTTTTTCTTTTTTTGTTTGTTTGTTCATTGGTTTGTGGGATAGGGTTTTTTGTTTCTTTTTTTTGTTTGTTTGTTCATTGGTTTGTGGGATAGGGTTTTTTGTTTCTTTTTTTTGTTTGTTTGTTCATTGGTTTGTGGGATAGGGTTTTTTGTTTCGTTGGCTGGGGTTTTTTTCAGAGGGAGGGGTGTTCTGGTTTTGTTTTTCTTAAATTTTTTTTAATTTTCAGCAATGAAAGGAAAATCTATTAACTACTTAAAATAATCTAGGCATTACTTGAATTCTGAACTTTTATTTCTTGCAATCAGTCTTTTATCTTGCAAACAGAGCGTAAAGGGAGAGGAAGGGAAAACACTGGAGGAGTGAAAGTCTGTTCTGCTGTTGCACAGTTAATTTCTAGGCAGGACATACTGAAATAAAAGTCACTCCACTTAGACTAGACAGAATTGTTACTGTAACAGATTTGCATTACAAAGTATTCTTTTTATGTACTTTCCTGTTGAAGTGTTGTATTTCTGTTACAAATTCACTGAAGATATTTCTCTTCAGAGTAAAACGGTTTAAATTATCCCTAAATTGTTCTTTTTAGAATTTGCTAGAACTGATTGGTTGATCAGATAAAGATACACATAGTTTTCATAGATTCCAGGAAGAAGCTGAAAGGGGCCTCAATTCACCTTTCTACTTCCCGTCAGAATCATGAAGGTTTCCTTCACATTCCATCTGCTGAGGCAGAGTCTGGTCTCTCTGAATCATCCATGCCATTACCTACCTATGTTTATGATCCTAATGTTTAACCTAAACCTTCCTTATTGTAGAGCATGTTCATTTCTTCCTCTCATCTACAGTGATCACACACAGATAACCACGTTTGCTTTGCCTGTGCTATTCTTGTTTGTGCTACTCTTGTTTGAAGATTTTTTTCTTCTGTTTTCTCTCAGTGTTCTCTAAACCAAACTGTTGTACTCCCTCTAATCCTTACTCACAGAAAATGTTTTACAGACTTTCAGTCTCCTTCTCTGGATTACAATTTCTTTGAAATATGGTAGCCAGACCTCAATACACCTTTCCTATCTAGGCATCACTAACATAAAATTATCTATGGCACAGAGTACTCTTACATGATGCTTTCTCCCATTTTTTGCCACAGCAATTTCATTTACTGACGCTTGTCTGTGACCCCTACATCCTCATCTGTGGATTTGCCACCCTGCTGAGAGTTTCCAGTCCTATATTTATGCAGATGATTTTCTGAACTCTAAGTTGTAGATTTTTTTACATTTCAGCTCTCTGTCAAGGTCTTTTTGAATATATTCCTGTTCTCTAAAACACTCACAGGCTCTTACAGAGTGGTTGTAGGTCCTTATTTAGCAATGCAATACTCCATCATCAGGAGTGCCAGTGGGAGCAGTGTTCTTTACTAGAACCAGGACAGGACAGACTGCTGGGAGCAGCACAGGAATTTTGGCATCACACAACTGAGTGCCTTTTTCTTCCAGCAGTACTCCACCTGTGTCATGGAAGTTTTTTCAGGTCTTATCTGCCAAGATTGCACCTGAAAATCTCAAAAAAGACAGAGTCTACAACCCTTCTACCATATTACAGCCACCACATTTCTCCTATCTGCATGGCCTGTTGACTTGGTTAGATCACTCACCTAAATAATTTTATTTTTTCTCTAGCATAATGAGGCCTCTGATGATTAACTGAGGAAAGATATTTAGTCTTTGTGGTGTTTGAAGAAACATTTATTCTTCATTAACAGAATTCTCATTGATTTCACAGTAACAAATGACATTAGTCTGACATTCGCCCACCTACTAATAAAATATATTTACTGTCACAGCGTGGTTTTTTACTTACTACCATTTTAGAATTGAAATAACCAGAAAATCCTACATTTTTAAATCTGCTTTTGGGGCTACAAGATTTTATTTCTTGTAGCACTATTAGAAGCTAAGTGAATAAAAACTTCTTACAGAAAGATATACCAGGATTTCCATAGGAAATATCCCTTTCCTGTATTTAGGACTAATCTGGTATTAATGCCTGTCTTTAATCAGAGGCAGGCTTCTAGTTCAATTAATTTTTCTAAACTTAAGAGCATTTATGGACATTTAAGAAATGTGGAAGTAGAGATCAATTAATTATCTTCTGGTATCAGCTTCACTTGACAACAATTTCAGTAACTGAAGCCTGAATGATGGAGCTGGAACTTAGATTTCAGCTCAAGGGAGGGGTTCCTGGAGAAAAACCTCAGAATCAAATGCCACGGATTGTTCAGAGTGCTTTGCTCATTAACCTGATCCTACCAAACCATGTGGGAGTGGAAAAAATACCCTACAAATAAAAAAACCCCAAAAAAACAACACCATAAAAATAGCTTTATCTACTTCCAACAGAGAACAATCTGGCTAGAAAATTTCTGATGAAACATTTCTTCATCAGGGTATGCCATTCATTGAAATCAAAATGTTCCACAAAAGAATTTCCATTTTTGACCAATTTCCAATGGAATCTAGGCAGGTTTCCAAGACAAATGTTCCTGCCAGTTCTCTTAACAGCAGTTTGGCTGGTTCTAGGAGATCTTGAGCTTCCAGGCTGCTTTGCCTTGGGTTTGACAGAGCGCTGAGAGCTGGGAAGGAAGGACCCTCCACTTTGTGGCTTCTTGGCAATCCCAATTCCCCAGACATGTGGCGGTGAGGCTAACAGGCTTCCCCAGAACTGAGGCATCCTGCCATGAAAAGACTTAACACTTGGTTTCATTCCAAATTTTGAAATATTAAAATCCTCTATTGTATATTAAAAAAAAAATTGCATTTCTTCCAGATGCTCTAATGAGTCTTTATTCCAGATCAGAGCCTAATCCTGTAAGCATGTGCATATCTATTTATCACAGGCTGTTGTATAAAATTACACAGTTATTAATGGAGTTCTGACAGGCTGACTATACACAGATATGCAAATGACAAAGGCCATACCCTAACATAAGACAAGGCAGTAGTTCCCATGTTGATGTGGGCATATAGCCCTGCTATTGCTAACCTTTCTTCACAGTACTTAAGAACTGACTACTTCTTTCAATATATCTTTGAAGTAATAATACATGATATTCATGATATTCCATTTTAGAAGCAAAAAAGATGATATGGAAATGTTACTGGTTTTTTGGAACCACAAAAATATTATTATAATCTGGTTTACTATATCAAAGTCCAGCATTTTCTATTAATAGTCTTAGTTAAAATTAAATGCCTTCTTCTGTGCCTTAGATGATCATCCAATTCTGTCTTCAGCCGAAGAAAATAACAACTTCATTGGCTGTTCTTTATACTTTTCACTTCCCACATGCTAGTCTTGCAGTCAAGGGACTTACAGCCCTTACAGCTCAGCTCACAGAGTGTCTGTTTCTCCTCCAATCCTATGTGATGCAGTTGCTCCTGTCTCAAACTTAGCCTAACAAGGCAACACGACCTGTGTACTGATGCTTCTTTGACTTGGTGAGGACAGTAGAAAACAGCTATGGAGATGGCAGTGACTTCAAAGCCACACCAGATTTTTTTTAAAAAGGCTACTTGCTCTTTATATGTTTCACAGTTGTTAGGTATTTTCACACTGAAATGTTTTGGGAAAAGCTCCAATATCCCTTTTGTGATGCAGAATGTCGAAATACAATTATAATTACTAAATGTGATGAAAGCTACAAACAATCCACTAAATCAGGGTAATGGGTGGCCTGCCAAAGAGTAGAGTTTCAGTCCAGGGTGACTTTTGGAAACTTGATTGGACTAGCAGCAACTTCATACAGTTGTAAGAGCAGAGGTGCAAAGCTCTGCACCTGGAGCAGGATTACCCCATACACTGAGAATTAACTGGCTGAGTAGCAGCACTGATGAGAAGGGCTCATGGTGGAGGTGGTCACAGTGAATGTGAAGTTGAGTATGAGCCACTAATATGGTGATGGGGTAGGAGCATGTCAGGGAGTTTGTCCAGCCTGAAGAAAAAGCTGAGACAATAATAGAATTGCTGTTTTAACCTGTATAATGAGGGAGGGCTTAAAGGTAAGACAAGTTATAGTCCTCCTTTGAGTGAGAATGCACCAGTCAACCTCCACATTTCTATGATTCAATTAAAACTGTATTTTCTAAAATTTTATTTGATTAACATTCAACAATTGTCTAACTGAAACCAAGACCCTGGAAGTTCCTTTATTGTAAATAAGCAGGATATTATGGTAGGCTATACCATGAAAAATATGTTCTGTTCATGGTTTTTCCTGACGTTTTTTCTGCAAATATATAGTATTAGCCATTGTCAAATACAGAGCTAAAGGGACCATCGCCTCATCTATTAAGGAAAATATTGATTCTAGATTCCTAATGGAAATAACATTGGCTCTTACACATTTGTAGAATGTAAATATTTGCTGAAGGTAATAAAAATTTGACTGTCTTCCAGTCAACAGTCACAACTGATAGACACAGTATGTTCGGATACTGCCTCTGAGGCAGAATGAAATCCCGGTATTATGCAACATGCAAGAAAGTTTTTGTATCAATTTCAGTGGAACAGCACTCAAACATATAGTTTTAATTTGCCCATTTAAGATATTGTAAACAGTGCTAATTTACCAGTCACATGACAAAAATAGAGAATATGAGCATTTTAGAGGCCATATTATGCAAAAGAGTGTGCCTTTTGAAGGATAGATGTGTGTTGGCAAAGACGAGGCATTGAGTGCATTCACCATTGACTAGTTACTTAATACTCCTTGCACATATTAAATGAGTTTTAAAGTATCCTCACTTTTGCTGTCATGCTGAATACACTGCCACATGATCAGCAGGAGGGAGATCCTGACTCCTTTGAAATCATGGCAAACTTCCTGTTGCCTTTATTGGCCAACACCTTGTATAGACATGACTCTATGAACCACATGAGGCAAAATTTTGACAAATGTGAGCAAGAGCTGCTGGCAGAGTTGTATCTAGTATCAAACTATCTGTTATGTGGTGATTAAACTTTATTTCTTGCTTAATCAAACATCCAGTCATGTTATGGGATAACAACTGCTATGCCATAGATGGAAAACACAGAGTGACTGGGAGGCAGAGGAAAGGCTGGTGTCTGAGCCTACCTCAAAACTGAGGCTTTTCTTTCTGTTACAGCATTCTTAGGCCAACCTACACTCAAGTTTCTTGCTTCAAGGGTGATCTTATTTCTTGATTTTCTTTCCAAAATACCCGGTCTCCAATTTTCCTCTCTTTGACTTCAAACTAAGCTGAATCAGTCCCTCTGTGGATACATTTTCATGTACTCTGTTGCAACATTTGTGTTTAATGATCTGCTTTTAAATAAAACTCCAGGGGTTTTTGTTAAGCAAAACCTCTGTGGTTTTTACTTAATCTGGAATCTATGTATCTTTAGGCTCCTGCTACTATTTTTCTTGGCTTGCTTTGATAGGTCTCATTTCTCTGTATGTTGCAGTGCTTGGGAACTCCACTGGTGACTTTTCTTGCTCCTGGACAGGATTTTTCAGTCTTAGAACTTAAAACTTATCCAGGATAGAAAAAGGAAATACTGGGTTCAAGAGCAAGTTATTTTTCCTGAGTCAACTGCTTCACTCAGTTGACTTCCTGGTCAGTCAGAGAAACACAGCTGAAAAGGCATTTAATGGGTATAAAGTTAAGTTCAGGTCAATTTGGCACAGAGTGGAGAACCCCACCCAGATGAGTCAGAGATATCAGTGGAAGTTTAGTTGCGCCTGTCATCATCATTTCTTACATGGGTTTCCCTCAGACTTCCCATTCTCAGTTTAGTGTATATTATGTTTAAAGAGTTTCCAAGATCTCTGAAAATATGCAAGAATCTGAATTGGTTTTGTTGTTATCTAAGAGGTCATCATTCCCCAATTATGCTGCAGCCTGGCGTTACAACTGAGCTTGCACTGGGACCACAATCAAAACCTAGTCTGCAGCACAGCTCTGCCAGGCATTGCACACTCTTGCTTTACCAAGTTCAGCAGCCGGTTACTGCTTCCAGGAATCACCTTCTGAACCACTGGGGTTTTGCCATTTGTCAAGGATTTCTAAGTATCTCAGTGTCTCCATGTCCACAAATCCAGGATATACAGCCACTTCTCTAGTGCTTACTTGTGCTATATGTGCAGGCACAGCCTGAAAGGTTTATAGCATATGGAATCCACTGTGCAACTGATTTGTGCAAGCACTGGAAGTAAGACTCCTTTTGAACACACATGTGTTTTGCAGCACATGCATTGAAGTTCAGTCTGCATGAGCTCTGTTGTGTCTGGGGTCCATCAGGCTCCATGCATATGCAAACACATATGATCCATGTCAGTCTGAAAGAAGATTGCAGGGGTGGTAGGCAGGGTTGAACAGATGACACTCTTCCTCTGACTCCCTTGAGTTCACCAGCAGAATGACATGCTGCTCAACACATATCTGCAATATCACTGGTTTCTGGCAATGTAGATCCTTTCCCAAAGGCTGCAAGTTAGTTTGAAATCAAAGGGTCAGGGTGCTCATCACTAAGGAAGAAAACAAGTGTTCTATATCTCAGTCTCATACCCTGGTAAAACCTATGTAAAACTTCACAATCACAATTCAGAATAAATGGCTATCCATGAATTGTTACTTTAAGACCTGAGGTAGAACAGCATGACCTCCCCCTCAAACCTCTGTGACCAAGATGGGCATTTCCCACATGATCAGAATAGAAAATGTGTCATATGAAGAGACATCACTGTGGCTATCTGCCTTACATGCTTGATAACCAGTGTGTGCTAAACTTTCCCAACTTCCTATAAGGACACTGCTGTCATTTTATCCCAATGCTTTGAGAGCTCTCTCCCACAACACAAAGCAAGGAACAAAATGTAAACCTGTATATGAGACAAAACCAAACCATTAGGCTACAATACTGAAAGAAATGAAGAAACAGCTGGTGATGCAGTAGCTGCTAAAAACTAATTTTATTTTCTTCATATGCAAGCAAACCACCAAACCTGCCACAGAGCTTCCTAAGTTTGAGCAGGCTGCACATATAGGCATGGTACAGTATATTTCTACTGTAATCATTCCCATTGTGTAGAAGGGCTAGTTTTGAGTAAGCTGAGCAATAGTAGAATCATGGAATGGTTTGGATTGAAAGGGGCCTTTGAAATTCATCCAGTTCTAAGCCCCCTGCCACTGGCAGGGACACCCTCCACTAGAATAGGTTCAAAGTCCTGTTCAACCCAGCCTTGATCACTTGCAGTGATTGGACATGCAAGACTTGTCTGGATAACCTGTTCCAGTATCTCACCACCCCCAAAGTAAAGGAATTCTTCCTAATATTTAATCTAAACCTACTCTCCTTCAGTGGAAAGCCACTCTCTCTAGTCCTATCACTACTTGTCCTTGTAAAAAGTCCATCAGAGGGTCTTTTGAGAAACTAATATAATTATTGCTTCTTACCTCTTCCTTTTTGCTGACACACACTTGTAGTTGGAGATAAATTCTGTTGCAAGACATAGCTGTTGCAACACCAGGAACTACCATATGATTTTCCCCACTAGACTGGCAAAGAAAACTGTGAAGCAGTATCAGTTCAACCTGAACTGCAGTGGCTTGAGGTATGAAAGTCTGTGCAGATACAGGCTTTTCCACTTTGGTTTGCAAAAGCACTTCATTCAGGATGAAGAGCTTGTAAGCTATTCTGATCCCCAGCACAGGCAAAACTGACACTGTCAGCCCTGATGATTATTGTGATAAAAACCTAGGCCTGTGAGAGATAACTGTCTCAGTTTTCACTTAAACTCCAGATTTAAAAATAAATTAGTTCCAATTGTACTATGCCTTTTCGATCTTCAATCTAAGACCTTGAAAAAAAATCTAATTAATTTTTTGCAACTGTTGCTTGATGAAAGGAATATTAATATGGTGGTAGCAAGTTACAGCATTTAACACTGTAGCCTTGACATTTCTTATTAAATATTTAACTGCTGGAAATGGTATACTTGAGAAGCACCTGTGAAAATGAAACCTGTTTTTGAGAACACAAGGTTGATACTGTAAAAATAAGGATGAGGATATGGATAAAATAAATATTATAAAGTTTTCAATTTTTTTTTATCTCTGAGAGAAGATTTTGATTTTTTTGATATTTATTTGGATGCATACTTTTCCTGTGGGGACAAAAGTTTGTAGACTCACTAAAATAAGTGCATTTAATTCACAGACTGGTTTGGTTTGGGTTTTTTTTTCAGATTGTACGTAAAACAATCCTTGTGTTTGTAAAGCAGACTACTTTTGAAAGATGGTGGTCTAAAAAAGGCACACTTGTGAAACGATGGAAAACCTCAAAAAGATACCAAAAATTTTGTCCTTCATACATGACCTCAGTATAATGTTTTTTGCAGTGATACTATAATACTACAGAACATCTCCATTATTTTGCTTTTGAGAGTTAAAAGCTGGTGCTGATCAAAGCCTATGGAGGAATTTTACCCTGACAACCAGATGAAACTTGGCAAATTAAGAATTATTCCTCTAGTTTTTGTAATAAAGAGCTATTTTTTCAATAATGATGATGATGATAATGATGATGATGATGATGATGATGATAATAATAATAATAATAATAATAATAATAATAAATGTTATGATAAATTAAGTAAATTGCCTACCAATCTTCAGCTTTTTTTATCATGTCTTTACTATACACTGCACTTGTTTAACCATATTTTACTGCTGCATATGGGAGCACTTAAATTTTGATTGTAGCAAGGCCTAGTAACAGCTAGGTTTTGGGATAGGAATGCTCTAAGCTGCTGAAGAGGAACCTTGGCAGAGACTGCTTCTCAGAGACGGCTAACACAAGTCTATCTCTAGCTGTTTCTGAGGACAGCAGTTAATTATTTTCTGTTCAGTATATTCAATCCCTTGAATTAGAGATCACGTCAATTTTCCTAGTAAGGGTGGCAGAAATACCAATTTAAAAGCTGATTAAAAGGACTGTAGTAATCTTGAATGAAATCTCAAAAGCACAAAAAAGTGGATGATCACAAATAATGACAGCATTACATACTTGGTATTGTTGTATTTAAATAGTAGAATACGGTTCTTGCATACATACCTAGAATACTAAGCACTTTATAAATTCTTTCTTCAAAATTAATACATACAAAATATCAAATCTATAAAGCATATCACACCAACAGGTCAGTAATTAGAAAAACTGTTCACCCCAGATGGAAGTCAACCATTCCTGAAACAAGGCTCAGGAACCAGGCTTTGTGCCCAGTGACAGTAGTGGAAGCAAGAATACCTTTTATATATGTGCTGGTAAATAATTTAGCAAGTTCACCTCATTTTTTAATCCATTTGAAAGAAAAAAGGAAGGAATGCTTTGGTACTTTAAAAGTGAGGCAAGCACACGCAGACACACACACACATTGCTCAAAGCACCTGAGAGATGAAAGCTGTGGAAGGACAGATGATGGCCATAATGCCATGAGGCAGAGTTGGTGGGAGCTGAGGCTCTCAGGCAGTGCATGCAGGCACTCTTTGCTCCCTACTACTGCACATGTCTTGTGCCTGTCCCAAATGACAGCCCTAAGGAGCAGTAAAGATTCCATTCCCTATCTGCTGGCAGTGCCTTCAGCTCTTCTGTTGAAAATACCAGCACAGATGCCTTAGTGGCAGAAGCAGTGATGATTTATTTTGGGATGAAGACACGTCTCTCTTGGAAGCTGGATGAAATCCATGTAACTTATTTTGCAGAACTAATTTCAGCAGACTGTATTAGAACCTGTTTCAGTTACTGTGAGACTTACATGACTCAGATGAGCAAAGAGATTCAGATAACAAAGAGGGATTTAACTGTATTCCTGAAGTTGCATTGCCGTATCTATTCCTGTTTCTCTGGGTATATTTCTGTACTTTATTAGCACTGTTTCTGAGCCACAGAGATTTTTAACAGCTAGCTGCCTAATTTAATTCCCTGAGACCTAAAATTTGATGGTGCATGAGATGCTTTTATTAGACATTTTTATTAGACCTATGTCTATCAATATACTGGGAAGGCCAAACAATCAATTCTGCCTTGCCCTTGACTGTCCAGCATGTCACTGATAATGGCCACAGTCACAAAGCAGCCTGTGTGAGTCAATAGTTAATTTGTCCATCTCTCCATTGCTCTTTGGATGAGTTTGGATTGATTTTGGGTGAATGTGTTCTCTTTGTGTTCCTCCATATACAGACACCACAGAAAGTTTTAGATTGTGGTCTGCCCTTCTTGTTTCACACCAAAGTTGATGTGAAGTTCTGTGTTGATGCACTTATTTACTGTAATTACAGTGTTGTCTCCTAATTCATCTTAGTAACTAGAGTGGTTAAGGCTGTTAGCCTGCCAAGAGAGCCATGGTAAACAACAAGCAAATCTCCAGGTGTGCAAAAAGTTTCTGTGTCACACAGTCCATAGGAGGAAAATAACAAAACATTCAGAATAAAGAAGACCTTGTTTCCACAGTAAGTACCTCTGCACTTGAATTTGTCCCTTGAAATAGAGGGAGATATTATGGTATCTGAGATTATATTGAACAGCAACTACAAATGAAGAAAGACTTTTTAGTGGCAATTTTTATGCACAGTAAGTTATAAACATATCATGGAGTGTCATAACTGTATTATGGAAAACAGTCATTTTTTCAGATATAATAGGGTTATGAGAAAATATGTGTTAATATCCTGCTTTACTGATGGTCTCAACCCTTTGAAATTCCTTGACTACATTTACTATTCTGCAAGCAAATGAATGGAATGCTTATGAAACAATCAGAGTTGGACCTTCTTGTACCAGTGGTGCATTTGGTCCTGTACAGATGGCCAGAAAATATCAAGCCACTTTCTAAATGTTCAGTGCAGTGCATGACACTGGAGTAAGTTTTAGATAACTAATCGTACACAGCAGTTTCTGTCTTTAGTTTAAAGTAAAATGTCAGTATTCTACATGCATCTGAAATTTCTGGGTATATGACTTGCTAGGCAAAATAGCTAACACAGATTTAGACCATCTAAAAGAGTAATGCTTAGTATTGTTGGACTGGATGAAATAGCATAGAATAGCAAATCTACAGTCAATCTGTCTTACATAATATTAACATAATATGATGTAATATTTTTAGTTTGTAATATTGCTTCAGGACCAAGAAATGGCTGTCCTATATCCCTGGAAAAGTGCTACTATGCAAAATAACAAGGTGAGGTGTGATCTGATTATTTGAGGGCTCAATGTACTCACAAAGCACTCATCTATCTGTGTGAATAGTATGAAGTTCCATCAGCACTGTGACAGTTCTGGAAATAATAAATGTGTTCAAAAAAAGCTTTGGACCCTTAAATTAATTGTCCAACAAACATTCTTGAATCAATAAATAGAAATAGGCTTGCAGTTGGTTTGGCTGAATCACTCTTTAAACACATTTCTCCCTCTTGCTGTAAAATAAGACCCTAAGCAACAGGCACTTCAGTTAGGAGACTAAAATGGATGAGATGAAATGTGCAAGTGGCCTTCCAAATTTTGTAACATCCACAAAAATATTTGAACTGTTACACTTGAAAAGGGCATTTTTTTTCTTTTTGTTCTGTATCATTCTGTGATTGCAGAAGGTGTACTAGCAGGGGTGCCCAATTCTGCCCTGCTAGAACAGAGCTGATCACTTTCTCAAGAGATAACAAATACTGGGACTGTAATCATTTCACAGGCAGATTGAAAAGGGATGTCTTCTGATACAATTTCACCTCCTCAGATAGTTAAAAAAATAATAATTCCTGATCTTGCTCTTAATTACTGCTCCTTAATTGATTTCAAAATCAAGCAGGACTCTCAGTAAACCATTTCTGAAGGCTACTTCTATATCTCTATCAGTCACTTGGCATGCAGAATCATGGCTTACAAGCTCCACTACCTGAAGTGTGATAATAATTACTCAGAAAAAGATTTTTTTTGCTGAGACAAAGCCTTTATTTTTGAAGTTGCCTTGATAGGAATGTTAACAAAAGCCACAGGCTTCCAAGGTTGGACTGAATCCCTTTTTTTTCATATCAGTATAAACAAGCTCTGCATAATTAAATTTCTAATTGAATCTCTCATCTCAGACACAGCTGCTTGGCTAATTACTCTGATTATTTTTTAACTTGACTGGCTTTTAAAAATGGTTACTTCTGTGATACTGCAACTTAAAAGTAATGTTATTTAGGAACTGAGGTGTCTTTATGATCTAATGACTATGATAAAAGTGAAACCTCTATGCTAGTGAAGTTTATTTTTGGTGTTATGAATTCTACATTTACTGTAAGATAAATGCAAGCTTGTCATATCATATTTTGAAACTTT
Organism: Molothrus aeneus; assembly: GCF_037042795.1. Lineage (NCBI taxonomy): Eukaryota > Metazoa > Chordata > Aves > Passeriformes > Icteridae > Molothrus > Molothrus aeneus. The sequence continues at coordinate 47,762,770 of NC_089650.1, forward strand.
TTAGATAGCTTATGCTAATTTGTATGATGTGGGGATTTATCTGTCAACTCTCAGTCAAAACCAGGTTTTCTGGCATCACTTTTATTTATTGCAATGCAAAAAACTGACTGCAGAAAGCAGAAGGACTTCATGTGAGTGCTATCATTGGTAGAGCTGTGATTTTTCAAGAGAAGGAGGACAATAGTGCAGCAGTGAAGTGGACAGGGGCCAAAGGTTGATTCCAGCCCTAGAGCAAGACTTCAGCTAGCATTAAATGAATGGGGTTTAGGGGGGTGTGTAGACCAAAAGAAAACTCAAAATTAATGAATAAACCATTTTTATTTCTTTCCTTTTCCTCAATGCAAAGGTATGGGCTTGATGCCTGTTTGGAAATAATGAGAACAATAACAAAAAAAACCATTGCCACCCACTTTTGCTTCTACAAAGAGTAACTTGTAACTCCACCAATTTTGGCTAGCTGCTCAGGATGAGTGGGTTACCAGTATTACATAAAAATGCTTCTTTTTCAAGAATATTTTGAATCTGATTATCTTAGAATAACATTATGGTTTCATGAGTTACCAGTCCCAAAGCAAAGGTTTCTCATGTAAAATTTCACTACCTGCCTCTTTCAGACTGAAACCTTTCAGATGCCTTTAGTGCAGTATGACACAGGGGGAACAAAGGTGCAGGCACATCAGCAGATCAGTAATTGTGCATGTGCAGAGAGGGATCCTCCCTTTTGTTGTGGGGACAGACACTTGGCAGGACTCTGCATCCTCTGCAATTTGTGCCATCCCACGTGACCTCAGGCATGGCTGCTAGGTAGATTATACAGAATTTTTACTGTTTTTTCAGTATTTTATTTCTTAAATTTTATATGCTCAGGGACTACAATAGTTGAATTTGTCAAGAAACATGGCTAAATGAAGGAAGAATCTGATACAGAAGTTAGAGTTGGGAAAGCACCATTTTCTATGCTTGACAAAGACTGACTGCATTTTCAATATCTTTAAGAGAACAATGTTCTTAGCTCTGCAAGCAAAGCACCCTATTTTCTGCAGTGCAGCAAAACAAAATACTGCTGTGTGTAAGTTCATTGAGAGTCTTTGGAAGCTAGAAAGGAATTAGGAAGTAGCAGATTAGTAATCTGAATGGCAGAAAAGCATTGGGAGGATGGAAAAAATTAGAAGGAAAGACACTGTAATAACTAACATATACATATCCTGGTATCAGAAAAAAACTTCCAAACTTGTGTTTCTTTTTAGCATAGCATCTTATTATTACTATCTGCTTTTCCAGAGCTTCAAGTGATTGAATGAGCACTAGGAATAAAAGTTAAATATCAGGTCTAGAATTGGAGAATTAAAAAAAAAGAAAAAAAATTCCCATTTGGAACCTATAGGATGATAGAATTGAGGATCTCTGAGCAATTTTAAATTGCTCTTTCAGTGTACAGATGTTGTGATTGTCTTTAATAATATGAAACTCTACCTACATTTTTTGGTATTTCCCCACCTCAGACCATGGTTTGGATTAAAAAGAAATTGCATTTTCTTTACAGATTTTTCACAATTGCTGTTAACAGAATAAGTGAAGTAATTAAAAAACATTATTATAGGTACCTCCATTAATTACTGTGACTATTACATTATGTGGTATCATTATTCTCATTCTATAAGCAGAGGCAGAGAAACAAAAACCAAAACTACCAATACACAATACATTCCAATTTCTATTAAAAAAAATTAAATCAGTGTCCTAAATTTTCAAAGCACTTATTGGCCAAGACAGCAGGTTAAATGTAAAAAAGGTCTAGAATCATAAAAGCAGTCTGTGGTTGAGGAAGGTTCAGTTCCCCAGCAAAGCACTCAGCCATGTAGTCTTAAGGTCATCACTTGCCATCCTGTTTTTCCCTGGCTTACCCAATGCATGTCTATCCATGTCTTTAAAGGAACAGCCTATAGTCTCTACTCTTTCGGGCTCCAGATTTTTCCCAGAGTATCATCCATTCCCTTTGTGTATCTGGAATATTTTGCCATTTACTTAAAATGAAACATGATATCATAACACAAGGAAGAACAATCTGAGATTGAATGGGGAGCCCTCACTGGGATGTATTACAGGCACACGAATGCTGGGATTTACTATCTCATTTTTTCAGTGGTTGTGTAAGAGAGAAGGAAGGTAATTTGAAACAGATTTACAGAGAGAGCATAATCAGCAAAATACTGGAGTTGCACTAATCTTCAGTGTTAGTATAAAAGGAATTATCAATTAAAATAATCTTACAGTAACTGCTGCATACTCAGCTGTTCAAATGAGTAAAAAGGAAAGAAGTAATTAAAATTTTCAAAGCACAGTGCATCTTTTTAGTGCTACAAGATAGTAGGCTACAAATTCATTTTTTCACATGGTGTGATAATTACCTGTCATATTTGACATAGCCAAGTCTAATCTTCTTCATACTGAAATGCATGAAAATCTTTTTACCAACTCCAGTGAGCGCAACAGTATCTCTAGATGGCTGTAAGGTTTTTTGGCATTTCACCTGAACAATGCAGATTCAGCACCTGCAGTTTCATATTATTGTTGTTAGCTCTTTTGTCCTAAACACAGTAGTTTCACAGAGCTAAATCATTCTTTCATTTGTTTGTTCGAAGTGATGCTTTGCAGTCGTTGTGTTGTCATGTATTTTTAAGCCTATGTCCTGTAGTTGCTGAACCAAAGAACAGACTCTGCAGAAATGTGAAGAGAATGTCCCTACCTAACTGCAGCTTTTCAAGGAGCTCGTTATTGTTCTTACTACAGCTGCACACAGAAAATTAGAAAGAGAGGGAAACAGCCCAGACTTATAACTAACACACCCCTACCATATCCTCAACTGCAAGCGAAGTGCAACTACAACAAACCCTCCTTCTGGAAAAATGCCAAATGCTTGGACTGAGCCCAAAGTTTCTGCAAACTATGCAATAATAAAGTTATTGCTTGAATAAAGAACTCTGTAAGGTCAAGAAACACCCACCTCTTTCTCAAACACTCCTACTCTGTGTTATCAGGGTCATGTGGACTATTTGTGATACACTCTGCCCTGAACACCTGCAGAGGTGTTCAATCAATGTGCAGGAACAAGGATATACTGCATCCCAGGGCTCCCATCTCTAGATGCAGACCCCTAGGAACTTTCCACCCCATTCCTGGTTCTCCCCAGGGAAACCTGTCCATCACTGCTGCAGGGTGGGCTTCCCAGCAGATGAATCTGACTGCAGCTGTGAACGTCAGGAGTGGGAAGAGAGAGGCAGTGCACAGTGCTGCTGCTGGCAGTTCCCATGTCCATGATACTTTATATCACCTTCTTTTCTAAATGAAATCTTGTGTCTTGTTTATTATCTGGTACAGACTGACCAACTCTATATTTCTTATAATTTCTTGCTGCATTTTTCTGTGCTTTTTACACCATATTTTTTGATGATTGTCAGTTTTCTAAAAATGTGACTAGATCCTACTGCCCTACTTGTTTCCTAGACACTGGGAAGCTCTGAGAAATCACAGAATTATAGAATGGTTTGGGTTGGAAATGATCATTAAAAATTATCTAGTTTCAACCCCTCTGCATTAGGAAGGCCCAACTTCTACTAGACCAGGTTTCCTGACCTGCTGGCCACGCTTCCTTTGATGCACCCTAGGGTACCAGAGCCTTTCTGGGCTGCAAGCATGCAGCTGCAATTGCCAGCTCATTTTGAACTTTTTATCAACTAAATTAATGGAATATCATAACTGCAACTGAATAATTGACCTCGGCTGGCTGCCAGACACCTACCTAGGTGCTCTCTTAGTCTCTCTCCTCAACATGACAGAAGGAGAAAATGTGAGAAAGCTCATGGATAAAGACAGGGAGATCCCTTGCAGTCACTGTCACAGGAAAAAGCCTTGACTTGGAGATGATTGATTTCATATATTACCTATTAAAAAAAAGAAAGAAGAAAAGTAAGGTCATGAGAAAGAAAGACAAAACCAAAGCACCTTCCCCTCCACTCCAGACCTTCTTCCCAGCTTCAACTTCCATCCTTTTTTCCCAATCTTCTAACTCTTCTGCTTCCTCCTACCCAAGTGGGACAGGTGGATGAAGAAGATGGAACATGGGACGTTGCAGTCTGTGCAGGACTGCTTCTCTCTGCTGCTTCTCCCTCCTCACACTTTCCTGCTGCTCCAGTGAGAGTCCTTCCACTAGGGTATAGTCCTTCAAAAACAGACTGCTCCATTGTGGGTGCTGCAGCTCCTTCCTGGAAATCTGCTCCTCTGTGGGCTCTCCATGAGCTGCATGCTTCTCCAAGGGTGCATCCATGAGCTTTGGCCTAGGGAACTCCATAGGCTGCACAGTGAATATCTGCTCCACTGGGGCTGAAGGGGAGTCTCTGCACCTCCTCCGTCTCCTTTTCTGAGCCAGGTGTCTCCAGGGCTGTTTCTCTAACATTTTCTCAATCCTCTTTCTGTCTGCTGCTCTGCAGGTTTCTAACTCCTTTTTAAATATGTTTTTGTAGAGGTGCCACCAGCATGGTGAACAGGCTCAGCTGTCTGTCATGTGATGCCTCAGTTTTGGAGCAATTTGGAACTCTCTGCCCAATGCAGGGACAGGTCCTGGTTTCTTCTCACAAAGGCCACCCTCACAGCCCCCTGCTGCCAGCACCAGGGCACAAACACCCGATACAGTTGCTGTGCAAGTGTGCAGTAAACTCAGCTTGTCCAAAATGCACCAGGCTGCAGCATTCATCCAGCTCAAGCCTGCAATCCGTCTGTGACTGCTTGTGTCCCATCTGTGGTGAGTCAGTGTGCTGGCCAGGTGTAGTCTGGCCATGGCTCATTGCCTCCCAGAGCTGTTCATGCCCTTTCTTCCCAGGCTTGCAGTTGCATAACTCTCTTGCTCTAGCCTGCCTCACAGCACGATGGGCTTGGATTATGATTAAGTTTCTTCATCCAATGAAAAATTGCACCCTTTTCATTTGCAGAGTTAGCTTTCTAACAAGTTTTTCTCCTGACAGATAGTGAACATCTAACTTAGTTCAGCTGTCAGTTTAACTGTGCATGAATAACCATGATGGGCACTGTTCCTCATGTGCATGCATGTTTTTTATTCCCAGAAAACCCAAATGAAAATATGGGATGCTTTTTGAATGTGGAGTGAGGACAGGTAAATATGATTTAAAAGAGTTTCAAATGCCCATACCAGGGTCTGTTACAAACTTAGAGCTCTGGGAAAGAAACTAAACAAGTTTGCAGGATTTATTTGCAGGAAAACAAACAAGATTGCAGGATGTTCAGCTTTGCACATTACAGTCCAGACAAAAATTATATCAAACTGCACAAAAGAATTCAAATGAGGCAAAGGAGAATAAGTAAGGAGAACAAGATCTCCAATTGAAGGCCCAGAGAAGGATAAGAGTGCTCAAGTGTATGAAAGGAAAGGATTTGCTTTCTAGGCAAGGCTATTCAGCCAGGAGTTCCCCGAGATACAATATGAGAAATGCCAATAAAATCATGAGCATCACAGGGAAGATAAGTAGAGGATGAAATGAATATAATCTTGGACCCCAGCCAAGGTGATAATGCCAATGTTTTCAAAAGCTCAAACATTTACAGGGGAGAAGAGATCATCCCAGAAGGTGCTGTATATCTTACTCCTGGATGTCAAATATCCCTATCAGACAAGCAGGAAGCCTGGGTGGAAAATGGTGGGACTGTCTGAGGACTGGAAATAAGGAGCAACTGGGAGCAAAAGAGCCACAACAAAGAAACTCAGTAGATTCTTCACTTCAGTCTTGGTAAGGTTCCCATAATCTGTAACTTTTATAACAGAGAGCTCAGATGAGATAGTTTGATTTGGAGCAGGCATACCCAAAGTATTTAGACTAATCAGAGGAATTAAATGTTAATAAGTCACCAGGACCAGATGACATTCACCCAAGTGTTCAGGAGGAAGTGAGACATAATTCTGCAGAACTATTTGCTGTGGTTCTGCAGTAGTAACTGAAGTACAGCATGTGCTGGAGGGGGAACCTGTGAGCTGCTTAGCAGTGAGTCCGACTCATGAGAAACTGGTAGAACAGGTCTGTAGAAAAGAAAGGGATTGCTGAATACATTGATAAAGTGTCAGCATGGCTGGAGTGAAGGGGTGTCCTATCATCCCTGGCCTGATGGAATTATAACATGGGCAAAAGGAATAGTACACTTGAATTTCCAAAAGGTCTTTAACTAGATTACATGCCAAAAGTATGCAAAAACCCCAACCTTGCATAGTCATAGGATTACAGAAAATGACATTTTTATCTACTGGAAGGATAAAGGCTGGAAAATAAAGGCTAGCCCTCTACAGAGTGGAAAAATATTGGCAGTGGATTTTAGCAAGGACTAGTATGAGGATCATTCATATTCTTCACCAGTTATCTGGTAAGGGAAAAACTCCTCACATATCAAAATGATGCCAAGCTCTTACAATAGGCAGTGAGGAACTCCAGAAGAAGTTCACAAAACTGAATGGAAAAGAAAGATATCTAATTCATTAAAAGAAAAGCAGTGCATCTAGAGAAAAAGAATTTGAAGTGCACCTACAGTATTCAGGATTCTCAGGATTCCAGCTCAGGAACATGTTCTTGGAAACATTGCAGTCAGTTTACAAAAATCATTGTCATAGCGTTCAGTATAAGCCCCCCATAATGAAGACAGCAAACTACAGATCATTTACAAGAAAAGTGCTGAAATTCCACCATTATGTAAACCTGTCATCTTGTGAACTTAAAATTTCTGGGTCCTCAAGAAAAATGTAGTGGAGCTAGACAAGGTACAGAAAAAGGCAACTAAAATGATTGAGGGGATGTCACAGCAGTCCTATAAGGAAAGATTCAAAACATTGAAGATATTTAAAAGTGAAATGAGAAGTCTGAAAGGAAAAAGGACTAAAATTTACAAAATTATGAAGGTAGTGGAAAGGTCAATGCAAATTTACTACATCTTGCAATGCTAGGACTAGAGAGCATTTAGTAGAACTAATTTAAAATAGGCAAAAGGGAGATACTACCACAGCCTTAAAAAGGAGAAGATAAATTCCTTAAAGGGAACAGGCAGTGATGTATGTTACCTTCTGACATCTTTTAACCAAATTTTGTGGACAGTAGAGAACTGGCCTCTTCTGCTTTCTCCCATTGGCATTTTCTACTGCCACTGTAAGAGACAGTATGGGCACTGCTGGTTTGTCTCACTGATCCCAAAATGGGATGTTTCATGTATTATTACTCCCAGTCTAAATGGGCTGGACTAAATGAGGCATAAGAAGAAACTTTTCACAGAAAACACATGCAAAAGCCACTGCTTTAATGTCTTCAAACCCCTTAAAAAAAAAAAAAGGAAAAAAAATGGACAAAGAAAAAGGAATTAGAAAGGAATTTTCTGTCACTAATTTCATGCTCTTCTCATAAAAAAATCCCACTTATGGTCCTTTCCTTAGAATTTTTTAAGCATTAACCACAATGCAAGTTGTGCAATACACTCATATTGAATACTAAGACAAAAAACAGCAATTACAAATAAACACAAGAACATAACAGCATTAATTAAATACTGCATTGGTCTCTTAAAGTCCATTGTCCAATAAAATAGAACATTTTAGATTTATTCTGTTCCCTACACAATAATGACCAAATGAACAGAAACTAGGTTTCACGTTTTCACAGCTCTCTTCCTCTCAGAAACATACAAAAGGTTTCACTGTCCTCCCACTCTGCCCACCACTCCTTCAGCAGATATGCAAATCAAATCTGCTCTGCTTCCTCACTAGCTCCCTTCACCCGCCAGAAATGATAAAGAACAAAACTAGAGTTGCTTTCTCTACATCTCATTCTGTTGCTGAGCAGGCTAAACCCTAATTCCATTTTGAGCCACATCATAAGAGAGTTGAGCTAGATAAAGAATTCACAGTGCAAGATTCTGGCCTAGTACTTTCCTGCATGGTATGCAGTTACTACAGATATGTTTATTATTACATTGCATTAATACACTTACATATATTATTTTTAAAGTAAGAATTGGCAAGATGATTACAAAAAACTTCTCACTTTTCTCTCCCATTCATGACCACAGAGAAAAGAAAGGAATATTGCATTATTTCCTGGTGGTACTCATAAAACAAAGGAAGTCAAACCTTTCCTTTCCTCCTAGAGTCTCCTCTCTCCTATGTACTGGTTTCCTTACTGTCCTCCTATTAACCCCAACGAGATGGCACAGGTATCTTTAGTAGTTTCATTATCTTCAGGTGTCTCCATCCTTCTGTAATCCTCATCTATTCAGGGCTCATTCATCCTCTTACCTTAGTTGAATGGTTAGTTATGGCCTTTCACGTGTATCCCCCATCTGCACCTGAAGTCCTGATCATTCTGCTTACATTGAGTTGCCCTCAAAGTTGATTCTGCCCAGTTACCCACATCACCAATGCAGGGTGGCCATGCAGCTCCAGATTCCACAAGCCTGGGCCAGGAACTCCCCTCCCCTGCCTCTCACTCAGACACAGTGCAAGGGGGACACAGGGCCCCTTCTCCCCAGTGAATACTCAGTGTTATTCTTGTTGAGCTGAACTGAGCAAGGGCAAGTGACTGGAAAAGCAAAGTCCTGCCATTCCTGTGCTCAGGGGATTTAGATCTCTCTGCTGGATGAGGTTGGTTCAGTTGTCCTGAAGCAGAACGGCACTTTGAGTTCAAACAGTGCCCAACCCTGGGCAGTGCCCTGACCAAAGGTGCCTGTCAAGAGGAAGTTAAGCTCCACCGATACTTTGTTCTTGGTTTCCTTGATCCTGTAGAATGCAGCTTCTCATATCAGACATCCTATTTACTCTAAAACTAGTAATTCATCCATCCAAATGCAAAAAACCCATGCCAGTACTCTAGGTGAGCTGAACTGCACTCCATTGAAGGGTTTATATTCTGCCACTGAATGGAATGAGCAGTTAGTCAGAGGCTTCACCCAGCAGATCACTTAAAATAGCTAAGAGAGTCATGGCAAAATATATCTTATCTGGAGGGACCCTGTTGTTTTAGAAAAGAAGCATAATTGTGTAATATTTTATGTAATGTGGTGTTATACTCAGCTTTTCATAAAAATTATAGATTTTTGTTCCTATTCCTTATAATTTATTATCTTTTATGTTTATTAAAAAGTTTAAATGAATACATGGAATGTGCACAGATGTGACATTATATTTTAAAGACTGTGAAACATGCCAAACCTTTAGGTAGAAAAGTAAGTCAACTTAGAAGGTGATGTAAGGAAAAAGGTCTATTTTAAGAAGGCAATGCAAGGCATTTATTATTATCTTAGTTTTCCATGAAGACTCTGAGGGCATATGGCTCTAGAGAGAAATAAATGGCAAAACTTTCCAGAAGCAAGAAATTCTCTGTGAATTTTCAACATTTCAGTGCAGGCACCTTCAGACGCTCCTGTGTGTTTTGTTCCACCTTTCATTCTGTACCTCCAGTCTGTGTTCCATGTATTTGCCTCAGTAAAAATTTTCATAGCAGAATAACTGTATGGAATCTTTTCTGATAGCAGTCGTATCATGACTGAGGGGAAAGTCTGAACAACTTCCAACACATCAGAGGTAAAGATGGCAAATCTGAAAAAACTCTGTTACACTTAAATCTGTATGATACTCAACACAATTCAGTGAGCGGATCTTGCCCATCAGAATCCGGAAAAGCAACTACTTTTTGTCTGTGAACAAAATACTCATTGCAACTAGCCAAATGGCTGTAGAAAGTTTCAGCTAGTTCCTGGTAATATGTTGTGATGCACAACACTGATGTGAGCAAAAAATCATTATAGAATTAAATAATGGATTTTTTGCTCCAGCTCCTAATTTTTGAGAGAAGTCTTCAAAACTTGACTTATTTTTAATTGAAAATAATGTTTTTCAGTTTCTTCTAGTTTGAGTACAATATGATGATAAAAATAAACAGAATACTACTTCAAAAAAATGCACCATTAAAATACCTGTGAAATATATGTCTTGTCTTGTAATCATGCAGAGCACAAACAATGGTTTATGTTTGCAATCAAGAAATTGATCTGAGCAGAAATGTGAATGATGTATAGTGGCATTCTAAGGAAATAGAAACACATCTCCAGAAGGTTCTTGGTCAGGGAGACTGTCCAATGGACTGAACTGGTAGTATTTTAAAGACAGAGACTTACGGTAACGCTTTTACAGTTAAAAACACGGATGAAATTTTGACCGTGTGGACATACAAGCTTTTGTCAGGCGTTTATCATGTACATTGAACAAAAAATGTTTTCTGTACACTTGCAGGAATATAAGAAAAGACACAAAAAAGGGTAATAGCAATTTTAAAACAAATAACTGAATTCTCAGTGTTATAATTATAGTAATGTAATAGTTCCTCAGGTGATTTTTGCCTGGTTTTTTCTTGTCCAGCACATCAGTGTGTGGAACAGCAACTGCAAATACAGGAGTACAGAGAACTACTCTTCAGAAGAAAAATAAACCCTAATTCCATTTTCAGCCACATCATTAAAGAGTTGAGTTAGATAAAGAATTTAGAGTGTGAGATTTTGGTCTAGTACTTTCCTGAATGCTATGCAGTTACTACAGACACGTTTTTTATTACATTCCATTAATACACATTACATTAATACATTCCATTAATACATTATTTTTAAAATAAGAATTGGGAAGATGATCACAAATGCAGCTGATATTCCTAGAAGTCTGACAGCACTCACTGTTGTCTGCTCAGTCTGTCTAGCCATGAGTGAAACACAAAGATTAGACAGATAAATATAAAGGGATTTCTCACTCTGGAACACAATTTATAATGAATGCATCAAATTCTGTTAGGTAACAGGAGAAGGCTTGGGTTATAACAGAGGCCCCATTAATGTAAGGGTTCTTAGAGGAGCCTGGCATATTGAAGTGGTGTTTATCACCTCCAGGTGTTAGGCAAGCTGTTCAGAACTTTGAAGAATTAAGTTTTACTTGCTTGCACATAAAACTCTAATTAGTGTGCATCAGATTCACAGACTTGACAAAAAACACCCAGAATACTTATCATCTGCCTACTTAGTATTGCTATAGATATTCTTACAGTGTGGAAGAACTCCTATCTTTTGAGAAAATTTGTTGATTTAAGTAAAATGGATTTAGTGTATGGTTTATAATTCATAAAACCTAGAGGGAATACAGAATTTGCCTATGAATTATATTTTAAATAAAAACTGAAGCAACAGAACAAACTAATTAGTCATTTAATATGAATTATCTCCATAGAGGAAAAAGTGTCTCATCAGGTGTGCAAGGAATTAAACACACACTGTCAAAGCTAAGGACAAAGAATAATGAGTTTACAAAATCCATTCTATTTTCTTTACCTGTTCCCTGTACCCACAGTGTTAATATCAACTTTCATTCAAATTTGTCTCAGGCCTATTTTCCCAGACTACCTTTTATTTTTTTTTACTAGAGCAGTTTACAAATCTGGAAGACCCTTATACAGTTTAAAAAGGAGGAGATGCATTCCTCATGCCTCCCAGAGTCCAGTTCTGGGAGCCATCTGCAGTCATTTTTACAGTAATAAAGGGTTGTATTCAGAATTGCTGGTAAGTGATGCAGGAAGACAGTCAAGAATGAAGCCTGTTTGTTTGCACTATTCATTTTAAGGGAGACTAAGCCTTATCTTGGAAGCTCATAAAGGATCTGTGAATCCTGACCACACTCACTAAGGTTCTGGTAGATTTTATATTGGTACTTTGTTTCCAAATTAAGAGGAGAACTATATCTTCTTCTTAAGATATACACTGTGATATGCACATTTGGCTGAGAAAACGTGGAGTTTGAGATTTCATTTAACTCATTAACAGCTGTGTCAGTTGCCCTTCTTTTTGGTCTGCATTCACCACCACTGTGCTCTATGCACTCATTATTTTTCTAATGAATGCAAATTGACTTGCTAGCAGTTAACCTCACTGGTGTCAGTGGCTGCCTAAGCTGCAGAAAAAGGGTGATTCAAATGGGCTGCATGTGTCTGGGGCAGACATGATGATAGAGCTGCCTCCTTGTTGCACTGGTCAGGGGGATCTCTGGTATTCTGTCACAATGCATTGCACAAAGGTGTTTTATTTTTCCACTGCCTCAACAAGCAAGGTAGGCTAAGTAACCTCAGTAAAGCAGACAAATGTGGTTTTCTTCTCCAAAGCTGAAAATTAAATGTATTATATTGTCCTCCTACTGGGTCATAAAAAAATCAATTTTGTGTCAGCAACAAAGCTGCTCACTGAAGTGTTGTCTTCCATGGCAAGCCAGGAGCCCTGAGGCTGAGCAAATCCCCCTCTCTGCCAGGAAATCTCATGGATCTGCTGCCTCCATGCCTGCACCCAGAAAGTACCTGTTCCTCTTTTTCCTTGCATCTCCTGTGCCTAGCCCTACCAGGGGCACTGTGTGACTGCCCAGGGAAAGGTGAGACAAGGCAGTACTGTCCCCCCGGGTTTCCTCTGTGCTCTCAGGTCTGTGCTGGGAAGCCTCCCGCTAGTGTGGTTTGTCCCCAGCAGGTGCAGAGGTAGATGGGGGTGGGCAGGGGTGCAGGCTGTGTAATACAGGGGCTGTGGGGCTGACTTTTCTCTACCCTCTGAACCAGTCAGTGCAAATGGGGCCACGGAAAAGCCACCTTGTCACTGGAACTGACACAGTGTGGATTTTTCTGCAATCATCTTCTTCACCTCTTTTTAAAGCCACTCCTACTTATATAAGACCTGCTTATTTAGATTCTTTTTATCAAAATGTGAATTATGGGGATTGATCATCTTCCTGGGGCATCAGTGGATTTTTTTAGCCTGTTTTTTAGTGAGGGTATGTAGGGGGCTAGAATATAAGAAAATAAAAATAGTGTAGAAAGTAATCTCACGCCTAAGGAGTTGCAGCTGGGCCAGTTATCAAAGATTAGGAGCAGGCCTGACTTTAACAGGCCACAGCTGTAACCAATGAGAAGAAGAGTGCTATAAAAGAGTGGGGAGGCTGGTTGAGATGGAGTTAGTTGGCTACTTTGTGAAGGAAAAAGAATCAGTGTCCTGAGGAGCTGTCTGTGAGCAACACCAAGAAGGTATGAAACTTTTGTGATTAAGAGACAACAGTATGGAACCCCTGTAGTAGGATGACAATGAGTGTATGTTCACAGCCCAGATGTGAAAAAGAAGTGTTGTGTCTACTGAATGAGGAGTAGTACTTGGAAAATTTCTGAGGCTCAAAAACCTTTTTTTCTTCTTAAAGTATTTGTCCAAAGTAGGCTGTGTAAAAAAAAAATTTTCACTAGACAATTTTTATCATTGTGACTGCTAGAGCAGGAACTGACAGGGAAAATAGCTTGCTGAGAACTGTAAATATTGTTAAAGTTAGAATGTAGTGTGCTTAGACTCTGCCTGTTCTGTAATCCTACAGTTAATTTATCCGTTATTATTAAGCCAAGAGATACTACTGCAAGCAGTGGACATCCCATATCAGGTTAGCACAATCTCCATGGGGACATAAGGTGTATTACAAACAAGACTAAGTGGCAGACAAGTTACAGTTTCTCATACATCAGTGGTGCCAATCCTTGAGAATTTAGCTATGGTGTATTAATACAAATAGAGGGCACTTTTGTTTGGTATCTACTTTTCCTATGTCTAAAGTGCTCCATAAGTCAATTCTGTAAGCTAATGGGATGTTAATGGATCAATAGTAATAGCATCAGAAAATGCCACTCTAGCATACAGAAGTGGGCGGATTAGTTGATTAATGCTCCATCAGTCATCTGCTACAATAGAAATAGTCATTATGAAAGAACCAGTATGTGATCTCTTTAGAAAATAAACTGCTTTTCTTTTTGCTATTTTTTATTTTTTTCCCCCAAATGTTGGAATGTTCCCTAAAAGTATTTATGAAGCAGTCAGATGCCTTGTCCACACACAAGGCTAGGAAAAAATCTCCAGCCATAACTGTTTTTCAGCCACTGAGGGGCTTCACTGAGAAACACAGAAAGTAAATCTTCCCTGTTTCTCATGTCTCTCTGGTGTCCATAAGACAAATGAAATGTCCTTTCAGGCATTACCTAGAGAGGGATTGCTTTGCTTATCATTTGGGACTGTACAAAAGGGCCATTCTGTCCCTCACTTTTTGACCCACTGACTAATCTGTTAATTATATCCAGGAGTATGAAGAACAAAAGGGCATAAGGATATGAGTCATGTGATTATTATCAAAAATGTTAGACTTTGGAAGACAAAACTGAAACACAACTGAAAACCTCAGTAAACATATTAACCAAAACTGAGTGAAGTGTCACTCTGAAACCTAAAAAAGCCAAATGACTCCCCAGCCAAATTTAATGGAAAACGCATTATCACTGACAAGTGCTGAATGCTTTGCCAAGGGGACAGGAAAATCTTCATTACCTGAGGAAAGCTTAGGAAGACTTGAATAATTATCATATGTTAATAATAGTAAATTACACAATCCTACCAGTGAGAGTTCCTTACACCCTTGAGTTTTTCTTTCTTCTGCCTTCTGATGGCTGCCAACAGTAAAGGTTGTGGTCTCAGGGCTGTTTCCAGGGAGATCCCTTTCCAGCTGCCTGCAAAGGCGCCTTGGTGATTCTCCTGGAGTCTCCTCCCGGTACTACACCCTGCAGCTCCAGCTGCCTCACAGTGTGTCTGCCTTATCATTTACTGTGTCACACTGCCTCTGTGCTCAGTCTGTTCAGTATCAAGACTCTCTTATCCACCCCCACAGCTCTGGGGCAGAGCTATGCCTGTTTCTGTTCTCCATTTCTCCAGGCAATGCCTGGCTGAGGTATGATGGCTCCACAGCCAAGATGGTCGGTCTCTGGGCAGCAGAGTCCAGACAAAAGAAAGAGCATGTCCTCTGTCCAAAGCCTGGGTTTCAGCTGTGTGAGGGCACTTCTATCCCTGAGTGCCAGGGATAGACCCTTCTGCTTAAAAATACATCTCAAATCTTGTCCTGTGGCCCTTGTCTCTGAACAGGGATTTAAACTCAGGTGTTTTAAAATAACTCATCTTTTTTTAACATCCTTTTTTTTTCCCCCCCCACTGGCCACTGTCAGCTCCTGGAAACTGTTGCTGCCTCAATTTCTTACCATCAAGAGCAGTAACAGCTGCACTCCGTGACTGTGTTGGGGAGATCACTGCTGCAGGCAGTGAGGGGAAACTGGGAGAAGGTAGTTCTGGCTGGAAGGTCTGTCTCTGGGTGCCATCCTTGGCTGCCAGAGGCAGCAGCAGCAGTGCTGTGGCAGTTCACTCATAGCCTCTGGAAGGGGCATCTGTCTCTTCAAGTGTCATTCATACTTGAATGACTATTGCGTCTCCTCCAGGGAAGACACCAGATGGAAGTGTTCTGAATGCCAGATTTGACTACAGGTTGCCAACAGGACCATGCTGAGTCAGACATGAAGGTTCACTAGTTTATACCAGAAATCCAAAGGATTTCTGGCCAAACCTCATGTTGCTTGGCCTGAAATCATGCAGAAGCTGCCTGCCTATTTCATCCCCTCCTGTGTGTCCTCTGTAGATGGCATCAGAGCTCTCTCCATCTGTGAGATGAAGCCTTCAGGGCTAATGATGCTTTTGTCATTTTCAGTATTGGGTAATTGTCGAGTGTGAGACTTTTAAAATTATGACAAACCTGCTCTTTGCTGAAGTGGAACTAGTTGATTCACACAGTATCAAACAGGGAATGTCACTGGTCATCAGGATGCTCCTGCGGAGTCTAGATTTTGTGATGTAGACCTGTGGCACGAGGCACATTATCTCCCATGAAATAGCAGTGTGAATCATACAGGTAATGTCTACAAAAATATGAAGTGTAAGAAGATGCTGTGACTAATTTAGTCTTAAGCATGATGCAAAATTATCCTCATAGAATCAGAAATTACCTATCAATGTTAGTGTGCCTTTGGGTGTTCTCACTGCAGAAGCGTGTGAGGAATTAGTATCTTACTAACTCATTCTTGGTTCTATAAAAGTTATTTCCCATTAAAAAAATCTCTCAAGGGCATGACCTACTAGACCACATTCTTCCATGCAGTCTGAAGCATTATCTGTGCAACAACCATTCTGTCATTGGAACGCAACACACCACGCTATTTTGGATGATTAGTATCCAAAATCATTCAACCACAAGACAAGGATCCCTGATGAGAAAACCCATGAGCTTGATCATCCCTTCATTACCTGCTAAAATGTTCTCATTTGCCTTCCCCCTGCAAAATTTAGCTCTCAGTACTCAAAGAGATTAAATTTCAGAAAAGATGCTTTCACAAAAATAAATCTCTGTACTGTGTAAAAGGGAATGAGTTGGGAGGGGGGACATGGGGCTGCATCCAGATGAAACCAACTCTAGGATAGACCAACAGGCTTGATTACCCACCTGACTGAGGCCAGGTTGTGATAAAAGAGCAAAGTGAATCCTCTGCTGTAATGTATTGCAATCTCATTTAACCAGCTGATACTGCCTGGATCCCTCAGTCAGTCCATCTGGGGCAGAGGGTGAAGGAAGCTGTGTGGAGTACCCACCTGGAAGCACCTTTCCAAGGTCTGAACAATTGCCCTCCCTGTGAATTTTCATGACTGGCTGTGTGAAGGCAAGAAGACATCTTTCTAAATACTTTTTTTGTAAGATGGAAACGAGCAGTAATCTCTGTAGCTGCCACAAGACTGGTGGTGGCAAAATTGTGAGCTAACCTATCTGGCTTTTTATGGTGACGTTTCCTAGACAAAGCATCTCTGTGTCTTGTATACAGAGAGCTGGGAATGTCTGTCTTGCAGGAAGGAAGGGTGGAATGTTGCATCACCTTTCTTGTCTCTTCCCAGGGAAGAACATTGGCTCATGGATATTCCAGAAGGAACAGATTGGCTGCTTCAAATATTGCTTAGGGTAAAGCCATGTCCTGATGATGCACATTGGGCCAGATTTGTTTTGGAAACCTGCTTTTCCAGAGTGTTCTGGCCGGCATACTAATTAGTCCCAACTCTTGGCACTTTCTTGCTCTGACTGTATGTCCTTCTGAAAGCTGTTGACAAGACCTACACACCACCCAGCAGAGCCTGCCCTGCACACTGATCTATGTACACAAAATATTATTTGCTGAAGTTCACAGTGTGCAAGTGGGTGCTGGACAAAAGAACTAGCTGAAAATACAAACCAGGAATAATTGTGGTTGGCACCACTGCAGCCATCAGAGTGAAATTAATTTCACAGATCATCCACAGAGAGGCAAACCTGAGAAAATACTTGGATATTTTATTTGCAAAGATTACCCTGACATTCTGTCATTTTAGGCAGTGCAACCTTATTGAAGACTTTTGACTGTTTTCAAGAGAGGCTGCTCTCTGGATTTGTTTAAGTCAAATGCTGTAGTACTTGATGTCTTGTCTTCCCCTTTCCTTAGGAAACATTCTTAGGCTGTCATTGTTTTTGCTGTCCCCAGTCTGAATCTAAAATAACTCTTTATGTGAGGAAATGCAGGTGTAACTATTCTGCTGTTAAGTTCAGTGGCAATGTAGAAACCCTGGGAGAAGAAGAGGTTTTAAAATGGAAGAAGAATGTCTTTACAGGACTGATTTTTCTTGTTTCCATGGCTTCTTTTCTGCTTGTTTTCACATATGAGACCTCTCTTTGAGCTATTTTGCTGTTAGTGAATTTTCCACACAATATTAGCCTTGAATAAAGATTATTTTTTTAAAGTGTCCATTTAAATTCAGAGTGCATTTCAGTGTCTCATCTGCTTCTTCAGTCTTCATGTTCAAGTATAGTTCTGAAATCTGTTGTAGGCTATTTATCTTCATTTTGTTTGTGAGTGATAATATATGTGTTCTCAGTACCATATTATTCAATAGGGAAGAGGGAAAAATGACTGGAGTAAGGTAGTGGCTAGTAACCATTTTAATTTTTTCTTGAAGAGACTGGAGTTCTGATAACTGCTGATTTTAATCTGCTTCTGGAATTTTAAATTAATTTTTTTTTCAATTAGAGTCCAAGAATGGAATGAAGCAGACTGCTGTCAGAAATCTTGGGATGAGTGATTAATGAACTTTGTAGTAATATTCTACTTAAAAAAAAATCCCCACTACAGAGAAAAAAATCACCTCCATTGGTAGAAAATCCCTTAAGTGGAGAAAAAACATAAGTTGAATTAAAAGGTTTTGCAAAGTGCTTCAGATGGATTTCTTGGGCCTCTGTCCACTGTTGGCTGCGCAATGCCCTGAAGATCACACTAGGATGCAGCCTGCTTGCCCTTCCTTCTGCAGCACCCATCCTGATGCAAACATATTGCATGCAGCATGAAGCCACTTCAAAAATGGCTTTCAGTTGTGAGGTTGTGATTACTCAAAGTTTTCTGCTTCCCAATCCCCTCTTGTTTACGTAGGAAAATTTCTGTAGATTTATATAGGAGGAAGATGGAGCCATTGTTAATCATTTAGAGCAGCATTTAGTGCCTTTGCTCTCTTACTTATTCAGAGTCACTTGTCCTGCAACAAGCACCAGCTCAGGACACTGTGCCCTCCCCCTGACAGCAGCAAGATGAGTAGGTGGCCTGGCTTCCCACAGTTCTTGTCTGGACAAGTTGGCTTCCAGGCTGTGACACTCTTTCTCCCCTTCCTTCCCTGCAGTCCTGCACTCTGTCCAGCTGCCTGTTCATCTCAGTCTCAAAGCATCCTAAAAACTGGTGGAGCACAGATGACCTTATGCCAACCCAAAGCCAGGGCTTATTTCCTGAAGAAAAGCACAATTGCAAAATAAAAATGATGTAAGCTCCTACAATACTTTATAGTAGGTACAGCTGAGTGCAGAAAAAAAAAACATTGAAAATGTCCACTAAGAATAAACCCATTTAGTACATAGCAAGATTTTATTCAGCACTGACAGTATAATCTCTTGTTCTGCAAGGAAAGCTTTGCACATGCTTCTCTCTTTTCAAGAGCTCCTTCGTTAATATTACTCCCTCATCTATAAAGTGAACTCATGACTTTGCATAATCATTCTCCCTCCTGTATGAGACAGAATCGAGCCAGCATTGCACATTCCATTACTCCTGAAGGGCAGCTTCCAGAGCTGCATTTTAATTAGGGTGATAGGTTATTTATCTCTAATGGTTCAGGTAGACTAGTGGGTTTCTGAACCTTAATAAGTTACTGCATGTCAGTCGAGGGGACTGCCAGCATGCTTGCTCCTTCCCTGGTACTTGTCAGGGAAAACATTTTTTCTTCTATTAACCTAGACTGAAGTCTGAGCTGAGGTGTTATACACCATATTTGCAGTCCAATCAATTACCAGTAGCTTGCTAAATTGCAGGCGAGATAATCTTATCTCTTAGTCCAGGGTGTTTCGGCACAGCTATGACACCACCCATCTCATCTTTACAAGAACTTGGTTAATGGGATAGAGCAAAGTCCATCTTACCTGCCTTCTATTTCTTACAAATGCAGGAACCCCAGGTTAATTAGATAGCTTTGCTGTCTGTAGGAGGAAGGACAGTTCTGCATGTTAATAAAGAAACCCAGGACAAGTAATTTAATACATTTTGACTATAATATAGCATTGGAATTTTGACCCTTTCTTCCAGTGATGCAGATACTGCAGTAATTTGGGATTAAATATTTCCTGTGCTATCTGGTGTTATTTAACCTTGCTTGAGCTAGTTTATTTATACAGAAAGTTTGGAAAGTAATGCTTTTCTTTCTCACAAGGCTGTGAGGAAGCTTTTATTGACTAATGGATGCAAAAATTCCTGGGAACCTTGGCTAGAAGAAATAACATAAACCTTCAGTGGGCTCACATTAATTGGCAATTTATTTTTTCATGACAATCTACAGGAGTAGAACTTCTGAGATAATTTAATTTTTTCTAGGAAACACCCAGCAATATAGCTGGAAGTGCTGAGTGTATTTGTCTTGCAGTAAACCAAAACTTACGCACAAGTTACTTATACTTGAATTCTAGACACACAGATGACGTCCAGATCAGGTGCTGAGTCACTGCATGACTCTGAAGATTGTCTCTTGGAACAGATGCTGGGTGCACATGTTTGTTCTGCCCATTTTGCAGATGTGTATGCAGATGTGTTGGACTGTAGCTCAGAGCAAGGTATTTCCAGCGTGTGATTGACTGCAAAGGTGAGGTACAGAGAACCCAACAGGCCTGCAAGGTAGACACACAACAAAGGACAGGCTGTCTCAATCACTTAGTTTCAAATTTCCATCGTAGGTAAACATCCAAAACCTACCTCCTAACATCTTGCCATGTAACCCTCAAGATACTTTAAGTCCGCAGGTATTCATGTTTCCCATGTATAGTACTCCACAGGTATCTGAGGTTTTTTCCTCATAAGTTTAGGCATCTACAAAAGTTCAAGAACTGTTTAACATAGCCACATCATGATTTGTGCAGGACCATTTCTCAAATGGGCACTCAGTCCAGAAGGCAAATATGCTGTAATGGCTACATAGATCTTTTCGAAATACATGTCTGGAGCATGTGCTGGCAGTGCTATTTTCCTTTATGTGCAGATGTTCAAGGATGAACATTCAGGAGGAAAAAAGTTTCTGCATCTTCTTCTGCTGAGTGGGTTTAAAGCTGCAAGCCTAAACTCTTGGGAAAGCATCCAGACTCAGGTTATATGTTGTAGCTGGTGGGCTCATCAAAGCAGGGGGGTGACAGATGAGGATTGTGAGGATGAGTTAGTGATTAGATAATTCTGGAACCTGGAAGATGACCTGGCCTCCAGTTTGTCCTCTAACCTGCACATAAAGCATTGAAAAGAACACAGGCTGTTCTACTTACCTGTAAAGACCTGATGACACCATGGAATTGAAACTCAGGACCTCTGCTGTTAGGTGGATGCTTCATCTGACATCACTTTCTAAATGCCTCAATTATGAAAAATTCAGACTTATTTAGTCATGTAAAAACAGGAGAGGAAGAGAGGGACACATCTACTGCTCATTTTCTTAGTGAAAAAACTCAAAAGTATAAATATATATAAAAGTATAATATATATATAATATATATTATAATATATATAATATATATAATATATAATAATATTATAATAATGTATATAATATATAAAATATATAAACACACATATGTAATATATATTATATAACATGTTTTATATATAAAATATATATTATATTTTCTATGTATAAAAGTAGAAGCAACTGTTTCTCAGGACTGTAAAAGAGCATTCCAACTTTACCAATGTCCAATTACAAAGATATGATCAGATTAAAATACATAAAGAAAAGTAAGCACCAACAAAGAAAAGAAATGGATGTCTGTGCTTATTGGCTGCTGCCATCTATAAAAGTCTAGTCCTGGGGAAAAAGCCCACTATATATAAAATACACAAACATGCTACTGCCCCAAACAAGTCACATGGAATTTTATCACTTTACAGAAATAATGAATTCACAAGAAGTTTTGTTAAAATATGCAAGAAAACAGAATATACTCTATAGTAACTTGGTCTTGAACTAGTGGGATAAGTTCCACCAAATTGTATCAGAGAAAAATTTCTAAATGAGCAGAACAAGCCTTAGTTATCAAAAAGTACAAATAAAATACTCTTGGGAGTTGCTGCTAGTCCTTAACATGCCATTAAAGGTAAGGTTAACAAAATGTAATGATACAGTGACTAAATGAAGTACATTTCTAAATAGCATGAGTGCTAGGGATTAACTGAATTATATATGGAGGCTGAGAGTAGGAATCCATGGGGAAGGAAAAGTCTCTGAACATTTCTTTAGCTGATTGCTGATTATACTGTTACAGTCCTCCAAAATAGTGTGTTCAGACTTTGCCTGTGTGTGCGATATTTGTGGCTTGTAAAAATTTTAAGATTCAAATACTTATTTGTTAATCTTTTCCTGGAAAAAGCAGAAGACTCCATCTGTGGTGGTACAAGTGGGGGGAATCTTTCCAGCAAAAGCTGAGAGGAATTTAAGACTTACACAAAGGAATGACAAGCAGAAACAGTAGCTCATAGCATCTGGGAACATGGGTTTTTTTCATGTCTGATTTGTGTCTGTGGTGGTTTTTGGTTATTAATATAAATTCACTAATAGATGTTGCTTTGAATGTTTACATGAAGGTGTAATTATGGGAGAGAAAGTCTGACAGGGAAAACCTTTCCCAAACAAACCTCAAGATTCAAGATTTTCATATGATTGCACATCCAATTTTCCTTTAATTCAGACAGTTTAAATTGCTTCCATAATGTACTTTAACTTAGGGTTAGTGCTGCAAGTCTGGTTCAAGAACTGCCCAATGCACATTCCAAGCTGATTACATCCACTTGCATTTTTTCTAATTACAGCCACTTTAGGTGATAAGATCTATATACAATGAAAGGCAATATTTCCCTTTAAAGATTGCAATCACTGGGGATTTTGTCTATTCATACGGAGTATCAGGCTCAGCCAGGTGCTGTCCTGAAACATGTTGAGCAATTCAGAATGCCAAATTGCCTCAGCTCCTGCAGGAGCCAGCATTGTGGAGCCAGCAGGTGTTTGGCCTGTTACAGGGCAAATAGGGAAATTACATTTTAGGGCTTTTCCTTGTAATTGCTTTGCCTCATGGGAATTCTGAATTTTCTTTTTCCTTTTGCAGAGGTCACAGCCATGTGAGGGTTAAGTGTAAATAGGCTGTTCTCATTTTATGAGTGCCATGCTTGTGGCCAATAATCACCAATAATGTGATACTGGCAATTATGAACACGGTTGTGAAAGTAGTCGGTATTGTAGTGCTACTTATCTGGAAAGTAATTTAAACTTAGAGGGCATCTCTGTAATTCCCTCTGCAGAAGAGATATAACAGAAAAAGACCAAAATAATTTATCCAATATGGAGGAAGTAAGTGTCATTTATCCAAAGTGCTGAGAATTATCTCCTTGCACTTCACACCCCAAAACATACCCTTCATTATTCAGAGGGACTAAAAGGTTCATAGTCCCTGTCAGACTCACAGCTTAGAGTGAATCCATAGTGGGTCTGCACTATTCAGCAGCACCTTCCAGCACAAAGCCACTTATTTACTTTAGAATGTTAATTACTTTCATATTATAAGCATGAATATTTTTATATAATTTGTACTGGATACCTGGTAAGAGTTTTGGAATACATTAATTTTTCCATCAAAATTCTACTTTGGAACCAGAATAACTTCCACAGATAATAGTTTTCCTGAAGGATATCTGTTTAAATCCCTATCAACATATATCACCCTCCCTCTTCTGCTCCCAACCCTTCCTGACCCCTCAGAATCTTACCACTGAGATTTTTGAGGCTACGTGGCAGCTGTGACCTGATGGGTCTGGTTGTGGCCATGGGGAAGGGGATTCTGAGCTCTGTGACACTGGAGCATCAGCATGATGTGCTCTTTCACATTTACACCCATGAGAAATAAAGAAAACATTTATGAACTAATGATAAAGATACAGTATTTAAATAAAGTCACTTCTCTTGAAAGTAAAAAATCCTATATTATGTGTTTTAAATCCTCACAATCAAGATGTTCTGGTAATCTTTGAAACATATTTTGGTCATCCCAGTTTGGCGGATCTGGGGATAGTGAGTTTTTAACAGAATGGAACCTTGTTTCATTTGTGAGGGAGAAATTATTATTACCAAAACCTGCTCCTAGTGCTGCAGTATAATAATTTTATATTTTTATCTGTAGTGAGTGAAACTAGGAGCTGAGTTAAAGGGATCTTCAAAGCTTGCACCTTAAAATTGAAAATCATTCCATTAATCATTCATCAAAGGTCCCCAAACAGTCACAGTAGATTCAGAAAGGTCAGAAAACCTGGTCACCACACCTGTGCTTTATCAGTAACTGCACAACACTTCCTGTAACAAACAAATTTCAAATATTGTATCTAATAAACCAGAAGCATTTAAAATACGCAGGAACAGAGCAGGAGAGAGAAAAGCCATGACAACATCAGGACATTTGTTAGCATCTTACTACAGGCTTCATGTTTTCCTCATGGTGTGGTTTAAGAAAAAAATTTTCTTTCTTTCCTGAACTCCTATGACTGTTTATTTGCAAGAATATTCCTCAGACACATCTCTTAGTTACTCAAGTTTCTCTGCACACTAGTCAATCTTTTAAAAAGTTTTAAAATTGGCTATTGACAAATGTGTCTCATGATCCTTTATTTATACTGCTCCCCAGCTGTTTTGTGAAAGCTTCCCCAAATAGTCCGTGTTTATTACTATTGAATAGAGAGAAGTCAACATGAATTGTATACCTCAAGTCAACAAAACTCTGGAGAGTAATTTGCTTGAAATGAGACAAAAATATGTGAACTTCTGGCTTGGGGAAATTGAAAGATGGTGAAAAAGAAGCCTGTATCTTACTTCCTGCTTATGTGAACTCTGCAGCTATGGAGAGATTCAGATAAAAGTGTCCAAGGTCACATCATTTCCTATGGTGAAACTGGACCTGGATTTTGATCAGACTCTCCTCGTTAGGCCTTTGGCAGCTGGCACTCTCAGTAATGGAACAGATTTAAAAGATGCCATTTAGTTCTGTCCTAGCATTTTCTTTATTTCTATTTAAGTATGATCCCGTCTCTGTTAATCTATACAATTGCTCAAACTACCATCTTACTACATACCACAATTATTAAACAAGTTTATAATCCAAGAACCCTAGGGATGCTCTTAAAAGCTACAGTCCACTTTCAATAAATGCAAGGATGATACATATCCTTTCAGCAATTTGAACAACAAATGAATTATTTATTTACTACTGTGATATTTGAGAAAATTAGAAACCAATATATGTCAGAACATGTTATGTAAATTTGTGTTCAAAACTGGTTTGCTTTTGGAAAAAAGTCTTATAAATTTTAAGGAAGCATTTATACAATAAAGCCTAAATCATTTGTTTTAATGACTGCATCTTGTGACCAAGAATTTTGGGGCTCTCAGTGCCATCTAGTGATGTTTGGATGGAATTGAAATATAACTATTTTCACAATGTTACATATGTGTATGAGTATATTCAATACTAAAAACTCTTTTAGATTAGCAATACTAAACTTCTTAAAATATAAATAATTCTTTAAATTCTGTTAAGCATCTATAATAGCAGAAATCACATATATGATAAAGCAGGAGACAGCAGCCACCTGCTAACTTTGTCTGCTGCAGTTCTATTCCTTCATCTTTCCCGGATCCCTGATTTTTCTCCCACCTCCTTTTCTACCCTGTAACATCTATGCATTTCTTTGTCTTCACAGACACCTTGAAAACACCAATTTGCTAAAAAAACCCAAAAAACCAAAACAAAACAATAGACAAAAAAACCCAAAAAAAAACCCCCAACAAACAAACAACCAAACCAAAAAAGCCTGAAGAAAAAATTCATTAGAGAAACTTTTCAGATCCAAACATAGATAAGGAATTTACTTTCCACACAGAACCTGAATATCACCCCAAAGTCTTTATTGGTGACATTAACATGATGTGTTCAAGATCTATCTTTAAAACATGCAATAGCTGGGTTTCTTGTATACTTACATATATTTATCTGGATTTTCTTGTGAACTGCTAAAAATCCTCAATTTTACTGTTTGAAAAAAATTTTTGTCTTAGCATATGAAGGCGTTTTTTGGTCAGTTTAGTCTGTAATATTATAATGTCTGAATATACACCAGGTTTTTTAAAACACCAATAGTATTCCAGCCTTATCTTCAAACCCTAGTTAGATGTAAATAATTCTTTGTCAACTGAGAATAAAGAATATGTGAAATATGAATTCCTGTCTCTACAGTGCACACAATCCGAATCCAGAGTGCTACTAAGGAAATTGAAAACTGGGTTTTGGCAGACTGATAAAATTTCTCAAAGTGGATCTGTCTGGATGGTGAGTACAGATGTGCTTTGCCCCTGCTTGGAAGCGGTGGAGCTCTTGCCTGAATGCCTGGGGGTTGAGCTGGGCTATCCTGCTTCAGCACCATCCTCTGGCTGCTGGAATATCTGACTCCTGTAGGGCAGGAGAGGTGCATGGTGGTGTCTGAACCCCTTTGTGAAGAGATACCCTCTGTAAAATCTGTGCAAATGGTACTGTTTTTGGTCTTGGTAAAGAAAAAAATAAACATACTAGCAAAGAGCTTAGATTCACTATTATATTTAAACCATATTTCAACTCAATTGACTTAAATGTGACAGTGAAAAGAAACTCATTTCATGAATACTGGATGGGAGAGAAGACTGCTTAATACAGAAAACTTGCTGGAAAGATTATCACTTTCCCTTTGGAACACCTAAACCTCACTGATGGGCCAGGGATACAGCACTGAGGAAGGCAGACTGAAAACAGAGAATTTCCCAGCTGTTTTCATATCTGCCAGATGAACTGAGGAGAGAAGCAGAACCATGGCCTGAATCAATGTTCAACAAAGCAAGTGGTATTGATGGGTTTTTTTTGTAGAAATTGCACATCATCATTCTTATTTTGCCTTTAGAAACTGCCTCTGACAGGAATATTTTTTATGATTTAGAATAATAATTCATGCTGAAGATCTATATTTCATCTACAACATCACATGCTGAGACAAGCTGAGTATTAGATAAATTGGGGCTCTGAGTCCCAAAGTATATAAAAGAAGAATTTCACATCATTTAGAAAATCTGCCTTATGACAACAGGACAAAAAAGACACTGATGACTTTCTATTTCTAGCTTCCAAGACAACAACCGTGACTGAAAAGAGCTTCTTTTATCTCTGATGTGAAGGGATTTTATTTCTCCCTCTTGGATGTGTTCCTTTGCATTCCAACATGTACTAAATTATTGCAATTCCCTGCTGATCTTCAAGACCAAATGGAAATTAAAATGAAATTTAGTGTCTCAATTTCACAGCCTTGAGGCAGTGCAGGCCAGCAATGGTATTGACATCAGATGAATCCAGTCCAGTATCAGTGTTAAAAAGGGTATCTTTTGACCTTTAAAGCTGGCAAAAATCTAGGTCAGGCTTTCAGAAATGTTGACTCTTCTTTTTTGACTTCTGAAGCAAGTTCAATATCTCTAATTCAACAGGAGAGATATGATATGTGGGAGGAGACCATTCCAGCTTCTTCCCTAAATATGATCAGTGGTGAAATGTTCCTGCAGCTGTGAAAGGCAGAATCATCAGGCTCTGTCGCAGCACACAATTCCAAAGAGAATCGTGCTTAGCACCAAGCATAACAGAAGTGATAGCATTTGTGGAGAGAAGACCCAGTGGGATTTCTGAGGGCTGTGGCTGGGGACAACTGCTAACCTCCCTGATCATGCATGCTCCCCGTGGGGAACTTCACCTCCTGATGCAGAGGAAGGTGTTGAGACCTCCTGTGGTAAGGGAGGCACTTCTCCCTTCCCATTTCCATCCAAGGAGCTCTGCTCTTATTTATGACAACTCTGCACTTCTCTTCTGAACAGAGAAATCCAATGAAAAGAGCAGAATGGACTGTGCAAAGCATGGTGTGGGACTGGTTATGGGGACCATGATATCACAGACCTTCTGATCCTACCTTCTCTGGTCTTGTCTGGTGGTGGTTTAGCAATGGGGTAGCACAGCAGCATCTCTGTGTTGCCTTTCTGTGACTTCAGGGTGTGCCTTGGGTGGTGTGACATGGGTATCAACTTTATACAAGCGTGTCACATGAGCCAGGTGCAGCTCATTCTCTTGTCACAGGTGATGGTTTTTAAGAAGAATGGGAACAAGCACTGAGGGCAACCCTGTTTAATGTGCAGTGCTCCTGAACACTCGTGAGCACCTGAGACAAGTGCCTGAAATGAGTTTGTTAAATATGGGTGGTTCTGAGAATGTGCATGTGAGTGGCAGTGACAGTTATGTGCTGTCACCTGCATGACTTGGTAGTAGACTTGGTTTACACACCAATGTTTCATCAGGATTAACAACTGGTGAAACATTTATCAAACCCAGTTAAACCTTCTAATTAACTTTCAACCTGTCATGGCTAATCACAGCCACCAAGATAAGCCCTGTATCACTTGCATGATGTAAACTTTTTTCAAAAGTGCATGAAAAAGGTCAACACTTTAGAAGTCATTTCAGAAGGAAAATCATTAAAGTTAACTCATTCACTTTGATTGCTTTCTGAAATGGACAGCATCTCAGCTAAGCAAACCTTTTGTGAGTCAGTTGTTTGAAATTAATTAAATCTCATTAGTCTTGCATGTTTTCTGAAATCCATGGTAAACATCTATGATGTTCATGTTCAGAGGATGAAGTTGCTCTCTTGGACCAGATTAAAGTTTCCTATAAATCCAGAGTCCTGTTGCTGACACAAAACAAATGTTGATGCTCATGAAAGACTAATGAGTGGGAGGAGCAATGCAATGTGTTTCTCGAGGACCCTCTAATCTCTAACCACATTTAGATACTGTCTATGCTATTTTCACTATATTCTTTTTAACATAGATTATTTGCTTTTTAGATACCCATCAAACCCTCCCTTCAATCAATACAAACTTTAAACATTCACATCCTTAAGCATGGAGATTTACAGCCTCTTGTGTGAGGAAAAAATCAATTGTTTTAAGCTTGCCTCTACCATCTTGTTTCCTTGTTACCATCTAGCTGCTATACCAGAAGAGAGTTTTCTTTTCATGCCACTCATCACTGAACAGACCATGGCCAACAATGATCAAAATTTGCATTTTCTCTCTTTCCATGGCTTGCAAGTAATCT
Organism: Molothrus aeneus; assembly: GCF_037042795.1. NCBI lineage: Eukaryota > Metazoa > Chordata > Aves > Passeriformes > Icteridae > Molothrus > Molothrus aeneus. Next base: position 47,791,559 of record NC_089650.1, read on the forward strand.
GCATTCTCTGTGTGCTCTTCCCATCAGTCTGTCTCCTTAATGTAGGTGCCTTCATAGCCTGGCTGTATGTCTGTCTCAGAGACCATTGGTGCTTTTTTTGCTACTTTCCTTATGGATTTCTCACTTTGACTCCACTTCATGGATCTCCTTCGACTTCAAGGAATAGAAAGACATCCTCCTACTACTGTCACATTTATCTGTCAGTGTACTGTTGCCCATGCCATGCTCCCCCTCTTGACAGTTAGCATCTGTTTCACAGGATATGTGACAGCAATGCTGAATGGCTGCTTTTCAGCATTCCCTGGGCCCTCTAGTAAAGCATGAGACACTTTTCAGCTTACAGTGCCTAAAGTCAAGGGCAACAGAGAAAACATAAAAATGATTGTTCTGATTAGAGCAAATCGTTTCAATGATGTCAAGTTCTGGATAATGTAATCAAATTTTCTGAGAAGGAAAAACACTCCGTGCCATTTTTCTTTTGCAGCAGGAAATCAAGCAGGCAGAGCACATAACAGGATCCTCACCTAAAAATCCCAGCAGTTAAAAAATAAGAAATCCCATTATTATAGCCATGCTCTGAGTCAGACAGGGAATATATCTTTTTGACAGCACTGAAGGTGGCTGCCATTTCTGTACGTAAAAATTAATGCAGCACAGGAGCTTTGCAGGTCTTAAGAAAACAAACAAAAGTCAGATGTCTTTGAAAAGCAGCTATCTTGATGAAACCTTGCTGAGGGGCCGAGAGCATTTTGGGCTGTAAGTCACATGAAAAACTAAAGCAGGTGTTCTGACAAATCTTGCCACTAATCAGAGCACAAAAGAGGGTAGTACAGTTAAATCTATGCCTCCTGCATTTGGTTTAATAATTTTTTGCCTGGCAAACTGCCTACTGTACAGTGATTCACTTCATATTTTAATGAAGAATAACTCAAGATAGAAAACTGAATATTGGATGGTAATACAATACAGGGAGTTTTGATGACCTGCTAATACAGTGAATTCAACGTTAATGGTTTGTGAATGACAACAAACTCCTCATATTAAATTATAGCAGAGCATATGTTTTCAATCTTGCACTCTTTACTGCAATTTATAGCAAGAAAAGAAAATCCAAAACACAAATACTACAGAAGGCATGCATTCTTCTGCATGAGGACAAACCAGGTGGTTTGGAATGTTAATAGTAGAGAAACCTAGCTCTGGTTCATTAAAATGAATATAAACATGTTTTCACCTGATCTGTTTTGCTTGGAGCTGCTCCAACTGATAAAAATGAAATGTGGACTGCAGAGTTAACCTGTGCCACAGCTGCCAGGAGATTCCTTTGTGTTAGAGATGAAGCCAGTGGGGGAAGACAGTTGTGTCCTAGCAGCACCAGCAGCAGCACAGCTGCATTTTGGTATCTAGTGTAGGAGTAGGATTATATTTGATAAAGTGAAAGAAGGATTACAGTGCGTCTGACAGTAGAGTGGGCTTGAAGGAAAATTGTTTGCCGTGGATTATAGGGACATAATCTTTTTATGCCCCCAGTAAATATTGATTTTGGAGGAAAGATAGAGCAAATGTGTATCAGTCTTTAGGGGGAGAGGGATTGTGTATGAAAGTTTCTGTAATGGCCTAATATTATTTTAATTTGCTGATTATTGAGAAGGTTGTTCCACAACCTTCACAATGCTCTATGTAGGGCATGGTACATGTCTAAATATCACAGCTGTAAATAACAGGCATGGAAACAATAAACCCTTTATCTCTTTAGCTAATTCATTATTGATGTAGGCTTCCTACCAGAACAGCATATTTTGAAATCATTCTGTAATGTCTTTCAAGAGAATAAAGGTCATTCTGAGGCTTTTTTGCCTTGTTTTTAGATTAAAGCCCTGCAAGCATCAGATAAGCAAAATGCTTGATTAACATGTGAATAATCTGGTGGTGTTTCATATTCCCTAGTCTTTAAAGGAAACTTAAGCAGAAGTGCATTTAAATAACCAGTATTGTTGCTCTCCTTCACTTCTGAAAACTCATTTATCCTCTAATGCTTGTGTCAACAAGTCTTTATTATGGGGATACAAAGTATTAGATATCAAATCAGGAAAAGAAGGTGCAAATCCCATTGAAAATCTTGCAATTTATCTCTTGCCTCCACTTTCTCAAGTCTACTTCCATGAGCACCTGCTCAGGAGGAGCTCTGGCAGCCCTGATGTGCAGTCTGAGCACCTCCCAGATTGCTGGGCGTCCCTTGGCTCTCACACCTGAACAACAAAACTTGGCCCACCTTTGGCTATTATTTGATGCTGATGAAGATAGAAAGTAGCAAACATATTGAGATGTTAAAAGCATATCTAGGGCCAGGTCAGAAGCTCAGGGCTCAAGCTGTTTTAGCTTGGCTTTCTGACAACTGAGGCAATTGACCTAATTTTTGTGAGTGTCATCCATGGGACCAGGATTTTGCTCTGGAATTATCTATTTCTATGTAATTATGTACAAGAGGATTGTAGGAAAATTGTTGGAGGCTTAACTAGGAACTTCAGAACAAATAAATAAATAAATAGAGAACAAAGCACTTAGTAAAACCATGGCACCTATCATAGGAATCTAATTAATGTCTCCCAGGCACAATCTGCTTATCTATATTTTAATGCTCAGGAAATGTGGGAATTACATTACCATATAGCTTGGCTGCATTCTTTTATTTTTCAGCAGAACAATCCTTCTCATAAGGATGGAAACAAATAATACTGAGCAGATAGTGACAGAGTCATGATGCCCTGTGCAAGGTCCCAGTAGAGGCTGTCACCATCTAAACTGCAGGACTTGTTCAAGAACAATTTCATAGTCAGCAGACAAATGGCCTTTTTGAAATGGTGCAGGACCATCAAAATCCATAGAGAACAGGTTGGAAGAGGGTTTGGCTAATTCCTGCAGGACAGATGAACTTTCTCTTTATAGACCATGCAGGGACTTCATTTACTGCAAAAGCTGAGGGCAAGTCTTCAAGAATCAAACTTCACTTCCAAGCAAAACTACTGAGCTCTACTCAGGCTCTTGTTTATTGCTACTGATGCTACTGACACCAATGTTAGCTTTGAGTAGTAAACATCATTAGGAAAAGCAGTTGAAATAATTATCCCAAAAATTTCAGTTTTCACCTGAAATTTTTAACTTTCATTTTCCAACAAATTTCTGCACTTAATTAACCAAAAAAAACCTAAAGCATCTTCAAGTGTATACATACTCTTCTCAAATATTCTTCTATGGTTATCCAATATTTATAAGAAAAAATTATGCTCGTTATATGTGATCAACACAACATTTTGGTATTCAGGGAAATCACTGGCAGGGTTAAGTGGATTCCACTTAAGCAATCAGAACATAAATGACTTTGATTGTCACAGTGTTTTATATGGCAGAACAAGTATGACTAAAATTAATACATAAAACACAATATTGATTCATTTTTCCTCTGGCAAAAATGACTTTATGCTATTGCATAAGAGGTCATGGTAGACTGTGTCTTGAGCAGATGTGATCTTCAGAACAGAAAAAAACCTCCTGTTTAATACAATTTAAAAATGTGGACTCAGTAACTATCTGTTTTCACTGACCACATTGAGTTTCTGGCACATAAAGACCCTCCTGCATCCTCAATAGAAATTAACGGCTCCTGTGTACCTTGAAAAATGGTGGTGTTTGTTATAGCACCAATATAAATAATTTTTAAGAAGAAACTCACCTCAAATATAAATTTAATAAGGTAGGATAAAATTCTAGTTGTTCCTCATTCTAGTATGGCAGTTACAAGCCACCAATACAGCAAAACATTCAAACACTGTAATATCTAAACTACATTATAGTTTTTATAATTGAATAATGTATAACATCCTTTCTTTAGAAACTAAATTTAAGTAGGTAGACTGTCTGGAATCAGCTCAGATATGAGTGATTAACAACAGATGCAATGGAAATTGCTTGCTGTGTGTCACCCAAACACATTCAACCACAAAAGGCATTTTCCACAGCAACACAGTGATTGCTCAAAATTTTTTTTAAAAACCCCCACTATATTTCTTATATACAGCCCAAAGACCAAGAATATTTATTTCCAACAACTAAAAATTATTTTTCATTTTGTGTTGTGAAGTGCAGGAGGTGACAGATTAAACACAGAACTAGAATGTAGAAAAATACAGAAGATGTTTCCTTGCAAGTACACACATGGAATTCCTCTTGGCTCTTGGAAAAACTGAGCTGTTGTACTCTTAGGAACATATTTTTTCTGCTCTGGTTTAGCCATCTAGAATTTAGGCTGAGCAAGGTTGTAAGACATTCCTTTCACAGCTAGTGGAGAAAAACAGGCGCCTTTGTAAAGTACTTTTCTTGCAATGGACAGGGGAATCTTATTCTATGCGCTAGAAACTTCCTGGGTTATGGAAAAATATAATAGATTGTGGATCATATTTGTCCTAGGCAGACATCAGTGTCTTGCTGACAATATAGAGAATTCCTGGTTCTTCCTAGAGTGTCAGCACCACAGAATTAAAAAAAAAAAGGTGGTACTATTTTATGAACTGAATATTAAAAATAATCAAAAATGCAATTTCCTGTAAATGCTGTTGGGTGCTATGAGGACTAGATTAATTTTCCACAGAAGACCTAGATTCAGGAATCATAATATTACTAAAAGAAAATGTCTACTTTCCCTACTATACCTTTAAATACTCAATAGATCCTTGAATTAATTCTTATGGTGAACAGAAGACCTGAAAAATTCTTGTGGAAGTAAAAGAAAGAGTTCAATATGTAAGGCAAGATTACAGAATTTAGCATCTTGTACAAATACTCCCCCAAAAGGAAAAAGAGGCAAAAAAGCAGAAATATCTTGAATACGTGTATCTAGACATGAACTGGCAGATTGCCTATAGAAATGAATATCTCCAGGCACTCAACAACTGCTGTATTTGGTTACCAGACTAGATAAGGGGCTCAAGTATCTGATGGCATAGGTATGTCTCACAGCTTCAGATTAGTCTGCAATAAAGTTTTTTGTGAAATTGGTTTTCTGCAAGAAGCCAGCACTTCTGATAGTTCTGGTGAGCTATGGTATACAATTTTATGTTTATGCTAGGAGCAACTGATTGCAAACCATGTTTTCCTGGTTTGTGAACTTGTCATGGTCACATCAAGAAATGTACCAACACCTGCAGCAATGAGGCCCTATTGTTCCCTCAAGCCATCATCACTTCACTTGAATTTCTATTGTAGAAATTCAAGTCTCAATTCCTGAGACTTGGTACAAAAATATTTAGTGAGTCAGCATGTGATTTACCTGTAGTGTGGTATTAAGAGAAACATACTGTGAGGAATTTCAGTAAAGTGTGGTGTTTTTTTCCTTCCTTAATGACCTTTGTGTATGGATTTTGGGTCAAGATGTTGTTTAACATGCTGTTTTGGATAGGGGCTCAGGAATAATTTTTATTTTTTCTGTTCCTGAAGTTAAAAAGGTAAGTGAGAGACACACTGAGTGTGCAGAGCAGCACTATGGATGCCACGATGTCAGTCTGATCATGAAGATGTGGGAAAGATCAGATTTGCCTCAGCAGGGCAAGAGAAGACCTGGCTGCCACAATGTCACTTTGCAATAGTGGGTTCAGCAGTGCTTGGTCACAGGAGTGACCATGGCACCATTCAGCAGCAGCACCTGAATGCACAAAGCAGCTGGTAGGAGAAAACAGTGTTGGAGGTCTCCTGGGGTGGCAGGACTGCTTCCATTTTCAATGCAACAGGCTCTCTGGTGAGAGGGGCTCATCCACGAGGCTATTTCCATGACATTTAAGGGTTTCTGACTGGTTAGCAGGCAGTTAAATCAAAATGCTCATGGAAAAAGACACCGAAAAAGTATGCCTGAGGCAGTGGGGTCTGAAATGAGAGTTACATTTAAACGTAAAGGATGTAAAGAGAAACAAACCTAGGGATTTAAAGATAGAAAAATCATAGAGAAAGTGAAATGAGCCCATTTGATTAGACTTGTGTGTTGAGCTCTAGGCAAAAGCAAGATTAACTTTATTGAGGTCAATAAATAAACCTCCCCTTCAGAAACAAATTACTTAATTTAGTTCTGTGGTGAGACAGAGCCATCTGTAATGCCCACCCATCACCAGAGCAGTTCTATAAATAACTACCACTGTTGCACTAAGGCAGAAGAGGATTAAAGCTCTCATTTAGCTCCCTTGCAGAGACAAAATACAAGGTTTTTACTGCATGTGAGCAGTGTAAATGGTTGCTTACTGCTGGGTGAATGATGACCATCACAAAAACCTTCCCAGGACACAGTGAGACACATTTATTTTTTCCTTTGGAGCTAATATATCTAGATCAGTAATTTAAAAAGAAAATTCCCCTCCTCTCCTCCCCACCCCCAATACCCAACCAAAAAGTGGTTAAATGCAATTGAAAACCAAATTATTGGATAGGTTGAAATCTGGGTTGCCAAAGCCATTCAGACACATAAAATAACTGTGTTAAAGACCCTTTTACATCCCTTCATTTTTCTTTAATACTTCTTTTGATTGTATAGGTCCCCTATCAAGTGTCAGTGAAGAACACACTGTACTGCAAATAAATTCTGTTTCAAATATACTAACCAATACAGTGACAGTCTTACTTTTTTTCATCACTTAAATGTTAGTGACTTCAAAGCATGCAGTACAAGAATAGATTCTGCTTTTTTCCTAATGATTAACTTTAATTGAACTCCTACTATGATTTGATTTAGTAGAAATATTAAAAATATCTGCTAATATTTAATACTGGGGGGAAATAGCTCCTTAATTCAGAGAGACATAAAATAATACATTTTTTCTGGTTTTCATTTATTGTTATTTATATCTTTCTTAGGACTATTAAGGGCTACCTGGTTTTTGATCGATGTTTTCATGGCAATAACCAATAAGGCTTTTTTTCTTCTATTTAAAGTGGTTTTTATCCTCATTTTCCCTCTGCAACTTGTTCCTGTCCATCAGCTAGAAGGGGGCCATTTGATTCAGAACAGCTGAGAGGGTAGAGATTTCTGGAAGACAATGCAGAACAAGGGCAGGGCAATCCTATCAGTGACTCTCGGGTCCCCAAGATGTGCAGCTGAATGTCAAATCAACTGGCTGTCTGGCTGCCTGTTAATCTCTGGTGAGGGGGTAATAGGAAAAAGAGGGTTTTAATCTTTTTATTCCATATCACTTTGCAGCTGAGCTCTGCGGGCAAAATGAATAGTCAAGGTTTCAAATCACAGATGGAATTGTTGCCCTGAAGCTTTGGCTTAAGTAGAGACCAGTTTTGACAACAAGCTGGTAAAGCTCTCACTGGGAGAAAGTCAAGGTTGGCATCCTGCCCAGATCACACCATCAGCAGCAGAAAGATTTTCATTCACACCAGTTGCACTAAAGCTCTCCAAAGACTTCTTAAAATTTTTTAGTCTGAAAAATGATTATATATCTCTTTATTGAAGAATTTCAACGTTTACTCAGCCTTCAAACAAAAGAGTACGTAGGAGCTAAGTGGGACGTTAGGGCTCCAGGACTATAATTTTGTACCACTAAAAAGTCAATAAAATTGTCATTCCTGAGTAGAAGCAGCAACATAATCTTACATCTCAGGAAATTGGGACAGACCGGAGTGTTACATTAACTGACAATAATGGTTACCAGTTCTCCACTGCACAATTTAAATACAGCAAATGGGCCTCAGTTTGTGCCAATATTTGAATGCCAGCAACAGTATTGTGTTAGAGCAGTTCAGAGATTAATAGTTTCTCTTTTCACACAGCACCTGACCTCTAATACATTTCCTCCATTTGGTAGTGGTGCAACATTTATGAGTTTCAAGGAGCAGTCCAAGGTGTGGTTTAGAGCGGCAGCATATTCCTGCTCTCACACAGGTGGTGTTGCAGAGGTTTTTCAGTAATTTTTCTCTGGATTTAGAGAAGTAAGACCCAAAGAGATCAGTGGCCTCTCAAAATGGTGCTGTATTGCTGCCTGTAACTTTCAGGGCTCTATATGACCACTTGTGCTGGGTGTCTAGCATGAGCAGAGTTGCCAAAAGTGGGGAGAAGCAAGGCCATGCTGACAGTAGTTTGCTGATTGCCATGGTAACCAGGGGCATTACTGTGCCTCTAAGTGGTCAAGATGTGCATTGCCATCCAGTGCTCCTCAAAGCAATGTTCTCATCATAACCGTAAGAGGAATTGTCTAGCACATCCCAGAATCACACAAATTGTCAGAGACAACAAATATGGGGTAGAATTAGACACATCCATGTTATATTCCAGGACAGGTGCCCTCAGCCTATTCCCTTGGAGCTTGTGCTTGTACCCCTGGTGAAGCATTTCCACCACTGCTGACTTGCTGCAGCTTCTACACCCCGTTACTTCACTGCACTCTTGCACTTAAGGGTTTGTACTGAGCACTGCAGCCCAGTGCCTACCACAACCTCTCTGTAACATTGTAACATTCTCTGATTTATGATACTGAGGACATTATGAGGAAAAAAAAGCTTTTTTTCTGGAGAGGAAAAATATGCTATTTCCATAAACATTATTATTATTATTATTATTATTATTATTATTATTATTATTATTATTATTATTATTATTATTATTATTATTATTACTATTATTATTATTACTATTATTATTATTACTATTATTATATGACAGAAAGAAAGAGACAAAAATTTCTGGCTTCTCCATTAAACTATATACTGAAACAAGAAACTTTCATGATCCATTGAATTTGGGACTGCTACTGTTTACAGATTTATTTCTAAACATTTATTTCTAAACATCCTCATGGTTTCTAGAACTGCTATAATAGAATTTTAAAAAATAGCTGAATGAGGGGAAAGAAAATGTCTCTAACCTACACAAAACAAATGAAGATATGTTGTGGTTTTTGCAGGATAAATTAGATAAAACATGAGAAAATTATCCATTGCTCTGAAAGACACATTTAGAGTATAAATGTCTTATTAGGTTCTTAATAAATTCAGGGGAGTATTGAACAATAGCTAGCTATCACACACCAGGTTTTGGGCAGGATAAAACCTTCCATGGTCATGTCAAGTTATGTGAACCTCCTTCAACATGTTTAAATAAGCACTGGCAAATTGACAGTATCACACTGTCTGGAACAACTAAGAAAACATAACCTAGTGCAAGTGAAGGAAGGTAGTAGCTGGCAAAACCTACTTGGGTTAGCTGCTGAATTTGGTTCCATCTAGAAGCATAAAATGTTTGAAAATTGTGGGCAATCATTTTGAATATTTTTCGTTTTTTCTGAACCAGAATCTGGATTAATTTTACAGAGATACAGAAAGATTTTTTATGATGCAGTTCCATTTTAGTTTGCAGGGAAATTCAGTATCTGTTCAACTACTGGTGACTGGATGTTGGCACAAAAAAAGATGAAATAAATTATTCATAACAATTAGCATAGAAGGGTAAAATTTCACAGGAGGGATTAAACTGGAGTGACTCATTCAATCTATCCTGCTGTTTACAGAGGTTTCAGTAACCTAGTGAGGGTGGAAAAATTTTCCATGACACTCAGGCCTCAGGTCAGGTAAAGAGATGTTTTGAATGAGTTAATTGTAAAAGCTGTGTTTGAGTAATGTGTTGTCTAAAATAGGGTTGAAAGGTAATAACAGCTTCCATGCAGTGGGTCATTGGCTAAATACAGAATAACAGGCTCATTCACAGATGGTGGATGTGTTAGGTCAATGGAACTAGCAATAAAGTCTGTCCACAGAGAGTAACACAAAACACCACTCAGAGCAATGGGATCCCAATCAGAAGTTAGGGCACTACACTGCTGGATATCCATACACATTTGAGGCTGAAGACAGTGGTATAATCCTTCAGAAAATAAACAGATTTCAAGAAGCAGCAAAAATTGGAGCTTCTCTGTCCCAGATTGACAAAATGTTCAGATGTGACATTTGAAAGCAAAGAAATTGACTGCTTAATATATGCAAGAAAACACCTTCAGGTACATTTCTTGTAAACAAGCAGAACTTTAGCAAAAGAAATCCATCTCTTGACATTTGTCCCTCTATCGCAATTAATCTTGTAAGTGCCTGATCATGAACTAATAACTCTGATTAATGGGACAAAATATATTCAGAAACAAAAGATGATAAGAGAGATGGCCTTTTTTTAGTTCCATAGGGGACTCAAACATGTCTGTATCTGACCATGATAGTCTGAGGTCCTTTTCGAGGTAATCTATTTCTGTGATATCACAGATTTTTTAGAAGAATTTGAAAGGATGGTGAGATTTTAACTGGAAAATGGTTGTGAAAGAACTTTCTGGGACATACATCAAGCTGAAGAATAAAGTTAAAGAGAATTCCTATAACTAAGAGGCTATAGCAGAATGAAGCTGCTAGTAAGTATTTTTAATTTGTCGTGGAGCTTGAAGAGAATTCTCCCTGGAGCTGTAAAAATGTTCAGAGTTAAAGTTCAGACTAAGTAAGATGAAAGAAAAGAAAACTTTGATAAGAAAAATTTGATTTCTTTGTAAATATATGCCCATTTTAAATAAGCATGATTAGTTGTAAGTATATTTTGTGCAAGAAAAATGTTTTGGCTCAATTCTTTAAATGCTTGCAGGTAATTTAAAATTAGCTGAATATCAGTATTGTATCCTCAGTATTCAGTCATAGTCTTAGATGATTTGTGCTGGTTGCAATGATATTGAACTGCCAATTTTCTAAATAGCAGCAGAGTAGCAATCTCTGTGTAAGCAGGTCTATTTGGCACAGTGAGATTATGGTAAAATCTCCCAAGGCATAATTTTGCTACAAAGGGGAACAGTCAGAGGAAGACTTTGATGGACAACAAATTAAAGTAAGTGATTGACAAGACAGGGCCAAGTTCAGGTACTCAGAACCAATTCTGAGAGCCCAACAGCCTGCTGGGATTTTTTACCAGGATGTTAACTGAAATAATTGCCATTTTTTGTTATCAGACTACCTCAAAAACTCCTAAGTTCATTCCGTACTTCTGATAAAAAGAAAAATTACAAGGACATTTGCTTAGTCACATTTTCACAAACTTCATTTCTGCTCCTCCTGCAGCCTGAAGAATCACAGACAGTCAAAGCTTCTGGGAAAAAACTTCAGGATTTAATAAGTGCAATATCTTTTATGACTGGTTTCCTTAATGTCTCTTGGCCTTTTCTTTCACAGAAGCGCTTTATTATCTTTCAAGAATTTCTCTATATCTTTGTGCAAAAGGTGATACCCCCAAATAGATATAAATCTGATTTGCCAAAGAAGTTTGATTTCTATGACATGGAAGGATTATTCATTTCTATAGTCTTTTATTTTAAACCTTACCTTTCTGTGAATTATTCCAACAACTACTTTCTCAGTTTGATGGTTCAAGTTCTGACCTTACAAATCAGTATTTTGCTGTTACTTATTTAGTAAGACAGTGCTGTCTTATGAACACACGATGCCCATGTAACTGTACATGTGTTTCCACACTATTTAAAAATAAGAAAGCAAAACCACGCTTCAAATACAGTTCAAGCACTTCAATCTTATGAAGGAGAACAAGAAGGAGAACAAGAAGTACAGCTGTGATGGGAGAACAGAATAGAAATAAAAAACCATTAAGATGCATTAGCCTCTGATTTCACTAAGGATCATGTGGTTGAAAAGAAAATCATTAAATACTTGCATTTGAAATGCACTTCCAGAGGTCATTGTCCACTATGTCCCTGCTCCATCAACTCAAAGCAAATCTAATCAGAACAAATTGCTCAGGGCCATGTCTTGTTGATTCTTGAGCATCTCCATGGATGAAGAGTCCACAGCAACTCTGGCCAACCCGTTTTGGATCAATCTTATGTTTAAAAACTAATAACATGATATTTCTATGTTACAATGAATCACAATGTACCATGTTCCAACTTGTTTTCCTCTCTTCCTAGGGACAAAGATAATGTAGTCATCGGAGATGAGGATATGAACATGGAAACAATCATAATTAGGAAGGAAACAAAGGGGTTAATGATTTTAAGATAAAGATTATTTCATTAAGGTGAGTAGAAACTAATCTAATTGTTTGGAACACTGTGAGTCATGCTGAAGAATGAGTTGTTGAGTTTCTTTTCTTTAGGCTTCTAAAGATAATCATTGGCAGTGAGTTCTTAATGTTTTCATTAATAATCTGGGCAGCAAAATAACACTTTGTTAATGCAATTTGCTGACAACATAAATTTGGCAGATAAGAATAGTACAGAGAAGAATCAGAACTGTGCAGACACATAAATGCATAACTTTAAATGGAACAAAAAATATAAACACATCAGATACAATATTATAAGAAGCACATAAGTAAGGGTCACATATGCCTCTCCCAAGTTTACAATTTCTAACACATCTGTGGGTCTTTGGCTAAAGCTCAGCCCACTCCCTTGGTTAGGGCTAGGAGAAAGACAAATTTTAGAAATCTGGCAAACCTTGGAGGTCAAAATAATGTCTAGGCCATTTATACCTGTTTGGGAATAAGGTTCAGTCCAAGACCAGGTCTTGGGCTAGATTTTGGGCTTAGTGTTCAGAGACACAAAGGTTAGAGCCTCTCTCACCATCTGTTTTTAATATGAAGTACCATTGCATTGGGTTTGTGTGACAAGATTTAGGTAGTGGGGAGGGTAGAGGGGTGGCTTCTGTGAGAAGGTGCCAGAAGCTTCCCCTGTGTCCAGCAGAGCCAATGCCGGGCAGCTCCAGGATGGATCTGCCTCTGGCCAAGGCCAAGCCCATCAGTGATGATGGGATAACAGATATAAGAAATGGAAAATCTGCTGTGTAACAGCAGCAGTGAAGAGAGGAGTGAAACCATGTAGAGAAACAGTTCTGCAGCACCAAGGTTAGTGCAGAAGGAGGGGCAGGAGGTGCTCCAGGCACCAGAGCTGGGATTCCCCTGCAGCCCCTGGTGCAGCCCATGGGGAGGCAGCCGTGCCCCTGCAGCCCAGGGAGGAGCAGGGGGAGCAGAGATCCACCTGCAGCCCATGGGGAACACAATGCCAGAGCAGCTGGATGCCCAAAGGAGTCTGTGACCCATGGGAAAGCCAAGCTGGAGCACGACATGAAGAACTGCAGCCCCTGGGAAGGACTCATGTTCATGGAGGACTGTCTCCTGTGTGAGAGACCCCATGCTGGAGCTTGGGAAGTGTGTGAGGAGTCCTCCTGAGGGAGAAGGAGCAGCAGAGACAATGAACGATGAACAGAACACAATCCATAACCCTCACCCCCCCATCCCTCTGCATCACTGTGGGAAGGAGATAGAGAACTGGGGGGTCAGGTTGAGCCCAGGAAGAAGGGAAAGGTGAGGGAAAGGTGTTATGAAATTTGGGGGTTTTCTCATTATCCTGTTTTGATTTGATTGGCAATAAATTCAAATATTTTCCTCGAGTCTGTTTTGCCTGTGATAGTAATTGGTGAGTGATCATCCCTGTCGTTATCCCAAACCACAAGTCTTCCAATATTTTTTTTCTCCCCTGTCCAGCTGAGGAGGGGAGTGATAGAGCAGCTCTGTTGGGCACCAGGTGTCCTACCTATGATAGTGAAGTCACTTGTCTGAAAAAGGCTGCAACAGAAGCAAGATGGGCAGAAAAAGCCTCTAACAGCATCCAGGTTAAATGGATTATTGAGTGCACACTGGGGAAATGGAACTAATTAAGAGGTTGCATAGTATGCTCCTAACATTTATAATCTTATAAGGGACCCCCTATACTTATTTTCTTCCAGCACTGCAAACAGAGAAAATTTCTGCATATCTTTGTGCAAAAAAAGAGGTTTGGGAAAAAATATCTTTGAAGAGCATGTTACCAGTGTGAAGAAAGAATAATTTTGGTGGTGACTGTAGAATGTCCAGCTCATTTGTACACTTCTGGTGTCTGGGAGTCTTGAACATACTATTCAGCTTTGACTCCCCTGGGCTCCCACATACACTGCACTACAGTAGAAGTGCACCCAAACATGAAATATTCACCTAATTAATTAGGTTAATTATAAGTTAATTAGCTGTCTTATTGGCAATGTGCTAAATGGTGAAGAGCAGTTGGGACTTCATAGATTTTAAAGGTACAGAATAATATTATTGTTCTACATATTAAGGGTCACAGCATTCTTACTATTAAAAATCAAGATTAATACAAATAAATCATGTCATGTGGCTCATGAGATTGGAGTGAAACAGTGAAATTTTTCCCTCTCCTGAAAGACCTCCTTAATCACTTTTAGATAGGTTGTGTACCTGCATCTGTTAGCAGAGACTCTTACTCTCAGGTATTCCTGGGAAGAGTAGATAAAACTGAGAAAGAAAGGGTGTTACAGTGCCCCAGCACTGCTCAGTGTTAGAGGATAAGGAGATGGTTTTTTGATATTGCTTACTTGTCTCCTCACTTAACACTCCAACTTCTCACTTAACACTCCAATTACCTACATGTACATAGGCAATTCACAGCATAGGCAATTCACCTGGCTGTGAACTTCTGTTAATATGAAAAATTAGCCCTTGGTAATTATTAATACCTTGGAAAAGTCAACCCTGCTTGTCAGCTCTGAAGGTTATGTGTACTTCCAGGAAGATTTTCACTAGAACTCCATGGGCACATTCACAAGAATAAGTGAACTGCCAACTTTGATTACTTGTCCCAAAGAATTGGGATGCAGGAGATTTTCAGGTAATAATTATAATGCAGAGCATATTATACTGTTATTTTCTTTTTGGAATGACTGAATGTGAAATTACAATAAATGGCTTTAGGTTACCATCAGGACTGGACATATGCTTAACTACTTCAGATTTGGCAATTGAAGAAAGCAAAAGCACTAGTGTGAATTACAGGCATCATTAAGAGTGTTGCCTATAGTGAAATTGGACAGTTCATTAAACTATAGTTCTTAGCTAGTTAGACCTTTAAACATGGTGTATTATAAAAATTATAGCAATTACCATGATAATTAAATGAGTCATCTGTGATTACATCTGAGCTTTAATGTCATGCTTAAGGCAAGAGGTGGACTTTGGCCTTTAAAAGGTTAATTGACCTTTAGGGAAAAAAAATTAGATAGACATGATATGGAGGACTAGATGGTACCTTGTTCCTAAGGAATAAAGTGTAGCATAACAGCAACCTTCCCTATGTGTCTCCATGGCCTCCTTGGATTTCTGTGAAGAAATTTTACCTGTAGGCCTAAAAATTAATTGATTTTAAGACTTTCTGTGTTAAGCAAGACAATTGTTTCTCTTTTTTGTTTTGCTCAAATTTTCAAGCATTTAAACATTTTATTAATACTGTTGTTAAGAAGAGTGTTAACTTTGTTAGTGGGCATTCCTGTAGACAGCATCCTTTATTGACTGGCATGTGAACCTAGGGTATTTAATGTTTTAAGTTAGCAGTAAAATCAAGTGAATAAAACACTGAGCTTTCAGGAAACATCTGATACTAACTAGTACTTGGGAGTGACATAGCACTCCTGCATTATACAGGATGTACAGGATCAGGCTGCCTGGGTATTCACAAGGCTTGAACAGGCTGCAGGAGCCTGAAACAGCCTTAACAGGACTTGCAAAGCAATTGCCAGAGTAACATTGCACTTATCTGCCAATCAAAGGTAACTGAGATGTTTCCTTTCATTTCTCCTCCTTCAGATGGTCCATGGCTGCTGCAAAAGTGTCACCTCTGTGTTCCATACTCACCACCTATGACATTTCCATATGTTACTTACAGTTCCTTATTTCTCTTCATCTCTAGCTCCCTATGCAGGCAGAGCTGATGCTGGAGCATCCACATGGCTAAAATGGCTGTGTTACAATTACAGGTATTTTT
Source organism: Molothrus aeneus (assembly GCF_037042795.1). Lineage (NCBI taxonomy): Eukaryota > Metazoa > Chordata > Aves > Passeriformes > Icteridae > Molothrus > Molothrus aeneus. The sequence goes on from NC_089650.1 coordinate 47,807,446, forward strand.
ATCTATGGAACTTTTCTTTCATATTTCTGTTTGTCTGCTTATATTTTCTTTTACTCTTTGTTACTTCATCCTACACACATTGAAAAAAAGTATTTGATCTCAGCCCAGAATGCAGATGCAAGAGCTAAAAGGATTCTGATTTTTGTCAGAGAGCTCTGTAAGGCTGTAAGCAAATAAAAGAAATTAATAAAACCAATTTACACGAGGGACTCCCTTATGCTCGCTGCCCTGGGAGTAGGAAGAAGACAAACTCCATTAGTTTGCTATCAGATGCCCACTCTAATAAAAATCAAAACCTATTTGAGATGCTTTATGATCTCTCACATTGCCACTGGCCAGTGATCCAGAAATGCATGGACCTTTCAGAGGATTTCAGCAGCTGTGTTTTACTCAGTCTATTAAGTACCTCTCATCTGTTCCAGAGACAAGTATGTTACTGGTAATTTCAGGTAAAAATCTGTGTTAACTTTTTCCTCATGCACTTATTTGTTTCTCTGATGGCAGAGAAATGCTGTGCTTCTGTGAAGAGACTGGAATTTCCCTAAAAACTCCCTTAGGCTAGGACCTGCTGCCATGCTTCTCAGGGGCATCTGAATGAGTCTGCTCCAAAATGCAATCTTTTTCCTACAGAGTGAGGTGGAGACAGGGTTAGTGTTTGTAGGATTAGGAATCTTCAGAAATATGAATATGCTCCCCTACCCTGGAAAAGGCTATGTAAATCTGTATGGTCTAAAGACCCAAATGAGGACATTCATACTCAAATGACCCCTGAAAAACTTGGAATCTAGTTGAAAAAACCTCTGCCAAGGGGAACTGAAGATTACTCCCACATCTCCCTGTTTTACTTGGGGAATTAGAGAGTGTCCTGATTTTAAGCCCAGTTGGAGATGAAACACCATGCAGCTATCCAGTGGGATCAAGGAGAAAATTGGAGGATGAGGGGTACATTTGGAGTGATGCAATAACAAAGAGACTGGATGCCCATACAGTAAGCAATCCTGGCCATCTCATAAATTAATCACCTTTTTAGCACCTTCTTTCCTTTTATGCTTTTTCTGGTTTCTCTTTTAAGCAGCTCTTCAGGAAAGACTTCAGATTCACAAAGGCAGGTCACTCAGGGGGGTGTCCTCTAGGTTTCCTCACCAGTTTACTCTGAGCCGAATTTACCATGTGCACCTGTCTTGTACTATGTTTCCCCCTGGACTCAAAAAAAAACCCAAAAAACCCAAAAATCAAACCAAACCAAACCAAAAACAAACAAACCAAAAAAAAACCCCAAGAAAGCATAGTCATAGAGGCAAAACATTAGTAAGACAGAGATAGCTGACATAAACCCTTTGCCAGATACCCCTGATATCCTTGAACTTTGTGGACTAAGAAAGTGACAGCAGCCTGCTCATTAGGTGCTTTTAGGATCAGGAATGTTAGACAAGTGATAAACAACACAAGCATGGGTAATTTAGCATGCACAGCATGAGCCAGAACCTCTGGGGAACAATAAAGTTAAACATGAGTTTGTTCTCTGCTCTCAAGGCATGCATGGGATTATGACTATTTTTGCCTGCAGTCTTCAGACCCTTTGTCTTCTCTCTCTGAGGATCCCCAATCCTATAGAATCAATGATGATCAATGATGAAAGTCTGACTGTGTAGGAGCCAAGAAAAATTTATGACTCATGACAGTGGGAGGTCCAAAGATCCACTTCAGCACCTTGATACAAGCCTGTATCACGAGACAAACACCGCTGAGCCCATTTGGACATTGCTCACATTTTCCGTTTCCTTGCTTAACTTTCCTTTTGTTTCCCTGTTACAACCTCCTGAGGTTATATACCCAGTTAATAGATTTGCTGCCTCAGTTTCTGCCTCTTTCTTTCTTTTCTCCCATGGATTTCTGGTCTGGGAAACCAACATACAGTGCAGCACAGGCTACAGACCCTCTGTAAGCCCCACATCTGATTCTGCTGCCTTGACAGTCACAGAAACATGGCTGTCACAGCTCACCAGGCTGGACTAATGCCAGCTAAATATAGTTTTAATGGGATCACATTCCCTGGTGGCTGAGAAGGCTTAACTGCCATATGACCTCTTTGGGCTGCTTTGCCAGTAGTGCCACAAAAGTGAATTGCCTTCCACAAGCTGTAAAAGGGGAGATTGGGAAGTAATATTAAGAGAAAGTGTATGAAAGGACAGGGTGTCAGGCAGTTTTATGGGTTAGCATAGGAGTCATTTATGATGAAGACCAAGTCCTACTGAAAGAATGGAAGCAAATTAAGGGACAGAAAACATGAAGTTCGCATATTCCCCTTCTGATGTAGAAGGTTATTCACCCGTGTTTCTTGAGTGTTTTCAAAACTCATAAGAACAAAACCTTTAATATAACAGAAATGATCCAGCAGTTTTTAGAGAGCAAGCTTTGGCAACTTCCACAGGAACACTGGGGAAAATAATCCTAACAAGGACCAGGGGTGTCCTGATGAAAGTAGCTATTGACTTTTCATCATACCCTTGAACTAATAATTAAACCAAGTGAGATGAAGAACAAAGTAAGTGGTATTAAAATATAATCAGTGATAAATGCAAATGTCAATAATCTAATTAGTGCTATTTTTCCTTGAGAGGCAGCAAATAATAAACAGAGGATTACAGTCTAAGATTAAGACTACACTTCAGGATTTCCTGCTGTATAGCAGAAACTCTACTGCAAAACCAGTTATACTTTCATACCTGTCCTTCCATCACCATGGCTATTTCTTCACGGGAGGTGTAGTTTTACTCCAGCAATCAAGAGCTTACAACGTACTGAGGCTGCTGGACAAACAAATTGGCAAAGTCCTTCATGACTTAACACCAGTGTTATAGATTAAATTTAAGACTTCACAGACACAGTCTGAGCAATTGAGTACCTTATCTTTCCTTTGTTGTTTAGTCAGTATGCACACATCAGGGCTCTTTCCAGCTGATACCCCCGGGGGAAGCACAGGCACAGCCTCAAGAAAGATGTTTTCCCTTGTTGAGACAGACACACCACCGTAGCCTAGTGAAGTCACCTTTGCCAATGAGAGCACTCCTCCATCAGCTTGTTTCCATCCACAATTTTGCTGCCATAAGGATGTGAAACAGAGGACATGATTTGTTCACATGCTTATGATAGCACTACTTAGCACTACTTACATCAGCTTGAGTCCCTTAGCCAAAAGCATACAAGTTCTAGCCAGGATAGCAAGTCTTGGCTAAGCCAGCATCCCCTCCTAGGCAATTTGGTTACACCACCAAATGCCAATTGTAGACCTGTCAAATGAAAAGTGGGCATTTTCTGAATTTTGTTTAGCTATTTTAGGAAAACTATGTGAGCTGCGTGGTTAGGGAAACCCCCCCGTGTTGCTGCTCCTCATGGCATCTCCACGAGAGGGCTCTGCTGGCATGCCTGCCCGGGCCCTGGGACACGCACCGCCGGCAGCCCCGGGACCGGACCGAGCAGAGCGTCAGAGGGGCCGAAAGAAATTAAATACACAAAACCCAAATCTGGGAGGAAAATGGCAAAGAAAAGAAAGGAAAAGAGGGAGAAAAGAAGAGAGAAGGAGAGAAGAAGGGAAGGAAGGAGGGAGGGAAGGAAGGAGGGAGGGAGGGATGCAGGAAGGAAGGCAGGAAGGAAAGAATGAAGGCAGGAAGGCAGGAAGGAAGGCAGGAAGGAAGGCAGGAAGGCAGGAAGGCAGGAAGGCAGGAAGGCAGGAAGGAAGGAAGGAAGGAAGGAAGGAAGGAAGGAAGGAAGGAAGGAAGGAAGGAAGGAAGGAAGGAAGGAAGGAAGGAAGGAAGGAAGGAAGGAAGGAAGTCAAAATCAAATGTCCACCATTTTTTCAGCCAAAAATATTGGTCTTGACCCAATAAGGAAGTGTGCCATCGGGCCTCTTTACAAAATAAGGGCCAAAGTTTGCAGTGAAAAGTTGAACCCTGCCATAGCAAAAAACCCCCAAAACCTCTAACAATATCTCAGAAACTTTATTCTCAAAAGGCTTTGGATTCTCATATGCCTGAGAGCACCATTAGGGTTGATCTTCACTCCATGGCTGCTTGTTTCCTGCAGCAGTGTAAACCTAAGTGAACAATGTCCATCTGTCTCCTCTAGGTGATGTGGGGTTTACCTAGTTCGTAGGAGGAGCTAAACAGTGAGATCACTTTGTTTCTTGTTTGCTCCTGTACAACTGGCTTCATACTCCCCCCTAAGTGAGAAGTTCAGTCTGTGTAACTGAGCATAGGTGAAAGGAAGACTGAGGCAAGGGCTTTCATCAGTGTACTCAGCATAACATCTTTCTGCCCTGAATGATGAGATTTCTGAAACAGAAGTCGACTTTGATGTGCACAGCATCAGGAAAGCAGAACTAGGTCACTCTCCTGTCTAGAAATATATTGTATTTTTCAGCATAGCAAGGGGTTGGCTTTATATATTGGAAAGCTGAAGAATATTATTAGTTTTCTAAAAATATAACTAATTCCTACTTTTATCTCTAATAATTACAGAGGTTTTGCATGCCTAAGGCTGACTACATGTGAGGTTTTTTTCTATTTTTGTGTATATATATGAGATATTGCTGTACTCTGCAGACAGCTTCAACAGCTTCAGCAGCCTGAAATAACTGTAAATCTAATAACAAAATAATTATAAACCTAATATTACCTTTTTTCAATGTGTCTTATGAATTTGAGACCTCTAGAATTTTATTTAAATCTCACAGACATCACTCAGATGAAGAAAACTGTAACATTCCTACAGGGATCAGAAGCAGTAATGAATGTAAATGACTCAAGCCTGGTCAAGCTAACTACAGCTAGCATTTCAGTTCATAGCCTGAGCTGTCATGTGAGCCCAGAGCCCACACACCTGTTCACACCCTGACTCACATCTGGAATGAGACAAGGCAAGAAAAGTCATGGCCAGGCTAGATCTGCCTCACACACTGGTTTTGCCTTGGCTGGCAGAATGGGTGCATCCATCTTGAACCTTAGCCCAAGCAGACAGAGTCAGAATGAAAGTAACAACCCAATGTCTCCTGTGTTTCAAGTACAGAGGGGAGCAAAGCTGTGTATGTGTCTGACCTGGTGCCATGACAGTATTGTGTTCTGATCTGAATTTGAAGACAAAACCACAAATTTTACCTGATTCAAAATGCAGAAGGCAGCTGCCTGCTGCCTCCCCAGCATTCCTCCAACAATGTGCAGTGTAGTGCACTGTGCAGAGCACACTGGCTCCCTGCTCATCTCTAACCAGGGGCCAGCTGTAGCTCATGGAGTGACATGTGCTTTTGTCTTCTGTGGGCTTAGAATATATTGCTACTTGCTCTGGGGTAGCAAGGTTCATCAGGTTCATCAATGAACTCTGATGAAGTTCATTTTGGCATCAGTGGTAGAATGTTAGTTCTGAAAGAAGAACTGTTACTTGAACTCAAATAGTTTTACAAAAGTCTCACATAAAATTGGATCAAAAGTCTAGAACTCCTTTAAACCCCACACCCCACCCCCTCCCCCTTCCCACTTGCATATGCCATTTTGGCATCACAATTACTGAGTTCAGCTCAGAGCCCTAATTGAACCCTGCCTCAGCTGAAATGCCTGAACCTTGGTGGCATAGTGGTCTCAAGGAAGGGTGTTTGACTAACACTTGCACTAACCCTTGGTAAGTGGCCTGCAGCTCTTAATTTCCAGACCATGTTGAAACACCTTCCATTTCATTTGGCTTCTGATTAAAAAGATTGATGATGAAGAGTAGCATTTTGGACAAAAAGATGTTAAAATCTGATGTTTAGCTTTTTGAATTTTATGCTGTTTCATTCTGGGTTTGATTGACTTTTAATATGTCCCAAATGCTAAGAGACATAATTAAATTAATTGGAAAATAAAATTGTTGATTTTCATTGTGACTGTTTAGAGATTGGAGCACTTAGTGATTCTTGAGTCTGTGACATTTTTAAAGGTTGCACAGGATTTTCATCACATCCGTTCTGCTACAGTCCTATCAAATCAGACACCTTACCTCTCTCCTCTCAGCAGCTGATAGGAGAACAGTCATTAGAATTCAAAGACCACACACGAGTTTGGAAAGGTAGTGCATAAAGGTTTTTTAGAAAACTTAGAATGGATTAAAATATTGGTAGTCAGTCTGAAAATGTGAAGAATTTTTCACATGGAAGGCATCATTCCAGCACATTTGCAGCTAGAAGTGAGTCTAGACAAGTTATCTATCAGTCTAGGTGTATTTATTGATAACCTCTGGTAGAAGGGGAATATATGGTATTGAGTAAACCCTATCTTGGAATCCTCATAATTATTTTAAAAATAAAAGAGATAAGCAGAAGAAAGAAGAAATGTCAGTATCTATGGCAGTCAAGCACACTACACTCTCTTCTGAGTAAGCATTCTCTGTATCCAGGGACAGAACCAATGCTGATTCAAATGGAAGCTCCTTGCTGATACATGGATGGCCTGTGGCAAACACCAAACTGTGCTTACCTGCCCCTTACTTCTTTCCTTGAAATATTAGACAGAAATTGCAACAGTTGTCGCAAAAGCACAATATATACCTATTCCCCAAAATGCAATCTGAAGTCCATTTTTTCAGTATTTCTAAATTGAAACAGCTTTCTACAACCAGATTCACTAGAGCAGTGTCCTTTGCTTTGAAAATACTATCTTGTGGGCATTTGCCTGCTCTCTGAAATTCCTAGGATAACTCTGCTATGGGTGGTGCTATAAAATTCAGTGTTGATGATTGTGTTCCATTGTCTTAATGACTTGCTTTTCACATTCTTCTGCACCTAATTAGATTCAGATCAAATGAAGTCATAAGTGCCTGGGGATAAAGAAAAACTCTTAAAGGGCAATTGGCTCAGTCAATGCAAGCCTCCAAGCGGTGTTTGAAGCAGATGCAGTGATTAATTGGTTATTTCAACTTCTTGTGATGAACTGTTCTGACAGGACAGGTATTTTCATGCTGTCTGGATTGATTGCAAAAGCTGTTTGTGTAACAACAGTGCAGCATCGAAGAGAAAATCATTTAATGTGCACATGGGGACTGTATCATCAAAATAAGTATATGGAAGTTGTGAATATGTAATAATCAGTGTGGAGAGGCTAAGAGCATATTTCTAAGATCTAGGATATGCTGAATAACTGCTCCAAAAGTGGTGATGTTAGTAATGATATGTCAAGTAATAAATATTTAGGTGAAATAAACTGACATCAGTAATTTAGAAGTAACTCTCAGAAAATGTAAATGCTTCTGTGTAATGGTGAAGTCTTATGAAGGTAACATGCACTGAGCCAGTACAGCAACAGCTGGGAGAAAATGCAAATTCCATCACTGAAAATCCATGCCCTGGCACTTGTACCTGTTGCCTCCAATTCTTCATGGTAAAGACAGGGTTAGGACAACCTTCTAAAATTTCTGCTCTGATTAGCCGGTGTTGAAAAGAAACTTCATACCCTACAGGTCCCAGTCTAACAATGCAAACTCTCAACTTCTGTTTAGTGTACTAATTTAGGAGCAAAACATCTTCAGCAAGAGATTTCAGAACATTGGCTAAAGGAGTTAGGGGTGTTTAGCCTGGAAAAGAGGAGGCTCAAGGGTGACATTATCACTCACTAAAACTCCCTGAAGGGAGGTTTTACCCAGTAGACATTTGGCCTCTTCTCTCAAACAACCAACCAGGATGACAGAACACAGTCTCAAGCTGTGCCAGGGGAGGTTTTGTAAGAATTTCTTCACAGAAATAATGATTAAACACTGGAACGGTCTGCCCAGGGAGGTGATGGAGTCACTGTCCCTGGAGGTGTTTAAGTAAAGACTGAATGTGACACTCAGTGCCATGGTCTAGTTCACATGGTGGTGTTGGGTTATAGGTTGGACTTGATGGTCTCAGAAGTCTTTTACTACCCAATTTATTCTGTGATTTGTGAACTTGGTCCCTTCTAGGCTGTAACTCTACATCCTTTTATGTGGCATAACTTTGACCTTCCATGTACATTACTAGGTCACATCATTGAAGCACAGATTGTTTGGAGCTAAGAAATGAGCAATTACCTTTGGAGTCTCTCTGGGCTTTGGTATTGGAAATACTTGCATGCAAGACTGTTTGCAACTGACCTTTCCCCATCATCTCCCTTTTGACCTCATCTTTTTTACAGTCTGACTTATATCATGTCACTGGTTCCTCAACCTTTCCTTGCTTTCTTCATTGCTCTTACTTGATTGTCATTTTGCTCTGCCATCCCTTTTCCCTACTGTATGTACTCTGTGCAGACACATGCCTCCCGTCCTACATTGGGTTTTTAATATTTTTGTCTCAATATTTTTTTTTAACAGAACACACACGGGTTTGAACAATGCTCAAACTAGTAAGACTTCTGAAGCAAAAGAAAAAGAAACACATTAACACATTATATTTTGGTCTTGCTTCCTTTTGCTCTTCCCATTCTTTTGATTTTTGGCTTGATCTCTCCTGAATAATCAGGCTATATAAATACTTTGTAGTAGGAGCTATATCCTTTATCAGTACCTAACACGCTTCAGGATGTTGTAGAAAAGCTGCAATATGTGGTTAAAATATTTACCTTAAGAACTCAGTGATACAGGTATTTAGCATTCAGACTTGATTATCTTTCTTTCCTTAGGCAATTGGCTCTGAAATAAGAACAGCAATAACAACATAAAGAATTAGTCAACTTGTATCAGTCAAGGGACTGTACTTGGTCCATTTATTTCTTGTTTATATGGAAAAAAATCAAGGCATCTTTACTGTGACTCTACAACTTCTGTCTAGGAAAACAACACTCCTACACTCAAGATTATACACTTAATTTAGAGAGGAAGAAGAACAAAGAGTTGTAAGCCGAAAATACTGCTCAAATTACATTCTGTAACATGGTTCAGTGCTTTGAATTTTCCCATTTTAAGATAAGATTTTGCTGCTATGCAAGCTCAGTGATATGTTACAGCAATGTCCCAGTCACCAGATCCCTTCCCAGACAATCCCCTTACATCCACAGGGCTTCTACTGCCTTTTACCATATCACATGCTCAGCATGGGCAACAACAGCCTTGTGCACAACTCAGCAGGTAGCAAACTTGTCCAGGATATTTGTTATGTGGGTCTGAGCCTGTGGCAGGCCTGAAAGACAAGCTTTTGCCATGCTTGCAAGGGTGCTGTGACCACTGGAGTATTTTCAAGGCATGAACAGTGTTACAGAGGCATGAAGGAGGCACTGAATTGTGCTGAGAGGAAAAACAGAGTTCATAAAACTGCAGTTTCTAGTAGATACAAAATAGAGGCAGAACTTGAAACATAAATTTCCCTCTGGGTTTTCATACATTATCCACCTACTTTACACCAGCTAAATCTTGATTTCTATACCACTAGTCCTCCATTCATTGCACAGGAATAAAAATTCAGTCAGGAGTAAACATTGCCAAAAGAAGCAGGTACCTAAGTGTTAACATGGCAAAATCATTGAAGCAGACCTGTAACTTTGTAAGTGGAACAATTAGACAGTGCATTAGAAAATGTAGAGGGATGTCTTTGATTAGTTGTCGGCTACTAATGGCTTATTTCAATTATTTTTTAATTAAAACCATTGAGGTGTTGGAAGAAACAAATCCAATCTTTTAATTTTGTTTCATACTTTCAATGTGTATGTTTTAAGAATGCTCAGTGCAAAATTAGCTTTAATGCATAACCTTTTCAGCATTTTGAATAATGCTACCTTATTAAAAGTGAATCATTCTGAAAAAAGCCCCACTATTACACTCTTGCTCCTGGCAATGTGTTTGCTTTTTATTCATCTGTTATGATGAGCATAGACCTTCAGGTTATCATTCTGTTTCATGCTAGTCTTACATTTCACATCGCAGACAGCATCAAGTTTAAGCAAGCACTAAAGGGAATGTGGTTAAACACCCTTTTACTAATTTTTTAATACAATAGAAACATGTGAATGAACTTACAGCTCAGTCATTTTTTTCTGGTGCTAGACATCACAGCAAAGCTAGGAAAAATAATCATCCCCTCTTCAGACTTGAGGGCTTTGGATCCAAAATTAAGACATGAAACTTTTCAATGAAGTTGATGCTCCAAGAACACTTCAGGACAGCACAGGTCAGCCATCATATCAAATACCTGTCTTAGAGCACCTCTCTCACTGTGCTGCAGTGGTCTGAATACACATGGAGAATCCACCTGATTAGAACCAAAGTGGAAAAAAAAACCAATTCAAATAATCAAAAAAATCAAAATAATAATCAAAATAATAAAAAATTTCAAATAATCAAAAATCTGTTATGTGACCCACTCACTCCCTCCCCCTGCATCACATAACCCATCCCACCCCAAGTAAAGAGTGCGCACAAAATCCTGGTTAGTTTTAATCCAGTTCAGCCCCCTGATCACGTAGCAACATAGGAGAGGTTTCAATTTGGGCTCCCGAGTGCACTTGTCTCCAGTGTTAAAATTTAAAGGTGAGCCCCTCACAGTGTCTGACTCTCCATGACAATTAAGGGAGATGTAGGCAAGAATTTATGAGGTAGCAGCTGATATCCCAGACACCCTAGGTTATCCAAGGCACTTCTACAGAGCTGTCATGTCTCTTGCAAAGTTAAGAGAGACCTATGCCCTTCCAGATGGGTAGATGAGCAGCAGGTTAATTAGAGTAGGAACATGCAAAAGACCAGATATTTATGATTAGCCAATTGAATATGAATATTGACATTTAAAAAATCTGCCCATGTTACTCTCAACCTGAATCCTGACCCTAAACTCACTTAACCTAAAGCAGAACACCACTCACAAAAATGCCAACAAACACCAGGGAGAAGGGCAGTGCAGGATGTAGGTATTGCTCAAAACACAGCAGGAGTGAAAACCTCCTTAGAGCAAAAATACTTTCTTTTGAGTGGAAATCTCTTTGCGTACTATAACATGGTTTTTATAATTACCATGTTATTAGTTAAAACAGCAGCAATAATCTTTTACTTTACTTTTTACAATAATCTTTTAGGCAAACTGGAAAAAAAAAGGAACCAAAGAACATTTAGGGAACACAGAACAATATTAAATTTACCAGTAAACCTTATTGCTCAATTTTTACATATATGAAAACATACATGGAGCAGCGCGTGACAGAAGAGAAACATCATAAAGAGAGATCATCATTACTTAGAGACATTGATTCAGGAGATGGGAACAGCCAGCCCATCTCAGCTGGCATGGGAAGAACTTCCTGGGAAAAGTTGTTCCGGCTCAGAAAGTCTGTGACTCAGCTGAAATTAAACTTGGAAGCAAGGACTTGCCTGCAGGGACACCTCCAGGGTAGAACAAAAAATGAATGTAACATCCTTTTTAAAATTCTATTCTCAACTCCTTAATTTTGTATTTTCTCTGTGTAGAAAATTCTATTTACTTGTATAATAAATACTGCCTTTTATATTTGAAAGTCCCTTTGGTCTTCTATGGGAAAGTTCAAGTCAAGTTTCCCCCTGTATTTTTCTGTATCTACAGAAATTTGTTGAACCTGAAAAGCCTTACATGAAGGAAAAGTTCTAGGTTTATTTTAAAATAGAAAAGGAAAACTTGAAAGGATGAGCCTTAATGCTATGGAAGAGCTTGCAAGCCTAAGCATTAATACTCCAACGAGATTACAGAATTAAAACATGTTTTTAAGTCAATGCTCAATTTATTTCCTCGGAGCCTTTTATTTTCATGTCTAGAAGTGGACTTAGGAGATGACTTCCAATGTTAGTTTGACAGCAACAAGTGATTATGTTAAACTTGGCATTAAAAGGACCACATTTAAAATAAATCAAATACTTAGTGCATATGTGAAGACAGAATAGGATTTAAGGAAATCATAATGAACACTTGAATGCTGCCAATCAGTCAGAAAACTCTTAAAAGGCCTACATTCTTGGAATATTTTTTTTGCTTAGTTTGATAACCGTAACAGTCATGTTGAAAGTAACAGGACCTTTTGTGTGCATCAGTGTCTGAAAGACATGCTACTAAATTGGCAGAAGCTACTATACATCTATTCTTAGTTAAATAGTTTGAAAATCTCAAATTCTTCATTAAATCCTTGACATCTTCAATTTTTTTTCTCTCTTCTGGTAGCTCAGTTCTCTGCTAATTCAATTGCTTTGGGTGGTTGTCTCTGCCAAATGGAAAACAGCAATTTTCCTTAACCTGCAGCTTTTAAAATGTACTTCTTGTGATTATCTGATGTACAGTATTCCCTCCGGCAGTACCTGCTTTGTAATTTGCAATGGATTTCTAGCTTCTTTACAGCGATCTGCAATAGCAATCCATTAAAGTATTTTTGATGAATCTTCATGAGTATCTGATTTGATAGCAATGCTATAGATTTTTGCAAGAAAATGTATCTGACAACAATCAATCCTATATTATTTCTTTATTATATTAATTCTATCTCTTATGGATAATTAATACCTGCAGAAGTTGCATGTCTTCCTCTAGGGACACTTTTTGAAAACCAATACACTGAAGTATCACAAAGAGGAAAATGAATCTAAATATTCTAGATTTCTAACTATTAAAAATTCAGTAGTTTGCAAAGACACTGTGATAAACTGCTTCTATTCCCAGACAGAAATAAAAGCAATACATGTTAGGGAATCTAACAAAATTCCCAAGAGAAAGGGTTCTGTCTGACAATATCCAGCTTCTTTACACCATCACTTGGCTGCATTTGGAGGAGCTTAACTTGCTCATTATTTAGCATGAAATCTCTTAGACACTAATACCTGCACCTGGAAGGGAAATGTTTATTTCCTACCTGAGGCTTTACTCCCTGGTAGTTTGTTCATTCAAATGGGCAGCATTTAAGTCCTGACAGCAGTCTAGAAAGTTAGTTGTGCTCAAAGATAAGAGCTGTCTTCTCCTGACCTGCTGCTGCTCTTTTCCCTTTCACCGCCTGTCTTTATCAAGACCACAGAATCACAGAATCATCAAGGCCAGAAAAACCTTCAGGATCATCTACTCTAACCATGAACCTGGCAATATCATAATCATCCCTAAACCTTATCCCCAAGTGCCACATCCAGACACCTCTTGAACACTTACCAAGATGGTGACTACACCACCTCTCTGGGCAATTTATTCCAATGCCTAACAACTCTTTCAGTAAAAAGCTATTTTCTAATATCTAATCTGAAAATTCTCTAGTTCAACTTAAGGCCATTTGTCTCAACTTTAAGAGAACTGTTGATGGGTGGATACAAAACCAAGGCTGAAAATAAGGTTAGGCATGTTCCTGTAGGCACATGCCATAATCAGAGGTCAGATCCAGACTTTCCTTTTCTTTTGCTCCCAGAAGCATAGTGTTCAGTTTAGACCAAAGGAGAGAGGATGTCCTAATTTTCAGATCATGGAATGTTGTGAATTCAGGTATTCTTAGAGGATCCCTACATTTTAAACTGGGGGAGCACAGACCCATCACCTAACTCATCCTGTCTTCTGAGCAGTTTTGTTTATTGCTAGGCTGTTACACTAAAGACAATTATCAGTGCTATCACAAAGCTCTATTAAAGTTCCAAGCCTCAAAAGAACAGGGATAGACTGCAACATGAGTGACAGAAACTATCAGAAATCTGAATCATCCCTTAAAGTTGCCTACAGATTCAGAGGGAATCACTCTAGTTAAGCATACAGCATTCAACCAGCATGGAATTAATGTAACTTTTTAAATGGCATGGTTTGAGAACCTGCAGGAAACTAATTCCCATTTGACCATGGAATAACAGAATTGACTAAGAAAGAACTGAAATGCCTATTTTGCAATACATATAATGATCAAACTGCTCTGTGATTGTGAGAAGTGACTTATCCCAATCAAAAGATAGTCACATTTTTCTGAGGTGATACTTTGCTACATTATATTATGTGCAAGATGCACCTGAAAAAAAAGACAAAGTGAAGAATCCTTTTTGGATACCTATTGTTCTTTGGGCATCATTTTGTCTTGATTTTCTAAATTTTATCTTCCTTTCAATTAAGACAGAGAAGAAGAAAGCATCACAACTGTTGTGTTTTGGCCTAATTCCATGGCTGGTTTTAATTTAGAAGTTCCCTACTGTTTGCCCTGCAAATCGTGGGTATCACTGGTTAACATGCCACTAATCTTGTAGAAATGGAACTGAGTAGAATGTCAGAAGCTCAGGCAACTATTTGGACAACACAGCCTATAAATGGATTTCAATAGTACTACACCAATAACTCAGTGCATTAGCAGAAAGAAAATCATGTAGGAAATGGGATGGAAGCTGTCATCAGGATACTTGTATGTTTTCACTCTAGTGTGACAGAGCACAAGGGTTGATGCCTTGGTTACTGAAGCTGATGTGCAAGAGTAAAAAAGCAGATAAATTCAAACCTTCCTTTTTTCTAACTCATTATGAAAGTATATTAATCTGTTTTTGAATTTTACAAAGCTATGAATCTTCCCCTCACTCAGTGCAGGATCAATGAACAAAATGGAACATGATTCATGCTATTTGCAAAATTACATTTCTATATGGAAGTTATAAAATGTGTGACTAGTGATGATTGTCATGACCAATAAAATAATTTCCTTTTCTCTTAAAAGGTAGGTAGCAGGAAAGAAATAAGGAAGGAACTTATTTTACAAGAAGGATTTTTCAAACAGCCACAGGGGGCTTACTGTTGCATGCTCCCACTCTGAGTGGTCCCTTTAACAGAACAATTATGGAAAAATGCAAGAGAAGTTTACTTACTGATAGATCCTTCTCATGGTTGTTGGTTTGTTGGGTTTTTTTTTCCTCTTTTTAATAATCTTTGCTCATGCAGAGGTAATGGGGAAAATTGGTGCAGCTGTGGCTGGACTGCTTCTGGGACAATGTTAATTCATTGAAAAGGAAATGTTCTTCACAGATGCAAAAGATCTGCTTGGGCTCTAGGGGAGAGACAAGAACTTGAAGAGAGGTCTGTTACAGACTAAAAAATCTACTCAGGGGGCCTCCTGGATTGAAGATGGTCAGGAGCCAAAGATACCAGGAGAAGGGTACAAGTGATTGTCCACTAGCTGCTCACAGCTCCCAATGGATACAGGATACTAGCTGAGAACTAGCACAGGGCTTTTCTTACTGGATCATTATTTTAAAGAAAACAATATTTCTGCCTCATAATTAGGCAGGAGATTAAAAAAATGTGGGTATTTCTAAGAAATACTTGAAATTCATTTACATAGAAATGTCAGTTAAACAAATTTTAACTCTAAAAACTTCCTAAGGAAGTCTTCCTCATCTCTGACTTTGCCATTGTAATACATGCCTGAATGTCTGTAAATGCAATCCCTCCTAAAACATTAGCCCCTTGAAAGTTTCATGTATTCCTTTAGTTTTCATCACAGAGATTTCAGAAGCTCAGTTATGTACTTACCATGTGAAACAATTAAGCAGTTATAGGCACAGTAATGTGAGCATTAATAACTCAAACTACTACATTCATTTTGTATGCAACCTTTTCTATAGTGTGTTAGTAGTCCAAATTGCAATGCTTTGCAAATGAATATGAATAGTCAGCAATGAGGCTGGGCTGTTACATCACACCCAGAGAGCTATTATTTAGCATGTACATAATATTTCCATCCTCAGAGAGCTTCACGAGCAGCCACACATTCATCTCCTAAGCATGCTTCAAGCAAAGCAGGTAAATATTACCATATCTATTTCTAAACATGAAAGACCAAAAGACAGGAAGGGTAGGGAAGCTAAGTGACTCACCCAAAGGCAATCAGTAAGAGAAAGTCACTATCAGAGACATAATTATAGGCCAAGCACTCCTAATTATATCTAGAATATATTTAGAGGAGGAGCCTGAGGCCATGCAAGCCAACATGCTTTTGTCAGCATTTCAAACATGAGGTTGTGGTGACCTTTGGAAAAAGCCAGAGAAAGAACTTCTGGATAATATTATCCTTTAGTGCAGCATGCCTGATCCAAACACCTCTATGAATCCTTCCAGAAATATTTCTACCATTCCTTGCAGTGTAAAGAACATGCACGGAATTATTCTGAGAGATCTCAGCTACTTTGCCCTATCAGTGAGTGGGATTTGTTGACAAAACAAAAACTTCTACAGTCAGCAGTATGGTCAGCTAATAATGCAGAGCATACTGGGCTGTACCTGATAATTTCCTATCCTGAAAGCATAATGTGGGTGTGGATGCCACCTCTAGTGCTCATAATTCAAGTTTAACACTCCATTTTCCCATCCCTGATCCTTCTATGCTGTCATTGTCATCATGTGGAATCTCTCTCAAAAGTGCAGTCTTTCTTTGAAGCTCACTCTTCCCTGTCTCCCCCACAGGAAAAAAAACCCCTTTGCCCATGACCTTATGAGATGAGGCTTTGACTGTTGCCTATTGACTGTGCCTCATGATGAGGGGATTCATCTTATTCTCTTAACACCATTCTCATCTCTTATCTCTAGTCCCTGTTAGCTTCATCACACAAAGTATTTGTAGGAGTGGTGCATTCCTCACAGCCTTCTGTACAGCAACACAGTTCTACCTCATCTCTCTCTCAAACTTCACTAACCAATTATTTAAAACTTTTCTGTATCTTCTATCTCTAATCATATCTGTGCATTCACATTGCCCCTCTCCTTTCTATACCCCCTTTTCTACAGAACAATTAAGTCTTCTCCTTTCAGTCTCATTCATTACACCCAAAACCTCTGCATTCCAACAAAACTTCCATCTCAGTACTATTTCCCTGCTCCCTGAAAGCTAAATACACCCCAAGGATATTAGCATAATTGAGCAGCTCAGATGACTGAAACCAGGTGAGGACTTGGGGTTTTGAAAAAACATCACCCTATTCTGTGTTGCCTGAACCTCAGCCCATCCTCCTCCACCCACATATGATCAAATCCTTGATGATTTAGAGCCTTTGTTTTACATATATCAAACAACATAAGCTAGACTGTTGATGCTATAGAGTGGAGTTTTTCAGCTTACTTATTTTTCTAGCACAGTGATTTACCAGACAAATCAGAATTACACCATTCCTTATGATTCTGTTCCTTTTAATTCACCATTCAAACGCAGGAGAGTCCAGGGCATCCAGTGAACTGAGTAAAGGAAGGATCTCCTTGCCTTATGAACAAATATACAGAGCTTAGGAATCTCTTTTCCACAGGCAAGAAATGCAAGGATTACCAAGCTGTGCCAGCTTACTTGTTCAAATAAAAACAAAAGATTTCAGGTTCTATTTCTTCTGTTTTTCTGTATTTGTAGTCAGCACATGTACAACACTGCACAAATTTACAGTCAACCTCTTTAACCCTTAGCAAGCCCATTTTAACTATATTTACTGGGGAGTTTGTGGAAAAATATTACAAGCAAGAAGCAAGCTTAAAGGGTTGAATTCTCTAATCTTCAGAAACACTCTTTGGTTTTGTTTGTTCTTCCTTTACTGTATAACTTTTTTCTTTTTTAGTTAATGAAGAATAGTGCAGACTGGAAAGCTGAGCTTATCTTTAGTTTCAATGAAGAAACCTTGTCAGTAGAATTTCTCGATGATTGAAAGAAGTGAACCCACAGAGACCAGCTGGTGGGATTCTTTTCTGAGATTAATCTTTTCTGTTTGCAGATATTTACAACAGTTAAAGGAATTCAGTACTGAGAGCCAGTCTGAATGGCTGAAAAACACTTTTCAACCATTCAGATATATACAGGAGACAGTATCTCTAGTATTGTAAATGAATGTATCACTCTCAACTTCAAAGGAACTAAGATGTTTCACACCAGATGAAAAACCAATCCCATTGGATTTTCCTCTTGTGCCAGAGTTTGGTTGCTGTTGCATGTCTGGGTTCAGCTGATCTGGATCAAAAAGGTTCCTAGTCTCAGCTGCTTCTCACTGTATTCTCTAAAGGTTAACCCCCCTGTTTCCTTCCCATGCTCCCCCTCTGATATGTGTACATAATTGTTCTCTAACCCAATTCAATCAAAATGAAACAGGTTAGGAAAAAAAACCTACTATTTAAAGTGTGTGAGCTAACCTGGATCATTTTGACTGAACTGGGTCAGGGAGTGATTATATGTGCCTTCTACCAGCTGAATAAAAAGGAAGGGAGACAATCTATTTGCTTGGCTTAGTAGCAGTCAAAACAAGCCATAGGACTGCAGCTTTATGTGATTTATTCATAGACTGCCTGTGGATGGTATAAACTGGCATGTGGTCTAAGAGATGTCTCACTGTGCTCTTCCTTTTGATGTGGTTTCTGCATAACTGAAATGCCCTAACAAATCCTCTTGAAACCATAATGGGGAGGTCAAGTGAGCATTTCAGGTCTCCCAACATGCTGATGCCTTGGGAAGTTCTGCCACACACACTAAGTACTGGCAAAACCCTGCAACCAAGATGGTTTAGAGCAGTGCTGAGGGAGATGCAGGGCAGCAGCTAACATGTATGTCTTTTGAAATCAGCCAGATGGTTTTTTCCTGGCAGATAGAGACAGCCCCCTTCTATTTACTCTGAAGAGGAGAAAGGATTTGCTATCACCATCAACATGCAAATGTTACTGCACCCTGTCTGACAGATTTAAGCATTCTTCAAGTGAAGACATTTAATGTCAACATTTGGGCTTAACAGTCTTTGTCAACAGCTCATTTTATGTAACAAGCCTGTACTCTGCCTGACCTTTAGTTGAGCAGAAGGGAAAACCATAGCATAGACAGTGCATGGCTTGGATGTGTGCTTTTTGGACACAGAAATCTGAGCCTTTCCAGTGCTGGGGCTAGTATTATTACTCTGAAGCTTATTCCCTTCTTGGAAGAAAAACAAACCAACAAACCTCAAATGTTTTGGCTTGTTTGGTCTGTTAAAGAGTAAAATTCTTCACTACAACTCATCTTTCTCAGTTCTCCATTATCCAGTTCCTGCAGGAGTAGAAGAGCACAGGAAACACTGTCTAAAATAAAATTAAAAAAACCCCAACCCTTTAGGAACTATCCAGGTAACAGCAAAATTTCACCCTGGTGTCCCCACCTTTTTTATAGGCTCCTATTAAATCCTGTTAGGCTGTGCTAAGGTCTTCCTGGACCCCTCTCTTCTTCAGGCTGAACAACCATAGTTCTTTCACCCTGTCTTCATAGGAGAGGTGATCCAGCCCTCTGACCACCTTTGTGGCCTCCTCTGGACTCACTCTAACACAGCCACATCCTTCTTATGTAGCAGACCCCAGAGCTGAAGCAGCACTGGAAGTGGAGTCTTGCAAAAGCAGAGGGGAAAAACAAAATCACCTCCCTCAACATGCCAGGCACACTGCTGTGGGTGCAGGCCAGGCTGAGGGTGTACAGTGCTGTCATATACCCAGGCCTTTATCCACCAGTATCCCCTAATCCTTCTCGGCAGGGCTGCCCTCAACCCTTCCATCCCCCAGCCTGTAACACCTGGGTTGCCCCAAGCAAGGTGCAAGACCTTGAACTTGGCCTTGTTGAAGCTCCTGGAGTTCACATGGACCCACTTCTCATGGTCTCAGGCGAATCAAGAGGCTGAACTACAACATTCAATACTGATGCCCAGAAGATATTAGTGAACATTAAGGGCAGCTGTCAGTACTATTCAAAAATCCTGCCTGAGAGCTGTGGTCCGCAATCCTTCTCAAATTCAGCACCTCTTCAGAAATGAGGGTTAACCCTGATGATGATGATTTTCATGGGTACAGCTCTGCCAGCAGCAGACATGCTGCGTGCTGTACCCACTCTGCAGTGGGTTGTTAATCTTCCTTGCGGGAAAAGGGTGGACAGCTGGAGGCAGTAACCTCTTTTGCCATTGTAGTTAAATCCATCAGAGACTGTGAATCACAGCTCATATTATTTTCCACATGAGCTCCATTTGTGCTCTGATGAAATGATGCATTCAACAGAAAACAAAATGAAGTGCTGAAACCATTAAATTCTTTAAGACCAGGAGACACCGCAAATTTTTGTCATTAATCTGCCATAATTAGGAACTACTATTAATGTAGTAATGTATTATTAATTAAAGAGGTTCATAGTACATAATATTGAAATGTTATTAATGAAAATGTTACAATGGCATGACATGGTAGGATGCACAATTTCATCTACAGCCAATTTTGCATTCCTGATAGTGTGGTGGATTAATATAGGAATAACACAAACATAAACTTGAAGCAACATGATCTGAAATTAAAGCTTAACTTAGAGAATTCTTGTTGTTTTTTTTCTGAAAAGAAACTTTTCAAAATATATAAGGTGTGAGGGGAAGATCACCTGTTTAACCAAAGCAAAAACAAAGCCTGGGTTTAACTCCAAATTGAGATGAAATGAGGTTTCAAAGCTAATCACAACCAAAAACATTGGAGTTTCAACTGCACTTGAAATCACAGAAGAAAAGTGATGGAAAATGTGATATGTTCAAATGGAAAGAGGATGTGGTTTTCAGGTTACCTAATTTTAGGCCATACAAGCGGGACAGACTTGTCTAACTCTATCACTACAAGCAATTTATTAAGACAGTCAAGAACACCAACATAATAAAGAAAAGTAATACATAAAAGTTAAATATATGTATATAGTATGTTTATTGTAAGATAGACAGTAAAAGATAAGATCTCTTCTTTGCAGAGCAAAGCCTGTTATATTTAACAGGATAATGCAAAGCCAATCCTGATTTGCATGGAGACTAAAAAAATAATTTTTCTTTAAATCTAGCTTGAAGAAATGCAAATCTTCCTCCCTAATATTTTTTATTATTTCAAAAAACAAAAAACCCCCACCACACAGCACTTAAAACTATGTTTCATTTTCTACATACAAGTTGGAATTGAAAAGCCAAGAAATCTGACTTTCTCTTCTTTTCCCTCAACAACAGATGTCATTCTGCTAGTTCCTTTTGGAGCCATGATATTCAAATTCCCTCCCATAGCCTCAAGAAACAGACACAGGAGGGGTAGGGAGGCCATGGACGTTTCCCTTCTTCCCACTAAGTCTGCCTGTGGGTTACCAAGTGGAAGACTCTTTTCAGCTCTCTTTTATTACTGGGTAAAAACACAAGTGGCAAGGTCCTGCCAGACTGAAAGTTGCGATTTTAGTTTTCTGAAAATATTTGTGACTATGCAAAAGAATGAAAAATTTCTGTTGACCCTATTACAGCTGGTTTTTCATATGTGTCACAAGAAATGGAACTAGTAAATAGTGTGATGAGAGGAAACAAAGTGAACAAAATCTCATGGTTATTTGAAATTGTGCACATCTTAATAGTTCCTTTCAAGCTGATTTTTTAATGGCAAATTCAATTTTCTTCTTGCAGACAGAGTGGAAGTAGCATTAGGCATGCACTATCTTTTATTTTATTGCAAGATCTGTTTCATTCCATGAGAAAATAAGACCATTCACAGCTAGTTATCCGGTAAAACCACATTCAAGCACAGAACCTGGCAACCATAGCAAAACTCTGGGAGATTTTTATTTGTCATTTTTATTTATGGAAGCCTTTGGTATTCTTGGCACTGTACAAAACAGAAAAAGGCAAAAATCTTCTCTTTCATATGGAGTCTACAACCTGTGGGTTGTGCTGTGCAATTTAAGGCCAGCCTGAGTCCAGAGTAGGGAAGAACTGCACCATGTCCTGGAGCGAGAGCACACCACTGAGAGCACACCATACTGTTCTTGCAAAGAGAAAGCTTGCACATCTGGTATGCTAAGCCAGCTTTGCTCTTTCCTTTGATGCAGTACCATGCCCAGGGAAGATGTAAAAATGTGGGATGCAGCAGATCTTTGAGGGAGAAGTGAAGCCACATGAGGCACAGGTCTTGTGGCCAGTTGTTGAGAGCAGCAGACTGCTAATCTTGCAAAATGGTCAAGATTTTGTCTACTGTGTGCAGGGTAGTCTAGGTTTGGTGCTGCTGATACTATTGCCCAGAAAGGGATCAAGATGGGTGAAGTAATAGTTGCTGCAATGTGAAACAACTCCAGTGCAACACCTTTTCCCAAATCAGTCTTTCCAGCGGCAGTGGTGGCCTGTCTCTGGCCTTCCACCTTCTGAACAATAAAACTTACATTTTCCTAAGATGGCCCAGAAATGGAGAGTACTCTATATATTGTAAATTGTACCTGTACAATTTATGCAGTGCTGTGTAGACAGCTCTACACCAGGGCTAGATAAACAAATATATTTAAATAGGACCGTGCACTGTCTTGCAGCGATATTAGCTTGGCTCCCAGAAGCATAAATTAATAGTTTTCCACTGGGGCAAGTTGGGATGATGCATCATTCTGACATGGCTGCAACCCTGGCAGTTTTTGAGTCAGTTCATTTGCAGACAGTTTGGATATGCTGCACTGCCTGATGTGGAATTATCGTTTATGATCTCCCTGCCCTCACAGCCTCGGTACCCGAGTAATGACCCACCCCAGGCAGGTCCTAATTTTGTGAGAGCAGTCCAGACAACGAATTTACTGAGTAAGCAGATGATGTACCCAACTCAAAATGGTTTAGATGTCATTTTATGATTAAAAAACTGTGTAGTGAGCATAATTCTTGCAACAGGCTACTCCAGGAAGGCATTTATAAAAGTGAATATAAGGGGAAGATGTAATGCATGTATGATCTTTAGGCAGCAGCTATAGGTAACATTAGACAATATGGGAAGACAGACTGGGAGATCATGTGTCACTTAGAATTGCCATCAAGCAGTGGAAGAGTAGGCAGTGTTAAAGGATTTGCACGGAGAATGAGGAGTCTGCTGAGTATTCAGAACAGGTTTGAATGTGAACAGAAAGGCTCAAATTAGTTAGTGTAGGAATTTAGATCTTTCAGAGAAGGAGAGAGGAGATCTGCCCCTGATGAGAATGCTGCTATGACTTGTCCACTCTACCAGAGATTATTTGGTCACACACTCCCTGGATTTGTTTGCTGGAGAGGTAGACAGCAGAGAAGAAGTCAAAATAATTTTGTGTATATTACTTTTCCCTAAAAAATAGAATGTTAAGTAATTTTTAATAGGTTTTTGACAAAAACATAAATGGAGAGAGAATAGTCTTGTTCTGCATATTTAGTATGTTAGTTTCCATTCTTTCAGTTGGAAAAATAGAGGACTATAGAGGGAAAACAGGGAAAACACTCGTCCCATCCTTGCTGGCATAGATCACATTCCCAGCCATAAAATGGGGAAGAGCAGCAGCAGCATGTGTGTCCTCAGTACCTCTTCTCCTCAATTTTCTGAAGCAAGCCATCAGTCTCCTCTCCCAGCCAAGAAGGAGAAGGCATCAATTAATCAATTTGAAGGGAAGATTTGAAGTTACATTGTTACTAGTGTTTTAACTGCTGTGCATTGACTACATGGGAAACAGGCTGATTCTTCCCTGCAGCAACAGAGTGCATGGGAAAATCTGTACTTTTGTCATATTGAACTAGTCCCCCACATACAGCTATACATCCCATGCTACATATTACACAGAAAAAGTTGTTCAGCAGCTATCTAGATCTTGTTTTACACAGAAGTTTATGGAACTCAAAAACCCCACTGTTCTTTCAGGAGCAGTGTAAAGGGAAACTGGATCAACAGTAATGGTTCACACTACACATATGTATATGTGCTGGTACATATCTTTCCATATCCTCATGAAATTTTAGGTTTTTTATAGAAAGTCACAGTCAATACAAACAACAAAGTCCCATGTTACAGTCCCTGTGAGGATATGCCAACTTTTTACACATGCCATAGAGAAGCTCTGTCTCCATTCCTAGACTCTCCAATGACTCAGAATATCTAAGCTGGAACCTCAGGAGCTCAGCTTTTTCTGAAAGTTGAAATTAAATCTAAAACTGACATAAGCCTAAACCTCTCAGGAGTTTTCAAAATATTCTTGGTCTTTTTTTTCTCTGCTTTCAGAATGTTTTAATAAATGTCCTCTCACATAGATGTTCTTCAGGATCCTCTCCACAATGAGCATACCTAAAGTAGATATTATTCAAACAAATGCAAAAGTAGTATCATTTAATATGCCTTAGGCTGCCCTATATAGACATATATCATTCGTCAGGGACTCATCCATAGATGTTTTCTATTTCCCTTGCCTTGAGAACTTTCAAATCTACAGATCCCAGTTCCAAGAAAAGGGCCATGAGACTACTATCTGCTTTCATCCTTTTTTATTTGAAGCTAGAATATTAAAGAAAAAATATGTAAATTTCAGAATGAGAGAAGATAGGGAATCAAATTCTGTACTGTTTGCTGAATATAAAGAAATTCAATAAATCAGAGAAACACACAAGATTATTTAAGAAATTTTGATGTTGAAAATTCATTAGTATATGTAAAAATCATACTACCATTAATTATGTAACTATCTTAGATGTCCTTTTAGAGCAGCAGAGATGCTGATTACTTTAATGTATTTATTCTTTTTCATATTTACATACTACAAAAATTCACTACAGAAATTATTATTAAATCATATGCTGATGAATGAGCACAAAACTATTAATGGCACATAATTTGCAGTGTACATGTCCACTGGAGTATTTATCAATCCATGCAGATCTTATAGTATGCCCTATGTGCTTTGATTTTCTCTGTTAGATGATTGAAAAATATTCATTAAGAGATTTCTCTAATGAGCTGCGTTCAAGCATAAAATAGGCCATTCCTTTTATAATCTAAGTGTGGTTTTTGGAATATAAATATCCTCCAATTCCCTATAGGTACCAACTTCAAATAGGGGTTTTGTCTTAACACAGATTTCAGGATCTTTGAAGGGTCTTTGAAGTTTATAATTGGGTGCAAGCTGAAATGTGGTGTCACTCACTCAAACACTGGCATTTGCACTGCTTATGTTTGATAGAAAATATACACTCTTTTGAGATATATCTCCATATTCCTTTGTATAAATACTGTAGAAAACTGAGAGAATATTCACATTATAAAATCAGTACAGCAACACATGACCCTCTGGTCAGTTAATCCTCAATCCCATTCATGGAGTTACTTCGGACTTACCCTTTTTGTTTTCCATTAAGTTATTAGAGAGAAAGCTTTTTTGTGCTTTAATTTATTCTGTTTTCAATTGCAAGGCACTGAGAATGCTTGAGCAGTGGCAGCTTTTAAGAATATAAATAAAGGCCAAATATGATTAAAACCAAAATAGTGTTTTCCCATCGTCAAGGTGAAAAGCACAGAGTGAAACTGTCCTTTGTGCAAACGTTTTGCTGTTGTGCCTGTCTGTAGACTGTTAAAAATAAGAGCCATGTCCTGAGACTGTAGCAGGTCTGAACTTCTGGCCTCCTGGGGAGGTAAGCCTAGCTGAGGACATCACTTGTCAGAAGTGGCATTTCTGAGCTGGATGAGCTCACTGTGATTAGTTTGCCCTTGCAGAGTTGCACAGTGGCAGACCAGGAGCATTCTGCTTCAGTGAAGTTAAATAGCTAGTTAAGTGATGAAGTGAGGGTACTGTAGCTCCTTTCCTTTGCTATTTC
This sequence comes from Molothrus aeneus, assembly GCF_037042795.1. Classification (NCBI taxonomy): domain Eukaryota; kingdom Metazoa; phylum Chordata; class Aves; order Passeriformes; family Icteridae; genus Molothrus; species Molothrus aeneus. Next base: position 47,832,973 of record NC_089650.1, read on the forward strand.
CTCTTCAGTCATGAACAATTCCTAGCTGATGCTAAATTGAAAACTCACTTTGGCTTCAAGCTTCACCACAGATATTCAAGTAGACTTCAAGCTGTATTGTTGCACTCATCACTGCTTTGGCTTTCTTAAATAGAATCAAAGGAGCCTTTGCATGTTGGCAAATTAAAAAAAAAATAAATCCAGCCAAAAAAAAAAGCCAGGCACAAGGACTGGACTTTGGCACAGAAGTTTGGCACATGTGACACTGGGTGATGGTGCATTGTAAGCAAAAAAACCAAAACCAGAACCAACACCACTTTGTAACCTGCTGTGTCTATCAGGGATAAGCAGAGAGCAAGGGTCCCATCAGAAACAGACTGTAATTTTGAAACCAGTGGAAGGTAGATACATTGTCCACTCCAGCTACCAAGACACCTAACAGAGTGAAAGGGAGTCTGGTTTCAGAATAAGGATTGCTCTTGTGGGACAAGCACGTAAGAGCTCTGCTCCCATAGGAATACTCCAAGCATGAGGAGTATTCATGCCTCATCTTCTTTTGGCTCTGTGATCACTGACCTCCAGGTGCACATTCTCAGCCTCCTGAAAAATGGATGTATGAGTGCAAACTACTCTTCAGCTCAGAAGTCAGAGTAAGATTTCTTCCTTCTCAGGTAAGCACACAAGAAGATAGACCTGATGGTAAAGGATAAAACTGCTGTCATGAAATTCAAGTGAGCAATGATTCCAGGTAGCCATCCAAATGAGAAAGGAAAAACCCCCACGTTTCTATAATACGTGCAAGGTATCAAGATGATTGAAGTCTAATATCAAGCTCAGTAACTTTCTTCTTTTTCTCAGCCAAAAGACTCTGGGGACATTGAATGTACTGTCACATCATAATTTAATCATGCTTCCTTTTCCTTTCCTGAAAAGTCATTTTGGAGGATGTCATCTGTGCTAAATGCTACACAATCAAAACCCCATTAGTTATACTGTCAAAATGAAATTCATTAAACTTCCAACCAAATGTACGCAATTGTTCTTCAATGTCACTGATGTGGTCAAAATACTTTTTCAATTAATTTTCACTAAGGAAAAATTTCAGGGTTAGGATTGAGCGGTAATTTATCCTCCTGTAAGTCATATTTGGTTTTTTATTGCCTCAGTTTTATTGTAAAGGTTCAAAGACATAGTTTTAAATTGCTGCAAAGTGGCAGTCTCTTCACTGAGACATAGGAACACATCAGGCAATTAGGCTAATCTTGACAGGCATAAATCATCTGTGCCTTGAAACCTGAAATCAGTATGAAAGCTTGCTTCTCGGACCAGAATTCAGAGAGACAAAACAGCCATTTTCATTGTGGTAACCAGCTCGTTTCCTTTTGGAAACACTTTTGATGACCACCTTCTATTTTTCTCACACCACTGAAAACAAGCATAAATTCAGTGCCCCTACCTTAATAAAACTGACAGCCTGACTAATCCACAGCTATTCCCAGGATAACAACCAATTTTAAAGATGTAGTTTTCTGCAATAAATACCATAGTGTCTGAAGTTCTGCTCATCCTTTAAATCACTCAGCCAGGTCTTTCCAGTTGCTGCTTACAGTCCTGTCTGGTTTACCAACATCCACCATTCATTGTGGAAAATTCACCATGCTTTAGCCATTGTTCATCCTGGCGCAGCTTTATGGTTAGAGACTATTCCATGAATTATCCACTTGGATCCAAGCCTTTCTATGACTAAAAAATATGGGTTAAATGGGTACTTCTAATTTAAGAGATCTAAACATTTTTCAATTTTTTCCAATGCTTGAGAAACCATGCTGTAAATAATTTTCTACAAATACTTGTTTGATAAAGAAACAGTGGCATTTGGCAGCATCATCACATAAGCCTTATATCACAAGTCTAGATAGAAGGATAAAACTGTGTCCTGTGATTGGACAACATGCCAAAAAAGGAGCAGTCTGTGTTTGAGGGTCCCTCTTAGCTGTTACACCTATGATCAAGAGAGATATGAACTCAAGTCACTACTAAACAGCCACTGTTAGTTTATATCTTGTTAGAAAGAAGCACATGCAACAAGGTTAGAAGGATTCAGTTCTCCTCTAGTTATAAGAATTTTGTGTATATGACATGGAACCAATGGCTTGGAATTAATACATGAAGAGTAAGTAAAACTAATGTGTGAAAAGATGGCTGGGGACCTCATGAAAAGATGGCTGGGAGTAAAAGTAGACGAAACTGAGATGTAATATTCACAAAATCAAACTGAAGCTTTAAGGGTATGGAAATTATAGGGTAAAATACAGCTGCTACTCCCTCAATGGAATGTGGTTGGCATGCACAACGATTCCCCACACAACTGTAAGCACCTGCTCAGGAAGGTGGAAAGGAGTTGAGACACCATGGCCAAGCTCTGTTGAAATCCTGGTAGTGAGGGGATCTCGATGGTACATTGCAGCTGATAAACTGTGTAACACCTGTCAGCCAGGGGAGAGAGGGAAGATGTCCTGCTGCTGAGCCAACAATGTGGTGAAATCACTCTCCTCAAATGAACATGGTTCACTAAAGCCTAATGGTTACATTAACACACACCTCCATCCCAACATTACCCAAATCCAAGGTATGAGCACCCCTCACTGGGCATGGGCTCTATATTCCTTTGATTGCATCTTTAAAAGTGAAGGGAGACAATTGTACACCAATCAGTAACAAAAGTATGCATGACAAGAGTCACTCAAGCTCCTCCTAAACTTAAAGAAATAGCATGAAAATAAGTTAAGAATGGGGACAAATTTAGGGAAGACTCCATTGTAACTGCTAGGATCAGTTGATGGGCTGAACCTGTCTTCTCCCATAGGGACACCTATTGGAAAATAACAATATTCTGTGCATGCTGAATACTCTTACTGGGGATTAGAACTTCTCTGTATATTGTTTTGAATACATTTTTGCAGTCAGATAGTATCACCACCAATTATATTAATAAAGAGTGTTATTCCATAAACCATTGGTGTGAATCCCTCACAGGCACTGGCAATTGAGTACACTGCACTGGCAGCAGAGAACATAATTACAGAGGAAGACCTGACCTGCTGAGGGGTCATAAAGTGGGAAGACCCATTGAAGGGTCTTCCTTATGCTGTTGGTACATTTCCCTGAAGAGGTCAGTCGAGCTGCCCTCTGATACAGCAGGACTGCTCAGTGAAGGGCGCCCGTAATGGGACACTAACAACCTGGTCAGGCACAAGGGTCTTGTCATTTCTGAGGCACTGAAAGACAAATCAGTTATTAAGGGTCAAGGAATCTCCCCTTCTTGCATGAAAATATCTCCCCTTTGATAACTTTTGATACCATAGTGAATTACTGTATTACTAAGATGTCATGTCTCCATATTTGGCTGAATAGGGTTTACACAGTTTCTGCCCCAAGCATGAGAATCTTTTCAATTTTTTTGAGGCTTTCAAGTCTGAGTAATCTTACTCCAGCAATGCTTAAGTGTCTCTGGCACTTTTATATATTTTTTCTTTCTCCTCAGAACCCAAAGACAGTTCACAAGACAAGTGGTATGTGGTTGCACCTCTTAATGAATCAGCAGAATTTATTGCTTAGTACAGGGAGTGTAGTTAGTGCTTTTTAGTGCATAAAAGCTGTCCAAGCTCTTCTGCTCAAGCCTATGACTTGTCTGATGAGACTCACTGTGCTACTTACTCTCTTTTAAAGATGGTTTTTATCTGTGGCTGAGAATAACATTCACACAGAATCACAGAATGATAAAGGCCAAAAGGGACCACATTTACAAGTGTAAACTATCTCCTACCCACCTCTTGTCCCAGGGACGAGAGAAGGTTCTTAAAGGTATGTGAAGTCCAGTGTTTAGTCAGGACATGGGAATTTCTCAGTCTCATGTAGGTGTAAAGATCTGTTAAAGATGATGTTGTGGGTAAAAGTCTTCCTGTGACAAATTCTGTGAGAGCAGGGCTTGGTAGAGTGAGTATAAATTGGAAAGTAAAGAGATTTGAGGTAAGATAAGAGATTTTCTGATCCAGATGAAGGAGGGGTTTAATGATTTCCATCTGTGTATAGCAATTCTATGGGCAGGAGCAGAATGCTTGGGAAAATACACGAATTTGGAATGGACATCAAGTACCTTCATCTCCTGCAGGTTCCTTCCCTCTCACCAGCTATGGAGAGTTACCAACTGATGGGCAAATTGCATAGGGGTTGTAGAAAGGTTTCAGCTGCAGTCAGTCACATACCCTATCCATTGGACCTCACAAGTCAGTGTGTCTATTGCTCCATGGAAACTGGACAGGATTCATGGTGTCCCCCGGCTAACAGATCATAAAGTGTTCTGTTGGGCTGAAAGTGCAAAGGTAGTGAAGGTACTGCAGGTATATGTGTTGTGTAGATGCTCTGTGATCTGAAATGACCTGGAAAATGCATTTTGCTTTTCAGATATGTTCTGGCATGCTCCAAAACACATACAAACAGTCTCTTTTGCAAACTGGAAGGCGTTCTGGCATACCACTTCAAACAAGCTTATCAAAGAAATACCTGTGGTAGATAGGTCTCTGGGCAAAACACCCACAGCACAGAGAATTAAGTAATGACCATCCTCTGCATTCCCATGTACTTTATACCACCTTGGAGTTCACAGTGTTTTAGAAATTCTGAGTGATAACATTCTAGCAAGACAAGGAAGTATTTTTCTTTATTTAGATAGATGAAGAAGCTGAAGCTCAGAATGGCCCAATGACTCACCAGTGTACCTAGGTGTATAAAACATCCCTAAAGTGAGATGAGTTAAAAAGCAAGCCCAAAAAAGAGCTTCCTATATGCATATAAGATATATCCTGCCAGTCACTTCTACCTGAAAGAATGTTTCTCCTTTTGCACTTTTTTATTTTTGTCATTCATTCTGCATTTTCTCTGTTCTAATTGTTAAATCCAGACATTTGCCAGTTTTGTCGCACATAATATTTTGCACCTGAGCAATCCTAGATGAATTCATAGCTGAATCTCATTGTAAATAGTCTTACAGAGGGCATCTCATAAATTCTTCTACTCTTCTATTACAAGGAAGCCAAGTACACTGAGAAAACCACTTTTATCTAGGTTTCTGGTTCTTTCCTATATCCTGTGTGGGATTCTCCCTAAATAGTCTACAGTCCAGCTGTTTTCAAAGAAATGCTGTGCTAGGAATCTATTTCATTTGCAGCTTCCTGAACACCTTTGTGGCTAAGCAGAATACAAAATCTGTACCTTGATTCATTAAAAGTTCCCATGGCAGACCAGCTCTGAAAAAGCACTTTTTTAAAGGCTAATACAATACTTGTCCAAAGAGTTCAGTGCTGTTGCCTTCGGTCACCACATAACATGGTTGCCAAAATATGAGAAAGATATAGAACCAGAAATACTGCACAGAGATGCACTAATTAGATCATTGCTTATTCAAGAGAAGAGATCTTTCATCTCCAGGAACTCGGGCAATTAGGTGAGGTCTGTCACAGTACGCCACAGGGGCAGCCAGCTGATACTAATGAGTTTTGTACTGTAGTTGAGTAAACAACCAGTCATCACAGTCTCATTAAGGCTCTTCCATTTCCATGTTTTCTTCCCAGTTGCTGGGCTCTGTGGTCTGGTAGTGTGTTAAGGCCCTGTCATTACTTTGTGTCTGCATTTATTACTTTTGCTTGTTCCTCCTTCTCTCTGTCCGCACTGTTTTGTCTGCAGTGTAGGATTGGTGCTGACCCTGCCCACTCTGCCCTCACCCCATCTGTATAATTTTTTTCATGTCCTAGCACATCTTCCATTGGACTCTCTGACCTGTTTAGATATGTGCCTCCTTCTTGAGGTTAATTTAACAGCAATGAAAATTCTAGTTATAGAGAATAACTCAATCCATTTTGTTCAGGATAGCAGCTGTCACAACTGGATGGGTTTTAGTCTATTTTGTAATTATAATTTACAATAAAATATCAAAATTTTAACTTACACTGACAGCAATGTAGCTTCAAACTATTCAAATACTGCAACATAACTAATTTTCATTATACCTCTTGAACATATTTTTAAAATATTTAAATTATTAATTTATCAAAATATCAATAAAAATATCTGCACATAAGAAATAACTGAAGTCTGAATATAAATCAACTTTGACATTAGAATTCATAGAGATGGTAAAGACTGGCTTTAAAAGTCCATACACAAAGTAATTTGTGGACACTTGGCCAGACTGTACTCCCCAGAGCATATCAGCTTTATACTAGAGTCAATGAAAACAGACAAGTGGTGTGAGAAGCTGTAAGAGAGCAGAACCTGAAAAGCAGAGCTTTTAGCTAGCAGTCAAAGGCCACTCAGAGACTGATGGAATCAGCCATTCTGCTGAAATCTAAGACCATGCCAAATTGGATCACTGTCACCTGTATTTTATTTCCAAAGAAACTAGACTACATTGATTACATATTTTAATTTCTTGATCAGAACATGACAACACAGCTTCTTTTGTGTAGCAAGAGATTCCATCACTTAAACTTGAAAGTGATTCCATCACTTAGAGGTAGCTATTGTCATTTGAGATGCACTGGCTACCAGCTGCTGCTCCAGGTAGGACTCCTACAGCTCCATGTACAATTAATATTACATAGGCAAATAGATATAGTTACCAATAGATGCACCAGATGCTTGTATCTAGGTGACTAAATCCCAGCACCAGTGATTGTCAATAACTGGGTTTTAATGCCTGGAAACACTTCAGCATCAGGATTAACATCTTTAGACTTATCTTGCAATTAAAGATAAATACAAATTTTTGTGGGTTTTGATCCTTGAACTCATCCCATAGTGTCTTTCTTAACATATATTTTCTCCACCTTTTAAATGTACTGTTCACTGGTGCTTCTTGAGCTGTAGTACATAATATTCCATTGCTTCTAATCAAGAAAAAGTTATTTTCACAAACAGGTATCAATATTTTCTATCTTTGTAGGCTGCTTTTGCGATTTCTTACCTTAAAAAAAAAATCCAAATTAATGCACTTATTCCAAGAGAAAAGTGTTTTGGAAGTAGATAATGCCAGGAAAATGTGCTCTCATCAGAATTAGATCTGTGCTTAGACTTCAACTGAATTCAGCTGTCCTGAAAATAAATATTTTTTGTTCTTTTTTTGTATAAAGAGATAGATATAGAGGCATAGATGTGTGTGTGCATCCTATCTCGAACCAGGGTAAATTTAAGATGAACTCAAAGCTTTAGCAATTTGCACTTGGTTATGGGAAACAAGCTTTTTCTTGTCAAATTCTTTTCTTTCCCAACCTTTTCTTACTTGCAGTAACCTAACCCTTTTCAAACAGAAGCCTGCCAGACCACAGACTTTGTTGTCACTGAGAGAACCCTGGGGTATCACTGAACAGGCACAAAGAACATAACAGTGCCCAAGAAGTAAAGCATGCTTATTTAAGCATATTTAAGCAGCAGAACCTGTCTCTTCTCTAGCCTTGAACATATTTCACAATAAGTGCAGAAAAACTTGAAAGGGTGGGAAAAGAAAATATTGTCTGTTTTAATGCCCTCTGAAATGGTAATTTGCTATGAAATTAACACGAAGGTGAACAGAGATACAAACCACACGTAAAAAGTGCTGAGCCACCAAAGTTTTAAAAAAGAGAAGGTTTTTGATTATATGTATTTTTTCAAATGAAGTATGATCCTCATGAAGTGGAGCAAAATTATGAACTTTGAATGCAGATTCAGCTTGTCACTTAAGTTTCTGCTTTACCTGAAGTTTTCTAAATAATTGGAGGTCACCCAGGGAATAAACCCATAAAGGGGCCTTTAAATTGACCCTGAGGTTTCTGTAACCCATGGATGTGTGCTGGATGTTGATGGAGGTCTCATTGTGGCTGCAGATGCACAGAGGAGATTCCTGTGTCTCTCTCAAGAGATAGATTGTGGAGGATCAATTAAAACATGCCTGGACTCGAATGACAAGTGAAACCCATTCCAAAGAGCTGAACCAGCTGATTTCTGTCATGGGAGCTCACAGTCAGCTGAACCTCAGAAATCCTCTACACTGGCAGTGTGTAACTGCACACAGAAAGGGGTGGAAGACTACATGGCTGTGTCACTTCCCTCGGCCCATCTATGCAGACGCAGCATCTCCATTGCAAAAAGTGCTACACTCAGCGCTACCCTCACCAGCTGGGAGTTGTCTGTGCCAGCTTTAATGGAGTACAGTTGCAATGTCAGAGGCAAGCAACTCTTCTGTATGTGTTTTTCCAGAGACAGGGACCACCAATTAATTTTGCCCAGATAATCAAAAAGCTGTTGTGGTAAAGATATGATTTTTCCTACTGAGCAGAGCTACTGCAAAACTCACTGACCTGGAACTGAGATGGCCACGTAGTTTTATTCATCCTCGGATAAATCATGTGGGTTTAACATATCTTTTCCTAAATAGTGACCAGGAGTTGATATTCAGTTTTTGAAAATTGTTAAATATAATCCCATTCTCATTTACGCCAGTGTGAATAACAGTATTGAAGAATCTGATCCACAAACTAATGATAAACATTTTCTCTGACATGAACACAAACATTCCTGTGTTGTGTAATTTGAACTGATTTTTTTTATCTCTGTTTTCCTTTGTGTTTAATTTCTTTTTGTTTTTTTTTTTTTTTACGTATAGCTTGAACGTGAAAACAAATGCAAGTTATAGTCAATACAGATATTCCTAAGAGGGAGAGAAAAATTTAATGTTGTGGGTCAGCTAATCCCTAAAATAATGTTCTCCTTCTGTTCTTTGTCTTTTGAATATTTTTGGGTTTGCCTGTGGTTTAAAAATGAACTCTTCTCTTCAGTGGAAAAGGTCATTGTGCTCCTGTAATTTTCATGCTACATCTATGAAATGCAGCCATTTTCTTATATCCAGTCAACTTTAACCCAAGCACCAAAATTTTAAAATACAGCACTGCTTTGTGCTTATGTGGAACATAATGACAAAAATCCAACCACACATTGAGAATATTAATGATATAATGGCAAGAAACTTACACATTAATTAAAATAAATGTATTCAAGATGGACATTTAGATTCTTTAGCTTACATAAAGGAAAATACTTATGCAATTCAAGTTAAGATACTATTAAAATAATGTGGCTCCCTTAAGAGCCTTGCTTGGCATGCAATGTTGAAATAGGCATTGTTACTTTATATTGAATAGCATTCTATGATGCAACATGGAATAAAAAAAGACCCCACTGTCTTTATCATAGAAAAAGACCTACAAAGAAAAAATATTTTTTTACAGTGAATATTACACCTATAAACATTCTTTAAAATTATTTACACTATTAATTTAGCTACACTTAAGTTTCAAAAGTGATTTCTGTGTTAACCTCATTCCTAACTGTTTATAATTTTCTGAAAAATTCTATTTTCAGATTCAATGCCTCTGTGTTTTGCATCAAATAAATAATAAAAAGTTTGCCTCATTTGCAAGTTGTTTTACTATAATACTTACATCTCCAAGTTCATTCTTTCTCTTTTCTGACCTGAGCTGAGGTGAGTGTTCGTACTATGACCTTAAATTACATCTAATAACAAATCTTTGTGCAGCAAAACTGTAAATATATACACTGACCTTTAAAGATCATGCACAATGAATTTTAAACACACCTGCAATGTTCTGTAAGCCACAAATGAAGAGCAGTTTTTATGAATAACTGTGCAGTGATGGGTGCATTCCTCTGCAAAGGCAAAACCTCTAAGTCCAAATATTGTTACAATTCTTAAACTGAAAATAATGCTTTTGTAGATACAGAGGGACTACTTGCTATATTTCAGGTTGTTACTCTACCTCCCAATCTGGTAACTGAAGCTGCATTTTCTTGGTCACATTCTCAGGCCTTGAGAGCAAATTGCACCATACAGACCATATCTGTGCTGTTAAATTATATTTCAATTACTTCTGTGTCTTTATATTCTAATATATCTTTCCAGAAAGCAGATTTGTCTAGATGTGTCTGTGTTCAGGGTTAACTAGTGATTTGAAAAAGAGGGTAGACCTTCAGGGATGGACATGACACTTCTTCTCTCCACACCTTGCATACAAGCTAAAAGGTTTGTGTAACAGCTCACACCGGCTCCAACTTGTTTGACTTAGCCTGCATATTGTCTGGAGCAAGAATTAAGATCCTGAATCATCCTTTACCCCCCACTCTCAGACCTGAGAAAATCTCCTGTTATACCAAAAGAGTAGCACTGAAGAACATTTGAATAATTATGTTTCCCTTTCCCAGTTTTTGCCAACTGTTAATTATCAATGATGTTAAAAATAACTAATCATCAGTATGCAGTAAGGCAGTGACATTTAAAAGTGATGCTGAAGGGCCATGAACCAAATGACTTTTGACTGTTACCATGCTATAGTTATGTTCTCATGTAATGTGATTTTTATAATGGGAGATAAAAAGCATTTTCTATAAAGTATAACAATTGCTGCCACTAGAAATAATATCCAAATCTACTCAGTTACCTCTAGGGGGAGGAGGAAAACAAAACCTCTTTCCCTAGAGTCTCTAATGGAGGTCTGTTTCTGAAATTTTTACACCAACATCAGTCACCTTACACAACATATTTTCTAGTTTTATTCTTTTATTCTTTCCTGATTGCAGTTCTGGATAAGTGAGATTGGTTTGGTGTTGAACTCATAAACCAGAATTTATATTTTTCTGCCTAGATAACTCAGAAGTATTAAGTATCAAAGTCTACCAGCAGATTTTCATGGCTCAGTGTTGCCATCACACAAAATTTCAGCTTAGGAACATATTAGTGTTAAACATAAGTCATGAGTGCTCTTAAGCTTTCCTGGTATGAAGAGAATAAAGCTTTTTTCTCTTCCTTATCCAAGACTCTGGGCTTATTCTTGACCACACTACAATAACTGAAAGTAAGCAGATAGATTGTTTTACAGTATTCCCAAAAAATAAATATGTATTCCATGTATTGGAAACATAGATCTAGAAAAATAATACCACATCTATCAGACTTCCCTCACCTGGGTTACCTTCTTTTCACACTGATTCAATATGCTTCAGTGTCCTTTGAGGAATCCAGGATCTTTCATGATTAAAGTGCAATTTCACACCACACTCATGGCCTCTTTCTTACTCTCAAGCAAGGAATTGTATTTCTTCCCTGGATTTTCTCACCTGTTATGACTAACTACATGAGTACAGTCCTGAGTGCAGTGTAGTGGTGTGATATAAACTTTGGGTATGAAAATTTGCTAGTGGCAAACTCACTGGAAGTGAGTTTGGCAAACTCTAGCTGCACTACCAGGGGTTTTATAAAAACATCTTATGAATCACTTCAGTGGGAGCTGCAAAACCTTTTCACTTATGGTAGTTATCAAGGGCAGCTGTTCTGCCCTTGGAGAAATCCAGCAGTCTCAGATGCTGGTTTGCTCCAGAACAGCTGGAGAAAAATATTTTTCTCTTTAATTCCTCTATATCAGGCCAAAGAGTTTTCTTTTACCTGTATCACCAACCCTTTGGATACCATTCTCATACATAAGCAGAAAAAATCCCCATATTCAAGCCAAGGTTCAGTCTGGACACGGCACAAATGGGCAGTCCCAAATTCACATCAGTGTTATAACCTGCATTCAGGCATATTCAACAGGTTTTTATGTGTAAATCAGAATATGATTACAGTTTTCACATATCTTAACCCAGTAGTTTCTTCTGAATAATTTGATAATAGGTGTTTTCATTACAACAAACATAGACAGTGATTGTTTTCCTATTTATTGCAAGACTTACCACAAGATCTCTTGAGAACCACATTCCATTTATTGCTTTTAGAAACAGTAAGAAAGTGTAGCATGTTACATGCTTTTCCAAAAGTTTTCACAGTACACCAAAATTCATACTAACACCTTTGCTATCAATCACCACTATATGCTTTTTCATATACATAAATGTTTTCTGTCTGTTTCTGTGATAGACAACCCTTTCTTTTAAGAAATTATTTATGTGAAATTCTGTGCTGGTTTTAGAATATCAGTTAAAAAATAATTTGCTTTTGCAGATGATAGCAGTCATTTATTTCTTTCAAATGGGACTGATGAATACTTAAATATATCTCACATTCCCAAAATGTGTACCTTTTCTCCTATTTAAGTCAATGGGCTAAATGTTTTTTACCTTTCTCTTTAATATTTTCACATAGTAAGAGATCAGTTAAGGTTGGAAAGTGTGTCTGGAAGTCATTTGGTCCAACCTCTCTGCTCAAGCAGGGTCACCTAGAGCAGGTTGCCCAGGACTTTGTCAAGATGACTTTTGAATATCTCCAAGGAGAGAGACTCTACAACCTCTCTGGGCAACCAGGGCTCAGTCATGGAGCACTGGATGCACAACTCCTTTTTTTGCAAAGTTTCTTTCCAGCCAGGACCTCCAGCATGTGCTGCTGCCTGAGTTTATTCTGTGGGAACTGAGACTCCACTGCCCATGCGTCAGGACGAGGTCACAGGTAGAACTCAGACATGGCTGTGTGTTTCTAACTCATTATAGATTCATTTTCCAAGTATGAATTCTTCTTCTATTTCTTCATTTCAGTTTACCATGGTTTAAAATTTTCTGCTAATAGCAAATAAGAATTGCAATTGTCAGCTTTGCCACCATATTGTATCAAATTGCTGGCTGAGTTATAATTACTTCATATTTTAGACAGCAAATTCTTCACAGGTATTATAGCATTATAGTTGAATTGCTCAAGGAGTCAGCTGTGAGCAATGGGGAAAGTCATAAAAATAACAGGGTTTTATGTATTTACATTTACATGCCAAAAAGCAACAGTCTACCTTTCAGAACATATATGTTGACTTCTTATCGGCCCCTCTATTGATGTTACTAAATAATGTAGTGGGAGATTTTTAAAGGGGTTTTCTTGATGTTCTTACTTAATTTTCCACATTGTTATATTCTACTTCAAAACTGAATATCTGTTAAGTAGAAAACAGAATATCTGTTAAGAAATAATTTGTATTTGCAGATGATAACAGTAATTAATTTCTTTCACATGGGACTGATGAATATTTAAATATATTTCACATTCCCAAAATGTGTACCTTTTCTCCTATTTAAGTCAATGGGCTAAATATTTTTTTGCTTTTTTCTTTAATATTTTCACATAGTAAGAGATCAGTTAAGGTTGGAAAGAACAGAAGATATGCCTATACTAAAGAAATACAATTTCATTGACAGGAAGGACTTAGAGCATCACATGTGGTAGTTTTATACTAAAAGGTAATTAGAGGCAGGTTGAAAACTGTCATTTAACATCTATTTTTTTTTTTTAGCAAATATTCCTATTCTGTATGATGAAAGGCAGTCCAGCTATTAGAAACACAATACAAAAATAGGTCAGCAGTGGATTAGTGTGATGCTGTGGAGAGCAGGGTTTTGCAAATGTCAGTCTCTATGGGTCCAGGAAGGTAGCATGAGAGTGGTTTTATGAGCCAAACTGGACACACAGATTTTCTCAATTCAATGTTTTATAGTAAACATACCCCAGAAACAGCAGCAATTAATCTGCGTGACTAAAGTCTACATGAATGTAATGTAATGGCAGCTTCATTTACTGTTGTCTTTCACTGGTTTTGGCTAAATCCAGGTGCAAGAATGGAACAAAGATGTACATGCACTATTATGTATATTAATTAAAAACATTAGATTCAATATGCTTTGCCTAATTTTTCTTTTATCTATTTCCCACTGGATGCAGTTTCAAACAAGAATGATCAGTTAAACTATGGATTTCTAATGAAGCATTAGCAAATACGTGTATGTTTTTCTCCTTGTGAATAAAGCTATTTCTCTGTTTTACTCATCCAGCTTGGGCAAGAAAAGAACATCACGTGATAAGCATGTTCTAGCACTGCTCAGATTTAGCATATTCCTGCCAGCAGTCTACATATAAAAATTATTTACAAAATGTATCTGATGAATAAATTTGAATTGCAAAAAGCTTTCATTTTTAAATTTAAAATATAAAAAAGGCTCATAAATAATTTTTGGGTGATTTGACTATGAGAAAAAGCTAAAACAACCAAACTATTAACTGAGGAGTACCTTCTAAGATTTATCTAAGATATTTTTATAAGTAATTCTCAATTGGAATGCAGTTCATGTTTTGTAGATATCACAGTCAGACACTGGAAAAAGTTAGATAGTTTCAGATAGTCAAAAGGTGGCATTGATTGCTTTCTTAGTGAAGTACAAGTGCATAAATAAAACTAAAGTCTTTTTGAACTGTTTTAGTTATTTATGACTTTGCTATGAGGATGATAATTTTTAAAGAAGTCAAAGTTTGTATTAAAAGGTGAAAAATTACTTAAAAGGTCTGGTGGGAGGACAGGGTTAAAATTGGTAGGTTTGGTGAGGAGGAAGGAATAGTTTTGCTCAAAGTGACATTGCAGCTGAGAATGCTAAAAATGTTGGTGTGGGAAAACTGCATTTCTTATGCCTTCTGTTTGCAGGAGAACAGTTCCTGTGGGGAGGTAACACAGTCTCCCAGGACACGTGTGAACCTTTTTGCTATGGCAAGATGGCAGAGAGTCCCCCATGCTGCTCGCTAGGAGGAACTGAGGGGAATGGAGACTGTGTCCCCCCGTGTGGTTCAGCCACATCAAAAAGGTAACGAAAAGGCTTCTTTTTTAGCAAGGTAATGAAATAAGTTTACTTTTAGTATTTTGGCTGTGGTTTGATGGTTGCCCTTGGTTACCTCTATGTGTTGATTCACACAAGATCCTTTTCCTACAAGATCATTGCTTTGCTTCTGAAAGCCCAAGCAGGCTATACTGATAAACAGCACATCCATAACTTGCCCAAGCAATTTTCTTGTTTTGCTTCTCTAGGATGATCAACAAGTTTTCCTGGGTGGGGCTGGCTGTGTCTCAGCGTGTCTTGTGTAAGTCTTACATAATGTGCTTGATTGATCCTTTTTCTCCAACATGCAAATCTGGGAATACCACACGATAAACCAGCTAATCAAAATTAGTGTTTCATGTCACAATTTGTATAGCGAGACATGTTACAGATGTGTATTTCTATAAACTATTTGAGCCACTTTACTAGCCACTGTGAAAGAAAATATATTTCTTCTTTGAAAACTGTACCACTTTCACCTGGGATAGAGTTAATTTTCTTCTAAGTAGCTTCTGCAGTGATGTGGTTCGGATTTATATCGAGAATAATTTTAGTAACACACTGAGATGTGTTGGCTGTTGCTAAGTGTTTACCCAAAGTAGTTTCCTATGCTCTGCTGGTGAGGAGCTGCACAAGCAGCTGGGAGGAAGCACAGCCAGGACAGGTGACCTGAAACAGCCAAAGAGAGATTCCACACCATAAAACATCATTTCCAGGATATAAATTGGGGGGGAGTGGCCAAGTACCCACAATTTTTCTTTTTTTTACTTATCCTCCTTCCCACTGGGGCAGGAAATGATGGTGAACAAACTGGTATTCTCTCACCAACTGGGGTTAAACCATGACAAAACTCTCACCTTACTTCTGTGGAATTTATGGATAATTTTTCCAACCTGTGACAATTTATCTCTTCCTTTGTAGAAATGTCTCTCAAATCTTTTCAGAATCTGATCATATTTCAGTGCAGTTTCTGTCTTGTGTATTGCCCTCCTTTCACCCAATAATATGGTCTTCCTGTAAAATTACCGCCATATCTAACACTGAATACAGGCAATATCAAGAAAGCATTTAAGTAGTGCTAGCTGCCTTTTCAAATTTTTCAGAGAACGACTAAAAAGTCATTAACTCAAATGAGCACTCACATGGAAATGTTCATTCAGTTTCAGTATTCAGAAAAAATTCCAGTAATGTATTTACTCTATGCATGTACACTTTGGAACACTTACACTGTTGGGAAAGGAGTGACACCAGGGTAACCTCTCTGGCCCAAGCATTTAGTATGTTAGCTTAGCTGAGGCCTTGTTATTTTTTCACAGTGTCTCCCAGAATTCATGTATTCATTGGACTTGATTATTTGAAAACTTCCAAGAAGAAATTGAGAGTTAACTCTCCTAATTTCAGATATTTAAATACTACATGTGCAATGCGTATAGCACAGGTATAGCATATGTGTAGACATGTTATGAATGACTGAATGAATCCCATCTGTAATATTTAAATATTCAATATCACAAAAATCACAAAAATAAATACTTCAATATTTTAAATATGTGCTATAAACATATATAGACATCTAATCCAAATTTGTCTATAGAGACCACTGAATGAGTCTAAACAGGACTCCAGCTGTGCAACTGATATCTGATAACTGATTTCGAAGGACAGTTTGTTGTCAATACAGAAATACACTATTTGTCTTAATGGTGCCTATTTCACCCCATTACACTTTAAAAATGTGATAAATGGCTTCTAAAAATGAAGATTTGTCTCCATTAATTAAAAGCATAGTCTAAACAAGCTTCTGTTAGCTCTGATTGTCAGAATCTTAGAGGTCAAATAATTTGCTAAAACTTCCCTGCCTAGGGCCATTTGAGACTCTTTGGTATGTATGAGAGTCAATGTACACAGCTTGGCAGATGTGGCACAGGATCTATGGGAAACTTCCTGCAGCTGCAGCTGGGAGCCAGGCAGGGCATCTTTGGGCAGCTCAGATGGCACAGCATCCCCATGTGGAAACAGTAGAACCAAGATCTTGACTTTTACATATGTATAAATATGTGAGAAGAACTCATCCTATCTGCGATTGCTGATTTGAGTCCATCACGTAGTTAGACATAATTTTGTGTAATCTAACACTTGCACAGGGTAAAACTATTGACTTAGCACACTAAATTGTCAGACTGTGGGACTGTAGGACCTTGGTGAAACCTGTGGCAGCCTGGACATCATCATGGTCTAATGCTGTAAGCTACTTGCATCCTCTCAGAAAAAAAATCTTTAATGGTAAAAAACTCCTGGTGTGGTTACCATTAAAACCACTAAAACTTCTATTGGATATCTTTAGTGTGTAGCACCTATATCTTAAGACTGCTAATATAAGGAGAAAAATTTTGACCTTTTTTTTTTCTCCCTTGTTTTTGGGGGTGGGGTGGGTGTGTGTTTGTGGGTGTGTGCATGGGCATGCTGGTTTGTTTGGTTTTTTTTTCATTTTTGTCTTTTAAGTAAGCAAGATCGATTTCCTTTTCAATTTTCAGATGTCTCAAACTGGAGTGTAAGGAGGAACAGAGGAACAGAAATTGATGTGGACTTATTGGGCTTGCTTGAAGCCAGCTTTTGTTGCAATCATGAAGTATATGTATTGACACATATGAAGAAGACTAGAAGGGAAATCTGTGAGCATACATGTGCATCTTCATTTTGGAATGCAACGCACAAGAAAAGAGCTGCTGCACTGCCTCAGGGAAAAAAAGTTTAGCTGAATATTGCATGGATCCTCTTACTTTTTCAGGAGTAAACCCTTAATGGTTTGCGCAACCTCTGAATAAAATCTATAGTCACAGGTCCCCCTAATTACCACTCCTGTTAATTGTCATTATCTTCTCCCTTCTCTGTCTCTCACACCTTCTCATCTCACAGCCTACACTTTTAGCTCTGAAAAAGAACAAATAAAACTCTGTAACCATGTTAGCAGAACCAGAACTTCTCATCAAGTTGAGTAAAGAAAAAAATCATCTTCTTGATGTCAGCGCATGTGTAATTATTCTCATATGCAGTGAACAGCAACAAGAAGTAACAGTGCTGGAGACTTTACATTTGGAAAGTGCTTTGTTAGTTTTCACATAGGTTACACCTCATGTAATTTGGTGGAATTACTTTCCATCTTCTCTTTCCATTTTGGATAGGAGTAAAGATTTAATCACTATTAAACATACATGGTGGATAGAGAAATTAGTAGATTAGAGGAATTCTCTGGTTTTAGGAGTTCAACCAACAGTTTTCCCCAATTCATTTTCAAAGCTTTTCAACAACCATCACTGGCTTCTAAATTCTTCTTTACCCTGCCCAGCATGTAAAACATGCAATACATGTAGACACTAATATACTCAGCTTACCTCCCATCTCAGCTGAGTGAGTCTCATGCCAGCAATTTTGGTGAAGTCATGCTTTGTTTCAGGCCATGGGATAGAAATCAAGCCTTTGTATGCAGGATATTTGATCAAAAATCCATACATGACAGAAGAGGGCAATGCATTCACAGCTGATAGCTTTCTAGTACTTTTGTCTTCCCATTGATTGCACTGACAGCAAAGCTGATGAACATCTTGTTCAGGTACACCTGTGGCAAGGCTGGAAAGCTCTGGGATGGGTAGAAATAGAGCTCTGATATAAGACCTGGGCCAGCTATTTCATCCTATGAATTTGAGTTACAGTCCTTGGCACAGAGATTAAAACCAAAATGTTTTTATTTTGGTGCTTTATCATAATTTACTGGCTTTACACATTAACATAATTTTCTTGCCCATATTGATAAAGGATTTTCCTGATTCCCTGGTATTCTTCTTACTAAAGTTCCTTTTTCTTCCCCTTAGTCTCTCTTCTCTGTTGTTTATTTTAATATAAAATAAGAGTAAAATATTGCTTTTGTAAAGAGCCATCTCTAGGATGTATGTCAGTTATCTTTTCTATAGTTACATTGCTTTATTAGCACTAAAATTTGCTAAACTTAATACAAGCATTCATCTTATCAGCATCTTTATACTCAAAGCTTTTTAGAGTGGCAAGAACCTCAATTTTTAACAAAAGACAGATTTTCATGTCATTGCTTATCACTTCTGCTTACTGACCTCTTACCTGAAGCCTCCATTTAACTAAACACCATGAAACATGCTTAATATTAAATGGGAAATTCTAGTGCCTTCAAGAAAGTTTTACCGGTGCAGAGCATCTGAAATAGGACATCTAAATTATTTTCTAAAGCTCTGTTTCCAAAGAGTCTGCTTTTGACACCAGTATCTTAAAAAATCATCTATTTTTAACACTAAAGTTACCTGCTACGATGCTGAAGTCCCAGGCTCTTTAAGAAATCAGATTTGTTATCTATAAACAGATTTAGGGTGCCAAATTTGGCAAAGGAGAGTTTTAGCCCACCAAGACAGTTTCTCAACCCAGCCAGTTTTTAGTCTGTGTTGAGGGTAGCAGTTTTCCCTGAAATCACTCACCAAAATGACCAGTGAGCCACCAGGCTCACTTAATTCAATTTTGGTGCATATCCATGAGACAATTTAATATCTTTTCCAGCACAGAAAGGGAAATACCACCAACATTTGCAGAAACCCAGAGGCTACGTGGCTTTTGGAGTAGCAGGGAGAAGTTAAATAGACTGGGAGCTGGCTGTAGAAAGAGAGATTGGTTCTTGGATATTGGGATGAAAGGCTCAGAGCTGGCACGAGAAACTATATGTTTCTGGCAGAGGAGTCTATAAGAGGCATGAAAGAGCCTTGTGGGTGGCCCACTAAAAAGGGGGGTTACAGCTGGATCTGAAGAAGTCTGGCAGAAGACAGTTCCTGGCTGCTAAATTTGCCAGCTTGTGTATGCTTGCGGCAAGGCAATGACCTACAGGGAGTTGTCTGGACAAATTCCACATCTATACCCAGCAGGCACTGGGATGTCTTTAGGGCTGAATGAGGCATGATGATCTTACATTGGTAGCTAACCATTTGTATACACAGAACATGAAAAGAATTTTCCTCAGAAACAAAGGTTGGGAAAGGGTACCTTCATTACAACATAATCAAGTGAACACAGAGAAGTCTTCAGAAGAGTTTATTTAAACACACCTGTAATCCTCTGGGTATTAAAACTGCACAATGACCATAAAAATAATAAAAAAAGAGTGTAAGGTAATCTATTTATTTTTTGCCCTACCCTCTTTGGATGTGGAGTGCTTAAAAAAGAATTAATCTGCTAAAAAACAAATCCACATAAAGAATTGTTAAAGGATTGGAAGACTTTTCATGTCCTTCCTCCTTTTTTTAATTTGCTCATATGTATGTTAAACATGACCATATCTTTCCAAACTTTTTATGGTCATGTTTATAAAGCTCTTTTTTTCCTGGCTTTCTCTAGATTTTCTTCAACTCCATCTTTCTTAAAATATCATGGACCACCTAAATATAGTACTCCAGGTAAGTCCTCACCAGTGGCAGGTGCAGTAGAACAGTGACCTTCCTGACAACACAAAATGACGTGTTTTTTTTTTATAGCAGCATGATATAGTTGATTCAGAACTAGCCTAATAAGCCTTCTAACTTCTAGGCCCTTTCTGTTAATGCTACGAATCAGTTAACAGTCTTTTCTGCATGAAAACACCACAAACAATATATTGAATTTCACCTTGATTGATATTCTCTTTTTTTATACCAAATGATCCTTCAGCTGGTCAAGATCTTATTTAGTGAACCTTGCCATCTTCACTCATTCAGTTTTTCATTAAAGTTCTTTCCAAACTATCTAAAAACTATTCATTCAAGCTATTAAAAAATATTGAAGAATACTGAGCACAGGACAGAGCCCTAGGGAGTGTGTCATATTAGGAAATGGCTGACAAATAGCTCTAGAGAAGATGTGTGCTTTTAGCTGTGAACCTGCCAAAACCATCGTGTATACATGACTTCCTTGAGAGAAAGTGCCATATGGAAAGATCTCAAAAGCCAAAAGTCAAGACACATCCTGCTGTTGCCTCTTTTTCTGTATGTGACATGATTTTCTCTGGAGAATTAAGAAACTGCAGTTTAATTAAACAATTAATGTTTGATTATTGGAAAATCAGTTGTCTTTTTTCTCATTTCATTGTTATCCTTTAAATACCTACAAACTGCTATTAATAATTTTATTCTGATTCTTCCAGGTTATCAAAATGGCATGTTTTTATAATTCCATTCTACCCTTTTCAAAACTGGAAATATCTTTGCCATCAGGTTTCCTTGGATGCTGTGATTTCTGGAAGAAAATCACTGCAGGTGTGGGAGTTGCTATAATACACTTAGTCAGGAACTCCCAAACTTGAGAATAACTAAAATATTCTCAAAGTGTTTTGAGCCTAGGTTTTTACATCTGTTTTTCATTTTAATTATTTTGACCATATAGAAGAACTAATATTTTGCTGTACTTGAAATAAAAGGCTTTGAATTTCTCTGCTCATTACTTCCTTCCCTTTCCTGGTAAGGATTTAGCTCATTCTTTCATTTCACTTTCATTTACTTCTAACATATAATTAGAAGGTTTTCTTCTTGTCTGTTTTCTTGTTAGTCACCTAAACTTTCACATTCCATTGTATGCTCTGAATCAGTTGGATTTTTAATAACAATTTTTAACAGTAATAATGTGTCTCAACTAGCTCAACCTCCTGGCTCAATTGCATCATTTCAGATTACTTCTACTTTTATCCATCCCCAGGGACTTTCAGCAGATTGGCTTTTGGTTGCTTGAAAGCCAATACATTAAACATATTCATTTTTGATTGATGGTGTTGTTATATATTATGTGTTTTCTGACTTTACTATTTAGCTTCTTGCTCAGATACTTACATGAAGGAGGTCAGGAGAACAGGAGATTCTTTGTCATAAGCAGGTGATATCATAGATTGTGGTGATTAATCATCATAAAAATCATAAGTATACTGAAAATGAAAATCAAAAATGTGTACTATTTTGCAACTTTCTCCTTACATGAAAAGAGAAGCTATGTTGAACATCTATTGGCACACACTGGAGAATTACTTTCATTGTAAGGTAAAGTAACTTCCTGCACAGTGAACTGGTCCTCTTTCTCTTCTGTTGAGATTCCCATTCCCATGAGGAAGGAAAGCTGAGTGCCTTTTGTATTCTCCTGTGCACTGAACAGAAAGCATAAGGTCTTGCCTGGCATAAAGGAACTGAAATAAGTAGACAGTGTGTGCAATGGTGGCCTCTGGGAATGGTTTCAGGACTTTGTATTTCCTAGTTATTTTGTGCCTTTTTGTCAAAGGGTAAACAATTCAAGCTAAATTATTCAGAAGGGATTTAGGAGGTGTTTTCTTTAAGTTCTGCAGTGTACAAATGTGTGGAGAGAAAGAAAAATCAAGCATTCTGCTTTGGTTTTGTGTTTTTGTTCACTGGTTACACTGAGATCTTTGAAGGATTGTATAGATGTCTGGGGTAATCCAGTTCCCCCCTTCCTGAGTAGGGCTTTCATAGGAAGCCACTCCAAACCACTGCTGGAAAAGGTCTATCTCAAGCCTAGTAAAGGAGAGAAAAGACAAAATCCTGGCAGATGAGGAGCCATGATAAAACCTGAGGGGATTTTGCTACCAAGACCAGGACGTTAGTGATATTTCTCCAGCTAAGAGAAGACATAGAGTACTTTTCAGGAGATGACATTATGTAAACACGTGGTGTATTTAAGCAGTGCAATACCAGCACAAGGCCTCAGAGTGCAGAGTGAATTCACTTTCCTGAAAAAAATACCTTCTTTACATGTAGGTGGAGGAATGTAACTCCCTAAAGGTAGAAATTGAGGTAGAAGCCATCTGCTTCTGGATGCTCACATTGACAATACAATATATGCATACACATAGATGTTTGTCATTTAAACAAAAACTAATTGGTAATTACTAGGACCATGGTATGCCTCAGTACACATAATCTGCATGAAGCCAGAAAAAAACTGTTTGACCCCAATGTAGCAAAGCCTCCCCAAGGACCGCTGGAAATGCCATTTTCCAGACTTCTGCTTCCTGCAGTACATGGCAGCAGATGGCCAGCCAGCACTCTGGGATATGACTGACTGTGAAACAGTGCCTTGACTTTATTCTGTCATTTTAAGGACTCAAAATTTTAAATGTATGTATTTTGACAAAGTTGTGAGACTGATTATATGGGAGGTAAGAAACAGGGGAATAAAAGTTGTTGCTTTACAAGATATTGTACTCTCTAGAGAGACTAAGAACTTCAGGCTTGTTTATGCTAAATAACCTGCTGAGCCCATGTGTCTTGGTTAGGTTAAATAATACTGAATGTCCTCAATGGGGTCACCATCCTTCTTCAATATTCCCACAGTGTAGTTTGAGTAGTGAAAGAAATAGTAACCCTAGAAAGCTGTGACCCTCATGGCTTACTGTCCCCAGGAGAACAGAGGCTGCCTCTTTTGAAATTGGGCATTTTTGTACTCTGGCATCCATCCATGTTTAGTATTGTTCCACTTATCTGTTATTATGGATTTGGCCTAATTCTATATGATACAGAAGCATGTATTTATACTTAAATATTGTGCTGACTGCAGTACAATTACTGTACAATTACTGATCCCAGGGAACCAATTCTCTTTCAAAGCATTGTTACAGCTATTTTTATAGTGATATTTTTTCATGGTTCACAAAGTTGTAGGTGACAAGGTTCAGGCAGGCACCAGAAGTTGTGGAGGTACTGACTTTCAATATGAGAGGTCGAAGTGCACGTCCTTGTCCTCTGTCCACTGTCTCAGCATGATCTGTGACACTTTAGGTAAGATTTTACAAGCTAGGACATCTATTTCTGTGCAGATTTCAGCTACATAAGTGTAACAGACTAGTTTGAAACCTTCTTCACATTAACCCTATGAAAATAAAATACTGCAATACTCTACTTGGGCTTAAAATTTAGTACACATTTAAGAACCTCACTTACCTGTAGCATGTGAACAAGGGTCCTGCAGACCCAAATTAACAGTAAATGCACAGTACTTATGACGGGGCTCCAATACAAAACATGGCATTGAAAGATAAGGATTAGCTTGGTCTGCAGGAATGCAAATGCATTTAATTCTCTTTATGATATAACATATCATAGACTTGACATGTTGTAGCAATATTAAAAAAAAATTGACAAATGTCAGGGATGTCCTCAAGGAAACAATGAATTCCTAATTTGCATAAAAAGGGATAGAGATAAGGAGAGAGGAAGACCCTGCTGCTATGCATGACTTTCAAACCCTGAAGTTCTTCTCCAGAAGTCAGTGGGCAGAGATGTGAGACATGAGAGCTTGGTTGGAGGTGAGTTAGAATCACATGTTGCTGTTTCATTTTTTACCTTTGACATTTTATTTCCAGCCCTGATATTAAGAATTTAAGATTTTCCTTTGCTCAAATAAGCTTTCCGTAATTTTCCCATCATCTTTCCAGTGCTGCAGTTGGGGCCAAAGGAAACTGACAAATTTGGCTCACGTTCTGTCTCTGGAGGTAAAGTATGCAAGCATCAGTCTAATATTCCCTCCATGAGGTGCTCTCTAACATGGTGCTAAATGCTCTCAGCCAGGCTGGAAGGGTCAGCCAGGGTCTGGGAGTGCCGAGCACTCTATTGAAAAAGTTGTTCCTGGCAGACACAGAGTACACCCCTTCTTCCAGGATCAGGTAACAAAGAAAGACCCCTCACAGCAGACTCCTGGGGAACCTTTCAAATCAGCCCATGGCTGCAAGGGGAAATGTAGCAGTTTCCAGCACAGGAGAGAGGGCTGAACTAAATTAACCAAGAGCAAATGCTGGACAGTACTGTTTGTGAGACTGTGTTTGAAAAAAATATTTACAAACATTTTCTGCAAAGTTGCTACTATTGTAAAATATGCAATAGATGGTGTTTTCATGAGAATTATGAAAAGAAACAACTCTTTTGATCTAATAAATTCCAGGAAATCCATTCTTTATTCAATCCTCTGACCTCAGATGCTGTGAAATACAGATTTGTTCTACCTATTTTGAAAGGTACTGGAAGTTATCTAGTAGTTTTCTCACTCCGGTAGACATTGCAACAATGCTGTTGTTTTTATCACTTCAGCCCATAAGGCTTCTCTCTGTGCTGCCAGGCTCATGCCTCAAGAAAGTCACTGGCAAAAAGTACTTGGAACTCTGCTTAAAGCCCAGACCCATGCTTTGGAGGAGGTCATTAATGCTTAGAAGCTGGTTACCAGGGGAAAATATTTCCATGGAGCTTTCATGGAGCTTTTATGGAGACAGCAGTCTAAAACTCAATATTCTTCTCAGAGTTATAAGCTAAACAGGATGTGGGGAAAGTTTTTATTTTATCCTCCAAAATAGGTGACAATTGCACTGATGCTATTTTATAGCTATTGTTGAATTCTTTCTTAGGTTGAAAACAAAATAGCAGGTGCAAAAAATAATAATATATTGAATATGTTGGAAGAGACACATACAGGAGTGCATATCTCCTCATGTTCCCATGCCCCTAAAATTGTATGTATTCCACTCTAATGAGAAACTAGATGTAAAGGAGGAGGTTATTACAGGTAACTCAAGAAACTGTCAGGGTATGCAGTCCCATGTTAAGTCAGTGTTAAAATAGAAACTTGAACTCTATGTTCTCTAAATGCAATGATGTGAAATGTTTTGGGATTGTCACAAACCAGATATCACCAATACTATCAAAAGGAGATCCTATTTAAGAGCTTATCTGATAGTTTGTGTGGTACTATGAAAAAGTGCACATCGTGCAGTAAAATAAACACCATTGCCATTCAAAATCAGGGGGGAAAAAGGGGAAACCAGGCTACAGAAAACTGCATAGTGCATTGAAAGCACTTTTAAGTAAAGCCTTTCAGAGATTCTAACAACTGCCAAAACAACCCAACTTCATTTGGAAGAAAGAGAAAGCAACAGTGTGGAAAGAAAACCCATGCCACATAGAAGAGATTTGAGTGCAGAACATAGGGCCAGAGTGATGGTAATTCCATCTTGAAATGGTAAGTATCACAAGTAAAAAGGCCAAGCTGAAAATAATAGTGCTCCAGGTACAGGTCTTCCATAAGGTCCTAATTAAACAAAAGAGATTGCCCAAGAGTTTAGATTCAGGAAACAGCTCCAACAACCTGAGTATCCTGGCATGTAATTGATAAAATATTAAAGTGATATTTTTAATCCAGCAGCCGCCCAGGTTAAGTCATGAACTTGTGAGTTAAGCATGTATTAGTGAAACATCAGCAGCTAAGTTTTACCCATGAAATACACACTCACAGAGAGGTTATCATCCACAGAGCAGGCACACACCTACTGAGAGCAGGCAGCCGTGCATGCAAAACTGCCTCCTGCCTGTGAGCCCAAAGGAGCTGCTTCGATCCCTTCTGTGTCCAGTAATGGGGCCCAAAGCAGAGACAGCTTGGATACTGTGTATTGCTAAAAACTGAAAAAGGTGCACTGGAGCCTGCATAACTCACTGTAACAGAAAGGGCTCTAGCAATGCCTGTGAGGAATACAGCAGAAAGAAAAATAAAAAAGAGAGAACACTGAGCTGTGGAAAATAGTTCATCTCCTTCCTTTTTAAGGCTTTTTCTTACAATCCTAATTAGACATGAGCAAATAATTGATTTTTCAGTTTGGTGGCTGAACCTAAAAAATACTTTATAATGTGTTTTAGATAAACCTGAACTGATTTCTTTTGCTAACTTCTTTTGTTAACACAACAAGCAGTATTAAGAATATTTGGTGATCAAGTACTTCTACACTGACAAAAAGAATTTTGCTCTGCTTTTTTGTTGGTATTTAGTTTGGGGTTTTTTTTTCTCTTAATAAATGAAGGAGAGTTTCACTTCTGCAAGGAATGATCAATAAATTTTTATTTTAAAAAATTGAAATTTGATCTCAAAGTTCACAAATTACTTTGGTAGACCTAAAATCTTTCCTTTCACATGAAATTCGAATATGAATGCAGGCACAATCTCCATTATTGAAAGTCTTTACTTTTTTTTACTAATTTCACATTACTAGAATTAATTCTGCCCTCATGTAAGTGGAGCAATGTAGCTCTCACCACCACAGAGTCCTGAATCAGTAAAGAACCTGTGTGTGTCCTTAATGATAAGGAACCTGAGAAGACATTTGTATTTCTGTTTGAAAACTAGGTCAACTAAAAAAAAAAAAATTGAATTCTAAACATCATTTCAGCAGCTTACTCCTGCATTCCTTTCCCTCTTATAACTGTGCAGTAACTTCCCTATATTTTATTTCCAAAATCCTCTCTGTCCTGCTGAGGTTCCCGTTACACACTGAAGGAGAAGTGATTTGGGGCAGCCTGTAAGCTCCCAGTCTGCACTGCTGACTCCTCAATGGAGAATTCCTCAGGGTGCTTCTGATCTCCAAGGTCTAGATCAATGCTTCTGCCACAAGCTGTTTTCATCTTAGGCTCATCCCTGCCTCTCTAGAGCTCTCCCCACACTCATTATGGTGTGGATGAGATCCAGCCATACAGGCAAGATGAGACCCAAGGAAGACTCAGGTGAAGCTTGCAGCTCCTGTATCTGGGTGAACCAGGATTTCTGAGCATTCCCAGAGTGCAGACCTGCAGTTTGAGGAGTTGTGGACCACTCACATCCCACCATCACCCCAGGAGTTAACTCCTTACCAAAAAGAAAAAACAGGAGATACGTACTAAGACAGTAGTGGATTGTATGAGCAATTGAGGAAAATTGACTGAGTCACTTGGGCAAAATGAATAAGCTGAAGAACGGGAAGAAAAAAAAAACCACATAAAATGAACAATTCTTTAGCAATCTTGGCTGCCTCTGGTATCCACAGTTTCTAGGACTTTTTAAGAGGGATCTTGACTGCCATACTGCTTCAAAAAGTTGTCCAAATGACTATATTCTTTCAGTTTCTTTACACATTTCCTTATTTCAGTTACTCAGGAATTGTAGCTAAAGAGAAGAGTAAAAACATTTCCCTTTATTTATGGTGTGCTGGAGGAACCTCAGTTGAGAACACTGAAATCACAGCCAGATCCAGAGTCCTTTGTTAAAACCTGTTTTTGGAGAATCCTGTCCCCTGCTGCTGACTCTTTTATTTGTTGTTGCCTCTTTTCTGTGCTGCTGCTCTTGGCAAACTGGGCCTCCTTTCCCCTTCAGAGGGATAATCATCATATTCAGTCTGGGAAATCCCTGTTCCTGGGAAAGGGATGAGGCTGTTCTTGCTATCTGCTCTGCCAGCTCTGTGGGTAGTTCCTCTTTCTCCTCTGTGTCTATTCAAGTTCAGGTACAGAGGACCTTTCTCCTAAGCAGAAATGGTCCCTGCCTAAATACAGGTCAGTTTAAAACCACTCTAGTCTCTAAAGCTGTTGACTGAAACGACACTGGCTCTTTTGGGAGATTCAACACCTAGCAAAGTTTTATCTGTGAACACAGAGGTTTAAGTGTCTTAATCTGAGACTTCTAGGTTGACTTTATGAATCTATGGCCTTTTATTTCACAACAGCTTTACTCTGACAGGTAGGACAGCCCAAGAATTTAGACCCTGTGGCTGGAAATACTCAGAACCTTGAATTTAGAGCCATATAGGCTTAGATCTGAAGACCAGCTAGTTTAGGTAAGCTAGGCTGACAGAATCTAGCCATTATTTCTGAATGTTACAAAATCTAAAATTGTCTATTAGAATTATAGTAAGTAGGATGAGATGAGTTTCTGTAGTGTCCATGTACAATGATCCCAGCCTGGCTGCTGCACAATGAGGTTCTATCAAAGGCAAAGGGTGCACTCAGGTTTCTCATACATAGTTTTTGAAAGGATGTCCAAGACACACCTGTCACTGGTAATGCTTTTACTCATCCTTGCAAGTAAGGTCTGAGTCACATTCATTAGAGAATGTGTAATGACAAAAAAAATGTATCTTCCCAAGGTGTTTAATTCATTTCTCCAACTTCTAGATTATCATTCTGATAGTCTTCACTGAAAAATCAATGCACATAAAATGAATACATACACAAATGGCAGCAGCATTAAAAGAAGCAGAGTGAAAAGACTTTGAAAGAAATAGTAGATTATATCTAACAAAAATATATGTGAGTTTTGAAATGACATTTGAAAAGACATCAGAGAGGTAAGGAAAATGAGGTCTTTTCTATCTGTTCTGACTACAACTCTACTGCAAAAATTTTCCCTAACACATAATAATCTTAGCAAAAAATCATCTTTACAAAGCTAATCAGCTTCACCTTGAATTCCTTCAATATGATGGCAAGAAATTTTTGCAGGTAAAGGTACAAGTGAGAAAGGTAAAGACCTTTAGCATAAAAATCTGTGGCTTGTTGCAAACAGACTGACATTTTTGTAGGAGAAAATTATAATTAAGTTGCAAGATTCTTTTCCAAAACAGAAAGACCTTATTCTACAAGTGAAAATTACATAAGCTAAGTGGTTCATCATGTTACCTTTAAGTTCAACGATCAGTAAATTCAACTCCCACTACCCCCTCAAAGAGTTTAAATCTGAAAAATATAGAACTGAAACTAACACACAAAAACTGTGGTAGGGAAAAGGGTGGCAAGATTACAAGGGTAAATGAAGCCATGCAAATCATCAATGAAATCCAGTGTCCTGAGTTTACCCAGACAGCTACACAGGATTTGTACAGCCACAGGCTGGTTTTATCTTAGGCTTATCTCTGGCTGTGATGAGGCAGGGCAGGCTTAGCCTCATGCAGTCCCCCAGACTGGGGAGGTAACTGGTGATGTTCAAGGCCTGCAGAGAGCAGGAGCAGCACCCACACATAAGCTTGGACTCCAGGATTCCTGGTGGTGATGGCCCAGGCTAACTGCTGCCAGAAACCCCCATCCTAAGGCTGGGTCTGCAAGGAGGGACTCCCCTGGTCCAGCAGAGATCCTCTGCACTGAAGTAGTCACTGAAGAAGTTGTAAGCTCCAGGCAAATAAGGTAAGGGTGACAAAAGAATGTTAAAATTTTAGTGAAAAGACATCTATGATCCAGGCAAATTGCAGAGGAGAAGGGAGCTGGGAAAAGAAATGGATCATGAGTTATAAAGAAGAGTCAACTTAACTGCACAATACTAAAAGACAAACATCAGCTTTAGAGGAAAAAAATATTTTGATGACAGAAACATTCTTGCAAGTCATGGGTCAGTGCTGCCTGTGACAGGAAAGAAGAATCATTCTTGCTTTGAGACCTTGTTCTTGCCCCTAAGTACTTTTCACAGCATAACAGTAGGAAAAAGTTGTTAAATGTACAAAACTGCTGCTGCTGTGCTCTCTCCTGTCTCACAGCATGCTTTGATCACCAAAATATATAAGCAGAAGCCCAGATTCTTTGTTAAGCAACAGGCTGCTTAAACATACAGCTGAATTCAAGTGTGTGACAAAACTCCTATCAGTAAGACAGAAGCTTGTCACTCAGTTTAAATTCACAAGAGTGTCTTGTTGAAGGGGGATATGGAGGTGGTAATGTGCACTCTCTGCCCAGCACCTTCAATGTCAAAATGGAGGTCACATGAAGCTAAAGCAATATCAGACTTTTGCTACTTTCTTGATGCTGCTTTTGGACTCAATGATCTTCATGATCTTTTCTAATCTAAGTGATTCCATAATTTGGTATCAGCCATTGCCATTTTGTATCTCTTGATTAATTTTTTTGCAACAGTTCAAGAGTTTTCCTTGCTCATGAATTAGGAGTGGTGCAACATGAGGGAAACATGCAAACACAGCACCTGGAGGGATTGCTGCACCATCTAATCCCATTACCACTGTTGTGGGACACCATGCACTAATCTTGCAGCACCAGGAAGGTTTTACAGAACATTCACTCCCACACTGTAATCCTGGTGTTATGGGTTTGAGGTGGAAGAGACATTCCACATAATCCAGTTCCAACCTCCTTGCCATGGACAGGGACTCCTTCACCAAGTCGCTCAGAGCCCCATCCAACCTGACCTTGAACACCTCCAGGGGTGGGGCAGCCACAACTTCTCTGGGCACCCCTTCCACTGCCTCACCAGCCTCACAGCAAAGAATGTCTTCCTAATATCTTGTCTAAACCTACTCTCTTTCAGTTTGACACCATTCCCCCTTGTCCTATCACAACATGTCTTTCTTGTAAGCTCCCTTCAGGTAGTGGAAGGCTGCAATAGGGTCATTCCAAAACCTTCTCTTCTCCTGGCTGAACAATCCCAACTCTCTCAGCTTTTTCTCATAGGAGAGGTGCTCCATCACTCTAATAATCTTCATGGCCTCCTCTGGACTTGCTCCATTAGGTCTATGTCCTTTCTGTGCTGGGGACCCCAGAGCTGAACATAGTACAGTTCTTCAGGTCTCCTTCTCAAGACATGGGATACAATTTTTAGATATAAGTATACATGGGGTTGTGTGTGTGTACAAATAACATATGCCGTGTATACATGCATGTATGCATTTATACAGCTACTTATTTTTGAATAAAACAACTGAGAAAAGGAAAATTTGGAGATCTTGCTGCTGTAGGACTTATTCTTCCTTACCTAGTATTGTCCCTACTATTTGTTACATTGAATTCTCACAAAACCGTAAAAATGAGTTGCTAAGCATCTGGAACCTGAGAAATGTGGTTCTGCTCAATCTCTCAAATGAATAAATAATTTTAGTTGATGCTGAAAATCTGCAAAGAAATCAGTTGCTATAACAGCCACTGAAACTGTGTTAGAAATTTTGGGAGAAACTGATTCATGATATAAAGGTATCACATACATTCAAAGTTATTCTCTTAATGTTTACTAAAGTCACCTAAGGAAAGGTATAAAAAACCTCAAGAGGCAGTAAAATGATGGCAGTGACAGCCAGATGGGTTCTGGGCAAACACCTGATGACTGGGAATGGCACCAAGGCTTTTCCAGCTCCTCTACAAGAGACAGAAAGAAGAGTAAGGATACAAATTTTCCCACAGGTGGGATCCTCTGCACCTCACTTCAGAGGTCTGTAATGTAAATGCCTATGTTTGAGGTAGCCACCCCCAGGTAATTTCACCTGGAGGCAAGACATCTTTCCATTGCCAGATCCAGGGATCAGCCTGACTCATCAGATGCAAGCTATGTGTAATTTTATAGGCTAATTGTGGTTGCAATTAATCTGGTTTAACTTTGTTGTTTTAAAGTTTGGAGATCTGTTCAGCTCACTTGAACCACACCTGTTCAGGGAGCAGTTTTGAAATTTTGCCTCATGCTTTTATTTATTGACATAATGATCATAATTATCACCCCACTTCAGTTAGCAGTGGTTTTGATGTGGCTTCTCAGGGCTCAAAGTTGAGTGTACAGGGAACAATATTCTTTCAAAAAAATGCTGATTTTGGCTTATGTAAAATGCTTCACACGAACATGAATGTCTTCCTGGAATAATCACTCTTTTCTTCTTGCAAGTAAAAGATACATCCAAGCAACCTCAATAAGAAAAAGAGTGTAGCTCTGATCAAAGCTAATCACAGTGTACGAGAAATGTTTAATTATTTTCCTCTACTTTCAATGCAATTCCAAAATTATCTAATACTCACTTCAACAGATCTGAAATATCATCTTGATCAAAGGCAAAAAAAATGCATTTTCATGTCATCATTTCAATCGTTATCCTAAACTAAATATTAATGTGCATTCTATGATAAAGTTAAAAACAATTATTTGGTTTTATTAGTAGACATAGCATAGGAATTAGCAGTTTAATCTTACCCACACAGACCATTTTCCATGTATGAATATGAAACATCACAAGGAGATAGATTCAAATTTTTCATTTTTCAAGAATTCTGAAATGTTTGGCTCCTTATCCCATTTTATCTCTAAGAATTCCTTGAGAAATGGAAATTCAGTTCAAGCCTGATATAGTTTTATGAGGGAAAGTAATATTCAGGTTCTCTGAAATCTTCTGAAATTCAGCTACAATCAATTGGATGAATCATGAAGAATTATTCTTTCTAAAAATTGGATGGATTTTTAAAGTTGTGTGTCTGTAGGATTCTACTAAAAAATCCATATGATTCAAAATAAAAAAACTCCTTTAATAATTAATTTTACTGAGAAGGCGTAAAAATCCTGTGTTATTTGCACAGAAATAAAGGAAGAGATGATGCTTCATTCAGGTCTTCTCTTTGAATATCTCAAAATTACTTTGAAAGATAATAAATTTAAGTCTCAGAAAGATCAACCCATTGTTATATTCTCAGTAATTTTAGAAAATGGGAGTGGAAAATGGGAGTTAAATGGAAGCACTCAGAACAAAGTACTTAGATGCTATCTCAGACTCCAATTATGAAGACCAAAGAGCAAAACCTTCCACGTATTATTAGCACCACAGGAGATCTTTTTACTAAGCTCATTTAAAACACAGATCTGCACCTTAATCCCTTCTCATGAAAAACATCTCTTCTGTCTAAAATTTCCCTGAAGCATAAATGTTGAGGCACTTGTGTGCAAATGGAGCAATTAAAAGGAAGATTAAAAGAAATTTATAGAATGTATTTCCTTCATAACTACTCTTATTACTATTCTGAAGCTCCTCAGAGTCTCATTTGATTTTCCCAATGGATTTTTAGTCTTTTTCTAGTATCAATATCAGTCAGGATCTCTCCCTGCAGAGTAACACATCTGTTCTCAGGGAAAAGAAAGGCAGACAGATACAGGGTTTCTTCTAAATCAAGCCAGAACCCATTATGCATTTTGTTTTCCCTCATGCATTCCCACAGCCATAGGAAAGACATAGCAGGTAAAGTACTCACTATGGAGAAAAAAATTACCAAGACTATAAACCACAGTGAAGCCATGTAGTTCTCATGGAAGTCTAATGTATTTAAATAAGCAGAACTCACTTTTACTGGGGGAAAAAAATATTGATTTATTTTTTTTCCAATGATAATTTAGGACTTTGCCTTTTTTTCACTGAGAGTAAAAAAATAAATAATTGCTTTAAAGATTGAAGTGATCCTAATCAGATTACAGTTAGGGAATTTTGCAGAAGCAAAGGCTTTAGGAGGAAAAATAGCTTTTTATGCCCAAAATAATGGTCTTATTTATTTGAAAATGTAATGGCTTTAATCCTCAAGGAGTTACCTGAGCTTTCACCTTTCTAAAATCAAGCTATATGCAAGGAACCCAGAACTGATCCTTTTTGACTTTAAAAGCTCTTTATAGCTCTCACTCTTTTAATTTGAACATCTCTGTTGCTGCTGAAAGAGCTTGGTCAATATGACCTCTACAGATGTCTCAAATACAACTTGCAGCTAATGGAAATAGACAACAGCTGGGATTTTACTGAGAAAACACTTTCCCAGCTGGATTAACCAATAATAAAAGGTGGAAAAACACCTTCTACCATCTTTTCTGGCCAAACCCCTACATTCCACCTCCTACAGAAGGTTACAGTCACAGCCATACATGTTTGATTTCTCCTACTTGGGTCCAGATACTGAGACAAGGTGAAACCTTCACCTCATGTTGGGTGCAGGAACTCATGTCTGACAGGTGTAAACTTTGAGGTGTAAACACCTGAGGTTCAAGACTTAGAACCTTGCACTTGTGTCCCTGCACTTAAGAACCTACTGATACTGTGGGCTGTCAAATATTTTATTTGTATCCAGCAGCCTTATTTAATTACCTTTAACTGCTTCTATATGAGCAATTGCGTAGTCACTCTCCTCTTAGACAATTCAACCCATGGTGCCTAGGGAGTGCAGAGGAAAAGAGAGTTCTCCAGCTGTGAACCAGCAAAAGGGAAAAGTGAAAAAAACAGACCATTCTTGGAATAGATTATAAAATGTGTAGAAAAGACTTTACAGTATTTAAGAATTAAGGAAAAGATAGGAAAATATGAAGTACAGAATAATGTACAAAAATCTTCCCAAGAAAAAATACAGAGAAGCAAAGATCAGTTTACCATTGACACTGCTGAGAAATCCATGGCTAGAATATGGAGTGAAATCTCTTTATCCCTTTGTTCCTTCTTGAATTGCAGTTCAACTTATGTTTGCTAATCTATTTCTCTTCATGAAAAAGTTACAAGATATTGTCTTACGTGTCTTGGAAATCAAAATCAATCTGTGCAGTTTGAAAATTTAGGAACATGTTTTCTGTCCCAAAGTAACAAAATAAGGATGGTTATCTTACTAAATTCATGGTACTTTACAAGACTATAAAGAAAATCAGAAGAGGCATTTACCCCAAATTGCTGGATGGAAAATAGATCTCAACACTGTTTTAATTTCAAGACATGACTAAATCACATTTCATGCTTTCCTATCTTCTAGATAGTTTATTTAAAACTTTCAAGAGTACATTTGTACTTTCTTTCTAAGATCTTAAAGTTCCAAACTGCAGCTGCATGAATGCACGTGGAGTGCACCTTTTTACTGAGCTGTACTTCTGTCCCTTTGCCAGCTGTAGATGGAGCAGCAGGCAGTTTCTTCTCAGAAACTTCTAACCACTTAGGATGGGAGAAAAGAAATATCATGTTTATGATAACACAGAGAGAGTAGTAGTAATCTGCAAGGTGAAACATGACATTCAATTTAAGACATTTGTGGGTTTGTTGATACTGTTTAGCACCAGACCTGACAGTTTGGGCTTTGGGCAGTCTATTCAGATGACTGTATTGGTTTAGCCTTTGAAGGAAGCATACAAGGTAGGTGGCTTCATGTCCTGGACCATAACTTCCAGTTACAGTAAATGGAAGCTGAAAGTGATGTGGTTAAAGTTTACAGAGCTCATAATAAGGGCATGCTCTGTGAGACATTGAAATAAACCTCCCTCTTTCCCAATCATCAGCATGGCTACCCATCATTCTTCTGACAGGCATTGTAGCCCTTGCTCTCAGTATGGATGGCTCAGTCAGTTTCCTCATTTCAGTACCCTGGAACAAATAATTCGCACTTCCTTTTCAGAGCAAAAATCCAGATAAATTTGGATTTCAGGCTACATAACCAGTGAATGAAATGAGAGATAGCTTCATGATCACCACTATTTGGCAGTGATCTTCAGAATGTATTTCTTCCTCCCTGCACTCCACTCCTGCATCTTGGCATCACAGAATCACCTGAGTGGAAGGGACCTCAAAGATCATCTGGTTCCAACTCCCCTGCCTTGCACAAGAACACATTTCACAAGATCAAGTCACTCAGAGTGTTATCAAAAATAGGTAGAAATAACATTCCTTAACACCAATGTAGTAGGCATTCTTTATTCTACCAGATACACAAGGGGATATCTCCTCTGAAATATCATTCATCCTGAGTATAGAAGGAGCTTCCCTTTACATACTGTATTTTACATACATATTAATTGATTTTCCTGGAATAAACATCAATATGATAACCATTTTCTCAAAGAATATTAATATATGTTCCCTCCCCAATACTCATGAGTTCTGTCCCAGAGATCTCTTTGGTAGTCCTGGGTGGTCAGTGATCCCAAAGTCATATTTGACTGCCGGGTCAACTGATAAAAATTAGGCATAACTGGGCTGGATACTCTCCAGTTCTTCTTCTTGCTCAATGCTTAACATCATCCTACAGAATAAGCATTGTGCAGATCCATAGGCTAGTGGTTTATGAAGAATAAATGTTGTATTAATCCACCAGGTGCAAACAATTCTTCATCTGGCAACAAGAGCTCCATCCACCCTGGCCCTGAAAACTTCCAGGGATCATCCATAACTTATCTGGGTAACCTGTTTCAGTGTCTCAGCATTCTCATAATAAAGGCATTTTTTCTGAATATACAATTTAAACCTACTTTCTTTCAGTTTGAAGACATTCTCCCCCCAACATATAGTCCTGTCACTATATGCTCTTGTAAGAAGTCCCTTTGCACCTCTCTTGCAATCTCCCTACTGGAAGATCACAATCAAGTCACCCCTAAGCCCTCTCTTTTCAGAAGGGCAGAATCCCCTCCCCTGACCTGCTGGCCACACTGTTTTTGGTGCAGCCCAGGATACATCTGGCTTCTCTCAAGGCTCCCGGTATTCCCATTACACTTTTACAAAACATACACCTCCACATCCAGGTGCTCTGCTTTTTGTCTCAGTTTTTACCTTTCCACTGGAATGCAAATACTCTGCTTTAAAAGATCTAATAGCTCTCCAGCTTAAGGAACTACATATTCTCTAACCAAATTCAGATGTATTTTCCACAGGATTTGCAACCAGCTAGGTGCTAAATTCTATGAATTACTTAAGTAAACTAACATTTCTTCAGTATTTTATTCAAGTCTGCCTTGAGTCTTACCTGCTGCTACAATCATACTGATGTTCCCATGTGACTGTGTTTCTATGAATGTTACAGTGTGTTGAATTTATGACTCATCTCCATTTTAAAGATAGTCAGTATGCACACATACACAAAAATATCAAAAGGTTGTCATCACTTCACTGTTTCAAATCTGGTTTACAGGCTATTTGATGTAAAACACAGAAGGCTTTTCTATCATAAATGAATAATACTGACCACGACTAATTTTTGAAATCTCATCAGAATAGGAAAATTGAATCAGAAACTGCTTGCTCTTTTGGTGATGATCGAGATGTGTAGCAGGTATTGCTTATTAAGCAGTGTGAGGTGTAAATGAAGGAACAATACATCCTACTCATTCTTTTATCAGACCCTGTGTCAGTGAGATATCTGCATCCCAACATATAAACCATATTTCAGAGGGGCATATCAGATTTGACTTAAGTTGATGGCAACTACATGTGCAAAATGCATTTCAAAACTCAGATGCCATGATACATTCCTAAATCCACTGAAGACAATGAGAGGCCCCTCTTTCCAGTGGAACAGCTGTCAAGTCCTACGGCTATTAATATTAAAATTGTACATTTCTGAACATAAAATTCCTCAAGATCAAAAAAATTCTGACATTCTATTAGTAATTTTTCCATAAATTAAAATTGAAAACCATCAAATGTCAGAATTTTCCAGTGACCACATTTACTTCCCCGAAATTCACCACATTATGTTCTGCATTTATGGCTTTTTATTCATTTTTGCTTTCATTCTCATTATAGAATGATGACTTGCATCCTGAAAATAGCTACTTGATGGAAGTGGAGCCATGGACATTTAGTTTCAGCATAGACACAGGAGCACAGATGTCTGAAGTTAGGCTGGATTACAACTTTTGTCATTCAGACATCATGAGAACTGAGACATATAAGGCAGCATGACCCATTGCCCAGCACAGACTACAGAAGATTATCCAGTGATCCTTTCCCTAACAGAGAGAGAGCTGATAAATAACTGGTATTCCACCTGTTGAATAAGGTGAGAAAGCTAGGGATAGGCAAAACAATATAGAATATCATGGATTATATAGAATCCCTTGCTCTAGAACCAAGAAAAACAGATCACTAACACCACTACAGTGAATAAATCTGTCTCAAGCACACCAGCAAGGGTTGAAATTTGAGTCAGGTGTCATTTCCCTAGAAGTTTTGTTCCAGCTAACACATTAAAAAAGCTAAAAATATATACCCTCTATCCAATTATCTGGTTTAGCCTCTAGACACTGCCTTTGCCTGCTAGATTAAAGACTGATTGCATCTACTGATCTCTCTTTTTTTAATATACATATGTATGTTTATATTTTTATAAATATCTAAGTTGTATCTTGATTTTCTTTTGATCATGGAAATAAATTATGAAAAATTACCTCACTGTAACATATGAACACTTCATAAACTCTTACTTTTTTGATAAGAGCTGGCAAATGTAATCTGCTTTAATGTAAAATCTTCACTGTGAGAAGATAAAAATAGAAGTATCATACCCTATTTGTTGCAATGGAAGTTTTAATGTTTACATCTAGCTCAACTGGTAGCAATTAAAACTCTAGAAAACAGCCCTTAATAGGATCAAAGAGGTCTTTTTCATTTCATTCCTTCAAATGCACATCAAAGCCTCCAACTCCCTGGGCAGTGCTGTTAAGCTGCTCTATAAATATGTGTTCTGTCATCTGACAGTAAGGAACAAGGAATTTTTGGCCAAATAACAGTTGAGCTGCAAAGTGAGCATTGCAGAACACAGTACTGTGGGTAAAGAGAAAGTTTTACTGTGAAGGCATCATGAAACTCAACTGAGGCAGATCAGCTGAAGAATCCCCATCCTGGTATTAAGAAGCCAGATGTCCAAACACATCTTTTGACTCATGGAATATGAGCAAGAAAATTTAGCCCACAGCCCAAAAAAGCCTCTCTCAGTCACCTAAAAGCAGAATTGGATCATATTTCTGCCCTTAACTGGTGGAAACAGTCATATCTGTCAAGCAAAAAACCCATACTTTTCTTTCAGATCTCTTATGGAGATCCTGTGAGAGCCTCTTTTTGAACCTACCTACATCTCCTGAAAAGCTGGACCTACAAGGAAGTTCAGATCTGATAGGAAGAATTTTTGCTGGTTCTTCTACTCAAAGGGAAGTATTAATTCCATGCTGTTTGATCTTTAGATGTGGTCTCTTCAGGATTTGAGACATACTGACTTCCATAAATCCATAAGATTTATGCAAAACTTGAGTAAGGTAAAAGATAGATGTTATTATTCTCTAAAAGAACACCAAATAGAAGTACACATTGCCCTGGCCAGGCAATTTGAACTTCCTGTGCATGAAGGGCAATAAATAGTTCTGTGCTTGACATAAGTTTTCCAAATAGCACAGAATATCTGGTGTTAAATAAGCAATGGCAAATTATGTTCTACTACACTACACACATGTACGAACAGATTGTTTCATCTATTAAAACAAAGGACAACTAATTGCTTGCATAAACTAAGACTTCTTTTGGACACCTTGCCTTCATTCCTTTTTCTTTCCAAGCTTTACCATGATATAACAATTCCTATCACCTAAGGGAAAACAGATTGTTAAAGACTAACATAACATTGTTTTGGACCTCAGCAGAAGCCTAATCACACAATCAGCCTGGAGATGCCTTTCCCTTTATCAGTAAATTAGATCATGGATTTCTACACTCTTAGAGCAGCTATATAGAACTTTGAAACTACTGGTTCTAAACAGAAAGTTTGCATTTATTTGAACATAATTTATGAGGTGCATAGCAATATCTAGATATCCAAATAGTATCTCTCTCTCTAGCAGAGTAGGAGAACCACAGGCTACAGGGTCTATAACCCTTTTGTTGCAAATTGAAAGGTGCCTGAGACACTGGGTTAGAAATATCAAACATCCTGATTTATGTATCTGTTTTCCTTACTAGCTATTCCCATGGAATTTAACTTATCACTTAAAAACTCCTGGGGAAATGAAGACTTCCTTCTATCTGAAGAACTTTTTCTCCTTTTCAGATACTACATCGCAAATAAGAATTAGGGATTATTATCATGAGGTCATCACTGTGTATGGATCCAATAGCAAAATGCACCCTTCAGCACAATTTAAAAGCCCAGGATAGATTGATTCCTGTAAGTTGGAAGGAATTATCATTGCCTAAGGTAAATCTTCAGAAGTGCTTCAATTACTTAGGCTGTTGAAGTCCCATTTTCAAAAATGACATACACACTTAGAAACATAAATCCAATAGAAGCCTCATGATTATTGTAGCCTAATAGCTATTTCATTGCAGGTGAGCAGCAATAACTGCTATACTTAACCTACTAAGATCTGCATATGAGGCTTAGCTGGCTCTTCCTTTGTAGGTTAAGTACAGTCAAATTTTTCTTACTTCCCATGTAGCAGGCAGGCAGCCTGTTATGAAGGCCTACTTGACATGTGGCACAAGATTAAGTTATAGTAATTCAGGATTAGCAAATGAAATCAAGGGACCTCAGAGCTTATGAATATGTAAATTCAGCTCATGAGAGGTTTTTGACTCATAGCCTAAACAGAACTTCACCCAGAAGTTCCTCCAACAGTCCTACAGCAGTTCGCTGAATGGATGCATGGATGCATTTTCTTGAAATCTTGCTTTATCCTAAGAAATAGCTATAGATTTTTCAATTCTCTGAAATAGTATTCCAAATGTTCTTTCACACAG
The DNA here is from genome assembly GCF_037042795.1 of Molothrus aeneus. NCBI lineage: Eukaryota > Metazoa > Chordata > Aves > Passeriformes > Icteridae > Molothrus > Molothrus aeneus. The sequence continues at coordinate 47,873,747 of NC_089650.1, forward strand.
GTATGTATTGTAATATAATTCCAAAGAGAATGTTTACTGAGAGCCTGTGATTCTTTGTCTTCCTTTATTTCTTCTACCTGTGTTGAGTTACCCAAGTTTTCAAGGAGCTGTGTCTCTTCTTGGTGTGCACACACACACCCACACACATGTGAACTAGAAATTGTGAAGAATGCACTAGGAAAAGACACACTAACGGGTTAATCATCCATCTAAATCTGTGTGTGGGTGGCTAAATAATTCATTTGAAATATAGCTCACTTCTCACCCACTCACAAAGGTGTTACTGAAGACATGAATTCTCTTTCATACTTGGGAACAAAACAAGGCTTATTTTTTGGCTTTTGTAAGAAATGCTAAAACCAATGTGAGAACCCATCTTCTCAAATACACAGAGTTCCCACAAGCATTTACACAACATCTGCTGCAGTGGGCTGAGGCTAGTAAACAGTAATGTTAATATGAAATAAAGATATAGTATTGCTAATAATACAAAGTAATAATGTGTTTTTACTGCTTAGGGTATCACAAGTGTATAACCTAAGGCAAAGCCTGCTTTTCATCTGGAGGGGGAGAACGAAGACAGTCACCTTTTTACAGCAGTAAATGTCATGCTTTGTACAATTTCTGTTTCTCTGCTGCAATGTGATTCTGTAAATATGATGTATTCATTTGTTCTACATCTATTGCTGTGTACCACAGAATGGATGCTGTGATCCAAAACACATGAATGAAGAATCACTGGACTGATTGAAGAACCACTCTATTTAAGTGAGAATACGCTGGATGTAAAGACTTTGTTTTCATTAACATGGTGAGCTTTTCTGCCAAACTAGCTGCAACTGAATATCCTGCTTTAATAAAAAGTACACACTATTCTCTATTTACAGAACATTATTGTTTCCAAAATGCTGCTCCTAGATAGCAAAAGCTTGTAAATCTTTTCTATTCCTGTGTAATAAATTTCTCACTCAGATACACTTTAAAGGGAGCAACTTATATTGGTTTTGCTTTTCAGGTAAATATATATCACATACAAGAGGAAGCATAGGTATCATCCTGGTTTTTCCACCTTCTTTTATGCTTTTTAGGTGTTTTAAGTTTAAAAAAAGCATGCCATAATATTCAAAAGATACGGGAAAAACAAATTCTAAACTTCATGGCTTTACCATTTTAGAATTGCATTGATAAATTCAGGAGAATACTTCTGGCACACTATGCTTAGCCTTCACATTTAGGGACGTGCTAATTTAACTGCATGGAGAAGCAACTCTGAGGCATTCTCCTTCAATAAGACCCTGTCTTCCAGGCCATACTGCATGATAAAAACAGTGTTTTTGCACAAGGGTTGACATAATACAATTCCTCATCATACCTTATTATTGTATCTTGCTCATCTGTTCATAGAGGGGGCACTGTGCACAACTGCAAAACTGACTTTCAGGAAATCACTTTCTGGTTGACTCTTTCTTTACTCAGACACTCAGTTCTCCTCTACCTATGCTAATAAACAAGGAAACACACTGAACTATGTATGTAAATGCAGCCCAAACCCTTCATTTTTTATAAGTCAAGTACAGCACAGATCCAGTTCAAATCTAGCTGGATTGAAAGGGAGCCTTTTCACTTTGTTTTAGATCAGGGTATGCATCCTGCCTTGGACAACTCATCTTTCGGTATAAAAGCCCTTCCAATTCCTTTCAAGTTTCCTTCTAAAAACATCTTTCTCTTCTATGAGAAGATATTCTGAAATATTCTCGTTTTCTTCATGCTGTGAAATTACAGTATGTGGTCTTTATGGGCAGTGTATGATGCAACTGGCAAGTGTTAAATGGCTGGCCACCCACTGTGGAATAATAGTGGATGGTAGCAAAAGCACAGTAAAAGTCCATCAAATAAAGGGCCAGAATTCCTTAGACAACAGTTAAAACCCCAGGGATAAAGCAGTCGAGCATCACTTCCTGCTTAAGATAGATGACATTAGTGTCCAATGAAAACAGAGCTAGACACACAGGGAAAATGCAGACCAGATCCTGAGATCTAGTTGTGAAGGCACCCCATGAGCTGCACTTGTTATCTGTCCACAAAACAATACATAAATCTGTAATGCCTCCTGTTTGAGAAAAAACAAAGCACTATATAAACCAGTTTATAATTTTTACAGTTCCTCATTGCAGCTGGCTATTGCTAAAATAGATGATCTCATAGTCTGCTGTGTGGCTGCCAGATAGCTTGCATGCAGATAGATGCCTTTGTGCTGCAGACCATAGAAACCTGCATAAAATTGGCCTTCTTTCCTTAATAGAGCTGCATGAACAAAGATGAGTTTGTTGCTGACCAAGAACTGAAAGCTTTGTTTTATAAGACTCTTTGAATGTATTGCACTTTGCCAAAGGGAAAGGTTCTCTATTAAAAAGGAGAAGGAAAAAGGGAAAGAGAGAAAAAGAGAGAGAGAGAGAGAGGAAAAAAAAAGAGAGGGAGAAGAAGAAAGAAAAGAAAGAAAAGAAAGAAAAGAAAGAAAAGAAAGAAAAGAAAGAAAGAAAGAAAGAAAGAAAGAAAGAAAGAAAGAAAGAAAGAAAGAAAGAAAGAAAGAAAGAAAGAAAGAAAGAAAGAAAGAAAGAAAGAAAGAAAGAAAGAAAGAAAGAAAAGAAAAGAAAAGAAAGAAAGAAAACCAGACAATGTGTGTGCACTTCTTTGGTGAATATTTGTGAGTAAAGTGGGCTGAAACCCTTTTTTTTTTTTTTGAATAGTGGTCACATTTTTTTGAGCTGAATAAAAATGAAAGCAAAAGGAACTTTAATTAATGGGATGCCTTTTGATTTGTAGAGCAAAACTGCCAGAGCAGATGTACCAGCAAAGAGGATTAGATTGTCCCTTCCCTGACACACTGAAAATTTCTTTTTCCCCTTGTAGTAACCCCCATTGAGGAGAGGCTGTCTTTAGTGTCTAAAATTCAGCACTGCTAAAGAAACTGTTGTATTTGGGCACAATGGGCAGCTCTCACAAGACTAGACAGAATATGTGAGGAGAGAGCTAATATTCCTTTAAATCCAAGGTTGATTCCAGTTCAGTATTTAGAGTAAGCCTAAATAAAAGAGAATTTCTAAGTCTGAGTTCTTTCAAATCTCATCAAATATGTATTAAAGTGAATCCTGAAGCAGTCATGATGAATGTTCATCCTTTTTAAAAGGCTGAAGTAACTTAAAGAAAGAATCTTGAATTTGTTTTTCATTTATATTAAAAGTCCGTCAATACATCTACTTCTGAAATCTTTGGCTTAAGTTCAACTTTGAGCAAGGTGGAATCATGGAGTGTGAATGCAACTGATGAATTTTATACACAAAAATTAGGTCGGAGAAACAAATTCCTTAGGTATTTGATTTTTACATATTTTAATTGGTGTTTTTAGAACTCCAGTTTGAAGAAAAACAGATCTCCATTTCTATTTATTTAACTTCCTTTGCACCAGCTGTGAGATAAAGCATAAAATAAAAATTCTTTTTATCTAGTGCTTGCTTAGGTTCATTTTAAATTTGTTCTGTATTGAGAAGATTGCTTTGGAAATACATAACTGGCTCAGTGGTGGACATGCTAAGGTGGTGAATGTACAGAAGCCTCATTTATCCAAAGAGCAGCTAAATGGCTGTAGGAATCAAAAGAAATACCTAATTTTTTTCATATATTATATTGCACCTATAAACAACACATATTTACTAAAGCAAATGTGTACACAGAAAAGAGGGGCAATGATACATTTTTAAGGTTACAGTGCTTATTTCTTGTCTTTTTGGATCACTCCTGGAATGGACCATGCACAGGGGGCTTCAGTTTACATTTTCCTTCCTTTCTAAGGGATAGCAACTCTGGCCTACATTTATTCCTGCCTTAGTCAAAGGCTAACCTTGATGTAGTCTTTCATGAGGATGCATCTCAAGTCACGATTTTGTTACTTACTGCTTGGGTAAGTGATAAAAATTACTTGTAATGCACCATTTCCATCATGTTTACTTGCCCAGAACAGTTTCTACTGCCAAATGTCAAACAAAAATCAAAGCTCAAATGTTTCCTTTTGTTAAAAAAGGCTTCTTCTGGTGCAGAACTTGGCCATGCACTGCTCTCCCACTGGGTAAGTTACTACATTGTTTAGGCTATGATCCTGACAAGTTCAAGTCCTAAGGAAACATTTTAAATGTGTTTTTTCTTCTTGTAAATCACAGTATAGATTATACTTGGCATAACACTCCTGCTGCTACTGTAGTGTCAGAAGCTTTATATTGGCATCAAAATTATGTACAGCACCAGAGACCTACACCTCAACAGTGCACACATCATTGCCAAGGAATCAGGACTTTTATTTAGCCAACTGTGAATCTTGTAAAACACAAATAAAAACGAAGCTATTAAGTTCTTTTACCAAACTCTCCAACACCAAGATTTTGGATGGGATCCTGTGACGGTATGACCAGCCTACCATTAGACAAATCATCTCCAGGGAAGGGCTCACCAATATCAGCTGTTTCCCATGTGTGCCTAGTTAATCTGCAGTCTTTTTTTTCCACACTTATTTTACATAAAAACAGTGGGTGAAAATAAGCACATGGCTATTTACCAGGGATGAACTGCTCTTCCCCTCCCAGCAGGAAATTGCTTGATTGTATTTTCAACTGCTGACCCTTACATCCAGCTTTGTTATGCAGGGGGCGGGGTGGGGGAAAGACAGGAGCTTGAAAGTGCTACCTTTTGGCAAAAAAAAATGATGGGTATTCTATGGAAATTGTATGTCCTCTGGACAACTGATTCCTAAACTGTTCATTCTAAAACTAAAACAAAAATCCAAGATAGGCAGAGGTAGGGATTGCAGTTCATACAGCGCACAGGGGCAAAGAACAAGTACATAGACTCATTTTAAGACCCTAATAACATAATCAGTAACAAAATTATAGCTATGAAGTGATTGTGTACTAAAAGTGTGATAATGATGAGAAGCAGAAATTTCAGGCAGGGACTGAATTTTCTTTTTCCATAGAATTTGCTATATATCAAAGATGCTGTTTTAGTTTACTCCTCTTTCATTTTCAGTATGAATTTTCATGTACAATTTTATGGTAGATGCTTCAAATTTTGTTTTAATGCAGTATATATTATTCATGGACATAAAATAAATTGGCTATAAAATTGTGGTTTTGTTTGTTTAGCTGTAAGTATGGCATTTATTAGGAAGCAAGATATAGCTTTATAATAACCAACTATTGAAAGACCGACAAAACATGTCATCCTTTATACTGGTTTTGTTATATCCATAGTAATAGGACCAAACCCAGCAATTTGGGCTTGTGCATGGAAATTGAATTAGAAACAGAATGTAATGTGAATGGGTTTATCACGGACACATTTATATAACAGCACTACAAACAATTTACTTGCACTTGCTGTGTAATTAAATTCATGATTCAGCCTGTTTTGTTAAATGACATTCATGCCTACATATGCAAAGATCTGATTCTTTTCCCTTTTTTTTTAATTCTGGAGCAGAGTAAAGAGGGAGCCAGTTAAATCAATGCTTACCTATGAAGCACTACACTAATTCTTCATTCCTTGTATTACTTACTTTTTTAATTACATCTTCCTTAGTTTGTAATAAACCCAGTGCCCTACTCCAATACCTTAGCTTCACTATTGTGATTTTTTTTTAATGTACAGCATTTTTTGCTATACTTACAAAAGGAAAGATAAGGTAATGAATTATCTTTCTACTGATAAGTTAACAGTATCTAGTGATAGAGTAATACAGCCCCTTTACGTGTGTTTCCCATACGTGTTTGTCCAAATAATGTTGCTCACTTGTTGTAGTCTAAGTACTAAACAAGATATCTTCTCCTTTAAACATCCCTCAAAAACTTGCCTTGTTGCAGACATCTTTTTATGAAAATCCTTTCCTTGGGATTTTTTTTCCTCCTGAGAAGCTGAGAGACCTCAGGGACAAAATGTAAACCATGATTGTCTGCTGCTGTGGAATGCAACAGGTGGATTTTTGATTGGCCCATTTTGGATGTTTATAATTAATGGCCAATCAAGGCCCAGATGTCTCGGACAGAGTCTGAGACAGCTGCCTTTTGTTATCATTCTTTTCCTTTCTGTTCTTAGCTTAGCTAACCTTCTGAGATGAAACCTTTTCTTCTATTCTTTTAGTATAGTTTTAATGTAATATATATCATAAAATAATAAATCAAGCCTTCTGAAATATGGAGTCAAATCCTCGTCTCTTCCTTCAACATAAGATCCCTGTGACCACCGTCACATTGCCTTATTTGCTTTCTTTTTATTCAGCCTCATCCCAGTCTTATTGCCAACACATCTCTATGAAACAAATTCCAGAGATTTCAATTCACTTTTAAGTTCAAATCCCATTCAATTATAGTTCCATCATTTATCTAAAACACAGAATATTCTAATTTACTCTGAAGTTACTTGTTCTGCAATTCATGCCATAGCTGCTAAAATAAACTTTTTCTGTAATATAGCCTATTTGTTTTCTTTTGTTCCTCCCATCAAATGCAGCTTTGCAGGTTTTGTGTTTATAGATTGAAAACTAAGAGGTAGGTAATTTGTGTGTTACATTATTTTATTCAGACACTATCCTTGATAATTTGTGTCTCTTGCCAGGAATCAGAAAAATGTTGACCATTAGGCCTGTACCAGAGCTGTTCTTGCCTCCTTACTCTCTGTGACATGAGAATGATTAGCAAACTAAGACTACCCCTCTCCAGCTGCATAGTCTCAGCATGGCCACCAGTAAGTGAAGAGACATCAAACAGAGATGGAAATGTGCATCCATGGAAAAAACTTCACAGTGGCTCTGGCTGTGACTTTCAAATCACTTTGCAAAGCATGGTCAAGTGTTACCCTGTGAAAAGCAAGGTATCCAAGTCAGGGCTACAAAAGCAGCTCTTGAAGGCTGCTGCTCTCAGTTGCTTAGGTAGAGTGGGACAAACAAGAAGGAGAGAAGATGTGGGCAGAAATTCCCAGGTAAAGACTGAGGCAGAATTAGTGAGAGAGTGAAGGGTACCAAGGCTACCAAGGCTACCAAGGCTTTAAAGGCTACCAAGAAAAACAAAGCAGGTGAGAGAAAGATCAGAAATGCACTTGTGTTGGTATGTGATGACAAGACACAGAGGAACAAAATGAAGCTCTTTGCCATGCACAGCTCCTCTTAAATACTGCAATAGGAGGGCTAATATACTCTTTGGATACAGAGTGTATTCCATTGCCCTTTTTAATGGACAACAAACTAAATAAAGCATGTAATTCAGGCATAGATTCACTTCCACTCGGGGCACCTGCCAACAGTAGAAAGGAGCAGAAGAGGAACACCTCAAAGGGGAAGAGTTCTGTCCTTCTACCCAGAGAAAATAATTTTTACAGCCGAGGACTCTAGTATCCAGGACACCACAGCACTGGAGGGCTGGTCAGCCTGCAATACGGTCTGAATGAAATCAAATCTTCCTCAGACAAATCAGATTTGGATTCAGGCTTTCCTGTTTCCAAGAATAAATGGTAGTGTATGATGCAGAGGACATGACTGCTGGTTGAGGTTCACAGTGAGAAACAGTTACCTGTCACCTCAGCATGAGGCTAGGTGAGTGTCAAGAAGGTTTTTACAAGCTTTCCTTCAATGACATATCTAGGAAGATTAGTGTTTAAGGGGCTAGCTAGCTAGCTAGCAAATCTGAAAAGATGTTACCCTGTTTCCTCTGTCTTTCACAAATAAAGTTTTATTTCTATTTATGACAAGATCCAATTCTAACAACTTAAGTGTCGTTGAATAATGCCCTTGAATTGTGAACGAGTCCACCAAAATCAATTGAATTTTCTCACATACTGAGGTTGAATTCAATAAAACCCAGAGTAACAGTCATGGTCTTCAAGAAAATATGATTCATTGTTACTCCCCTCCCAAATAAAAACAAAAAAAACAAAACCAAAACAAAGACCCCCACTTATCATAGACTTTCTATTATAAAATCTTCTTTTTAAGGGTCAATTATTCTGTAAAATGTGTCTTAAAAGAACTCTGTCATTTTCAAAATTTGCAGTTGCCATAAGGATACTTTATCCCTGCATGAAAGGTCAAGAGAGATTCTAAATTGGTATCAATTGGCAAGTATCCATGTGCTTCCATGGAGCTGAATCTATTTACATCAAATGGTTTCCTGGCCTTTTGAGAACAAGATTTTATTGTTATTATTATTATAAATTTAAAGGCTACCAAGACAGCAACGTTTACACAATTTTTTTCCTGAAACTTGTGTTTGTAAAAAGAAAGCACCCTACTTTCTCTTTAGTAATTTTCTAATTAAATCCACATGGAGATAATCACCACTTTAAGAATAATTGGGTGTATATTCTTGTTCTTGGAAGCATGAAAAATTTTTCAGCCAATACAACGGCGTGAAATGTTCTTTATAACAGGCTCAATGGCTCTCACAACTAATTTGACATTATATCATAGGAAAAAGTCTGTAATACTCCTCCAGCAGTGAATCAAAGAAGCAGACATATTAATATGTACACAGAATTTATCCTCAAGCTAAACCCTTGCCTCATGCTCATTGCCTGAATTTGCTGCTATGCCCACGTTGAGAGGAACAGAATCCACATCACAACAACCATGTTTTATCCAGAATGGATCAGGGGCACGTATGGCTGTTCCTTGGCTCCTACATATAGAGATTTTGGGATTTACTCCCACACTGCAGCCTCATGGTGTGCAGAAAAATGCCATTTACTCTGTCCAGTACTCACAGAACATGGAGCTCTGTCCATGCTCCCTGTGGAGCGAGGACACCCTCACTGCTATGGCAGGGTTCCTCCTGATGACAAAGTGTCTTGCTCTTGAGTTGAATTCAATGTCTGCTCCTGCCCAAAAGCAGGACAAATTAACACTGGTCTGCAAGTGCAGGTGCTCACTTTTAGACAGACTACCAGTTTCCAGGCAACACAATGACCCTTTTTGTTTGGAGGTATTGCTTTGTTAGGTGTAATTGTATACACTGTCTCCACTTTAATCAGAGACACCTAGTAAATTATACAGGGAAGCATTTTACAGAGAGGAACACTGGCACCCTGAAAAACTCCAACTGTTTCTCTGCAATATTTATTATTCATATGCCATCCCCATTTTCTGTATGGGGCACTTCACATTGCAACAAAGCAGAAAGCAAAGATGCTATCAGCTGACAGCTTGCAACTCTGGATCTAAAAGTTTAACTGTTCAATCCCACACCCTTCAGACAGGTTGCTCCCTGCTTAGTTGTGTTTTTGCTGCCTGGTGAATAGTTTACAGTACAGGATTAAACAAACACAAGAAATTTTCTAGTCTAACAATAGGCTACATTTTTCTAATGGATATCATTATATCTACACAGTAAATTCTCTCTTGTTCTAGAAAAGAACATAACTACATGAGGTTGAGAAGTGTTACTTTCCATTGACAGCCAAAAGCCTGTACCCATGTGTCTGATCCAGTTGTGTTGTTAATGGAGGATATTGGCAGGAGAAATGAGAGATCATTACAGCTCATTGCTATTTTTGTACACAGAGCAAACATAGCAAGGAACAATAACAAAAGGTAGAAGAATGAGAGGAAAAAAATCAAATTCCCCTCTATTTCATTCTCATCCCTGAGTGACTGCTACTCCAGGTGCTGTGGTACTACAGAAAAGCTTGAAAGCTGAGAGTCAGATCAACCCATCCACCTGCCCACAACACCCTGACATCACAGGTTTTCAACAGAAAAAAAGACAGACTGAAAGATGAGCCCAGGTGACCTCCAGCCTATTTGATTTCATGGCACATCATATTGAATGAACCTTCCCAGCACAGTTAAACAAACGATCTCTGATATTTCTCTAGGATATGCTTTATTGAAAACTGAAAAGATTTTCACTTTTCAAAGATTGAAATCAAATATTTGCACTTTTCAGAGATTGCATATTTGGTGACATCTTTTTGCCCACTGATAAGAGCTTCGCAGTCCAGGTAAGGATGGGTGTAAAGAGGAATATTTCCCATCTACTGCAGAAAATGAGGGATGATTGATTAAAAAAAACTTGCATCACTTTAATTAAGCCTTCAGGTCTGTGGAATAAAACCATTGGATTCATGATTAACAGCCAGAATACATAACATTCTCTTCAAAGAACAAAGTGATGTACTAGTCAATAACACTGTGGATATTAGAAGAGTGGGCAGAGCTGTGGTAAGTGGGAATTATGGTGCCATATGGCAGCAAAGCCCACACAGAAACAGCAGCTGCAAATCCACAACAGCAGCAGCAGCTGCTGGAAGGGACTGAGGAATAGCAAACCCTCATAAAAGCCCTGGAATAGAAAAAATATTGTGATGTTGGGAAGGCCCATGCAGCTATAATTCTTCTTAGAGTTCCGAACATGGGTTAATCACTCCTGCTAGACACTGCAGTGGAGCGCTGCAGGGTCGTAGGAGTATTTTTCTGGTCATGACTCTTTTAACCCACAAGAACCTCTCATCTCTCTTGGTCATGTTTCTGTCCTTTGCCCCTCCATCCTTCTTAAGATATCTACTGTGCTCTTATGTCAAGAAAATAACTTTGTAAAGCCAGTTCTGTACTTAATTTGAAAGTTCCCTATATATAGCTCTGTGATTAGGAGGTGGTTTAGGTGTGGCACACAACAAGCAGTAGAGTAAAGGAGCCTGGAGTCAGATCTCAACCTCCACTCTTCAGTCCCTCCTGGCTGCACCTCCTTGTGGTGAGGGGGAAAGGGAGCTACATGCAGATCAAATATTAAAGAACAGCATTTTACCAGACTGTTGCTCGACCCAAATAAACATTGCATTAGATTCTTTTATAAGTACATAAAACCTATTACATTTTTAGCACCATAGACCAAAAAAAACCAAAGGAAGCACTATGGTAATTAAAACACAACCCCTTACAAAAGGAGATTTTTAGCTATGATTTTCTGTCTGAATGTTCCCAAAACTTTTAGAAAAGCAGTTTATCTTCAAGAAAATTCCCATCAAAGGCAAATCCATTGAAACACTGAATAAGTTGCTCCTCTGCTTAATTAGCCCCATCATAATACGCTAATCAATAGTAAATAATTGTTTTTTAATAGTTACCGCTCTATAAAGCCTTTAATTACCCACAACCTTCCTGTAAGTCATAAACATCACCAACCAAGCAGTAGCATACTCAGTAATAGCTCTGAAGTTTCATAAAAATCTTTGGTGATTTGAGTATCTAATTGAAGAAACTCAACCTTGTCCTTCCAAAGCCAGGTACTCAAAGCAGCTCAGCATATTTGGATAACCAAACTAGAGATGGGGATAAAGGCAGGTTTCACCCAATTTTACCAGCAGAGTTTGAATTTTACATAGCTGTTTTTCTCTTTTGCTTAAAAAACACATTTCATTTGTGTTGAAAAAATGTATGTCCCCATTTCATTTTGTATGTAGTACATACGGGAAAAGGCTTCCATGTGGCAGCAGTGATCTTAACAGATGCTCCCCTTTGGGCAAATGGGATTTAATGGAAAAAGTGCTGAGCAAGATGCCAATACCTTGTTCTGATGGAGCAAAATCATTCTGAAATGAAAGTTTTGTTTGTCTCCCGTGTACTTGGTTTATGATGTCAGCTGTTAACTGTTATCCTTCATCACAAGCAATGTTTAATTTATAGGTATTCATATCAGATATAAAAACAGAGAACTGGAAGTTAAATCAGCTACTAAGTACAGTCCATTAAATTGCCAATATAACCCATTAAATGAGAGATTATAACTGCAATTTATTTTTCATCTATTACTCTTAAGGGAAATGATAGTTGCTTTCTACATGGAGTCATCAGTCAGACTCATGCTGACTGATGAACTGTGATGATTTGAACCTAGGAAAAATAAAGAGCCAAGTCATTCATT